>NC_132923.1:112418328-113130828 GCF_047675955.1 Chlorocebus sabaeus
GTGAAAGGAAAAAAGAACACCCCAGCACTGTGTTGTGTTAGTCTTCTGCAACTTTTAGGAACTTGGAATGAGTGAAAAAGATAGGGTTACCTAAATAAATTCAATTTCAGCAAAGAACCTGGAAAAATGAAAGCTTACAAATACCACCTTAGATCAAGTGATCACTAATTACTCTTTTCATTTTATCACTCCTACTGGCCCAAATAAACACGGAAATAACTGGCTGTGCCATCTGAAATGTACTGATTGGTTCACTGAGTTGGCCACAGTCCCTTGGAAAGCGATCAAAAAAAATTTTGTTTGAGAAGGTAAAAACTCTGCCACTACTTAGCCATAAGATCTTAAACCAAGTTACCCAGCCTCTCTGAGGATGTTTTCTTCCCTGCTAAAATAGACGTATGGAAATCTACCTTGCAGGGCTGCTGTGTACATACCAGAAATAACATATGTAAAGTATCTGGCATGTGGAAGTTCATTGAATGGAAGATGTAACTTCTATCCTAACTGAAATAGTTTATCTGGTTGGCAGGGTACTAGATAATGACCCTAAAAATGTTTTAACTTGGATCTTAAATCCAGTTAACTCTTGTATTTAAGGAATTGTAGGCAGTGTATTAAAAACTCGCCCCTCTCCCAGAACTTTAACAATACCACAAGCAAACTTCATGTTAAAATTTGCTCATCAATCACCTTACTCTTTTATTTATTGGAACTCCTTTCCACAGAAAATATTTGACAAAAGTCGGAACAGACTTTCACTTGTCTCAAAATACTACTTCTTGCACTGCAGAAAATACTGAATATTTACTACAAAATACTTTGATGGAAATTACAAAATGGACAGTTCATAAGCAGTTTGCAAATTCGATACGATAATCTGAAACTATCATTCCAAAATAAATATCTTACTGTTTGCCTAAGAACAGTTGGTTCTTGGGGGACAATATTCTACCATGCTTGGGGGATAATATTCTACCATGATGAAAAACTCGTTGGCATATTTAAAGCCAATTAAAGAAGGATTTCAATGTTCAATTCGGAGTGTCCAAAGTTATTTTTACTAAAGTTCTGGCCTTCCCCTCTTCCAATTTTTCCTTTGAAAACACACAAACTGTAAATTACATGCTCTAAAGAGAAGAAAGAGCTAACGTGTATTTCAGAAAACGGAGATATTGGCTTAGACCAACTAGTTTCTATATGGTTTCATTCTGCATTAACAGGTTGCAAGCCCGGAGAGACCAATGGTGCTCAACTCTAGTCCCGTGTCCCTTCTAGATCTTGACCTAGTGCTTATTTCCTACAGGAGGCGAATGTGGGACACACAGGCTCCAGCACGACCCTGATAAAGTGTGGGCCCCGAGCACCAACTACGACGGAGTAACTTCCCTGCCTGCAGGCGATGAGCAGACGACGCTGGCAGAGCCTAGTTAAGAGTCACCTTTAGCCAGCGGACTCCAAAAGTAAAAACACGACGGTGGCGGGTGGTGAGCGATGTGGAGGGCGGGAAGGAGTTGAATCACTCCATAACCTGCCTCCATATCCGCGCATAGTTTTCGTTGCACCCTCTACCCTCACAGAACCTTAAATTCACATTGTCCCAATAAGTTATCTACGTCCCTCTCCCTGAAGGAATATCAAATTGGGCGGGAGCTCCCGCGAACCCTGACCTGGCCCATCCACGAAAGCTTAGGACCTGGAGGGAGAACGCTGGGGAGCGGCGCGGGGGCGCTTTTTCAAAAAAAGCCGCTGAATGCTGCTTCCTGTCCTCCTTCTCCTAAGTTGCTCTCCCAAGATGTACCCCCAAACCATATTCTCCCAGCCCTGCTGCCGCCAGCGACCTCAGGGCTTCCCTTTGGCCTCCCACTCGGGACTTCCTCCTCCGGCTCCGCTAGGCCCCAGGACCCGGCGGCACGCACGGCGCTCGGCCTGCAGGCCCTGCCAGGCAGGCGGGCAGCGAGGTACCATCCCGGCCCATTCCCGCCGCCATTTTCCGGCCACCGTCGCCGCCGCGTAAAGGGGACCATTCCGGAGGAGGAGACTGCGCAGGGGCGCACCGGTCTCCGCCGCAGCGCGGGCGGGGGGGGGGTGCGCCGGCACTGGGAGGAATCCTTAGGATCTCTGAAGCCTCCCCTCGCTGGCCACCCTGTCCCAAGGGCTCCTACCAGGCCTTACTGAGAAGCCCCTGGCCTCACCCCAGCGCCCGGCGCCTCTACTTACGCGGAAAAATCCCGCGTCCATCTTGCCGCCTCGCTCGGAGATCGCTCCCTATCCCAGGATACACCGCGCCGCCGCGACGGAGGGCGGGACCGGCGGAGGGAAAGCCGAGCGCCGGGACGCAGCGCGCGCCGTTGCACCCGCCCCCTCCGGCCGACACGAGGCCGCGCCTGCTCAGTGCGCCCAGAGCCCGCCACGCGTGCGCACGAGCGCCAGGGGGGGCGGGCTTCTGTCAGGCCCTAGGCTCCCCGATAGGCAGTGGAGGAGGCGAACCTGACGACCGCAGCCAATGGGAACAAAAGGGAGGGCCGTCGAGTCGCCCCGCCCTGCAAATCCTTTTGTGGCGCGTGACCATCCTTGTTCGCGCAAGGTGACGTGAGCCATCCTTCGACCCGTAGTGGGAGAGGCCTGGCATGCCGGAGTTCCATGCAGCGATTGAAGAGAAAGGCTGTTACCTCAGAGTGACGCGGGCGAGGCGGCCCGTGTGCCGACGGGAGGCCTGCGCCCTCCCTTTCGTTGTGAAAGTTGTGATTGTGTGGATTTTACGCGTTTACCAGACGAGAGAGGATTGGCTGTAAAGCGGTCGAGCTTGGCAGCAGACATGAAATCTGCCTTGTAGCCCCGCTTGCTCGGCCTTTGGAGGAAGCTGGAAGTGTCCAGTAGATGAGTTTCGGTTTCGCCGGCCCCATAACCACGCCGCGGGGCAGGACGCCCGCGAGAGAGCCGTGGTCCTCGGGCTCTGCCTGGGGCTCTCCCCGGCCAGGGTCTCGGACTCCGGGAAGCACCAGCTTCCTCGCAGCGCCTCGCCTGGCCGCCCTGGTGCCTCTGCTCTGGCTGGGAGGGCCTCGGGTTGGATGTGCACTGCTAGGTTTTCTTTTTGTTTTGAAAATTATTTTATCTAATAAAGCAGAGATGGGGGTCTCGCTCTGTTGCCCAGGTTGGTCTCGAACTCCTGGCCTCCCAAAGTGCAGGGACTTAAGGCCTGAACCACCGCGCCCAGCCCCACTCTGCCAGCTTTTCCGCAAGCGCTTCTCGCCCTTCTCGCTTCTCTTTCTTGGACGGAAAGCAGGCATCCCTTTCTCAGAAAGGCCTCCTCCGGCCATCTTTTGTATCGTTCCCGCCCACATACTCACGCCTTCCTTTTCTCTTTTTTTCCCGCGGCACTTAGCCCACCTGAAAGTATGTATGTGATTGCTCTCGTGACTGGAGACACCAAGCTGTGTGCTGGCGACATCCTTGCATCTCCAGCTCAGACTTCTCTCCTGACCGTCCCACGTGCCCAAGCTGAAATCCTGATTCCTTCGCCCTCCACCAAAACCACAAACAAACGACCTGCCCTTGCCAGGGTCTTCCCTGGCTCCCGCAAACCGCAGTGGCTTTCCTTTGGTGTAGGACGCAAGCCTGTGTTACTCTTGACTCGTTTCCTTTACCTTGGCTTTCAAACCATCAAGAAACCCTCCCTGCTGTCCTCGTGGTTCCAGGCACCATCGTGTCTTCCCTGAACTGCGCTGACCCCCTTACTGGTCTTCCTGCTTCCACCCTTGCCACTCAGCATCTATTCTAAATGTAGCCAGCAGGGTAGTTATGTTAGAAAACCTTCATCAGACCCTTTTCTCAAAACCCTCCAGCAGCCTCTCATTTCTGTTAGAACAAAAGCCAAAATCCTACCTGATGCACGTTATTTCTTCATTGATGTAATCTAGAATGCTCTACTTCCAGATATCTTTTTTTTTTTTTTTTTTTTTGGAGACCGAGTCTCGCTTTGTCGCCCAGGCTGAAGTGCAGTGGCGCGATCTCGGCTCACTACAACCTCTGCCTCCCAGGTTCAAGAGATTCTCCTGCTTCAGCCTCCCTAGTAGCTGTGTCTATCGGTGTGCGTGCCACCACGCCCAGCTAATTATTGTATTTTTAGTAGAGGTGGGGTTTCTCCATGTTGACCAGGCTGCTCTCGAACTCCTGACCTTCGGTGATCCTTCCGCCTTGGCCTCCCAAACTGCTAGGATTACAGGCGTGAACCACCGTGCTGACCTACTCCCGGACATCTACTGGGCAAACTTAAAGCCCTCCCCACCGCCCCCTCGCAGATGGGGTCTTGCTGTGTCTGCCCAGGCTGGAGTGCAGTGGCAGGATCTCGGCTCACTGCAACCTCTGCCTCTCGGGTTCAAGGAATTCTCCTGCCTCAGTCTCCTGAGTTGAGAGCTGGGATTACAGACACCCGCCACCAAGTCTGGCTACTTTTTTTTATTTTTAGTAGAGATGGGGGTTCACTATGTTAGCCAGGCTGGTCTCGAACTCCTGACCTCGTGATCTGCCTGCCTTGGCCTCCCAAAGTGCTGGGATTATAGGCGTGAGCCACCGTGCCCTGCCTGGGCAAACTTAAAGTTTTTACTCGATTGTCACTCACTGAGGCCTAACCTGACTTCCTTGCTGGAAGTTGCTCGGATATCCTCTCTACATCCAGATGCCCTTTACTCTACTATTTTTTTTTTCCATAGCTTTTATCACCTTATAATGTGCATTCACCCAGGCTGGAGTGCAGTCACGTGATCTCGGCTCACTGCAGTCTCTGCCTCCTGGACTTCAGCTATCCTCCCACCTCAGCCTCAGGAGTGGCTGGGACTACAGGCCCGCACCACCATACCCAGCTAATTTTTGTATTTGTTGTAGAGATGGGGTTTTGCCATGTTGCCCAGGCTGGTCTCAAACTCATGAGCTCAAGGGATACCTGACTTGGCCTCCCAAAGTGCTGGGATTACAGGTGTGAGCCACTGCGCCCAGCTGTTTAACCTGTTTTTAATGTTTATTGTCTGTTCCCCACACTAGAATGTAAGTGCCCTAAAGTCAGGGCTTACTGTTTTGTTCATTCATGTGTCACTAGAAAAGTGACACATGGCATGGGTGCAGTAAACATTTGTTCAGTGAATGAAGGCTTTGTCAGACCGCCAAAGACAGGGAAGTGACAGGCCTCCACGGAACAACCACTTGACCAGATGGGAACTATGAAATCACAACACCCCACATCTCCCTGACTATTCTCTATGGTTCTGATTAGTCATTCTGTTTTAGGCTTCCTTCACTGTCTCTGTTTGCTGTCAATCCTATAAATGTTGGTTTTTCTGATAGTTCTGTCATTGACTATTTTTTCCCTCAACAAAGGTGCCCTCTCTGACCTCTCTTGGTTTTGATTACCTTTCATATTTCAAACATGTGTATCTCAGGCACAGGTCTGCTCCAGACATATATTTTCAACTTCCTGCTCACCTATTCACTTGGATGTCCCATAGGCATCTCAAACTCAACATGCCCTAAACTGTTCATCTTCATCCACTTGCCTTCAACCTTACGGTTTCCCATTCTCAATGAATGAGCCCACCTTTCTTTCTATCATGATTCTTCTCTCTTCCTCACACTCTAAAACCAACTCTTGCTTTTTCACCTCTCTTAATAGCTTATGCCTCCCTCTCCTCATCCCACACTTCTGAATTGCAGCCACAATAAACTACAGATGCTAGTCTGATTATGAACAGATTTAGGTTTCGAATGGCAATTTCTTAATCTATATATTGGTAAGCCTAAAATGACTAAGATGATTCATATGGCACCTCTTCATCAAGCCTTTTCTGAACAACCTCCCAAAAAGGACATCCTAATCCCCAAACTCTGTCCTACCTTTATTTTTTCCTTCTTTCTTTGCTTTTGGAGATAGGGTCACTCTGTAACCCAGGCTGGAGTGTGGTGATGCAGTCACAGGTCATTGCAGCCTCCTTGATTTCCCCAGCTCAAGCAATCTTCCTACTTCAGCACCCGAGTAGCTGGGACTACAGGTATGTGCCACCACACTCAGCTAATTTTTAAATTATATTTTAGAGATGGGGGCTTTACTGTGTTGCCCAGTCTGGTTGTGAAGTCCTGGGCTCAAGTGATCCTCCCACCTCAGCCTCCCAAAGTGCTGGGAGTCATGAGCCACCATGCCTTTTCTTTTCTTTTCTTTCTCTCTTTCCTCTCTTTCCTTTCCTTTCGAGACAGGATCCCACTGTGTCATCCAGGCTGGAGTGCATTGGTGTGATCTTGGCTCATTGGTGTGATATCACTGCAGCCTCCACTTTCTGGGCTCAAGCAATGCAGCCACCTCAACCTTCTGAATAGCTGGAACTACAGGCTCACACCACCACGCCTGGTTAATTTTTGTATTTTTTTCTTTTCTTTTTGATATGAGGTTTCACTGTGTTACCCAGGCTGGTCTCGAATTCCTGAGCTCAAGCAATCTGCCTGCCTCATCCTCCCAAAATGCTAGGATTACAAGCATGCACCACTGTGCCCAGTCCTATTTTTTTTTTTTTTTTTTTTTTTTTTTTGAGACAGAGTCTTGCCATCTCCCAGGCTGGAGTGCAGTGGCATGATCTCGGCTCACTGCAACCTCCGCCTCC
Source organism: Chlorocebus sabaeus (assembly GCF_047675955.1). Taxonomy (NCBI): domain Eukaryota; kingdom Metazoa; phylum Chordata; class Mammalia; order Primates; family Cercopithecidae; genus Chlorocebus; species Chlorocebus sabaeus. The sequence continues at coordinate 112,424,970 of NC_132923.1, forward strand.
CAGGTTCAAGCGATTCTCCTACCTCAGCCTCCCGAGTAGCTGGGACTATAGGCGTGCACCACCATGCCTGGCTAATTTTTTGTATTTTTAGTAGAGACAAGAGTTTCACCGTGTTAGCCAGGATGGTCTTGATCTCCTGACCTCGTGATCTACCTGCCTCAGACTCTCAAAAAATGCTGGGATTACAGGCATGAGCCACCGTGCCCAGCCCCTTATTTTTTTTTTTTTAATAACACTTAACATTACCTAGATTGTTATCTATTTTGTTTATATGTTTACTATCTTCTTCTTCTTTTTTTTTTTTTAAATAAAAAAGCTGTATGAGGGTGTGGATTTGCCCATCCTTGGAGCTCAATAAACATTTGTTGAAATGAGTATATGAATGAGAGTCTAAGGCTGGGCATCATGGTTCATGCCTGTAATCCCAGGACTTTGGGAGGCCAAGGCAGGAGGATTGCTCCAGGCCAAGGGTTTGAGACCAGCCTGGACAACAGAATGAGATACCCCCAGCCCCACTGCCCCACCTCTGTTTTTAAAAAAGAGTCTAAGGCTCGGTTTCCAAAGGCATTTCTTCCAGTGAGTGTCTCTTGGTTAAAATGTTACAACCACTGATTCTATCAGTAAGAGTCTATACTGGAAAATCAGCTAAGGCCGATGAGCTGCCTCCCTGACGATCCCTGCAGATGCAGTGGATAACTACTTAGCAGTGAAAATTTTTGCAGACACCACCTGTTGCTCACTTTGATGCTGGGCAGATCAGATTAGGTCTTGGCTGGGCACGGTGGCTCGTCCCTATGATCCCAGCACTTTGGGAGGCTGAGGCGGTTGGATCACTTGAGGTTAGGAGTTCAAGACCAGGCTGGCCAACATGGTGAAACCCCATTTGTACTAAAAAATACAAAAATTAGTCAGGCAGTGGTGGCACACGTCTGTAATCCCAGCTACTTGGGAGGCTAAGGTGGGAGAATCTTTTGAGCCTCGAAGTAGGAGATTATGGTGAGCCAAGATCACGACACTGTAGTCCGGTCTAGGCAACAGATTGAGACCCTGTCTCAAAAAACAAAAACAAAAAACAAACAAAAAACCAAAATAGGTCGTAGTGCCGAGAAGCCACTTCTAGTGAACCCACCAGTGGCTCTTTTGCTGGGTCTGGTCTTTGAATCCTCAAACTCTGAGCCTCAGAAAGCTAATAGGCATCCAACCTTGGTGCCTATCCTTGAGGCACAGGCTCAGATCATTCCATTTCATCAACAACTTTTCCTCATTGCTTGGTGATTGATGTTGATGTTTAGGAATTTCACTTGTTGCTTGTTCCCTGTGCTCTTTGGAATCCCTCCTACCGAACATTTATTCCATAGGCCGGGGCGGGTTTTGTAATTTTCTTGTTTTTGTTATCATATTCACTTTTGTTTCCATTGTTTGCCTCTTCCTTCCAACTCTGCTTTTGTGTTTCCTGGATACAACGGGATTAACAATCTTCCTAAAATACATCAAAAGTGTATAAAAAATGTATAAGCATAAATTTACCAAGCAAGCTATGGAATCAAACCAATAGCTGAGATGAAAATGACTGAAGAATAGAAACAGATGCATTTGCTCCAGGAGATATTTTTGAGCACATTAGTGAGTATATTATCTATTGCCGCATAACAAATTACTCCTCAAATTTAGCTACTTAGAACAATAAACATTTGTTATCTCTCGTTGGTGTGCATCAGGAATCTGGGGAGGCTTAGTTGGGTGATACTGGCTCAGGGTTTCTCAAGAGGTTATAGTCAAGGCTGCAGTCAACTGGGGCTGGAAAACATATTTCCAAGAAGACTCACTCATATAGCTATTGGCTAGAGGCCTCAGTTCCATCCCACAATGATAGGGCTTCTTTGGTTTCCTCATGACATGGCAGCAAATGATCCAAAAGAGAACAAGACAGAAGCCACAATGTCTTTTGTAACATAACCTCAGAAGTCATGCACAATAGTTTTCATAATATCCTATTGGTTACACAGGTTACCCCCATTAAGTGTTGGAAGGGACTACAGAAGGACATCAATATTATGTCCTTCTGTAGCAGGGGGAGGGTCACTGGGGGTCATCTTGGAGGCTGGCTACCACAGTAAGTGTGTAAGTTGAAACTATTTCAGTGTAGCAGCTTGTATACTTCCAGATCTAAAATGATGTATTCTTTCTGTCTTTCTCCCCTCAAATCTTTGCACATATTCTGTTCCCTTGGTCTGAAACCACTGTTCCTTTCCAGCACTTTCTTTGCCCTCCCCACTGTGACTTTCTACCGTTTAACCCTTTAACTGACCAGCTCTGATTCTTCCTTTAGGATTTAGTTTAGACATGACCTCTTCCAGGAAGCATTTCTGCTTAGTAGGGCTCAGTATTTATCATCTGATTATCTTTTAGGTTGTTGCTGAGTCTCCCAAAAGCCCTGGGTCTAGACCTTCCAAAACAGGATTCAATTTTTCACCTATGGTCTCATAGCATATGTTCCACTATATTCTAATCATACACACACACACACACACACACACACACACACACAAACACACACATCTCTATTCCGTATGTAAGAGGAATTGTTTGGAGACAAGGACTTTGTCTCTCTCCTCTCTTTTTTCTCAGTACCCAAACCAGAATTTGGCAAGTAATACGCTCTAAGTAGACGTGCAACAAAAATGCATCTTGGTCAAATACAGAATGGTTGAGCGTTTAAAACGGTATTCTGCCAAAACTGAGGATTTACATCATACAATAAACTTTTGAGATAAAAGAGTAAACTTTTTTTTTTGAGACACAGTTTCACTCTTGTTGCCCAGGCTGGAGTGCAATATTGATGCTGTATGATTTCTGAATTTCTCTTGGTCTTCTGTATATTTATTCCATTGTCAATAATTGCATGACACTTTTTATTTATTGCTTCTCCATTCTATAAATAATCAGATTCACTGAGGTTAACTATATGAAGGCCAGAAGTCTCTTAGCAATTAAGGGAAATAAAAGCTTAGTTGAATTTATCATTAATATATAAAGCTGCCAAACTATAAGATTTCTAGTTGGGTTTGCATATGCAAATATCAAATAGATGAGACATGGGAGTAGCAGTCTGGGATTTCCTGAATCTCACAGTTTTCTAGTCTGATAACAAGAGTCACTAGATGGCGTTCTACCCTCTCAGGATAATGTGCCTCTAATCAGGCAGGACTTGTTACAAGACTAAGTCAACTATCACAAGAGCATGTGGTTTGATTGGTTGTTTTTTACTGAGTCCTTCCTATATGCTTAGCATGGTGTTCTTAGATAGTAAGGGGCATAAAGGAAGTGTAAGTTAGTCCTTGGAGAGTTCATAATATTACCAGAATAACAGCAACAGGCATCAGAGAAAAACATAACATCTTTGCTTGTCATCCCATAGAAAAACCTCCACAGATGTTATATTCAAGTATTATGTTTGCTTTTTTTTTTTTTTTTTTTTAAGAGACAGAGTCTCGCTCTGTCACCCAGGCTGGAGTGTAGTGTTACGATATTGGCTCACTGTAACCTCCACCTCCCAGGTTCAACCGATTCTCCTGCCACAGCCTCTCGAGCAGCTGGGATTACAGGCCCGCGCCATTAAACTGGGCTAATTTTTGTATTTTTATTAGAGATGGAGTTTCACCATGTTGGCCAGGCTGGTCTTGAACTCCTGACCTCAAGTGATCTTCCTGTCTCGGCCTCCCAAAGTGCTGGGATTACAGACATAAGCCACCGTGCCTGGCTGCATTTTTTTTCTTTTCTTTTCTTTTTTTAGATGGAGTCTCACTGTCGCCCAGGCTGGAGTGCAGTGGCACGATCTCGGCTCACTGCAACCTCCGGCTCCCGGGTTCAAGCAATTCTCTGACTTCAGCCTCCTAAGTAGTTGGGATTACAGGCATGTGCCACCACGTTTAGCTAATTTTTGTATTTGTAGTAGAGACGGAGTTTTACCATGTTTGCCAGGCTGATCTCAAACTTCTGACCTTAAGTGGTCTGCCCCCCTCAGCCTCCCAAAGTGCTGAGATTACAGGCATGAACCACCATGCCGGGCCGTGTTTGCATATATATAATTTATTTTTATATATATATATATATATATATATATATTTTTTTTTTTTTTTTAGATGGAGTCTGGCTCTGTCGCCAGGCTGGAGTGCAGTGGCACGATCTTGGGTCACTGCCATCTCTGCCTCGCAGGTTCAAGCAATTCTCCTCCCTCAGCCTCCCAAGTAGCTGGGACTACAGGCGCCCACCACCACACCCAGCTAATGTTTGTATTTTTACTAAAGATTGGGTTTCACCATGTTGGCCAGGATGGTCTCGTGATCTGCCCGCCTCAGCCTCCCAAAGTGCTGGATTACAGGTGTGAGCCACCATGCCCAGCCCATGTTTGCATATTTTTAAAACAAGGGCTGGAAGAATAAGAGCAGTATCCATCAGATGGGAAATGAAGAGCCATGGTTGGAATTCCCTGTACCTGTCTGTGTTCTCTGTGTATTTAGATGGCAGTACTTTTCTTTTATATGGGATTTCATAATTACCATTTTTGGGGGGGTCATATTATGTCAGGCTTTATGTTAATGCTTTAAACACTTTAGCTAATTCAATCTTCACAATAATACCTAGTAGATTGTTACAGGCTTATTGTCTCCCCCTCCCAACCCCTGGCCAAAGTGTCTCCCCCTCTCAACCCCTGTCCTGCCCCTTCACCATCTCCAAATTCATATTGAGGTCCTAACCTCCAATACCTTGGAATGTGACTATATTTGGAGATAGGGTCCTTAAAAAGGTAATTAAGTTAGAATGAGACCATTAGGTGGGTCCTTGTCCCATATAACTAGTGTCCTCATAAGAAGGGGAAATTGGCTGGGCACAGTGACTCATGCCTGTAATCCCAGCACTTTGGGAGGCTGAGGTGGGCAGGTCACTTGAGGTCAGGAGTTCTAGACCAGCCTGGCCAACATGGTGAAATCCTGTCTCTACTAAAAACACAAAAATCAGCTGGGCGTGGTGGCAGGCACCTGTCGTCCCAGCTACTTGGAAGGCTGCGGCAGGAGAATTGTTGAACCCAGGAGGCGGAGGTTGCAGTGAGCCAAGATCGTGCCATTGCACTCCAGCCTGGGTGGCAGAGCGAGACCCTGTCTCAAAAATAAATAAATTAATTAATTAATTTAAAAAAATAAGAAGAGGAAATTAAGATACAGACACACACACAGAGGGAAGACCAAGTGAAGACAGGGAGCAGATGGCCACCTATAAGCCAACTGCTTGGCTTAGAAGAAAACAACCTTAGAGGCTTCAGAAGAAAACAACCCTGCTGACACTTGATCTTGGACTTCCAGCCTCCAGAACAGTGATAAAATGCACTTGTGTTGTTTAAGCCACCCAGCATGTGGTACTTTGTTATGGCAGCCCTAGCAAACGAATACATAGGTGTTATTCCTATTTTACAGATGAGTACAGTGAGGCATGAGCAAAAGTGAGTTGTGTAAAATCACACAGGCACCATACAACAGAACTTACTTTCAGGGTTTGGTCCATCTGCTTAGGATTGAGACCACATTACCAATTGCTTGACATTGTAGGTGTTAAAACAAATGGCTAGAGGAGGGAATGTAGACAGATCTTATCTTCCTGATGAGTGAGCAAACAAGCCTTTTTTCATCTGGCCAGTGACAGCCTCCCAGTTTGTTCCCAAACCCACAACATGAGAGGAAGGGAAAGTCAGTGAGGCCTGTGCCAATTTTCTTCCCCTTCAGGCCCAGGAACACTTGGACAGCAGTGGCCATAGTGGTCAGTGATTAAAAATCGTCCTTGACTTCATTTAAAAATAATCAACAGCTCTTGTTGCTCTAAGTGGCCTTTTTTCTCTTTACCTCCCACACCCAAATTCCCTAGCTAGGTAGGGTCCTTAACACATTGTCTTGTAAATGTAGGGCTGGCTAGAGAGCAAATATGGCTAGAGACTATTCGGCATATAGGAATTTGGAACAAGACTTCCCTTTTGGCCCTGGGGAATTGTAGTCCAGTTACTCATGGGTAATAGATAAAGACCCTTAGGCTGGATAGGTATGAAGATGAAGTCTATGAGTCCATGAATTATTGAAGTCCAAGTTCTAGCCCATGAGGGTTGCTTACATTGCAGGGAGGGTCATCACCCCTTATCAAGTGGACAAATTGTGGCTATTTGCTTATATGTCAAACCTCCAACCAGATAAGTGGGGGTGGTAGAACAAGGATGTGCAGCAGTCATATCTATAATCAACATATTCACTAATATGCATATAGCCAATATGCATTTAGCAAGGATGTGAACAGCACCACCCCTATGGAAACTATTCACAGAAAGGAAGCTCCCAACTACAGAATATAAGAAGGCTGAGCTTTCATAGCTCCATAACACTGGCTTCCACAACAGGAATGCCTGTTATTCTTCCATTCTGCTGTCTCAGGCAGCAGCTGGAAAGAGAGTGAGGAGCTTCTATACATACAAGGCAACTAATGGACCATTGTAGACACTCACCTAGAGTGAGATAATGTGGCCTTGGCTGGGCTCATTGGCTCATATCTGTAATCCCAGCACTTTGGGAGACCAAGATGGATGGCTCACTTGAACCAGGAGTTTGAGACCAGCCTGGACAACATGGTGAAACCCTGGCTCAACAAAAAATAAAAGATTAGTTGAGTGTGGTGGCATGTGCCTATATTCCCAGCTACTCTGGAGGCTGGAGGACCACTTAAGCCCAGGAGTGAGAAGCTGCAGTGAGCAGGGAGCTATGATTCTACCACTGAATTCCAGCCTGGGTTGTTTTTTTTTTTTTTTTTTTTTTAAATTAAAAAAAAAAAAGCTTTTTTAGTGGAATCTCAAGAGATGGGTTAATGGATGAAGGAGAAAAATCTGTATAATGCCCCCAAGAGGCTGGAGGTTAATCTATATAATAAAGAGAAAAGAGTGTTGGCTGGGCATGGTAGCTTACGCCTGTAATCCCAGCACTTTGGGAGGTCGAGGCGGGCAGATCACATGAGGCCAGGAGTTTGAGACCAGCCTGAGCAATACAGCGAGACCCCATCTCTACTAAAAATACAAAAATTAGCTGGCACGGTGGCACATGCCTGTAATCCCAGCTACTCAGGAGGCTGAGGCACAAGAATTGCTTGAACCTGGGAGGGAGAGGTTGCAGTGAGTGGCCATTGTGCCACTGTACTCCATTCTGGATGACAGAGTGAAACCCTGTCTCAAAAAGAAAAAAAAAGAGGGTTAAAAAGGGAAGAGATTGTTTGGAGAGAAAGAGGCAACAGAGCAGCTACAGGTATCAGGGAACTGAACAGAAGTAGAAAGGATTATTAACTGGATCCCCTTCACTGGTTTTTGAAAAATGTGATTGGATTTTTGGATTTTTCTTTTTTTTCACTATTTTTGTCTACTGGACTTTTTTTAATTTGAATGTGTGATATTAACATCTGGGCCATAAATGACCCAAGATTTATTCAGATTATCCAGATACTCAAAACAGAGAAAAAAGACTCTTCACCTATTATTATCAGTATAGTTTTAGAGACAGGCTCTTGCTCTGTCACCCAAGCTGGAGTGCAATGGCACAACTATAACTCACTGTAACCTCAAACTCCTGGGCTCAAGCGATTCTCCTGCCTCAGCCTCCCGAGTAGCTGGGACTACAGGCATGAGCCAAATGTGCCAACATGCCTGGCTAATTTTTTTTTTTTCTTTTTGTAGCCAGGAGAAGGTCTTGCTATGTTGATCAGGCCGATCTCAAACTCCTGGCCCGAGCAATCCCTCCACCCATCTACACCTCCCAAAGTGTAGGGATTGTAGGCATGAGCCACCACGCCCAGCTGCAATACGTTTTTGGTGGTGATAGGAGGTTCAGACATCAAGCTTGCCATAAAACTCAAGTTTACTTCTCCTTGATTATAAACCCTTCTCACACCAGCGTGATTCCAGTTCACCTGAAACTCTGAGAATATTCTGCCACCTTGGTAGGTGGTCCTCTGTGATTGCTGTGGTTAGTTACTGAAGGCTTTTTAAAAAAATTTTATTCTCGTGACTGACACTTGTTAATCCAGCCATATACCAGAGGTTTGTCATAAACCCCTGGCCTATGAGGCCATCTCCCTGGACAAGAGAAGTGTTTTCTGCTCTAAGCCACAAAGACTGGGTAGGAAAGGAGAGTAGAGTCATGTTTAGACCTCTTGGGTTACGATGAAAATTGCTTAAGAAAATTATATTTTAGACACTTTAGTTATGGGCATGTGTCAAAGTTTTGTTACAATCATGTTACAAGGGAAAAGGATTTTAGTAAGCCAATTAATAAATTTGTTCTCTTAAAGAAAAAGAAAATGAGTACATAATCATTGCTAGAAGAGATAAAGAAAGAAAAAAGGATTGGTTCAAGATTACTAGGCTCTTAACAGAATACTCACAGGTGGTAGCCAGCCTTTCAGAAAAAAGTCAGTTGGATATAAGTTTGGTTTTTTTTGTTTTGTTTTTTTGAGACAGAGTCTCACTCTGTCACCCAGGCCAGGGTCCAGTGACGTGATCTTAGCTCGCTATAACCTCTGCCTCCCGGGTTCAAGAGATTCTCCTGCCTCAGCCTGCTGAGTAGCTGGGACTACAGACATGCATGCACCACCACGCCTGGCTAAATTTTTTGTATTTTTAGTGGAGGTGGGGTTTTACCATGTTGCCCAGGCTGGTCTCGAACTCCTGGCCTCAAATGACCCACCCACCTCAACCTCCCAAAGGACTGGGATTACAGGCATGAGCCACCATGCCTGGCACCCAGAATAAGTCTTAATCATAGTTCATCAGAAAATAATGTAAACATTTTCTCAAGAATTGTATTTTTTTTTTTTCCTAGAGAAAAACTGGGAATTATATCCCACAAAAACATTTTGCCTCAGATCAGGTTTAGGACAATTTCTCTTTTACCAAGATTAAATGAGTTTATATTTGTAAAATGTTTATCGTAGTGCTTGGTACATATACTGTAGAAGTGTTTGAGAAAGGGAGAGAAAGAGAGGGAAGAAAAGGTACATACATGGTCGGGCACGGTGGCTCACACCTGTAATCCCAGCACTTTGGGAGGCCGAGATGGGCAGATCACTTGAGGTCAGGAGTTTGAGACCAGCCTGCCCAAAGTGGTGAAACCCCATCTCTACTAAAAATATAAAAACTAGCTGGGTATAGTGGTGCATGCCTGTAGTCCCAGCTACTTGGGAGGCTGGGGCAGGAGAATTGCTTAAACCTGGGAGGCGGAGGTTGCAGTGAGCCAAGAATGTGCCACTGCACTTCAGCCTGGGTAACAGTGCAAGACTCAGTCTAAAAAAAAAAAAGAAAAGAAAAGGTATACACAAGAATGCTATAGAAGTGTTTATGGGAGAAAAGAAGGGAAGAAAGAAAGAGAAAGTTCTTAGAGGTCACATTTCTCTCCTAGTTCTTGTTAACAAAAACTATTCAAAATTTGGGAATAGAGAAAAATAAATTATTGCATGTCCTTTCAGTGCTTAGGGCCATTGCCTAGCAAGCTCACTCAGGGATTATCCAATTCTTTAGAGGAATGTATTTTTATTTGTTACCATTTACCATTGATTTATTTACATTGAAATATTCTGTAAGGGTAGATTTTAACTTGTAGGAAATTGAGAGCAATGCAAATAATTGTCGTCCAATAAGAATGGAAATAAATTTTGTTTGATAGAAAATTAACCTCAAAGTTTTTTTTATTTTATTATTTTATTTTATTTTTTGCCTTTTGGACATTAGCCAGTTTTTTATTTTTTTATGTTTTTCTTGATTTTCAGTCTTTTATTCTCTCCATTGGGATGATGTTTATTGATCTGTTTTTAAGTTCACTGATTATTTCCTTGGTTGTATTCAACCTGATGTTAATCACATTCAAAAATCACATTTTTTTTTTTTTTTTAATTTGAAATAGGATCTGCTTTGTCACCCAGGCTGGAGTGCAGTGGCTCCATCATGGCTCACTGCACCCTCGACCTCCTGGGATCAACCAGTTCTCCTGCCTCAGCCTCCCAAGTAGCTGGGCCCATGGGCACATGCCACCACACTTGGTTAATTTTTATATTTTTTATAGAGATGAGGTCTCACTATGTTGCCAGGTCTGGTCTCAAACGCCTGGGCTTAAGTGATTCTCCCACCTCAGCCTCCCAAAGTGTTGGGATTATAGGTGTGAGCCACTGCGCCTGACCAACAAAGTATTTTGTGGCTGAGCACGGTGGCTCATGCCTGTAATCCCAGTGCTTTGGGAGGCTGAGGTGGGAAGGTTGCTTGAGCTCAGGAGTTTGAGACCAGCCTGAGCAACATAGCGAGAACCCATCTCTACAAAAAATACAAAAATTTGCTGGGTTTGGTTTTGCATCCCTTGTACTCCCAGCTATTCAAGATGCTGAGTCTGAGTCAGGAGGATCACTTGAACTGTGAGGTGAAGGTTTCAGTGAGCCAAGATCTCAGCACTGTATTCCAGCCTAGGCGCTAGATGGAGACCCTGTCTAAAAAAAAAAGAAAAGAAAAAAGGGCCGGGCACGGTGGCCCACGCCTGTAATCCCAGCACTTTGGGAGGCTGATGCGGGCAGATCACGAGGTCAGGAAATCGAGACCATCCTGGTTAACACGGTGAAATCCCGTCTCTACTAAAAATACAAAAGGCCAGGTGCGGTGGCTCATGCATGTAATTCCAGCACTTTGGGAGGCCGAGGCGGGCAGATCACGAGGTCAGGAGATCGAGACCATCCTGGCTAACACGGTGAAACCCTATCTCTAATAAAAATACAAAAAATTATCCGGGCGTTGTGGCGGGTGCCTGTAGTCCCAGCTACTTGGGAGGCTGAGGCAGGAGAATGGCGTGAACCGGGGGAGCGGAGCTTGCAGTGAACTGAGATCGCGCCACTGCACTCCAGCCTGGGCAACAGTGAGACTCCGTCTCAAAAAAAAAAAAAATTAGCTTGGGCATGGAGGCAGGCACCTGTAGTCCCAGCTACTCAGGAGGCCAACAATGTCTGGGCCATTTGTAGGTCTCTTTCTATTGACTGATGTTTTGCTTTATCATAGGTCACAGTTCCCTGCTTGGTTGAACATCAGATAATTTCATTATACACTTGACATTATGGATAATGTGTTGTAGAGACTGGCTCCTGTTATTGTCCTCTGAAGATGTTTTTATTTTATTTTTATTTGGTAGAGAAGGAGTCTCACTGACCAGGCGCAGTGGCTCATGCCTGTAATCCCAGCACTTTGGGAGGCTGAGGCAGATGGATCACCTAGGTCAGGAGTTCAAGACCAGCCTGGCCAACATGGAGAAACCCCATCTCTACGAAAATTACAAAATTGTCCGGACGTGGTGGCATATGCCTGTAATCCCAGCTACTCGGGAGGCTGAGGCATGAGAATCGCTTGAACTCTGGAGGTGGAGGTTGCAGTCAGCCAAGTTCACACCACTGGACTCCAGCCTGGGCAAGACAGCAAGACTCCATCTCAAAAAAAAAAAAAAAAAAATGGCCAGGTGCGGTGGCTCACGCCTGTAATCCCAGCACTTTGGGAGTCTGAGGCGGGTGGACCACGAGGTCAGGATTTCAAGACCAGCCTGGCCAAGATGGTGAAACCCCATCTCTACTAAAAAAATTTAAAAAATAAAAAAATTAGCCGGGTGCGGTGGTGGGCGCTTGTAATCCCAGCTACTTGGGAGACTGTGGCAGAGAATTGCTTGAACCTGTGAGGCAGAGGTTGCAGTGAGCGGAGATCGCACCACTGCACTCCAGCCTGGGTGACAGAGCAAGACTCCATCTCAAAAAAAATAAGAAGGGGTCTTACTATGTTGCCCAGACTGGTCTTGAACTCCTGGGCTCAAGCAATCCTCCCACTTTGGTCTCCTAAAGTGCTGGGATAAAAGATGTGAAGCACTGCACTTGGATGTCTAAAGAATGTTGAGTTTTATTCTAGCAGGCAGTTAAATTACTGTCAGATCATCTTATCTTGTGGAGGCTTGGTTTTATGCTTTGTTCGGGTAGGCATGTCAGTAATTGGAGTCTCAGAAGAAAAGGATAGAAATAAGAGGGCAAGGTTGGGTAGGCGAGTGTGGTGGCTCATGCCTATAATCCCAGCACTTTGGGAGGCTGTGGCAGGTGGAACACGAGATCAGGAGTTCAAGACCAGCTTGGCCAAGATGATGAAACTCTGTCTTTACTAAAAATACAAAAATTAGCTGGGCTTGGTGGCAGATGCTGTAATCTCAGCTACTCAGGAGGCTGAGGCAGAGAATTGCTTGAACCCGGGAGGCGGAGGTTGCAGTGAGCCGAGATTTCGCCCCGCCCTCCAGCCTGGGTGACAGAGTGAGATTTGTCTCAAAAAAAAAAAAAAAAAAAAAAAAAAGGTTGGGCATGGTGGCTCACGCCTATAATCTCAGCACTTTGGGAGGCCAAGGCGGGGCAGATCACCTGAGGTCAGGAGTTCGAGACCAGTCTGACCAACATGGAGAAACTCCATCTCTATTAAAAATGCAAACTTAGCTGGGCATGCAGTACATGCCTGTAATCCCAGCTACTTGGGAGGCTGAGGCAGGAGAATCGCTTGAACCCGGGAGGCAGAGGTTGCGGTGAGCCAAGATTGCACCATTGCACTCCAGCCTGGGCAACAAGAGCAAAACTCCGTCTAAAAAAAAAAAAAAGAAAAAGAAAAAGAAATAAAAGGGCAATGATTTTTTGAAGAAATACTAGCCAAAAATTTTCAAAATTTGATTTTAAAACAGTACCCAAAGATTCGGGAATTGCAACAAGCCTTCAGGAAGATAAATATAAAGAAAACCAGACTGAACATGGTGGCTTACGTCTGTAACCCTAGCACTTTGGGAGGCCAGGGTAGAAAAATCGCCTGAGCCAAAGAGTTTGAAACCAGCCTGGACACCATAGTGGGAATTCGTCTCTACAAAAAATAAACAAAAATTAGCCAGGAGTCATTGCGTGCTCTTGTAGTCCTAGCTCTCAGGAGGCTGTAGTGGGAGAATTGCTGGAGACCGGGAGGTTGAAGCTGCAGTAAGCCAAGATCACACCACTGGGCAACAGAGACCCTGTCTCAAAAGAGAAAAAGAACAAAGGAAAAAAAAAAAGAAAACCACACTGGGCACATAATTGACAAACTTGAAAACCAAAGATAAAGATAAATCATTAAAACCGTTGGCTCGGCTGGGCGCGGTGGCTCAAGCCTGTAATTCCAGCACTTTGGGAGGCCGAGACGGGCGGATCACGAGGTCAGGAGATCGAGACCATCCTGGTGAACACGGTGAAACCCCGTCTCTACTAAAAATACAAAAAACTAGCCGGGCGAGGTGGCGGGCGCCTGTAGTCCCAGCTACTCCGGAGGCTGAGGCAGGAGAATGGCGTAAACCCGGGAGGCGGAGCTTGCAGTGAGCTGAGATCCGGCCACTGCACTCCAGCCTGGGCGACAGAGCCAGACTCCGTCTCAAAAAAAAAAAAAAAAAAAAAAAAAAAAAAAAAAAAAAAAACCGTTGGCTCACGCCTCTAATCCCAGCACTTTGGGAGGTCAATGAGGGCAGATCCCTTGAGCCCAAGAGATCTAGACCAGCCTGGGTAACATGGTGAAACCCTATATCTACAAAAGATACAAAATAATTAGCCAGACATGGCGATGCATGCCCGTAATCCTAGCTATTCAGGAGGCTGAGGGGGGAGGATGAGGCTTCAGCCCAGGAGATCAAGGCTGCAGTGAGCCAAGATTGCACCACTGCACACTCCAGCCTGAGTGACAGAGTGAGACCCTGTCTTAAAAATAAATAAATAAATTTGTTCTCTCTCTTTCTCTTTTTCCCTTTCTTCTTCTTCTTCTTCTTTTTTTTTTTTTTTTCTTTTTTGAGATGGAGTTTTGCTTTTGTTGCCCAGGCTGGAGTACAAAGGCGCGATCTTGACTCGCTGCAACCTCCATCTCCCGGGTTCAAGCTATTCTCCTGCCTCAGCCTCCAGAGTGGCTGGGATTACAGGCGCCCGCCACCACACCCAGCTAATTTTTTGTATTTTTAGTAGAGATGGGGTTTCATTATGTTGGCCAGGCTGGTCTCAAACTCCTGATCTCAGGTGATCCACCTGCCTTGGGCTCCCAAAGTGCTAGGATTACAGGCATGAGCTACCTTGCCCGGCCATAAATTAAATAATTTAAAAAAAAAATGTAAAAGCAGCCAGAGAAAATAGATGCATTACGTAAAAGAGAACAATTTTAAGAATTACAGTTGATTTCCGATTAGAGGCTAGAAAATAATGGAACTATATCTTTGAAGTGCTGGAAAAACGAAAACCAACCTAGAATTTAATATCCAGTGAAAATATTTTTCAAAAATAAAGGTGAAATATAGATATTTCTGATAAATAAAAGTTGAACGAATTTGTCACCAGCAGACTCTTACCCCAGAAATTCTAAAGGAAATTCTATAGACTGAAAGAAAATGATAGCAGTTGGAAATTTAGAAATACAGGAAAGGCTGGGCGTGGTGACTCACCCCTGTAATCCCAACACTTTGGGAGGCTGAGGCATGTGGATTGCTTGAGGCCAGGAGTTCAAGACCAGCCTGGTCAACATGGTGAAACTCATCTCTACCAAAAATACAAAAATTAGCTTGGCGTGGTGGCACATGTCTATAATCCTAGCTACTAGGGAGGCTGAGGTAGAAGAATCACTTGAACCCGGGAGGCAGAAGTTGCAGCAGTGAGCCGAGATCGTGCCACTGCACTCCAGCCTGGGTGACAGAGTGAGACTCTGACTCAAAAAAAAAAAAAAAAAGAAAAGAAAAGAAAGAGAGAAAGAAAGAAAGAAAGAGAGAGAGAGAGAAAGGAAGGAAGGAAGGAAGGAAGGAAGGAAGGAAGGAAGGAAGGAAGGATGGATGGAAGGAAGGATGGAAGGACAGACATTGAGATTGGTAAATAAAGTGGATGAGTATTTAAAAAGCCAATTTCTAGGCAGGGCATGGTGGCTCACATCTACAACCCCAGCACTTTGGGAGGCCAAGGCGGGTAGATTACTTGAAGCCAGGGGTTTGAGACCAGCCTGGGCAACATGGTGAAATCCCATCTCTACAAAAAATACAAAAAAATTAGCTGGACATGGTGGTGCATGCCTGTTGTTTCAGCCACTCAGGAGGCTGAGGTGGGAGGATCGCTTGATCCCTGGAGGCTGAGGCTGTAGTGAGCTGTGATTGCACGCCATTGCACTCCAGCCTGGGTGACAGAGTGAGACCCTGTCTCAAAAATATAAAAACAAAAAGATACCACAAGAAGAGTAAAAAGACAAGTTGCAAATTGGGGGAAGATACTTGCAATAATATTATCATAACTGAGGAAAGGCTAATATCTAGGATATATTCTTTTATTTTTTATTTTTTTAGTAGAGATGAGGTTTCGCTTTATTGGTCAGGCTGGTCTCGAACTCTTGGCCTCAAGTGATCTGCCTGCTTCAGCCTCCCAAAGTGCTGGGATTACAGGTGTGAGCCACCACATCCAGCCAAGAATATATTCTTTAAAAGCAATTACAGACAAATGAGAAAAAGGCAGCCCAACAGAAAAATGAGCAAAGACTTGAACTGACACTTCACAGAAGAACCTATCAACAAACGCAAAGACGCTTGACCCCAGCTGATCCGAAGGTAATGAGTTGATTGGAAAACAATTTGGCTTTATTGAATAAGATTGAAGATGTACAAACCTTAAGACTCAGCATTTCCATTCCAAACTCTTGCATGTGTGCACCAAGAGAAACGTATGGGATATTCATAGCAATATTTTTCCCACTGGCACAAAACTGGAAATAACCTAAATGTCTGTCACCAGGATAATGGATCAGTAAACTGTAAACTTGGTCTGTGCGTAGTTGCTCACACTTATAATCCTAACACTTCGAGAGGCTGAGGCAGGAGAATCGCTTGAGCTCAGGAGTTCAGAACAGCTTGGGCAACATCAGAGAGATGCTGTCTCTACAAAAAAAAAAAAAAAAGGAAAAATATACATATAATATTAGACGAGTGCAGTGGTGTGCACTTGTAGTCCCAGAACTTTGGGAGACTGAGGTGAGAGGATCCCTTGAGTCCAGCAGTTTTAGGCTGCAGTGAGCTATGATCATGCCACTGCACTCCAGCCTGGGTGACAGAGCAAGACCGTGTCTTGAAAAAAGAAAACAAAAGTGACATTTGCAGATACAACACAATATGGGCAGAGGAGAAACTTGTGGAGAGAAAAAGCAGATTGTCAACAGAAGATCAAAAGGTTTTTTTTTTTTTTTTTTTTTTTTGACATGGTCTTACTCTGTTGCCCAGGCTAGAGTATAGCGGTGTGATCTCAGTTCACTGCAGCCTCGACTTCCAGGGCTCAAGTAATCCTTCCATGTAGCTGGGACTACAGGTAAGCACCACCACGCCTGGCTGATTTCTGTAGAGACAAGAGTCTCGCTCTGTCGCCCAGGCTGGAGTGCAGTGGTGTGATCTCAGCTCACTGCAAGCTCCGCCTCCCGGGTTCACGCCATTCTCCTGCCTCAGCCTCCTGAGCAGCTGAGACCACAGACGCCCGCCACCACACCCGGCTAATTTTTTGCATTTTTAGTAGAGACGGGGTTTCACCGTGCTAGCCGGGAGGGTCTCGATTTCCTGACTTCATGATCCGCCTGCCTCGGCCTCCCACAGTGTTGGGATTACAAGCGTGAGCCAGCCCGAAGTGACATTTTCAAAATGCTGAAGGAAAAAAACTTTAAAACTAGAATTTTTTTTTTTTTTTTTTGAGAGTCTCGCTCTGTCACCTAGGCTGGAGTGCAGTGGCGCAATCTTGGCTCACTGCAACGTCCACCTTTTGGGGTCAAGTGATTCTCCTATCTCGGCGTGGTCCCAAGCAACTGGAACTACAGGCGTCCGCCACCACGCCCTGCTAATTTTTGTATTTTTAGTAGATACGGGGTTTCACCGTGTTAGCCAGGATGGTCTCGATCTCCTGACCTCATGGTCCGCCCTCCTCGGCCTCCCAAAGTGCTGGGATTACAGTCGTGAGCCACCGCGCCCGGCCTGGAATTTTTCTCTCTAGCTATACTGTCGTTTAAATACTAGAATGTGATCAATATTTATTCAAGGCCTCAAAAATGTTGCCATTTAAAGGCCTTTGAAATCACTGCTAAAGTTAAGTACAAAGCAAGAAAAGAACCCAATCCAGGAGGAAACAATGAGCTATGCGGTGTAAAGGTGAATGAACGACTTAATACATTTTGTTAGTGTTTAAATAAATTGTGATCTTTCCCTTCTCCCCCCACAAATGTTACAAACTCTAGAACTAAAACGCTATGAGCTCTAGCCTGGTAATCAGAGAAATCCAAATTAAAACAACAGAGATAATATAATATGTCCATGCCGGGCGCCGTGGCTCACGCCTGTAATCCCAGCACTTTGGGAGGCCGAGGCAGGCAGATCAGGAGGTCAGGAGATCGAGAGCACAGTGAAATCCCGTCTCTACTAAAAATACAAAAAATTAGCCGGGCGCGGTGGTGGGCGCCTGTAGTCCCAGCTACTCGGGAGGCTGAGCCAGGAGAATGGCGTGAACCTGGGAAGGTGGAGCTTGCAGTGAGCCGAGATCGCGCCACTGCACTCCAGCCTGGGCGACAGAACTAGACTCAGTCTCAAAAAAAAAAAAAAAAAAAAAAAGTCCATAATCCTGCCAAAACTTACACGAAGTAATTCAAAGGGCTGGATGTAGTGGAACAGGATTTTCCACAAATCGCTAACGAGGGTATAAATTACATGTGTGTTTTTTGTCTGAGAAGGCCTTTTGGCTGTACTTAGTCAAATTAAGTACATCTATGTTTGTCTTACCACCCAGAGATCCTGCTTCTGAGTATATAGATGATCTTTGATTTATGATGGTGTTACATCCTGATAAACCCATTGTAAACTGAAAATATCATAAGTTGAACCATTGTAAATCAGGAACTATCTGTATAAACCACCCCAACTCCTCCCACATCAAAACACCAAAAACAGGCCGGGCACAGTGGCTCATGCCTATAATCCCAGCACTTTGGGAGGCTGAGACGGGCAGATCACAAGGTCAGGAGTTTGAGACTAGCCTGACCAAGATGGTGAAACCCCGTCTCCACTAAAAATACAAAAATTAGCCGGGCATGGTGGTGCATACCTGTAATCCCAGCTATGCAGGAGGTTGTGGCAGGAGAATTGCTTGAACCTGGGAGATGGAGGTTGAAGTGAGCTGAGAGCACGCCACTGCACTCCAGCCTGGGCGACAAAGCAAGACTCCATTTCAAAAAACAAAAACAAAACAAAAAACAAAATAAAACACCAAAAACAAACAAATGAACCCTCTCATACAGGTTTATGAGGGTATATGTTTGAGAAAGTTTATTTCATGTTGCGTACATAATTGGAGCCGGAGGCAGACTGTGTGTCTGTCATTAAGGAGATGAGTACGAAAAACATGGCATTTGATGAAGTACTCTATAGTGTTTAGAAAGAATGAACTGGATTCATATTCAGCAATATGGTGAGTTTTGTTTTGTTTTGTATTGTTTTTTGAGACGGAATCTTGCTCTGTTGCCCAGGCTGGAGTGCCCTGGCGAGATCTCAGCTGACTGCAAGCTCTGCCTCCCGGGTTCAGGCGATTCTCCTGCCTCAGCCTCCCAAGTAGCTGGGACTACGGGTGCCTGCCACGAAGTCCGGCTAATTTTTTTTTAATTTTTAGTAAAGACGGGGTTTCACCGTGTTAGCCAGGAAGATCTCAATCTCCTGACCTCGTGATCCGCCCACCTTGGCCTTCCAAAGTGCTGGGATTACAGGCGTGAGCCGCTGCACTCGGCCTTTTTTTTTTTTTTTGAGACGGAGTCTTGCTCTGTTGCCCAGGCTAGAGTGCAGTGGCATGATTTCGGCTCACTGCAACCTCCGCCTCCTGGGTTCAAGCAATTCTCCTCCCTCAGCCTCCTGAGTAGGTGCATGTCACCACACCCGGTTAATTTCTTTGTGTTTTTAGTAGAGACAGGGTTTTACCATGTTGGCCAGGCTGGTCTCAAACTCCAGACCTTGTGATCTGCCTGCCTTGGACTTCGAAAGTACTGCGATTACAGGTGTCAGCCACCGCTCCCAGTTGAGATTTTTTTTTTCTTTTTTTGAGATGGAGTCTCATTCTGTCAACCTGGCTAGAGTGCAATGGCACTACCTCGGCTCACCGCAATTTCCACCTCCCGGGTTCAAGCAATTCTCTGCCTCAACCTCCCAAGTAGCTGGGACTACAGGTGTGCACCACCATGCCTGGCTAATTTTTGTGTTTTTAGGAGAGACAGGGTTTCACCATATTGGCCAGGCTGGTCTCGAACTCCTGACCTTGTGATCCACCTGCCTTGGCCTCCCAAAGTGCTGAGATTACAGGCGTGAGCCACCATGCCCGGCCATAGTGAGATCTTTTAAAAAAATACGTTCAGTGAAAAAAATAAAAAAAAGAATATATGGATCACATTTAAGTAAAATTCAGGGGAAGTCCTCTCTGATAAGGTTGACCTTTGTGCTAAGCGAGGCCTGCTTTTAGAGGAGGAGCAAGACTGGATTTGTGGAGGAAGAGAATTCCAGGCGAAGAGAACAGGAGGTGAAAGGTCATGAGGTGAAAGGTCCTGAGGAGAACATGTTTGGCATGTTCCAGGCTCCTCTGGGAGGTCAGCGTGTGGCTGCAGTGGAGCAGGGGAGAGAGCCATAGGAAGCGAGAGGGGTTGTGAGGGGCGAGATCCCTCAGGGCTTTGCCCACCTCACCCTCTCTTGCTTCCTAGAAATGCTTAGGCTTTTGCTTGGAATGAAATGAGACTCCATTGGAGGCTTTTTAGCAGAGGAATGAAATGATCTGGCTTATTTTTAGATCAGTATGGTAAGGCTAGAAGCTGAGAGAGCAGTTAAGAGGCTGTTACAGTGACCCAAGGCAGAGGTGATGTGACTTAGAATAGGGTGGTAGGAGAGATGGATAGGGCAAAATAAACAAAGAAGAGCTTCAAGAAAATGTCTTTAAGACCTAAGGATAGGGTGTGTGTGTGTGTGTGTGTGTGTGTGTGTGTATGTGTATGTGTGTATATATGTGTGTGTGTGTGCGTATAATTATTATTTTTGAGATGGAGTTTTGCTCCATTGCCCAGACTGGAGTGCAGTGGCATGATCTCGGCTCATTGCAATCTCTGCCTCCCAGGCTCAAGCAATTTTCCTGGTTTAGGCTCCAGAGAAGCTGGAATTACAGGTACATGCCATCACGACTAGCTAATTTTTGGATTTTTAGTAGAGATGGGGTTTTGCCATATTGGTCAGGCTAGTCTCGAACTCATGACCTCAAGTGATCCACCTGCCTCAGCCTCCCAAAGTGCTGGGATTACAGGTGTGAGCCATCATGCCCAGCCAAGATATTTTTTAAAAAGTTCCTACCATAACAGAAAAAATGGAAAACCTGACATTAAGTTAAACACATTTGTTCATCAATAGATAACCACAGAGGGCACAAAGACAAGTTGCAAACTGGAAGAAGATATTTAATTTAAAAACAGAGCAGACAACTACTAATGGGTGGGTGTGAGAGAATGAGAGGAATCAAGGGTGTTGCTGAGGATTTTGGCCTGAGAATCTGGAAGAATGGAGCTGCTTGTTACTGAGTAAGAAAGACTGGGGGAGGGGGGAGTAGGTTTAGCTGAGAAAAACAAGAGTTTGGTTTTGGCTATGTATGAGATGTCTATTAGATATCCCAGTGAGCCTGGGAAACGTGGTGAAACCCCGTCTTACAAAAGATTCAAATATTAGCCGGGTGTGGTGGTGCACGCCTGTAATCCCAGCTACTCAGGAGGCTGAGGTGGGAGGCTTGGGCCCAGCTGATCAACGCTGCAGTGAGCAGAGATTGTGTCGCTGCACTACAGCCTGAGTGACAGAGTGAGACCCTGTCTCAACAAACAAACCAACAAAAGAAAGAAAAAGAAAAAAAGACATTCAAGTGCAGCTATCAAGTTGTGTGTTGGCCATTTATGCCTAGGATTCAGGAGAGAGATCTGATGCCACACATTTAGGGGCTGCAGCAGATAGACGGTATTTAAGTCATGGGGTTAGGTGAGGGTACCAAGGGAGTGAGCATAGGTAGCCAGGAAGTCTGAGAGCAAACTCAGGCTCTTCGTTATTTAGAAGTCGAGAAGATGATGAGGAGCCAGTAAAAGAGATGGAAAAGGAATGGCCCCTGCATTCGAAAGAGAACCAAGAGAAGGTGGCGTTGCAGAGGCCAAGCGAGAAGATAATTCCAGAAGGAGGGAGTCATAGGCTACGGCCAATTTGGCTAAGTAAGTAGATAGATGAGGGTGGAGGACTGAGTAGATTCGGCAAGGACAAGTTAGTGCGACAAGGGATGAAAGCCTGATGGGAGAGGGCTCTAGAAAGACATGGAAGAGAAGTGGGTGTGGCAGTGGAGAGAGCACTTTCGAACAGGTTTGCTGTCCAGGAAAGCAGAGAGGTGAAGCAGTGCTTTGAAGGGGCCTGTGTGGTCAACAGAGGGTTCTTGTTGGTTTGTTTGTTTTTAATCTGAGACATATTAAAGAAATTAGAGGGGGATGTCTATAGTGGGGAAGAAAAGTAGGAGTGGAGCCGGGCACGGTGGCTCACACCCATAATTCCAGCACTTTGGGAGGCCGAGGTGGGAGGGTCACCTGAGGTCAGGAGTTTGAGACCAGCCCGGCCAACATGGTGAAACCCCATCTCTACTGAAAATACAAAACAATTAGTTGGGCGTTTGGCAGTTGCCTGTAATCCCAGCTACTGAGAAGGCTGAGGCAGGAGAATCGCTTGAACCCAGGAGGAAGAGGTTACAGCAAGCCAAGATTGTACCACTGTACTTCAGCCTGGGCGACGAGAACGAAACTCCGTCTCAAAAAAAAAAAAAAAAAAAAAAGGAGGAGTGGAAATTCAGGATGAGGTAGAAAAAAATTATAAAACAAGAGGGGCTCTACATGGTTAAAGATGACAGTGTGCCAGCCGGGCGCGGTGGCTCAAGCCTGTAATCCCAGCACTTTGGGAGGCCGAGACAGGTGGATCACGAGGTCAGGAGATCGAGACCATCCTGGCTAATATGGTGAAACCCCGTCTCTACTAAAAAATACAAAAAACTAGCCGGGCGAGGTGGCGGGCACCTGTAGTCCCAGCTACTCGGGAGGCTGAGGCAAGAGAATGGCGTAAACCCGGGAGGCGGAGCTTGCAGTGAGCTGAGATCCGGCCACTGCACTCCAGCCTGGGCGACAGAGCGAGACTCCGTCTCAAAAAAAAAAAAAAAAAAAAAAAAATGGATGACAGTGTGCCATGAATTGGAGAGAATGGTAGAACCATCTCGTCTGGGGATTGAGAGACAAACAAAATGAAATAAACATCACCCTCTTATCCCCCTTTTTTCTTTATTAAGTGGAGCAAACTGTCCAATTCACAGATCCTTCAATTCGAGGTAATGACACATATATTAATTTTTTAAAATCCCTTTTACTCCCATGGGCCTTCCAGGGCAAGAACTGGAAAGCTGGAAAGAATGAGTAAGTTGGTTGTTACATTTCTCTGAGATCAATTAAGCCACTGCAGCATTCTGTAAGCGCATGGGGGCCCAGGTAAAATGTATTCAAGAGATTAAATTTGAGCCAGCGAGGGACCCTTCCTGATAATAGCTGAGCTGAAGTCAGACAAAGAGGGTTTCATATCACCAGAGACCTGAAGGTCAGTCTTGTTTCTACCTGCTTCTCCCAAATGTGGACAGTCTGGCAGCGGCCAGGACGGTAGTATCTGCTGAACCACAGCAGTCTGCTTCTTTGCCAGGAAATTTTCTGTGAAGGGAATGGGTGTCCTGAGACAAAGGGCTACAGAGCTGAGACAATGCCCCTGCTGTGTGCCCCCATTCAGTGGGCCTGAGACGATTCCTGGAGACATTTTTGTTGGGTTACTCCACACCCACAAATAGCTACTTAAAAAAAGAAAAAGAACAAAACTTAACAATTAGTGGGCTATTTGGAAAAGGCATTTTAAAACTAACAGATACACAGATGCGCCTGTTACTTCTTGCAATAGGCTCTAAATTGTTCTCCCAGCCTCCAGTCTCTCCCACACCAATCCATTCTGCACATTGTAGCAGAATTAATCTCCTTAAAGCACACATCTGATCTTGCCACTTCCCCACTCAAGCATTTTCAGTGGCTCTCCACTGCCTTCAAAATAGCCAAGGAATGAAGATCCTTCAGCCTCCTTTCTCTTCCCAGCCCATCTCCCACTATCTCCTTTGGGCTTCTGCGAAACCGAAGCTTTTCTCTCCTGCAGAACTCCTTCTTCTTCTTCTTCTTCTTTTTTTTTTTTTTTTTTTTGAGACGGAGTCTCGCTCTGTCGCCTAGGCTGGAGTGCAGTGGAGTGATCTCGGCTCACTGCAACCTCCGCCTCCCATGTTCAAGCGATTCTCCTGCCTCAGCCTCCTGAGTAGCTGGGATTACAGGTGCCTGCCACCATGCCTGGCTAATTTTTGTGTTTTTAGTAGCGATGGGGTTTCACCATGTTGGCCAGGCTGGTCTTGAACTCCTGACCTCAGGTGATCCACCTGCCTCGGCCTCCCAAAGTGCTGGGATTAGAGGCGTGAGCGTCCACACCTGGCCCAGAGCTCTCTTCTTTATCTCTCTTCTCCTCTCACTTGCCTTCACTCACTGCTACTCCATCTGAACCTTTTTTTTTTTTTTTTTTTCAGACAGAGTTTCACTCTTGTTGCCCAGGCTGGAGTGCAACGGCACAATCTTGATCTTGGCTGACTGTAACCTCTGCTTCCCAGGTTCAAGCAATTCTCCTGCTTCAGCCTCCCAGGTAGCTGGGATTACAGGCTTCTCCACCACATTTGGCTAATTTTTTATTTTTAGTAGAGATGGAATTTCACCATGTCAGTCAGGCTGGTCTCGAACTCCTGACCTCAGGTGTTCCTCCCACCTCATCCTCCCAATATGCTGGGATTACAGGCATGAGCCACCGTGCCTAGCCCTACTCCATCTGTTTTGTTTTGTCTCTTTGAGACAGGGCCTCATTCTCTTGCCCAGGCTGGAGTACAGAGGCGTAATCATAGTTCACTGCAGTATCAACCTCCCAGGCTCAAGTGATCCTCCTGCCTCAGCCTCCCGAGTAGCTGGGACTACAGGCATGCACCACCATGCCAGCTTTTTCTTTTTTTTCTAGACAGGGTCTTCCTAAGTTGCCCAGGTAGGTCTTGGACTCTTGGTGTCAGGCAATCCTCCTGCCTGGGCCTCCTACAATGCTGGGATTACAGGCATGAGCCACTGCCTTTGGCTCCTACTCAATCTTTCACTCTTAGTTTATATGTTATTTATTCTGGTGAGCCCTTCCTGATTCCCACTCCCAATCTATGAAACTCCAGACTGAGCTAGGTGCCTCAGCAAGAGGTGTATATAACACCTTCAACTTCCTCCTATTGCAAAAGAAATTGTTCTGTATTGTGGTTGTTTGTTTAATTGTCTGTCTTCTCTGGTAGAGGATGATACGGTTTGGCTGTGTCCCTACCCAAATCTCATCTTGAATTGTGGCTGCCATAATTCTCATGTGTTGTGGGAGGGATCCAGTGGGAGGTAATTGAATCATGGAGACTGGTTTTTCCCATTCTGTTCTCATGATAGTGAATAAGTCTCATGAGATCTGATGATTTTATAGAGGGGAGTTCCCCTGCACATGCTCTCTTGCCTGCTGCCATGTAAGATGTGCCTTTGCTCCTCATTCTCCTTCCACCGTGATTGTGAGGCCTCCCCAGCCATGTGGAACTGTGAGTCAATTAAATCTCTTTCCTTTATAAATTACCCAGTCTCAGATATGTCTCTATGAGCAGTGTGAGAACAGACTTAATACAGGGGATAAGTTCTGAGGACCACAGGTGAGTCAGGGACCATGTTTATCTTGCTCATCATGTTAATTCCAATGACTGGTATGCACTTATGAAAGTAAACAAGAAAGATGCTGGCCACAGCGGCACCCCTGTAGTCCCAGCTACTCAGGCAGAAGGATTGCTTGAACTCAGGAGTTTGAGGGCATTGTAGCAAGATCCCATTTCTTAAAAAAAAAGAAAAAAAAAGTAAGAAAGGAGGAACAAATGAACTGAATGTTTTTCCTTGACTTCAAAGTTTTACTCTTGCCTTTATTTACCCCACCTGACCTATCTTTGCCACAATTTCTATCAATAAAAATTCTACAGAAACCACACATATACAGTCACTCAGTTCATAAGGTGATGCTACAGTAACACAGGAAAAGAATAATCTTCTTGATAAATGATTCTTAGTCAATCAGATATCTATATGGAAGAAAGGAAGAAAGGAATCTACCCACCTCCCACACATGGCAAAATCAATTTCAGACTGATCACATATCCAGATAAAAAGTAAACAATGTGACTTTTAGAAGAAGAATCTTCAAAACCTTTAGGTAGGCAATGATGTCTTAAGCAGAATACAAAGAGCACTAATTATAAAGGAAAACATTGATAACATTTAGATTAAAATGTATTTTCACTAAAAGAAACCATTAAGAGATATAAAAAGGCAGACACGGAATAGAAGAATAATAGAGAAAAAAATCAACAAAACCAAAACTTCGATTTTTGTAACGATCAAGAAAATTGACAAAGCTTTAGCTCAATTGAACAAAGAAAAAAGGAGAAAAGATTCGAATTACTAAAATCAGGAATGAAAGAGACAGCATCACTACTGATCTTTCAGAAATAAAAAGGATTATAAGGGAATAGTATAAAAAATTGTATGCCAAGAAACTAACCTAGATAAAATGAACAAATTCCTGAAAAGACACAAGTTACCAAAACTGACTTAAGAAGAAATAGAAAACCTGAATATACCTATAACAACTCAAAAGATTGCATTAGTAATAGTAATTAAAAAACAACAACACACTTCTCACGAAGAAAAGCTCAGACCCAGATGGCTTCACTGGTAAATTCTACCAGATGTTTAAAGAATTAATATCAATGCTTCCAAAAAATAGAAAAGGAGAAATGCTTCCCAACTCATTCTATGAGGCCAGTATTACTCTGATACCAAAACCAAACAAAGACATCATAAGAAAAGAAAACTACAGACCTATATGTCTTATAAATATAAATGCAAAAATCCTCAACAAAACACTGGAGACAGAATCCAGCAACATACAAAAAAGATTTTATACTAGGACTAAGTAGGATTTATCATGAGAATGAGTTTGGCTTAACATATGAAAATCAATCGATGTAATATTCCATATGAATAGAATAACAGATGAAAACAATATGATTATCTTTTTTTTTTTTTTTTTTGAGACGGAGTCTCGCTCTGTCGCCCAGGTTGGAGTGCAGTGGCCGGATCTCTGCTCACTGCAAGCTCCGCCTCCCGGGTTCACACCATTCTCCTGCCCCAGCCTCCCGTGTAGCTGGAACTACAGGCGCCCGCCACCTCGCCCGGCTAGTTTTTTGTATTTTTAGTAGAGACGGGGTTTCACCGTGTTCGCCACGATGGTCTTGATCTCCTGACCTCGTGATCCGCCCGTCTCGGCCTCCCAAAGTGCTGGGATTACAGGCGTGAGCCCCCGCGCCCGGCGATTATCTTGATAAATATAGAAAAAGCATTTGGCAAAATTCAACTCCATTTCCTGATAAAAACTCTCAAACTAGAAACAGAAGTGAGTTTCCTTAACCTAACAAAGGCCATCTGCAGAAAAATTCATGGACATCATCATATTTAATGATGAAAGACTGGTTGCTTTCCTCTAAGATCAGGAAGAAGACAAAAATGCCTGCTCTCACCACCTCTATTCAACCTAGTACCGGAAGTTCTAGCCAGAGCAATTCGGTAGAAAAAGAAATAAAAGGTATCCAGATTGTAAAGGAAGAAGTAAAATGATCTCTATTTGCAGATGACATGATCTCATATGTAAAAACCCTAAAGATCCCACAAAAAACAAAAAACCTATTAGGGCTAATTTTTAAAATTCCTCAATATTGCAGTATACAAAATCAACAGGCAAAATTAGTTGCATTTCTATGCACTAGCAGTGAAAAATTCAAAAAGGAAATTAAAACATTTATGATAGTATCAAAAAGCATAAAATACTTAGGGAAATATTTAGCAAAAAAGGTGAAAGATTTATACACTGAAAACCAAAATTTCTTTTCAAAAATTAAAGAAGACCAAAATAAATAAAAATACATCCATGTTCATGGAACAAAAGACTTAATGTTATTAAGATGGCAATACTACCCAATTTGATCTACAGATTCAACTTAATTTCTATCAAAATCCCAGTTGCCATTTTTGCAAAATTGACAAGCTGATACTAAAATTCATGTGGAGATACAAGAAACCCAGAATAGCCAAAACAATCTTTTTTTTTTTTTTTTTTTTTTTTTTTGAGACAGAGTTTTGCTCTTGTCCCACAGGCTGGAGTGCAATGGTGTGATCTCGGCTCACTGCAACCTCTGCCTCCCGGGTTCAAGCGATTCTCCTGCCTCAGCCTCTGAAGTAGCTGGGATTACAGGCATGTACCACCATGCTTGGCTAATTTTTAGTAGAGATGGGGTTTCACTATGTTAGCCAGGCTGGTCTCAAACTCCTGACCTCAAGTGATCCCTCCACCTTGGCCCTCCCAAAGTGCTAGGATTTCAGGCGTGAGCCACCATGCACGGCCCAAAATAATCTTGAACAAGGAAAGCAAAGAGGGAGAACAGGAAAAAGTTTGAGGGCTCACACTTCCTTATTATAAATCAACACAGTGTGATAATGGCAGAAGAATAGAAATATAGATAATGAAACAGAATTCAGAGTCCGGGTATAAACCCTCATGTTTATGGTCAACTGTTTTTTGACTAGAGTACCAAGATAATTCAATGGGAAAAAAATAGTCTTTTCAACAAATGGTGCTAGGACAAGTGAATATCTACATGCAAAAGGATAAAGCTGGTCCCCTATCTCATACCATATATAAAAATTAACTCAATAACTTGGTCCTCAGTTTGATCAGAAAAAAAGAAAACAATTCACTCAAACTGGATCATAGACCACATCTTAAGAGCTAAAACTAGAAAACTCTTACAAGAAAACATAGGAGTAAATGTTCATGACCTTGGATCAGGCAATTATTTCTGAGATATGAAATCAAAAGCACAAGTGACAAAAGACAAAAATAGATGAATTGGGCTTTGTCAAAATTAAAAATGTTTGGGCTGGACACAGTGGCTCACGCTTGTAATCCCAACACTTTGGGAGGCTGAAGCAGGCAGATCACCTGAGGTCAGGAGTTTGAGACCAGCCTAACCAACATGGTGAAACCTTGTCTCTACTAAAAATACAAAAATTAGCTGGGAGCAGTGGTGCGCACCTGTAATCCCAGCTACTCGGCAAGCTGAGGCAAGATAATTTTTTAAACCTGGGAGGTGGAGGTTGCAGTGAGCCAAGATCGTGCCACTGCACTCCAACCTGGGAGACAGAGCAAGACTCTGTCTCAAAAAAAAAAAAAAAAAAAAAAAAAAAAAATTTAAAACCATTTGTGCTGCAAAGGATATCACCAAGAAAGTGAAAAGATAACCCACAGAATAGGAGAAAATGTTTGCAAATTATAGACCTTATAAGGGGCTTGTATCCAGAATATATAAAGAATTCTTACAACTCAAAAACAACAAAAATCAAATAACCCAATTTAAAAATGAGCAAAGAAGTAGGAATAGACATTTGTTCAAAAATGATATAAAAATCACCAATCTGTACATGAAAAAGATGATCAATATCATTCACTAGGGAAATGCAAATCAAGACTACAATGAGGTACCATTTCTTGCTCATTAGGATGGCGACAATAAAAAAGATGGACAATAACAAGTGTTAATGAGGAAGTGGAGAAATCAGAACCCTCACACACTACTGGTGAGGATATTAAATGCTGGAGCCACTTCAGAAAACAGTTTGGCATTTCCTCAAAAGGTTAAACATAGAGTTATCATATTATGCAGCAATTCCTCTCCTAAGGTATATGCCCAAGAGAATTAGAGCCTATGTCTGCACAAAAACTTGTACATAATGTTCACAGCACCGTTATTATTATTATTATTTATTTGTTTATTTTTGAGATGGAGTCTCGCTTTGTCACCCAGGTTAGAGTGCAGTGGCACAATCTCAGCTCATTGCAACCTCTGCCTTGTGGGTTCAAGCAATTTTCCTGCCTCAGCCTCCTGAGTAGCTGGGATTACAGGCATGGGCCACCATGTCCAGCTAATTTTTGTATTTTTAGGAGAGACAGGGTTTCACCATATTGGCCAGGCTGGTCTCGAACTCCTGACCTTGTGATCCGCCTGGCCTCCCAAAGTGCTGGGATTACAGGCATGAACTACCGCACCCAGCCTTACAGCACCGTTATTTATAATAGCCCAACAGTGGGAATAACCCAGTTGTTCTTCACCTGATGAATGGACAAACAAAATGTGGTATATCTATATAATGGAATATTATTCAGGAATGAAATACTGATGCATGCTACAACATAGATGAACCTTGAAAATTTATGTTAACCAGGAGAAGCCAGTCACAAAAGACCACATAGTGTGATTCCATTTACATGAAATATCCAGAATAGGCAAATCCATAGAGACAAAAAGTAGAGTAGTGGTTGCCAGGGGCTGGGGAGAGAGGGCAGTGGGAAGTGACTGCTAACGGGCACTGGAGTTTCTTTTGGGGATGATAAATTTGATAGTGGTGATGGCTGTACAAGTCTGTGAATATATTAAAACCACTAAATTGGGCCCTTTACAAAGGTGAACTTTATAAATAAATTCTATCTCAATAGAGCTGCCTTTTTTTTTTTTTTTTAAGGCAAGCCAGAGATGGCTCATGCCTGTAATCCAAGCACTTTGGGAGGCCAAAGCAGGTGGATCACTTGAGGTCAGGAGTTTGAGACCATCCTGGCCAACATGGCGAAAACCCATCTCTACTAAAAATACAAAAATTAGCTGGGTGTGGTGGTACATGCCTGTTATCCCAGCTACTTGGGAGGCTGAGGCAGGAGAATTGCTTGAACCCAGGAAGTGGAGGCCGCAGTGAACCAAGATCACACCACTGCACTCCAGCCTGGGCTACAAAGGGAGACTGTCTCAAAAAAAAAGGAACTTAAAAAGGCAAGCCATAGGACAACAAAGGACTTATTAATATATCCAGAATGTGGCCAGCATGGTTGCTCACACCTATAATCCCAGCACTTTAGGAGGCTGAGGCAGGCAAATCGCAAGGTCAAGAAATCAAGATCGGCTGGGCGCGGTGGCTCAAGCCTGTAATCCCAGCACTTTGGGAGGCTGAGGCGGGTGGATCATGAGGTCAGGAGATTGAGACCATCCTGGCTAACATGGTGAAACCTGTCTCTACTAAAAATACAAAAAATTAGCTGGGTGTGGTGGCGCAGGCCTATGGTCCCAGCTACTTGGGAGGCTGAGGCAGGAGAATCGCTGGAACTCGGGAGGCAGAGGTTGCAGTGAGCCGAGGTCATGCCACTGCACTCCAACCTGGGCGACAGAGTGAGACTCTGTCTCAAAAAAAAAAAAAAAAAAAAAAAAAAAAAAAGGAAAAATACCTACAAATAATGACAAAAATGGAAGATAACCAAATACAAATATATGAACTGAGCTGATCACAGTGGTTCATGTCTGTAATCCCAGCGACTTGGGAGGCTGAGGCAGGAGGATTGCTTGAGGTCAGGAGTTCAAGGCCATCCTGAGCAACACAACAAGACTTTGTATTAAAAAAAAGTAAAACCAAAAAATAGACTGAAAAGTAACTTCTTAAAAGATGAAATTCAATTGGCCAACAACATATGAAAAAGTGATCAATTCCATGAATCATCAGGGAATACAAATTGAAGCCACAATGAGAGACCATGGCATACATATCAGGATGACTAAAATTAAAGATGCTGGAGATATCCTAGTGTTAGTGAAAGATAGGGAGCAACTGGAATTCTCCTACGTTGCTAGTAGGAATGGAAATTGGTACAACTCTTTGGAGAACTGTTTGGCTCTGTTGTCTGAGGCTGAATATACACATATCTTATGGCCTAGCAATTACTCTACTGGAAATATTCCCAACAGAAACATATATACAATCATCAAAATGTTCATAGTAGAACCACTGGACGGTCACCAAAATGTTCATAGTGGCACTATCATTACAGACCCACACTAGAAATAACTTTTATATACATCAGACAGCAGAATGGATACATAAAACATAGTCATAGTCACAAAATGAAACACTACTGCAAGGAGAATGAATTAGCTTCAACTACATTGACAACAGGAATAAATATTATGAATACAATGTTGTAAGAAAGAAACCAGAAACAGAAGAGTTGACATTGTGTCATTCGACCTGCAGACAGGGTCGTTCCAGCAATGGTGAAAGTCAAGACAGTGTTTACACTTGTCAGAGGTGAACAGAGTAGGAGGAAAAGGAAGATATCTGGGGTGCTGATATTTTATTTCTTTATCTTCATGCTGGTTATGTGGATGTTGTCAGTTTGTGAAAACATTTTGAGCTGCAGATTTTTTCAAGCTGTGTTTGTGTGTCTGTGTGTGTGTACTGCACTTAAATTAAACACACACACACACACACACACACACACACACACTTTACTTAGAAGCATCCTAACCATTCTCCCAGATTCTTTTTAAATACTCCCCCTCCCCCCACCTTTTTTTTTTTTAGATGGAGAGTCACCCTGTTGCCCAGGCTGGAGTGCAATGGCATGATCTCGGCTCACCGCAACCTCTGCCTCCCGGGTTCAAGCCATTCTCCTGCCTCAGTCTCCCGAGTAGCTGGTACTACACGCATACGCCACCACACCTGGCTAATTTTTGTATGTTTAGTAGAGATGGGGTTTCACCATATTGGCCAGGCTGGTCTCAAACTTCTGACCTCAAGTGATCTGCCCACCTCGGCCTCCCAAAGTGCTGGGATTACAGGTGTGAGCCACTGCACCCAGCCAATACCCCTTCATTAACATTCATGAAGTCACAGAGTCTCTGGGATACTTGCAGTTGGAGACAACTCTCCTTTCTCCAAGATTCCACAGCACTTTGTAGAATCCTTGGATGACTCAGCCTCATCTAGAAGCATCTGTAGGGAAAAAAACAAGAGCTTTGGAGTCCTGGGTTCTAGTGCAAGCCACTTCCCATGTGGGTGACCATAAGCAAATTCCCTACAGCTGTTCAGTTCTCAGCTACACACAGCATGAAGTGATTCTGCTGATATAAGGGGCTCAGGTAGTTGTGGAATCTCCAGAAGACCCGAGCTAGGCTCAGAGGTATGCTGCAGGTGTGTCTAAATCACACTAAAGAGCTCGTCTGATGCAGGCACCATTTCTGTTGCTGTGGGCATCACTCACATAGCCAACCCTATGGACACTCAGTAATGTACTGCTACTAGAATCCCTGATATAGCTGCCTCTTGAAAGGGAGGGTGCCATATACATGCCCCCAGGGCAGATTCTGCACAGTTCCTGCCCCTTTATGTTACCAACTTTTAGATGCAAAGTCCATGGCAGGAGTGTCTGTCAATCTGATTAGCAGGAGTCCGGGTCATGTCCCTCACCCTTGCTGCAAGGGATTCTGGGAAAAGAAGTATCTGGGCTCTTCAGCTTTCATAGCAGGAGGCAGTCTGGCCTTTTCCCAAACATGACAACAGTCACCAAAAGAATGACAAATGTTCATGGCATCACTCAAGGACAAGTTACCTTCCTGAACCTGTTTCCTGATCCATAAAATAGGATAATGATGGCTCCTATGGATAGGAGTTATAAGGATTAAAGTTGCTGGTGGTTATAAAGGGTCTATTCTCTGCCTGGCACACAGTAGGAGCTTCATTTATGGTGAACATCATTACTGGTGTTTTAGGGCTCATTCTAAGTTCTCCAACAGTCCCCATCCTTGGTGTGTCAGTGCCTCTTGTGTTCTAACTATAGGCTGTGAAATGGGATTTCTTTTGTCATATCTGAGCAAGTTAACAAGTTTTTCAACTCACAGAAAGGTCTGTTGACAGCCAGCCCATCTTCAGTCTTTAAAAGTGATGACGCAAATGACACAATGTTTGAAAAGACTTCCCCTTAAGACTTTTTTTTTTTTTTTTTTGAGATGGAATCTCGCTCTGTCGCCCAGGCTGGACTGCAGTGGGACAATCTCGGCTCACTGCAAGCTCCGCCTCCTGGGTTCAAGCGATTCTCCTGCCTCAGTCTCCTAAGTAGCTGGGCTTATGGGTGCCCACCACCACACCTGGCTGCTTTTTGTATTTTTGGTAGAGATGGGGTTTCTCCATGTTGGCCAGGCTGGTGTTGAACTCTTAACCTCAAGTGATCCGTCCACCTTGGCCTCCCAAAGTGCTGGGGTTACAGGCATAAGCCACCATGCCCGACCGTCTTAGGACTCTATTTTGTCAGGGAAAGGAAATTTTAGAAAAGGTATTTGTTAACTCTAAACTTAACTGAAATCAACTCAACACATGTTTGATTTAAACCTTTTTATTGTCAGATATTTTTCTTTAAGCATTTATTAGCTTTGATTGCTTCGGCGGCCAAACAAGGCAGCATCTGCTAAGAAACAAAATACATAACCACGTGGTGAGATCCCCACATGAGACCAGCTACTAACTCCTTCAGAGCAGCAGTTGTGTCTTAATGTACTTAGTAGCACCTCAACTTGCACATAGGAACCCTTCTTACAGGATGTTTACTGAGTTGTCTTCATTAGTCAAAAACGAGACACTCAAATCCTTTTATTTGTCTCGCCCTCACCACTCCATCTCCCACTCTTTCCTCCATCTCCATGCCTTCGTTTAGCAAGAGAATATATACTAGAGGGTAACCCCTAGAAGACTGCACTGTGGGCAGAAGAGTCTAGTTTCAGGGTTGAAATATGCTTTGAGACAGGGTCTGCCTCTGTCACCCCAGATGGAGTGCAGTGGCGCAACCTCAGCTCACTGCAACCTCTGCCTCCCAGGCTCAAGCCATCCTCCTACCTCAGCCTCCCAAGTAGCTGGGAATACAGGCATGCACCACCACACTTGGCTAATTTTTGTATTTTTTGTAGAGATGAGGTTTCACCATGTTGCCCAGGCTAGTCTCGGACTCCTGGGCTCAAGCGACTGACTGCCTCTGACTCCCAAAGGGCTGGGATTACAGGCGTGCACCACCACAGCTGCCCCGAAACAACTTTTTCAAGCAGAATATGTTGAGGGGAGCATATTTGTTTATGGCTTGAGCCCTCAAATAAATGGCTTTGCTCTGGTTAGATGCCATCCTACCCCTTGCTCCTTGGGCCTGAGTAGTAGGGTGAATGAAGCAGGAATCCTTAGCACTTGGATGTATTGAGAAGGGGCTCCTTTGGCTGTGATCATGGACGCCCAAAGGAGTTAGAAGTGGCTTTCCCCTCACCTTCAGCCTGGAAGCCAGAACCCTGATTTCTACTCAAACACATGGACAAACCCGCGCTCCTCCTGTTCAGACCATAAGAGGATCTGTGGTGCTTTGAGCCAGGCCAGCAGGAGTGTGATACAGTAAAACAGACGGACTTTGGAGTCAAGAGACCTGGTTTTGAGTCTTGTCTTTGTGACTTACTAGCTGTGTGACTTTGGGAAAGTACTTTTTTTCTCTC
This sequence comes from Chlorocebus sabaeus, assembly GCF_047675955.1. NCBI lineage: Eukaryota > Metazoa > Chordata > Mammalia > Primates > Cercopithecidae > Chlorocebus > Chlorocebus sabaeus. Next base: position 112,459,743 of record NC_132923.1, read on the forward strand.
TCTCTCTTTGAATCAGAACATTTCATCTGTTTTGGAAAAAATAATTCCTCCCCAGGTTATTGGGAAAATTTAATCCTATGAGATACTTTATGTGAAATCACCTTGCAAAGTGCCTGGCACTTGGTGGATGTTTAAACACAGTAGGAAGAAATCATGACCAGGGAGAAGGAATTTGCCAGTATTTGTCCAGAGCTATTCCACAGAGTATTTTTCCAGTGGGGTGTCATGAGCTGTGTGACCCTGGGTCAGACCTCTTACCTCCCTGACTCTTGATTTCCCCTCATAAGGGATTTCTCTTTTTTTGAGACACAGTTTCACTCTGTTGCCCAGAGTGGCACGATCTCGGCTCACTGCAACCTCTGCCTTCCAGGTTCAAGTGATTCTAATGCCACAGCCTCCCTAGTAGTGGGATTACAGGTGCGTGCCACCATGCCCAGCTAACTTTTGTATTGTTAGTAGAGACAGGGTTTCGCTATGTTGGGCAGCCTGGTCTCAAACTCCTGACCTCAAGTGATCCGCCCGCCTCAGCCTCCCAAAGTGCTGGGATTACAGACATGAGCCATGACACCCAGCCTCAAAAGGGATTTCTGACCGCAAGAGGGAGAGACTCCTAAAATTTGAGGTTAAATGTCAAAGTGTGTCACTCTCTATAACAGAATAGAGATTTATTACCTTGTTTCCAAGATGCCATCGATTATAAGATTACATAATTTATTAAAAACAACTTTTTGAGAGGAAGTAAAGAACTATAATTATATTAATGAACCCGTCAATTGCAAGATATGTTCTGATTTCAGAATCATTAAAATGTGAAGAAATGTCTATCTTGCAATTGAAAAAAAACCCTATAATAATAATAATAATGTTGGTTCCTAGGCTGGGCACTGTAGTCCATGCCTGTAATCCCAGCACTTTGGGAGGCCAAGGCAGAAGGATCATTTGAGGCCAGGAGTTCAAGACCAGCCTGGGCAACACAGCGAGACCCCATCTCTACAAAATAAAAAAATTAGCCTGGTGAGGTGACACATACCTGTAGTCCCAGCTACTCTGGAGGCTGAGGAGGGAGAATCCCTTGAACCCAGGAGTTCAAGGCTGCAGTGAGCTGTGAGCGTCCCACTGCACTCCATCCCAGGTGACAGAGTGAGGCTCTGTCAAAAAAAAAAAAAAAAAAAAGAAAAAAAGAAAAAGAATCCTGGTTCCCACTTATTAAGCATCTCCTGGGTGCCAGGCACCATGCTTCAGATGTTTTCCTAAGTCCTTCACTTGTTATAGTGAGGCAGATGTTATCATTTCCACTTCATGGTTAGGAAACTGAATATAAAGAGGTTGAGTCACTTTTCCAAGGTCACACAACCAGGAAGTAGAGCTTGGATGGTAGGATTTCTTAATTCCAAATACTTTCTCTTCTTGGTAGATTGTTCTCCAGGCTAAGGAGTCAGAGATGAGGTCTCTATAGAATAGAAATGGGTTGTGAATGTGTTGCTTTGAACATGTCTTGAATCTGCAAGGTGACCAGGAAGGACAAAGGTAACATAGATAGAATCGTAATCTAATTAATCTCCAAATACTGGTCCTTGGAGGCAAGGCATTAACAGGACAGTCAGGGTTGCTCAGAATCCAGATAAAGGGGAGCCAAGGACTGAGACAGTCAGGGTTGATACAGCCCAGAGTGGGAGAAGGACCCTGATCAACCACGAGGATTGTTCCAGGCCCACGGACAACGCAACAAGCTCTTACCCTAGAGGCCACTATTCCCCAGAGTCACCCTATTCCTTCATTCACTCTTTACTAATGAAGCAGAAATCTTTTGAGAATCATTTAGTTCTTCTTGCAACCTTTCTTCAAGAGGGGAATATGTGCTCAGCAATCGTCATGAGCCAGCAGGCGGAGATGTAGTACTGGAACAAGTTATATATTAACAAGGTTTTCTGGTTAGTTAGTTCAAGTTAGTTCCCCTGTGCCTGGTTATGGGATTGAATGTTTTGCTCTGTGAAGCTGTGGATACGGCGCTTCATCTGATATGAACCCCGTGACAGATCCTATTGTGATACTCTCAGCAGTGCTCCCTGACACCTGGCTCCTGGGCTATCTGTCTATCTGTCTAACTACAGTGTTGGGGAAAGCCAAGCCCACATTGGTGGATTCCCAACATAGCTCTACCCTCATCAGATGACAAAAGAACGTTCTGCAGCTTTTTGGTGGGGTGGCAGCAAGGATGTGGACATGGCTGGGGGAGGGCAGGGCAGACAAGATTGAGGATTGCTGGAAGCATCAGAGATTACGTCAAAGATGTCTCTGGCGACCCGACCAGAAGAAACTCAGCTTGAAGCTGCCAGAGAGTGTGCCTCTGGGTCTTGACTCTGGAGAGGCTCTTTGGACAGTGGCGGAGATAGCGCCGGGGTAGAGGTCACCGAGTCTCCACATGGACGTCAACAGGGCTGAAGGTCACAGTTGGAGGGTGTTGGCTGCCGTTGTTGTTTGGACCCACGGCAGAAGGGGTGGTTGGCTTGGGGCCCTTGGGCTCCAGTTCCCGCCTCGTCCTCATTTTCCTGTAGGGAGATAGTGTGCACATGGTTGAGTCTTTCCCATGGTATGCCATGGGGAATGAGCTCTGTGACTACAGTTCTGGCCAACAGATTAATGTAGATTAACATGGACATTAAATCACGTTGCTTACTTGCCGCCACAGAATTTTACAACTGGAAGGGACCTTAGGCATCAGCTGGTCTGCCCTTCAATTTTTCCACTTAGATCAGATATTTAATTGTATTTGTTTCTATTAAGGAATGAGTAAAATGTCAGAGGTGGCTATATAAAAGATAGAAATAAAGATATTACATTTTTTTATGTTCCAAGTTGTAGCATGTGTTACATTTTCCAGCCTCATTATGCTTGCTAAGTTTATTGCTAGAAATATTTAAGAATTTTTTACATAGTTGAAAAGAGAATGTACTTAAAACATATATCTTGGCTTCATTTAATATGCTATAAAATTCAATAATGAATAGCAATTATGAATTCTTTTTTTTTCTTTTTTTGAGACAGAGTCTCACTCTGTCACCCAGACTGGAGTACAGTGGAGCGATCTTGCCTCACTGCAACCTCCGCCTCCTGGGTCCAAGTGATTCTCCTGCCTCAGCCTCCCAAGTAGCTGGAATCACAGGCGCCTGTCACCATGCCCAGTTAATTTTTGTATTTTTTATTAGAGATGGGGTTTCAACATGTTGGTCAGACTGGTCTCCAACTCCTGACCTCAGGTGATCCACCTGCTTCGGCCTCCCAAAGTGCTGTGATTACAGGCATGAGCCACCGCACCCAGCCAAATTTTTGTATTTTTAGTATAGATGGGGTTTCACCATGTTGGCCAGGCTGGTCTTGAACAGCGGGCAAGTGATCCTTCCTGCTTGGCCTCCCAAAGTGCTGGGATAGCAGGTGTGTGCCACTATGCCTGGCCAACAATTATGAATTCTCATGTCTTCATAGTTCATCTTGCTGACATATATATATACATATATATATATATATGCACATACATACACACACACACACACACACACACATATATTTTTTGAGACAGAGTCTCACCCTGGTTGCCCAGGCTGAAGTACAGTGGCGCAATCTCAGCTCACTACAGCCTCAACATCCCAGGCTCAGGTGATTCTCCCACCTCAGCCTCCCAAATAGCTGGAACTACAGGTGCACACCCCCATGCCTGGCTAACTTTTTGTGTTTTTAGTAGCGATAGGGTTTCCCTATGTTGCCCAGGCTGGTCTCGAACTCCTGGATTCAAGCAATCCACCTGCTTTGGCCTCCTGGGGTGCTGGGATTATAGGCATGAGCCACTGTGCCCAGCCTTATAATTATTTGTTTAAAATGTCCGATCTTCAGGGAAGTTGCACAAATAGTACAGTTAATACTCTAATACCCTTGTTACAATTTGAATGTGGTCCCCAAAAAGCCTGCATTGGAAACTGAATCCCTAATTCAACAGTATTGAAAGGTGGGGCCTAACGGGAGGTATTTAGGTCATAAGGACTCCACCTCATGACTCCATTAGTGCCAATTATAAAAGGACTTCATAGGCTGTGAATTTGATCTCTTGCTCTCTCTTTGCCCTTCTATCGTGGGATAACAGAGCAAGAAGGCCCTTGCCAGATACTGGCCCCTCAATATCTTAAACTTCCCTGCCTCCAGAACCGCAAGAAATAAATCTCTTTTCTGTATAATTTACGCAGTCTCAGATAGTCTGTGATAGCAGCACAGCATGGTCTAAGACAGCCCTTCGCTGAACAATTCACTAATTACTAACAATTTGTCACATCTGCTTTTTTTCTCTCTCTCTACTACTTTATCTTTCTCTATTGTCACACACGGTTTTTTAAAACCATGAACCATTTGTGAGTTGCAGGAATCATGCCACTTCACTCCTAAATGCTCCTAAGAACAAAGACATTTTCCAATGTATCTATAATGCAATTCTCAAGCTTTGAGACTCTTCATTTTAAACATGACAACATATAGGCAGGAGGAGGTTAAATAACTTGCTTGATTTTGACAAACCAAAGACTACTGAACCCAGGTTTCTCAATTCCCAGCCCAGGCCTCAGTGCAAACAGGGTGGGTTGAGTGGATTCTCCATTCAGATACGACCTAAAAAAGAGGTTCAGAGCTCCAGTAACAATGGAGGGAAATAAAGGGTAGACATTGGGGTTTGATGCCACTTTCTGGTTTGGGATAGACCCAAATTGTAATACCTTAAATATATATTTTTTAAATAACCTTTTAATGTTATTATTATTACATGTAATTGTGGGAGTCTTTTCTTCGAAGCCAGATGAACTTAGGTTTGAATCCCAGTTGTGCTAATCAGGGCTGAACAACCTTGGGCATACGATTTAATCTTTCTGTATGTGTTTCTATACCTACAAAATTGAGGATAATAGTAGTATCCACCTTGTGAGGTTGTTAGATGAGGATTAAATGCATTAACACATGTAAGGAGCTTAGAACCATGCCTGGCATGTGGTATGAGATCAATATACATTAGCTACCTTTATTTTATTTATTTATTTATTTATTTATTTATTTATTTATTTATTTTATTTTTTGAGACAGAGTCTCACGCTGTCATCTGGACTGGAGTTCAGTGGTGCGATCTCAGCTCACTGCAACGTCCACCTCCCGGGTTCAAGCGATTCTCCTGCCTCAGCCTCCCAAGTAGCTGGGATTACAGGCACCCGCCACCATGCCCAACTAATTTGTTGTATTTTTAGTAGAGATAGGGTTTCACTATGTTGACCAGGCTGGTCTCAAACTCCTGACCTCGTGATCCTCCCGCCTCAGCCTCCCAAAGTGCTGGGATTACAGGTGTGAGCCATCACGCCCGGCCTAGCTACCTTTATTTTAAAAACTTTTTTTTTTTTTCCCCAGAGACAGGGTCTTGCTATGTTGCCCAAGCTGGTCTCAAACTCTGGGGCTCAAGTGATCCTCCTGCCTCAGCCTCCTGACTAGCTGGGGTTACAGGCAGAGCCACCACACCTAGCAGCTACCTTTACAAATAATATTCATATTCTTATAAAAACAATGCGTGTTTACTATTCCTCAAAACTTAGGAACATCCCCCTCCCAGCAAAAACTAACAAGGTCATCATGTAGACGCACCAGTTGTTAAGACCTTGCTGTGTTGCTCTCCCTTGGATATGTGTATAGGTAACCTATGTGTATGATCGTGATCACCATGTATATATTGTTTTGTAAACTTTGATAATATATTGTAAACAGCTTTCCTTATTAATCCGTGCACTTCTAATACATATATATGTGTATACATATGCAAATATATTTTTATAGAAAGGGTCTTGCTGTGTTGCCCAGGCTGGACTCAAACTCCTGGACTCAAGCCATCCTCCTGCCTCAGTCTTCTGAGTATCTGGGATTACATATCACACCACCACACCTGGCCATGATATCTTTGTAAAGAAATGGCTTCTAGGTCTTCTATAATATGTTTTATTTATAGTTTTTAAATTTTGATTTCTTCCCTGGAAATAATACCTTCCATCAAGGTTGCGACTGAAGGTAATTACACATAAGGTGATAAGATATAAAATTTATTTTTCGTGTGATCAAATTATATTCTTTTATTTCCCCTTATATGTCTCCAGAAAGCAGAGTCAGGGTACATGCTTCCAGTATTTGTCATCTCAAATACTTATGTGGCCAGCTCATACAACCTAGCAGAGGGATCTCTGAGAGAAGAGGTCTGAACATTCCTCTATTATCTGTAAATTACAAACAAATGTTTACCACAGTGCTCAAGACCATTATCATTGTCATTATCATTATTACATTTAAAAAATATTTCTCCAAGTACAAAAATAGTCGCTTTGAAATTCCTTCAACAGAACAGACTCAAAAAGGACCCCAAGGGTTAGACCATTTACTAAAGGCTCAGGGATACTGCCAGGTACACAGTGGGCACCCACGTATCATCTCCCATGTATTCTGAAGTCGCTGAAGGGGCCAGGCAGTTCCAAAACCCAGGGCATCCGTACCTGTTGTACATCTTCAGCAGGATCAGAACCACGGTGAAGATGATGATGACAACGACCACAACGGCAGCAACAATGGCTCCAGAACCTACAGAAAGGAGAGAAGCAGAGACCGTGAACGTGCAAACCGAACGCAGACTGGGAGGACGCCCTGCTGTGGCACCTCACATCCTCACTGGGTCAAGGGAAGCAGAAGAGAGGGCAACGTCCTGGGACACTCCCAGTTGAGCCCAGGACAGTCACATCTGGAGTGGCTGTGCACCCCTGCCCCGAGCTGCGCTTGAAGGACCCTGTCATCAGTACATTGTCTGCCAAAACTCTGCCTTAGGCAAAGTCCTGGTTCTTATCAGCTCCAGCTCAAGACTAGCCTGGGCAACATAGCAAGATCCTGTTTCTAGAAATAAAAACCTCAAACTTCTGGGAAACAAACAAGCAACATACCCTCCCCTCTTTTTTTTTTTTTTTTTTTTTTGAGAAGGAGTCTCACTCTGTGGCCTGCTGTGGCGCAATCTCGGCTCACTGCACGCCTCCTGGGTTCACGCCATTCTCCTGCCTTAGCCCCCCAAGTAGCTGGGACTACAGGCGCCCATCACCACACCTGGCTAAATTTTTTGTATTTTTAGTACAGACGGGGTTTCACTGTGTTAGCCAGGATAGTCTCGATCTCCTGACCTCATGATCCACCCGCCTCGGCCTCCCAAAGTGCTGGGATTATAGGCATGAGCCACCGCACCCAGCCCTCCCCTCTTTTTGATAATGCAAAAGTAGCATGTGATTTTTGTAGAAAATAATGTTGAAAATATAAATATGTGCAAAAAAGAGGGGGGGTCATTGAAGAACTCATTGGCCCAACAACTGCTGATTGTCTGTATATGAATATTCACCAATGTGATCATGTTGATGCATAGTAAATATCTATCAGTCAGGCACAGTGGCTCATCCCTGCAATTCCAGTACTTTGAGAGGATGGGGTGGGAGGATCACTTGAGCCCAGGAGTTCAAGACTAGCCTGGGCAACATAGCAAGATCCTGTTTCTAGAAATAAAAACTTAGGGAGGTGTGGTGGTATGCACCTGTAGCACCAGCTACTTGGGAGGCTGAGGAGGGAGGATCTCTTGAGCCTGGAAGTTTGAGGCTGCAGTGAGCCAAGACTGTGCCACCACACTCCAGCCTGGGTGACAGAGCAAGACTCTATCTCAAAAAATAAAAACAAATACATAAATAAATATCTGGCTAGGTGCAGTGGTTCACATCTGTAATCCCAGTACTTTGTGAGGCTGAGGGGTGAGGATCACTTGATCCCAGGAATTCCAGACCAGCCTGGGCAAGATGGCAAGACTCCATCTCTATAAATTTTTTAAAAAATATCCATTATAGTTTAAAAATAATTTAATACTTATACGATTGAATATGTCTTAAAGGAAATATTCCTAAATATGGAAAAATATGTACTTGGTAAAAATGGAACCATGGCCAGGCGCGGTGGCTCACACCTGTAATCCCAGCTCTTTGGGAGGCCAAGGAGGGCAAATCACAAGGTCAGGAGTTCGAGACTAGCCTGACCAACATGGTGAAACCCTGTCTCTCCTAAAAATACAAAAATTAGCCGGGTGTGGTTGCGTGCACCTGTAATCCCAGCTACTCAGGAGGCTGAGGCAGGAGAATTGCTTGAACCCGGGAGGCAGAGGTTTCAGTGAGCCAAGATCGTGCCACTGAACTCCAGCCTGAGCAACAGAGCAAGACTCCATCTCAAAAACAAACAAAAAAAGGAACCATGGTTCACATACTGTTTTATAACAAATCATAATCATCTTTCTGTTTAATTATATATTTTTCTTCATGACTTTCCATGGCTGCATAGTACTCCATTTTTTTTGGTGTACCACAATCTGTTCACCAATTCTCTATTGAGAATACTTAGGTTGTTTTCAGTTTTTCACTGTTAAAAACAAGGCTGTGATGATGTTCGTGTAGCTTAATGTCTTAGACTCTAATTTCAATATTAGTTCCCAGTTCCAATGTCACACTTCAATTTTAGTTTCTTTCTTGTTTTTTTTTTTTTGAGAGGGAGTTTCACTCTTGTTGCCCAGGCTAGAGTTCAGTGGCGTAATCTCAGCTCACTGCATCCTCTGCCTCCCAGGTTCAATCGATTCTCCTGCCTCAGCCTCCTGAGTAGCTGGGATTACAGGCACCTGTCATTACACCTGGTTAATCTTAGCATTTTTAGTAGAGATTGGGTTTCACCATGTTGGCCAGGCTGGTCTTGAACTCCTGACCTCAAGTGATCCATCTGTCTCGGCCTCACAAAGTGCTGGAATTATAGGTGCGAGCCACCACACCTGGCCTCCAATTTTAGTTTCAAGATCAACATCCTTGTCAGAATTGATACTGAAAATATCAAGAACCGCTTGCTGTGGTCGGTGGCTGACGCCTGTAATCCCAGCACTCTGGGAGGCCAAGGCAGGCGGATCACCTGAGGTCAGGAGTTCGAGACCAGACTGGCTAATATGGAGAAACCCCGTCTCTACTAAAAATACAAAAATTAGCCAGACCTGGTGTCAAGAGTCTATAATTCCAGCTACTCAGGAGGCTTAGGCAGGAGAATCGCTTGAACCCCGGAGGCAGACGTTGCAGTGAGCTAAGATTGCACCATTGCACTCCAGCCTGGGTGACAAGAGCAAAACTCCGTCTCAAAAAAAAAAAAAAAGAAAATATCAAGAATCATAAGCATGTTTATACTTTAAAGCAATCTATTTGATTCTGGAGAATTTATCTTACAGGAATAATCCTAAATACAGAAAATGTTTATGAATGAAGATGTTTATTATGACAATATTTATATTCTAAATATGCAAATGGTTAAATAAGGTATGGCAACCTATAGAATAAAATATTATACCACCATTTATTTATTATTAGAGGTGGGGTCTTGCTCTGTCATCCAGGCTAAAGTACAATGGCACAATCATAGCTCACTACAGCCTTGAACTCTCAGGCTCAAGTGATCTTCCCTTTTCAGCCACCTGAGTAGCTGGGACCATGGGTACATGCCCCATGCAAGCTAATTTTTAAAACAATTTTTGTAAAGACAGGGTCCTGCTATGTTGCCTAGGTTGGTCTTGAACTCCTGGCCTCAAGTGATCCACCTGCCTCAGCCTCCCAAAGTGCTGGGATTACAGGTGTGAGCCACCACACCCAGCCAGTAGTAATAACAATAATCATCATCTTAGGTACTTAGTATGTATCAGAGGCCGTGCTAAACTGTCGACCTGGATTATCTCCTTTAGTCATCACAACTGCCTTATGTGGCAGCTTCTTTAATATCCCCATTGTATAGATGAGGAAAAGGAGGCACAGAGCAGGAAAGTCATGTGCTCTGTCTCAAAAAAAAAAAAAAAAAAGAGACACAGTCCAGTCCCCAGTTGTCCCCCCAGGAAGACTCCCACTCGCTATTTCAGACAGAAATAGCGATTCTGTCCCCCACCCTTCCACAGCACTACCCTGCAAAGAAACACCACTGAGGCACGTGTCCATTGCTTTGTCTGCCATTAATGCTGCAGTTGGCTGGTGGCAGAACTGGGCCTGAGACCCAGGCACTCCACCTCGGGAGCCCACACTCTTAACCTCTGTACTATGACCATGACCTGCCATCCCTCCCCAAGCCTCCAAGCCAAGTTGACCTTACTCTTATACAGGAAGTCTTCTCCCCTGGTGGTCATGTTCAAGGAGAAGAAGGTGGTATCCCCCAGAGGAGTGGCTGTGGTCATCTCGATCCTGATGAGAAAAAAGAAGAAGTTTTGTTTAAAATTAGATAAATCCTTATTATTGCTACTTGATGCCTCTTTTCGTCTTTATCTGGATGACTGTAGAATATTCAAGCATGCAGTTTCTCTTGGCAGCAAGTAAATACAAACCCCATTATTAGATACCGTGGCGGGGGGAGGAATTTCATACTAATACCTGACATTTGTAAATGAACTTTGTTTTTCAAAACGGTTTAAATTTATTCAACAATATTTACTCAACTCCTTCAAATATCTGGATCAATCTCTTGAAACTATGTGAGGTGGGTTACTGTTGCCATTTTACTGGTGAAACCAAAGTCCCCAAAGCTACCTGGAATCCCAAGTTGACCTAACAGAATTTAACCCAAGATGTCAATCTTCCACTCTGGTGGGCTTTTCTCCAATGACTGCAATGACACTTGAACTGGCATTCCTACTTTTTTTTTTTTTTTTCCTGAGACAGAGTCTGGCTCTGTTGCCCAGGCTGGAGTGCAGTGGCACCATCTCGGCTCACTGCAACCTCCGCCTCCTGGGTTCATGCCATTCTCCTGCCTCAGCCTCCCGAATAGCTGGGACTACAGGCGCCCGCCACCACGCCCAGCTAGTTTTTTTGTTTTTTGAGTAGAGACGGGGTTTCACCGTGTTAGCCAGGGTGGTCTCAATCTCCTGACCTCGTGATCCACCCGCCTCAGCCTCCCAAAGTGCTGGGATTACAGGTGTGAGCCACCACGCCCGGTCCGCATTCTTACTTTTAAAGGCTTTATTATCTGAGGAGGCAAAAATAAATAAATAAATGGATGAAAAATTAACTATGATTTAAACAAAATTTTTTTGAGACACGGTCTTGCTCTGTCGCCCAGGCTGGAGCGCGGTGGTGCCATCACAGCTCTCTGCAGCCTCGACCTCCCTGGGCTCAGGTGATCTTCCCACCTCAGCTTCCTGAGTAGCTGGGACGACAGGCATGTGCCACCACACCTGGCTAATTCTGAACTATGATTATCAAGCAGTCAGTGACGTGAGCCATTGGGCTGTGAGGAACAATTTCATGGGAGAGATACAGTCGAATACGCCTTGAAAAATGGACATGGTTGGGGTGTAAGGGGAAAGAGAACAAAGGCTGGGTTGTACAAAGCCTTCAATCGGAAGACAGTTAATGCAGTTTGGGAATCTACCGTGTACCAGGCTCTGTCTCAGGAGACTCCACACACTATATTATCTGATTTAATCCTCTCAGTCACTGAGAAGTAGCCGTCATCTACCCCTCCTATTGAGCAAGCTGGGACTCAAGGTGGTTGAGTGAATCAACAGGTCCTACAAGTAGGAGGTGGAGCTTGGACTCACTCTCTGAGTGTACAATGTATTTTTTTTTTACCCTGAGGCCACTAAGAATCAAAATGCACAAGGCTACAATGTTACATTTGAGGGGTGAGCCAGGACTTACATAGTACGATGTCACCACTGGAAAGAAGTGTTGAGATCCTCCACCAAGAACCATAATCTAAGCACAATGATATTATAAATAATCACTCTGGGCCTGGCATGGTGGCTCATGCCAGTAATCTCAGCACTTTGGGAGGCTGAGGTGGGAAGATCACCTGAGGTCAGGAGTTTGAGACCATCCTGGTCAACATAGTGAAACCCCATCTCTACTAAAAATACAAAAATTAGCCAGGCATGTTAGTGGGTGCCTGTAATCCCAGCTACTCGGGAGGCTGAGGCAGGAGGATCACTTGAACGTGGGAGGCGGAGGTTGCAGTGAGCAGAGATTGCACCCCGGCACTCCAACCTGGGCAACAGAGTGACTCTGTCTCAAAATAAAAATAAAAATAAATAAATAAATAAATAATCACTCTGAACTATAGGCGTCAAGAATATAAGGAAGCAAACCAAGCTTAGCTTCATTATTTTAGAGTGGCACTTTGACTCCAGCCGCTGACAATTTGGAAGCCCACGAAGGGTCTACCTCAAGAGAATTGCCTAGGCTTGTTTGTAATCTTAAGAAACCATAGGCCTCAACACAGCCATCTACTGGAGAAAGAGATATTCTGGACATTTTTAAAAAATGGTGCATACATTTATTTTCTTTTTAAAAGTAAGAAATGTTTTTTAAATTATGAAGACAAATATTATAGGAGCCCATGTACTGACCACTCACATTTAACAGATGTTTACAGTCATGTTTTCTTCCATTTTTCTATTTATTTATTTATTTATCTGAGACGGAGTCTTACTCTGTTGCCCCCGCTGGAATGCAGTGATGTGATCATAGCTCACTGCAGCCTCAACCTCCCAGGCTCAAGTAATCTTCCCACCTCAGCCTTCTGAGTAGCTGAGACTACAGGCATTCACCACCATGCCTGGCTAATTAAAAAAAACTTTTTTTTGTAGAAGCTAGGTGTCATTATGTTGCCCAGGCTGGTCTCAAACTCCTGGACTCAAAGCGATCCTCCAGCCTTGGTCTCCCAAAGTGCTGGGATTACAAGCATGATCCCCCATGCCCAGCCCAGTTCTTCTTCTTTTTTTTTTTTTTTTTTGAGGCAGAATTTCACCCTGTCACCCAGGCTGAAGTGCAGTGGCACAATCTCGGCTCACTGCAACCTCTGTCTCCTGGGTTCAAGTGATTCTCCTGCCTCAGTCTCCCGAATAGCTGGGATTACAAGTGCCCACCACCACATCCAGCTGTTCTGTATTTTTAGTAGTACGAGGTTTCACCATGTTGGCCAGGCTGGTCTCAAACTCCTGACCTCAAGTGATCCACCCACCTCAGCCTCCCAAAGTGTTGAGATTACAGGCGTGAGCCACCGCGCCTGGTCCCAGTTCTTCTTTATAAGAAAAAAAATCAGACATAGCTGAAATCCCTTTTGTATTCTATCTCAATCCTATTTCCTCTCTTCCCCAAAGTAACCACTCCCTTGATCATTAGTGTGTATTCTCATCAAAGTTTTAAAATGCTTACTACATAACATATATATATATCCATAAACATTGTATATATTGTGGCTGTACATATCTATGAAACACATCTATTAAATATCAACCTGGCAGCTGCTAAGTGACTGATGCTGTGCTCAGTGCTGGGAATACACAGGGAACACTAGACGAACTCCTTGCCTTGGGAAGCTCACGTTCTAGTGAGCACGACAGACTATAGGTTTGATCATATGATTCTGGGGCTCAGAAAACAATCATTTCCCCCTGTCAACACTTCAATATCTGGTAGTGAAAGCCCTTCACTGGCTGGTTCTACCCTCTGTTTTTAGCATCTCAGCTACTCACACTACCCTCTGCCAAACTGCTGTGACAACACGGCACTGCCTCTTCCCCCATCATACTTGGTTTTTGCTGCCTCTGGGCTGGCTGCCCCAGGCATTGGCCTCCCCAGTCCTCACCCAGGATCTCTCCACAGAGTCCTTATCTATGGGCTGCAGCTTTCCTGCTCTCTCAGCTCTGATGGAAGCAGGGGTCAGCACCCCCCTTGAAACACACACACTAGGGTCAGGCCATCTGCACCCCAGCTCGGGGCTCTGGTGGCAGTGGCCTGCCCCGGAGGCTTCACAGGGTCAGAATGGCCTCTGTGGCCTGGCCCTGTTAATCTATAGGGTGGGCTCTGCCTCTACCTTATCTGCGCTCCCTTATCCGGGGCCCTGCCTAACACTCCCTAGCTCTTATCTACCCCTCCTTCCAAAGACCAGACCCTCCGGACTCCCAGACTCAGGCTCCCATCAGGAACCCCGTGTGACTCTGCCTGACCTCCCCACTCCTGCCACTCTGTCTCCCTGCCTGGGCTTCCTGTCTCCCAACACCTGAAACAGGCTCAGGCTGGCCATGCTCTATTGCTCTCCAAGAAAAAGAATATAGCCTTGAAGACACAGCCCAGGCCAGACACGGTGACTCATGCCTGTAATCCCAGCACTCTGGGAGGCGGAGGTGGGCGGATTACTTGAGGTCAGAAGATCGAGGCCACCCTGGCCAACATGGTGAAACCGCATCTCTACCAAAAGTACAAAAACTAGCCGCTTATGGTGGCACACATCTACAGTCCCAACTACTTGGGAGGCTGAGGCAGAAGAATCGCTTAAACCCAGAAGGTGGAGGTTGTAGTGAGCCAAGATCGCGCCACTGCACTCCAGCCTGGGCAATAGAGCGAGACTCCATCTCAAAAAAACACACAGCCCAGTCCCCAGTCACCCATCAAGGAAGACTCCCACTCAGACAGAAATAGCGATTCTGTCCCCTACCCTCCCACAGCAGCACCCTGCAAAGAAACACCACCGGGGCATGTGTCCACTGCTTTGTCTGCCATTAATGCTGCATTTCATTGTCAGATCCTTGAGGATAGAGACTATTTTTTGTTCTTTCTCATATCCTTCTACCTTCCTCAGATAAAGTGTCTGGGTCTTCTCTCCTTCGCCGTGCAAGGGCTGGAATGAGTAACTGAATGTCTCCCAGCTTCATTCGCTCACCCATAAAACGAACTGCCTCTCCCTTTCCTTAAGGGAGCCGAGAGTGAGCAGTGGGGTATGGAAAGTGTTTTTAAATGCTCACTAAATGGTAGCTTAAGTATTATGGTAAATATTAGTAAATATTTGCTGAGCTAACTTAGAGACAGGGGGATCTGGAGCTGAAAACAAGGAGACATTCTTTCTGTAAAAATAAGCACAAATTAGCCAGCCTGGTGGTGGTGTGTGCCTGTAGTCCCCACTACTTGGGAGGCTGAGGAGGGAGGATCCATTGAGCCCAGGAGTTTGAGACTGCAATAAGCCATGATGGCACCATTGCATTCCAGCCTGGGTGACAGAGCAAGACCCTGTCTCTAAAACTAAATAAATAAAATAAAATTTTAAAAGCACAGACAAATATGAGAATTGGGAATGAAAGCCTTTCCCACCCAGCACTGCCCACCTCTACTCTCAAGGGGAGATGCTGGCCCTGCCTCAGCCTGTGAAGGGTATTAGTACATATTTCCCTAAACTTTCTCCTTCTAGCCTCACCAATATCAAGCTAAGAAGACTCACCAGGCAGGCTTTCACACAATTCCTTTAAAAACAGAAAAGAGATGCAAATAGATGGCTGCGGATCAAGGTTTGCTTAGTGAGAGAGACATGGAACAATCACTGGCCAACCCAGACCCATGGACATATTCACCGTGAAACCAACACGCACAAAAATGACAGAAGCCACCATCTGAGTGTTTGCCATGTTCCAAGACCTTGTGCCAGATAGTTTCTGTCCATGCCCTTCTTTAACTAGCAAAATGCCATGTCAGATAAGTTTTCCTTTCCCCTTCTCTCAAATGAAGACCCTGAGACTTGATCATATAAAGCTAACTCTCGGCCAGGTGCAGTGGCTCACACATGTAATCCCAGCACTTTGGGAGGCCGAGGTGGGTGGATCACTTCAAGTCAGGAGTTTGACACCAGCCTGGCCAACGTGGAAAATTAGCCGGGCGTGATGGCAGGTGCCTGCAATCCCAGCTACTCTTGAGGGAGGCTGAGGCAGGAGAATCGCTTAAACCCAGGAGGCAGAGGTTACAGTGAGCTGAGATCGCGCCACTGCACTCTAGCCTGGGCGACAAAGCGAGACTCTGTCTCAGAAATAAATAAATAAATAAATAAATAAAAACATAAAGCTAACTCTCCACGCTTATGTAGCCCCAACGCTACAGAGCTGGTTTGTGAACCTGAGTGTTGCAAACAGCAACATCTGCATCCTCCCTACTGCCCCACCCTGTCTCTGACACACACTAGTGGGGTCTGTGACTGGTTCACTGCAGGAATACAGGGATGCACACACATGCACACACATACACACACTGACCAGTAATGCAGCCACCTAAGGCCACCAGGACACAGGCTCCTCTACAGGTCCTGCAGGGGTGACCTCCTGGGTGCCGAGTTCCAGGTGCAGACTGTCTTTTGGATGGGCCCAGTTGCTCTTCTCTCTCAGAGAACAGTGAAGAATCTCAGAGCATATCTCGCCTCACCTCGGAACTGAGGGCTCTCAATTGCCTCTGTGTGCCTGCTGCATCAGAGAAGGTGGGAGGGAGGCTGGTAGCACAGCCACGGCCAAGGATGTGGGTGTTTTCATGTGTGGGGCCCCAGCACAGTTGTTAACCAAGTGAGGGCCAGCAGGGGCACTTCACTATCAAACATCCTTAAGACTAAGGGCCACGGCCACAGAAAACAGGGAGAGGACAGGAGAGGAAGGCCAGTCTTCACTGAGAGACGCTAATTTACTCATAATAATAATGCACTATGTGTCAGGCACTGCACTCGGCGCTTTATGATGGAGAGCTCACTTAATCCTCATACCGGTCCAGTAAGGAGGGCACAGGCACTTTGTCCATTCTGCAGATGAAGAATCTGAGGCTCAGAGCAGAGAAGAAACTGCCTTAACTTCACATGGCTGATATGAAAACCATGCCAGGATTCAAGCCAGGGTCTGTTCAATTTCACAGCTCCTTCTTCAAAAGACCTCCTAGCAAATCCACAAGGCACAGGTGGCCCAGCATCCAGGGCCACCTGGATCAATGTGGGGCTTTGATGAAAAAACTCACACAGGCCAGGGTTCAGCAGACAGACAAGGGCCCTTGCCCCAGGCCCCTGACCCTGACCCTGACTCCTACCCGACTACTCCTGCCCTTGGCCACACTCTGAGCCTCTGTCTTCAGCAGAGCCTCGATCACGTTTACGGAATCTACAAGGGACCTGTTGTTTTCTTGGGTTGTTTACAAAGGCTTGTGTGGGAGGTGAGTTTGGGAAGTGATGGCGGGTCATAACCATTTATTCACGGATCCATCCTTCTCTGACAAGCTCTTGACCAAGTCTAAGAGCTGAATCTGGAAGATAAATGCTATCGACCCCCACCTATCCAAAATATCTCCCCTGAAGCTTTGCCCTAGGGGTACCCCCTCTCCCTCTGGCCTGGCTTATAAGTTCCTCCCTGGATAAGACAATAGAGAGACTACCCACCCTGGCAGACCGCTCCTCAAACGGCCACCTGTAACTCAGAGCAGGTAACCCACGAAAGCCCTCGACCCACCAAAACATTGGGATTGATTTCTCCCAATCTCCTGAGAGAGGGCAGACTTAGCAGGACTTGATCTCCTCCACTCAAGTGGCTCACTACTCCCAAGCAGCTCCTGGAGATATTGGGATGTTTTAATGGTCAGAAAATTGACCTTCAGTCCAGGTGTGGTGATGTGAACCTGTCATCATAGCCACTCAGGAGGCTGAGGTGGGAGATTCGCTTGAGCCCAGGAGTTTGAGGCTGTAGTGAGCCGTGATCAAGCCACTGCACTTCAGCCTGGATGACAGAGCAAGATGCCATTTCAAAAAATTAAAAGAAAAAGAAAATTGAGTCTTTTCCTCTCAGAAGTCCCATCTTTCTCAGTAAAGACAGAGCTGTTTTCCTTTCTGTTTCTTTCTCTTTCTTTTGCCTATTAAACCCCTGCTCCTAAACTCCTACAAAAATAAAAATAAAAAATAAAAGAAAAAGAAAATTGACCTTCATATTGGCACCTTGTAATTTTTACTTATTGGTGCAAATTATCTCCCCACAAAGGTAAACCTGCTACCTCTTCTAAGTGAAAACCTGTCAGGATTAGGAGCACTTTTGTGGTGGGGAGTGGAGGCTTACATCTATAATCCCAGCATTTTGGGAGGCCGAGGTGGGTGGATTGCTTGAGCCCAGGAGTTTGAGACCAGCCTGGACAACATGGTGAAACCTCTTCTCTGCAAAAACACAAAGATTAGCTGGGCATGGTAGTGTGCACCTCTAGTCGCAGCTACTTGGGAGGCTGAGGCTGGAGGATTGCTTGAGCCTGGGAGGCAGAGGCTGCAGTGAGCCAAGATCACGCCACTGCACTCCAGCCTGGGCTACAGAGTGAAACCCTGTAAATAAAAGAAAATAAAATAAAAAAGAAAAGACAAGGAAAGAAAAGAGAAGAAAAGAAAAGAAAAGAGAAGCACCTTTGACCTTTGTGTATGAAAGGCTCAATTCAAACGTTCCCGGTTGGAACAGAGCAGTTAGGGTAGGCGGTATCACCACATCAATGTTACCTCCCACCAATAGGTGGCGATAGTAGTTGGCTGCAGGTTGGTAAACATCCTGTGAAGCCAATCTGTTTTTAAGCAGAGGAGCTTTCCGCCCTTGAAAACAGCAATTGTATGTTCTCTGATGATTTTCTTCTCTGGGGTAAATATTCTCAGCTCCTTCAAACAAGTCTTCAGGTGATGGTGTCCCTCATGGGTTCCTCATTCCTCTGTGTCAAGGACTCCCCTAAGAATGACCCCAAAACTGGACACATGACTCCAGAGGGGTGCTGACATGTTCAGAATGACAGGCTTCTTGATGCTTATCAGATGTGAGCCTGAATTCTGCTATTTACTAGCTGTGTGACCTTGGCCAACTTTCTTCACCTCTTAGTTTTCTGGTCTGTGAAATAGGAATTATAATAGTCACAATTCCACAGCGTTGTGAGAATTAAATGAGATGAAACATGTCATATATTCAGCACAGTGCTGTAGACGATATCTATTGATATTGCCCTGGATTGATAAAAACAAATAGCTCATTGGCCTTATAGGCAGCCACAGAACACTGCTCCTATCCACCTACTGAAAGACACCCCCCTACTCTTTTTCACACTTATCCTTACGCTCGTTAATGGCGAAAGCCCCAAGATCACCAAGTGAAGGGGCTTTTTTTTTTTTTTTTTAATTGAGATGGAGTCTCACTCTGTTGCCCGGGCTGGAGTACAGTGGGACGATCTCAGCTCACTGCAACCTCCGCCTCCTGAGTTCAAGTGATTCTTCTGCCTCAGCCTCCCGAGTAGCTGGGAGTATGGGCACTTGCCACCACACCCGGCTAATTTTTGCATTTTTAGTAGGGACGAGGTTTCACCATCTTAGCCAGACTGGTCTCGAACTCCTGACCTTGTGATCTGCCCACCTCAGCCTCCCAAAGTGCTGGGATTACAGGTGCGAGCCACCGCGCCCAGCCGTGAAGGGGCTTTATAAACTGCAAAGTGGAAGGAGAGCGGCAGTGACAGTCTCATGATGACAATATCATGATGGTCTGCTGTCCTGTCGCCGGGACTCCATTCTGCAATTGTGCAAATGACCTTTTGACAATCAGGACTTTGCATTGATCCCTGTTAGCCTTGACCTTGTTGATTTGGACCCTCAGGAGAGACATTTCAGCTCCTCTCATGACCCAGCAAGGACTTTGGGGTTGGTTAGACCTGGATTTTCATCTTTGCCTCATCACTGACCAGCTTGATAAACTGAGCCGCTCTTTCATTTGTAAAACAGGGATAACACCCCCTAACTCGTGGGGTTGTGAGAATAAATGAGATACCATAAATGCTCAACAGAGTGCCTGGCGTGCTCATGCCAGTTCCCGGCCTCTCTTCACCAGTCTCTGACTCCAGTCTGTGTTCTCCCTGCTCTCTTTGTCTCTTTGGAGCTTGAATGCCCTGTTTTCTGTCTGGTCAAGTTTTAGGCTGCATTTGGTCAAACTCAGGTATAAACAGGGAGGTCAGGGAGTCAGACCATGAAGCCTGGTGTCCCAAGGAGGGGATCTGAGCAGGGATCCACCAGGACCTCTAAAGGACCTGATCTTCCTCTCCATCTCCATTGAGAGCAGAGACAGAGGAAATAGTGAGATCTCCCCCAGAGAGTCCTGATGGGACCAGTGGGGCACAGGGGCTGTAGCTGGACAGGGGAAGAGCAAGCTGTGGATTCATAACCTGAGACTCGGGAGACCAGGATTTCCCTTGTCACTCACTTGCTACCTGATCCTGGAAAGTCCTCTTCCTTCCCTGGACCTTGGTTTTCCTGCCTGTAAAATTGCCCAGTTTGGATATCATCTCTAAGGGCTTTTCCAACCAGTGATTCTGTTACATGGAACTGTTCATAGCTTTACTCAAGAACCAGTGTCTTCCAAAAGCTTATTCTTCTTTGTAGATATGGACTCAGGGGATGTGAGGAGAGGGAAGTCAGCGTGAGCAGGTCGCTCTGGAAGGCAGCCATCCTTCCTAGAAGGCACTCGAGACTGGAACAAACCAAGGCAGATTCCATGCAGGGGCTTTGATTTGGCAGCAGCAGTGCACAAGAAAGGAAACCCGGGAATGAACTTCCAAGCATTCTGTAGGGTGCATAGTCACCCGAGCCACCTGAATCCTGTATGGCCACTTCCTTCACCCTCCACTCCTGTTTGGTCCCTTATCATAAGCTCCCCACCCCATCTGCCCTGTCTGTTCATGGCTCTGTGTATCACAGCTCCCAAAGTTGGGGTAGGAATTCTGCCGAGTGCTCCCCCGAATTGGAGGCCATATGCAATCACATACTGAACATGTGTTCCTTGTAGTTGGAAGCACATTTTCTGCTGCATTTACCCATCCATTCTTTCATCCTGCCATTCACTCATGCCCCCACCCACTCACCCACCCACCCACTCACTGGGCACACAGTCCTTCCACCCGTTCTTCTGTCCATCTGTCCTCCCATCCATTCAACCAGCGCTCACCCTGCGCATAGGACTGAGAAGACTCAAAGAGGGCCGTGGGTCTGTTTTAAACCAAAGAACAATACATAAATAAATAAAATAAAAACCAGAGGGGCCGAGGGGATTATGTCCTGAGGAACTCAGACCAAAAGGATGAGAAAAGGAATTGTTTCCTTTCAGAATCTTTTCTTTAATCACATGTACTGGACATGAACCCCAGCCCCACCGCCCACTCCATGCCTAGCCCAGCACTGACCACAGAAAGGTGCCTGATCAATGTCATACTGCAGTCCTAGGGCAAAAGCCGCAGCCTGCGGCTCTGGAAGTCTTGGCTTCAGGCCGACCACACCTGTGAAGTAAGACCCACCCTGACAAACGGTGGCTCAGATGTCCTTTGTTCTGATTTTTGTGGCCTGCATTATAAGGAAAGGGGACTCCAGGAGCTTCTAACCCAAGACCTGCAGATATGATAAGCTGTATGTGCTAAGAGTTATAAATAGAAACCCCAGCTGAAAGTGGTCACAAGGCTTATTTTGCTGGTGCCAAAAGTGAGGCACACACAGTGCCAGATGTCGGTGGGAGGAAGAGACCTGTGGACATTGTGGTGGAGACTGACTGAGAGCTAGAATGTGACCTGTGGCTTCTATCTGTCTCTTAGTCTTTGGGCTCAAGCCAAGGACCCAGCTCTTGAAAGTCCTCGACCTCCGTATGAGCTCCCACATAAATCTCCAGGTGTCCCACTGTCCCTGTGGGGCAGGGGGAGGCACAGGGTTAATGGGTTTATGTCCCTCAGTGAATATGTCAGAGGGTAATAATGCCACCTCGATATTCTGGGCCAGGAGGGAAAGAAGCCAACACTCAAGCAGTCCCTACCCAAGTGCCAGGCACTGTGCTTTCACGCGCTTCCCCATTCAATGCACACAACGAGAGAGGCCTTTTCATCTCCACTGTGCTGATAGAAAATGGAGGCTCAGAGAGGTTAAGGGGCTTGCCCAAAATCTAACAGCAGGTCAACGGAAGAGCTGAGTCTCAAACTCAGATCTCCTACTCCAAACTGTCCTCGGCGACCCTGGCCCCCAGGAGGTAAGCAGTATTCCTGGGGACACTCTGAGGGTCAGTGACCCTGCTAGGGAAGGACTGTGCTCACTTTTCTTTTCTTTTTTTTTTTCTAAGATGGAGTCTTGCTCTGTCACCTAGGCTGGAATGCAGTGGCGCAGTCTCAGCTCACTGCAACCTCTGTCTACCAGTTCAAGCAATTCTCTTGCCTCAGCTTCCTAACTAGGATTACAGATGTGCGCCACCACGCCCAGCTAATTTTTTTGCATTTTTAGTAGAGGCGGGGTTTCACCATATTGGCCAGGCTGGTCTCGAACTCCTGACCTTAGGTGATCTGTCTGCCTTGGCCTCCCAAAGTGCTGGGATTACAGGCATGAGCCACCGTGCCCGGCCACTCTCTGCTCACTTTTCTTTCTACCTGGTGATATTTTGAGCCCAAGAGGTACAGTCAGGCCTCAGAGTATGGCAGGGTTTCTCATCCTTGGTACTACTGACATTCAGGCCAGGTAATTCTTGGTTGTGAGGGGCTGTCCTGTGCATTACAGGCTATTCAGCAGCATCGCAGCCTCCTGGGCCTCTGCTCACTAGATGCCAGGAGCATCCCCCCAGTTGTAACAACCAAAAATGTTTCAGGGCATTTCTAAAAGTCTTTGGGAGACAAAATTTTCTCTGGTTGAGAATCACTGGAGTAGCGCTATTTGGCCTGCCTCTTAACAGTTTCCTATTCTCTCTATCCAAGAAGATCTAGATAAGAAGGAAAATGTCCAGTTTGTTTTCACATCTGTGGATAAACAACCAATAACAGTGATAATGATGACAACGGCAATGACCAAAAGCACAATTACTACCATTGATCAAGTGCCTCACGTGTGAGTTACCATGCCAAGTACTTTGTATAGGTTTTCTCAGATATATCATTCCTATTTTACAGACAAAGGAGCTGAGTCCCAGAAAGGTTAGGAAACTTGCCCAAGGCATCCGTGCTGACACACGGCAAAGCTCGGATCTGTTCGTTTACTGTTGCTGCTCTAACAAGTTATTGCAAATTTAGTGGCTTGAAACAACACACAGTAATTTTCTTTCAGTTTAAGAGGTCAGAATTCTGAAGTTGGTCATAGTGGGCTAAAATCAAAGTGTTAGCAGAGCTGTGTTCCTTCTGGAGGCTCTAGGGGAGAATTCATTTCTGGGCCTTTTCTCGCTGCTTCTGCAAACTGCCTGCATTCCTTGGCTTGTGGCTTCTTCCTCCATCTTCAGGCCAGCAGCGTAGCATCGTCTTACCTCGCTCTCTCTAATCTCTGCTTCCATCATCACATCTCCTCCTCTCTCTCTGACCCTCCTGCCTTCTGATTATAAAGACCCTTATGATGACATTAGGCCCACTCAGCTAATCCAGGATAGTCTCCTCACCTCAAAGTCATTAACTTAATTACATCTGCAAAGTTCCTTTTGCTGTGTAAACTAACATATTCTCAGGTTTGGGGGATTAGGATGAGGATGTTTTTTGGGAGGCCATTATTCAGCTTCCTACATAGGAGTTAGAGTCTTATCTGTCTGATCCCAAGGTTTGCACTTTGAATCCACTCCTGCTTCGTCTACACTGCCTTTACACACAGACACATAGGCCAAGCACCGTGGGAGGCATTGAGGTGGATCCAATGTGTGCAGGGGGTGGTAGGCACCAGCAACACATCAGGAGGGTGCGCATGAGAAGGGCTGTGACAGATGGACAGATGAAGAGTCCTGGAGCCGCCAGGCCAGGTGGGGTAGGGGAATAGGGAGTGGGCTCAAGAGGCAGTTGGGCAGGCCTGATTCCTTCCCTGCTGAGCACGCTGATTTCATGTAAGTCTTAGCACCAACCTACTTCCAACCTAACTTCAAAGGTATCTATAGTTCATCTTGTCCTGAAGGACCACTTCAGCCCAGCCCCTGCCAGCCCAGATTCTATCCCATCTGTGGGATTTATTTGCCTAGTTAACTCATAACCAGTCTCAAATCTTCCTTTCTAAGGTTCCTCCCTGCCAAGGGCTTAGAAGGTCTTTTGTCTTATAAGGACTTTAGTCTTGTAAATGTCTACTAAAGTAGACTGTCTGCTTTAGGCCACTCCCTGGGCCAGTTCTGATTTGCAAGGATGTCTTTCAGCTGTCTTGTCCCTCCATGAGCCTCATCAATCCCTTTACAGACTAGAGAAAGTGCACTGGGTTGGTTAGCTGGGCTCTTTCGCAGACAGGCAGAGCCTTGGACTTCTCCCAGAGACTCTGAGGCCGTCCAGTAACTTAGGGTGGTTTCTCTAGGCTATTGAACACAACGAATTTCCTGCCTGCAGGAAACTTACAGGTAAGAAGGATGAATTCTGGTTGGCCTTATTTTGACATAAACAAAGTTTGGGATACATCTTTTAAACAAAAGAAAGCAGGGGGTGGTCGCAGTGGCTCATGCCTGTAATCCCAGCACTTTGTGAGGCCAAGGCAGGTGGATTACTTGAAGCCAGGAGTTCGAGACCAGCCTGGTCAAATGGTGAAACCCTACCTCTACTAAAAATACAAAAATTAGCCAGACATAGTGGTGGGTGCCTGTAATTTCAGCTACTTGGGAGGCTGAGGCAGGAGAATCGCTTGAACCTGGGAAGCACAGGTTGAAGTGAGCCAAAATAGCGCCACTGCTCTCCAGCCTGGGCATCACAGCGAGACCTCATCACGAAAAAAAAAAAAAAAAGTAGAAAGGAAGAAAGGACTTCTGGCTGGTTAAACAAACCAGATGCAGCATGAGTATTCATCTCTGCTTCATCTTGAACCCCCGGACATATGACAGTAAAGGAATCAGGAATCAAGAGGCATCAACTCTCAAGGCCAAAGGGAACAGAAGAGAAAACAACCACACTGGAGAGAGCCCAGTCCAGGTTTGAAAGCTGGAAAAGCCAATGACTGAGTATGACTTACAGCCTGGAAGAGGCCAAGGCCCAAACTTACAGACTGGGGAAACCAATTAAAGCTGATTCCACTGAAGAAACCCCCCAAGGACTCAGGAGTGAGTGGGTGACAGAGATCACTAAAAGTCAGGGTGCCAGGTGGGGCTACAAAGAGGAAGACGGGCTGGGCGAGGTGGCTCACGCCTGTCATTCCAACCCTTTGGGAGGCTGAGACAGGCGGATCACCTGAGGTCAGGGGTTCGAGACCAGGCTGGAACTTGACAAAACACGGTAAAACCCCGTCTCTACTAAAAATATAAGAATTAGCCAGGTGTTGTGGCACGTGCCTGTAGTCCAAGCTACTCAGGAGGCTGAGGCAGGAGAATCGCTTGAACCTGGGAGGCAGAGGTTGCAGTGAGTCGAGATCACGCCATTGCACTCCAGCTTGGATGACAGAGCAAGACTCCATCCCCCTGCCCCCCGAAAAAAAGAGGAAGACAAAAGTTAAGGCACAGCTCCACTCTGCCCCCCTCCACCCCTTCCCTCTGTCCTCACAATTGTGGGCTCCTCCACCCTGCAGAACAGAGTGAGTTCTGCCCCTCTGCAGAGATAGCCAAGAGGAGGTAGACCTGCACTGCCTGACATGATAGCCACATATAGCCACAGCGAGTTAAAGAAAAATGAATTCCACTTAAATACAATTAAAAATGCAGTGCCTCAGTCGCATGAGCCACATTTCAGCTGCCCGGCATCCACTGTGGCTGGTGGCTCCTGCGCTGGACAGCACAGGATTGTGTCAAGTCATTTTGGGCAGTGCTGCTGCAGGCTGTGGCCCTCACAGTGTGGTCCATGGATCAGCAGCACTGGCAACTCTGGTGCTTTGTTGAGAATGTAGACTCTCAGCTCCGCTCAGGCCTCCTGGCCAGAACCTACCCCTCGGCCAGACCCCAGGTGACTCATAGGCACATTTGTCTGGGAAGCTTAGCTCTGCCAAAGGCTAATCTCTGGCTGAAAAGGGGAATATCACAGCCTAGGCTCTGGGAAACTGACCAGTCAAAGGGAATAGATCTACAGATACTGATTGACTAGAGAATCCTCTAATACAATGGCCAGGTTCTGTCCAGTCGGCCTATGGAGAGGCTGCTAGTTGACAAGCTCTGCCCACCTCATCTAGAGTTTTGAATGGGTTTTTGTTTCCTTATTTATTTATTTATTTTTGAAACAAGGTCTCACCCTGTTGCTCAGGCTGGAGTGCAGTGGTGCAAATCACACCTCACTGCAGCCTTGGACTCCTGGGCCCAAGTGCAGCCTCCTGAGCAGCTGGGACTACAGGTGCCCACCACCATGTCTGGCTAACTTTTTAAATTTTTAGTTTTGTAGAGATGGGTCTTGCTATGTTGCACAGGCTAGTCTTGAACTCCTAGACTCAAGGGATTCTCTGGCCTCAGCCTCCCAAATTGCTAGGATTACAGGCATGAGCCACCACCCCCAGCCTGTGTCTTACTCTTAAATAGGAACAGATAGCCAAGGACCATCAACAGACCTTTGAGAGGAGAAAAGTTCCAAGCATGACAAACAGATAGCAAACAAAACAAATGAACAGATGGAGGCATTTAAGGCAAGTAGAGACAATGCACAGAGCAGAAGAAAACATCAATATATTCAGACAGCTAAGATACTGCATCTATAAAACAAGAACAGGATGCTATGAGAAAGGACACTTTTGGGCATGCAAGTCTTTAAAAAAAAAAAAAACCCACCCTACCCCATGCATCTTTTCCCAGGAGGCCCCTGGAGGATACACCCACTAAAGTGAGGGAGGGGTGAAGCAAGAGAAGGGCAGGGATTCCAGGGACCAGGGACTCCAGCCTCCAGCAGGAAGGAGCAAGAAGATGCAGAGGTCCGAGCTGTCGGGCACCGTCTGGGGATAACCAGCCTGACTAGGGTGGGGGAGATTCTGTCAGCCAAATTAAAAATGAAACCTGTAGATTTTCTGATGTGTTTGTCTAGATGGAAAGGAGATCTACTCTTCTCTTCTGTTGGAGAGTTCGGGGGATGAGTTTATGATAGAAAACTAAGCTCTCAGTCAGGTGTGGTGGCTCTCATCTATAATCCCAGCACTTTGGGAAGATGGGGCAGGAGGATTGCTTGAGCCCAGGAGTTTGAGGCCAGCTTGAACAGTATAGTGGGACCCAATCTCTACAAAAAATAAAAATTAGCTGGGCATGGTAGCATGTGCCTGTAGTCCCAGCTATTCAGGGAGGATCACTTGAGCCCAGGAGGTCGAGGATGCAGTGAGCTGTGATCGCACCACTGCACTCCAGCCTGGGAGACAGGGAGAACCTGTCTCAAAAAAAAAAAAAACAAAAGAAAGAAAGAAAAGAAAACTAAGCTCCCTCCCCCAACAGGCTTAGGGATTAAAACCCCTCATTTCTATTCCAGCTACCCCCCTTCCCGCCGCACTCCCAATTTCTCGTCACCACACCACACACCCTCTGTGGAGGCTCTAGGAAGCAACTCCTTGTCCCAGGATCCTGGAGACCCCAGTTGGAAAACTCCTGAGTCCCTTGCCCTCTGTTCTACAAATGGGGAGACCGAGGGCCAGCAAAGCCCCCAGGAGCACATAGACAGAGGAAGGTTCATTGGTAATTTATTTGGTACTTTTTTTTTTTTTTTTTGAGACAGTGTCTCACAGGCTGGAGTACAATGGAATGATCTCGGCTCAATGTAACCTCTGCCTCCCAGGTTCTCGTGCCTCAGCCTCCTGAGTAGCTGGGATTACAGGCACATACCACCATGCCTGGCTAATACTTTTGCATTTTTAGTACAAACAGGTCTCACTATGTTGCCCAGGCTGGTCTCCAGCTCCTGGCCTCAAGTGATCCACCCGCCTCGGCCTCCCAAAGTGCTGGGATTACAGGCACGAGCCATTGCGCCCGGCCTATTTGGTGCATTTTTTAAGACCTCCTTTCTAATTCATTCAAAACAAAATGGGTAACAGCAGTAGCAAGAACCGAACCACTCCTAAAGGAGCCATGGCCGGGAGGCAACTTGTGAGACCCCCTCCCCGGCCCATGCGTCTCTCCCTCAAGCTTTCCTTGCAACCACCGTGCTGTTGGAAGGTACTAAGTCTCCCAAAAGCTCAAATTGAGGTTTCTGAGTTACTTCTGATTGCCACCTACAAAAAGCAAGACTATGTAGATGTAGTTGATATCTATGCCACGAACAAGGCAAATGAAAACTTCTGAGAAAAAAAAACTGGGGATGGAAGTGCAGGAAAAAATTCAAATCCAAATGAATGCCAGCAATCTCTTTGGAACCAGGTGTGTTGACATCCAGAATCAAGGCCAGGCCGGGCACGGTGGTTCAAGCCTGTAATCCCAGCACTTTGGGAGGCCAGGCTGGGAGGATCACTTGAGGCCAGGAGCTGGAGGCCACCCTGGGCAATACAGTGAGATTACATCTCTACAAACGAAAAACAAACAACAACAACAACAAACAAACAAATAAAAAACCCCAGAAAAACAAGGCCAGTGCCTTCTTACAAACTCCAAAAATCTGAGTTTATCCCTAATGAATCTTTCGGTGGTCTCGCTTTTGTTTCTCTGTCTCTTCCTCTGCCTTATCGAAGGGCTTGGCTAACCTCAAAGTGTTTATTAATGAGTTAAGGATGACAATTCTCTGGGAGTATCTGCATTTTAATATGAAATTCTAGGAAATCTAGTGCTCTTTAATTTTAGCATGTGACATCCTTTTTTTTGTTTGTTTGAGACAGAGTCTCGCTCTGTTGCCCAGGCCTGGAGTGCAGTGGCACGATCTTGGCTCACTGGAATCTCTACCTCCTGGGTTCATGTGATTCTGCCTCAGCCTCCTGAGAAGCTGGGATTACAGGCACCTGCCACCACACCCAGCTAATTTTTTTTTTTTTTTTTTTGTATTTTTAGTAGAGACAGGGTTTCGTCACGTTAGCCAGGCTGGTCTTGAACTCCTGACCTCAGGTGATCCACCTGCCTCGGCCTCCCAAAGTGCTGGGATTACAGGCGTGAGCTACCTGCCCTACATGACATCCTTTCTTTGAGCCCCAAGGTCTTGGTCTATGGGGCTCACTGCCTCACCTGCTTAACACAGTCACCTTGAAAACTCCAACAGAGAGGCCTGAGATGGGGGGCAAGAACCCTCGGCTGGAGTTAGGAGTCCTGGATTCTAGTCTCACCCCTGTTACTTACTTGCTGTGTGACCTCGGGCAGGCCACTTGTTCTGTCTGGACTGCAGTTTGCCCTCCTGCAAAGTGAACAGCTGGGGACCAGGGATCTCCCTCTCCGGCCCCTTCCTCCTTGTGACTCTTCCAGCCTCTCACTTGGTTCAGGACGTGGTCCCTCACCCTCCCCGAGGCTTGTTTGCCTCCACACCCTCCATTCCAGAAGGAACACCCCTCCCCTTTCCTGCCAAGCCTGGGCCTGGCAGTCACTGGACTCCAGAGAGGACAGGAGTTGGGGAAACAATCCCAGCCGTTCAAGCTGCGGTGTGCGCTGGCCAGTGGCCAGTCACAATAGGCCCAGAGATACAGAGGGGCGTTTGTCTGGGGGACCTGCGGTGTCATTTAAACCTACACTCTCGCCTTGGCCCGCCGCCTGTCTTTTCTTCCCACCCTCTCAAGCGGCAGTGCCAGCCCCCAGCTTTGTCAGGAGGTGGGATGTGGATGTTGCATGGACCTAAGTGGCCTTTCTGTGGCTGGGAAACTGGACCAAGAAAGGGAGGTGGAGGAACAGGCAGGGGAGCCATCTGTGCAGGGTGGCAGTGGCGAGGGTGGAGGGTGGGGACAGAGAGGGAGGGCAGGAGAAGATCTGGATGGGGCAATGCAGCTGTACAGAGAGGAGCAGGATGAGGGAGCTAGTTCCGACTCCTTCACTAACTAGCCAAGTGACTGTGGGCAAGGCACTCTCTTCTCCTCTCCAGGCCTCAGTTTCCTCAGTTTTTTGTTGTTGTTTTTGTTTTTTTGTTTTGAGAGCGCAATGGTGCGATCTCAGCTCATCGCAACCTCTGCCTCCCAGGTTCAAATGATTCTCCTGCCTCAGCCTCCCCAGTAGCTGGAGTTACAGGCACGTGCCACCACGCCTGGGTAATTTTATATTTTTAGTAGAGAAGGGGTTTCACAATGTTGGTCAGGCTGGTCTCGAACTCCTGACCTCAGGTGACCCGCCCGCCTCGGCCTCCCAAAGTGCTGGGATTACAGGCGTGAGCCACCACGCCTGGCCAGTTTCCTCAGTTTTAAAATGGGGCAATTGCTCCTAATCTATAAGGACTGGGTTAAATACAATGAAGAGCTTGCAAATGCCCAGTGTGGCTTGGTGAAGACAAGGATTTGGACTCAGATGGACCTAGGTTCAGATTCTGCTTCTGCCACCTTTAAACTCACTGTTGTAGACAAATTATTTGCCCTCCAGGAGCCTCATTTTCTCATCTGGATTATAAGGATCAAATAAGAGCTGACAGAAAGCACCTGCCCGATAAACCTGTCTGAACGAATGAAGACTTAGTCGGGTGCATTATGACTTCTGGGGGCCCTCCCCACACAATCCGTTTTCGTGGGCTCTAAAAATTTTATTTTTTTTCCAACCTGAGGGAAAAAATCTGAAACTTTTTTTCTACTCTAAAAGTTCTTTCCCCTGCTTGATTTTAAAGAAATTAAAACATCTTTTTTTTTTTTTTTTTTTTTTTATCTAAGATGAAGTCTCGCTCTGTCGCCCAGGCTGGAGTGCAGTGGCACAATCTCGGGTCACTGCAACTTCCACCTCCCAGAAATTAAAACATCATAATGAGCCCTTAAAAGTATTATGGGCCTTGGCCAGGCATGGTGGCTCATGACTATAATCCTAGCACTTTGGGAGGCCAAGGTGGGCGGATCACCTGAGGTCAGGAGTTCAAGACCAGCCTGGCCAACATGTTAAAACCATGTCTCTACAAAAATACAAAAATTAGCCAGGCATGATGTTGGGTGCCTGTAATCCCAGCTACTTGGGAGGCTGAGGTGGAAGAATTGCTTGAACCCGGGAGGCAGTGGTGGCAGTGAACCGAGATCATGCCATTCACTTCAGCCTGGGCGACAGAGTGAGATTCTGTCTCAAAAAAAAAAAAGTATTTTGGGCCTTGTCTATTGTGCTTAGTGGTCCTGGTACTGCTGGTTCAGGGTTCTCTCAGAGCTGACCTGTCCTGGACACCGTCTCCAATGTCTACTGGGCCTCTGATGTTGTTTCTGAAGAATCTGCTGCAGAGCTCAGAGTCCTGGGACATGGTATATGTCAGGGTTCTCCAGAGAGACAGATCAATAGGTTATACAGATGCAGAAGAGGGGACTTACTAGGGGAATGGGCTCATGCGATTGCGGAGGCTGAGAAGTCCGGTGACAGGCCATCTGCAAGCTGAGGACCTTGGGACGTAAGGAGCATGGCTCAGTCCAAGCCCGAAAGCCTCAGCATCAGGGACACTGATAATATAACTCTCAGTCCCACTGGCCGGGTGCAATGGCTCACACCTGTAATCCCAGCACTTTGGGAGGACGAGGTGGGCAGATCACTTGAGGTCAGGAGTTCGAGACCAGCCTGGCCAACATGGTGAAACCCTGTCTCTACTAAAAATACAAAAATTAGCTGGGCACGGTGGCACGCACCTGTAATCCCAGCTACTCAGCAGGCTGAGGCAGGAGAATCACTTCAACCCGGGAAACGGAGATTGCAGTGAGCCAAGATTATACCACTGCACTCTAGCCTAGGCAACAGAGCAAAACTCCATCTCAAAAACAAACAAACAAACAAAAACCCTCTCAGTCCCAGGCTGAAGGCTTGAGCACCTGGGGGCCTTGCTCGCTCATCTCTTCTGGAAACACCATCTCAGACATGCCCCAAAATAATGCTTCACCAGGTTTCTAGGTTTCTTTTCTAATTTTAATTATATTTTTTGTGGAGATGGGATTTTACTATGTTGCCCAGGCTGATCTCGAACTCCTGGGCTCAAGAGAGCCTCCTACTTTGGCCTCCCAAAGTTCTGGGATTACAGGTGTGAGCCGCCAGGCCTGGCTGGTTTCTAGGTTTCTCAGTCTAGTCAAGTTTTTGTTTTCGTTTCTTTTTTGCAGGGGGGACAGAGCCTTGCTATGTCACTCATGCTGGAGTGCAATGGTGCGATCTTCGCTCACTGCAACCTCTGCCTCCCAGGTTCAAGTGAGTCTCCTGCCTCAGCCTCCTGAGTAGCTGGGATTATAGGCACGCACTGCCACACCTGGCTAATTTCTGTATTTTTAGTAGAGACGGGGTTTTGCCATTTTGGCCAGGTTGGTCTCAAACTCCTGACCTTGTGATCCACCACCTTGGCCTCTCAAAGTGCTGAAATTACAGGCGTGAGCCACTGCGCCCAGCCCCGGTCAAGTTGATACTTAAAATTAACCATCATAGACACTGACGCCTCGCCCTCTACAGAGCTGAGCTCAGGGGTCCGTGCTTGAGCCGAACCACCTGGTTTCAATGTGATATGAGTCCTGTCCCTGAAAGGCTGATGGGACCCGGGAGAACCTCAAGTGTGAAGGCTGGGAGGACCCAGGTCTGCCCCGTAGACAGGCGTGGAGGTGTGTCAGCAGGGCCTGGCTTTCCTAGACCTGGGGTGTAGGGCATGGACACTTACCACCCAGTCATGGTTGTTCCTTCTGGGCGCCTCTTCCATGCCCACCACTGGGCATGGGCTTCATGTTCACAGTCCCATTGGATCCTTATCAAACTCCATTCTGCTTCACACCCAGGGTCACTGAGGCTCTGAGAGACTGAGTAAATCATCCAAAATCACAGAGCTACTGGGGCAGGATTGGGACCCAGTTTTCTGCTTCCCAAACCAGGGCCTGGCAGCACCCATCCTGCCCGCTCCTTGACGTGTCAGAGGAAAAGTGGAAGAGATTTTTAGGACGTGCGGAACGTGTGAGGCAAGCGTGAGCGGGGGGTTCAGGAAATGCAAACATCAGCAGGAAAGAGGTTTGGAGAAGGATGTGGTAGGTGTGCTGGTGTGCTGGTGTGCTGGTGTGCTGGTGTGCTGAGCTCTCCAGGGGGCCTGTGTACTCCTAGGGGGAGGGGGCTGAGCAGTGGGGAGGGGCAGCGAGTGTGTGGGCAAGTGTGTAAGCGAGTGTGCATCTGTGGGCTGGTGTGTCCAGAGCTGGCCTGGCAGGGGGAGCTTGGCCAGGCGGGGCTAGCAGGTTCTTCACTTCCTCACTGAGTTACCCAGAACCATATCTGTTACCCATGAACCATAGCAGGTGCCAAGCTCAGCCCCAACCTGCACCATTCAGTGACCACGGACTGCCTCGGGAAAGAGCAGGTCAGAGGCACAGGAAGGAAGGGGCTGATAGGGGTCGGAGCCTCAGACCTGACATTTACCTTGGACGGGAGAGTCCTTCTTGGGGACCTCCAAGTCATACCCCACTGGGGACCCCCTCAGTGTGATCCGTCCACCCTACGGTGGAGAGGCTAGAAAAGCCCTCTCACCTTAAAATCCATCAGCTGTACAGCCACCCCAGAGGACTTTCTAGAAACACATCTGACCATGCTCGCCACTGCCCCAACCTTGGGTGGCTACTCATCAGCTAAGGTGAATGAAGTCCCAGTCCTCAGCCAGGCTTTCACCACCCAGCCACATCTAGATCTGTGCTGTCCAGCGTGGTGGCCCCTGGTCACACGTGGCTATTTGAGCCTCTCAAATGTGGCTGCTGTGAGTTACAATGTATTTTAAGTGCAAAATGCCCATGGGATTACAAGGATTTAGGACAAAATAAAAGAATGTAAAACATCTCATTCATAATTTTTTTCTGCTGGGCCCGGTGGCTTACGCCTGTAATCCCAACAATTTGGGAGGCCAAAGCAAGCAGATCACTTAAGGTCAGGAGTTTGTGACCAGCCTGGGCAATATGGTGAAACCTCGTGTCTACTAAAAATACAAAAATTAGCCAGGTGTGGTGGTGCGCACCTGTAATCCCAGCTACTCAGGAGGCTGAGGTAGGAGAATCGCTTGAACCCGGGAGGCAGAGGCAGTGATCTGAGATCATGCCACCACACTCCAGCCTGGGTGACAGAGCGAGACTCCATCTCAAAAAAAAAAAAAAAAAAATACACACACACACACATATACACACATATATGTATATATGTATTGTATATAATGTGTATATATAATACGTATTGTATATAATGTGTATATATAATACGTATTGTATATAATGTGTATATATAATACGTATTGTATATAATGTGTATATATAATACGTATTGTATATAATGTGTATATATGATTTTTTTCTATTGATTACGTGTAGAAATGTTCATATTTGAAATACACTGAGCTATATAAAATATCAAAATTTACCCTGTTTCTTTTTTCTTTCTTTCTTTCTTTTAAAGATGGAGTCTTGCTCTGTCACCCAGGCTGGAGAGCAATGCCGTGATCTCGGCTCAC
The DNA here is from genome assembly GCF_047675955.1 of Chlorocebus sabaeus. Classification (NCBI taxonomy): domain Eukaryota; kingdom Metazoa; phylum Chordata; class Mammalia; order Primates; family Cercopithecidae; genus Chlorocebus; species Chlorocebus sabaeus. Next base: position 112,494,032 of record NC_132923.1, read on the forward strand.
TGCAACCCCAGCCTCCTGGGTTCAAGTGATTCTCCTGCCTCAGCCTTCCAAGTAGCTGGGATTGCAGCCATCCACCACTATGCCTGGCTAATTTTTGTATTTTATTTTATTTTATTATTATTTTTTTTGAGACGGAGTCTCGCTCTGTCGCCCAGACTGGAGTGCAGTGGCGCCATCTCAGCTCACTGCAAGTTCTGCCTCCTGGGTTCACGCCATTCTCCTGCCTCAGCCTCCTGAGAAGGTGGGACCACAGGCACCCGCCACCACACCTGGCTAATTTTTTGTATTTTTAGTAGAGACAAAGTTTCACCGTGTTAGCCAGGATGGTCTCGATCTCCTGACCCTGTGATCTGCCTGCCTCGGCCTCCGAAAGTGCTGGGCCACCGTGCCTGGCCCTCTTTTTACTTTTTTAATGTGGCTACCAGGACATTTACAATTACATATGTGGCTCACATTATATTGGACAACACCAAATCATACTCTGTCCTTCTCTCTTTGCTTTATACCCAAGGACGCTGAGAACTCCAAGAGAAGTCTCAGTGTCCCTGGGTGTGAAGCAGAATGGGATTTGATGAGGATCCAATAGGACTGTAACCATGAAGGCCATGCCCAGTGGTGGGCATAGCAGAGGCGCCCAGGAGCAATTATGACTGGGTGGTAAGTGTCCACCACCCACACCCTTCTCCTACCAACACCAACTCATTCGTTTGTTCATACATTCATTCATTCAGGAAATATCCATTAATCATATATTAGGAGCCAGAGACTATGGCACTGAGCAAGGATTGGGCACAGGGCACGTGGCATATGCCTTCCCCCACGTGTGGTCTGTATCACCAGGAGGCAGATGCGACACTAACAAAGAGGTGCTGTGAGCTCAGAGGCTGAGGGTGGTGAGCAGGGGCCTGGGGGAGGGCAGGCCACCTGGAGCAGTGGAATTTGAGTGGCACCATGGGGTCATTAAACTCTTCGGCTGTGGGGTCAGACTGACCTGGATCTGAATCCTAGGACTATAATAATAGCTTGTATGTACTTAGTTCTAAGTGCTAAGACCCCTGTGAAGTACTTTGTTTGTTTGTTTGTTTATGTATTTAGTTTTTGAGTGAGATCTTGCTCTGTTGCCCAGGCTGGAGTGCAGTGGTGCAATCACGGCTCATTGCAGCCTTGACTTCCCCAGCTCAAGGGATCCTCCCATCTGCACCTCCCAAGCAGCTGGAACTACAGGTGCACGCCACTGCACTCGACTAATTTTTACTTTTTTCTTTTTGGTAGAGATGGGGTCTAACTTAGTTTATGTTTATTTGAGTGTCTCTCCACCCTAAGCAAAAAGCATATTGTTTGTTAAAATTTCTAGGCTGGGCATGATGACTCATGCCTGTAATCCCAGCAGTTTGGGAGGCCAAGGTAGGCAGACTGCTTGAGCTCAGGAGTTTGAGAGCAGCCTGGGCAACATAGGGAGACCCCGTCTCTACAAAAAAAAAAAAAAATTAGCCGGGCGTGGTGGCTCACACCTGTGGTCCCATCTAGAGGTTGAGGTGGGAGATCACTTGAGTCCAGGAGTTCAAGGCTGCAGTGAGCAGTGATTGTGCCACTGTACTCCAGCCTGGGTCACAGAGCAAGAAAAATTGTCTCAAAAAAAATTTTTTTTAAGTGAGGAAACTGAGGCCCAAGGAGGTTAAGTAACTTGTCCAAGGTCACCAACTGAGGAAGGACGTGACCCCAAAGAATCTGACTTCAGAGTCTGCTCCATGTTTTGAAGGCTTGAAGAGGAGAATTTAATGAGCACTTACTATGTGCCGAGCACTTTTATGAAAACTTTATGAATAAGCTTTTATTTGTATAGTTTACATTTTTATTTGTATAACTCATTTCATTCCATGTCAGCCCTAGGAGGTGGGTGTCGTTATTTCCATTTTACAGGTAGAGAAACTGAGGCCCAGAGAGACTAAGTATCCTGAGGTCACACAGCCAGTGAAAGTGGCAGAACTAGGTGGAACTTAGGCCAAATACACCAGAGTTCATGCTTTTGGCCACTCCACTTTACTGCTGCCGCTCAATCAATGCACATTGTTATTATTATTATTTGACTGAGACTTTATGAGGTGGGAAGGGAAGAATGCCAGTCTAGGTGGGAAGAACAATGGGAGTGAAGTCTAGGGAGGAGGGGGTGGGAACAGGCACACTAGAGAAGGAAAGTGTAGGATTTCGTGAGTAGGTGGAAGACCGAAGGTCACAGCAGAGTGAAGTCTAGTGCCCAGGGAGGGCCAGAGTGGAGCCTAGATTCAAGAAATATGTTGGGGCCGGGCATGGTATCTCACGCCTGTAATCCCAGCACTTTGGGAAGCCGAGGTAGGTGGATCACCTGAGGTCAGGAGTTCGAGATCAGCCTGGCCAACATGGTGAAACCCCATCTCTACAAAAAATACAAAAATCAGCCGGGTATGGTGGCAGGTGCCTATAATCCCAACTACTCAGGAGGCTGAGGCAGGAGAATCACTTGAATCCAGAGGTTGCAGTGAGCTGAGATCACACCATTGGGCAACAGAGCAAGTCTTCAAAGAAACAAAACAAAACAAAAAATATATTGGGAATTAAAGCTGTGGAAGGTCTTCCTCCACAGTAAGAAACTACCATGCTCTGGGCTCTCAAGAACCCCTATATTATGAGCTGGGTATGGTGACACATGCCGGTAGTCCTAGCTACTTAGAAGGCTTATTCAGAGCTACTTGGAAGACTGAGGCAGGAGGATCTCTTGAGCCCAGGAGTTTGAGTCCAGCCTGGGCAATGTATCAAGACCCCTGCCTCTAACAACAACAACAAAAAGGATCCCTATTATGGGATTAGTTTGTTATGGATTCAGTTTGAGATGCTTGAAAATGAACCAGTAGTGGTCATAGCCAAACTGACCTGGCTCGGCTGGGTGGCTTTCAGAAAGTTACTTAACCTCTCTGTGCCTACATCTCCTTTTCTGTAAAGTGGAGGTAATAACAGGACCCTCTTCATGGGGTTGCTGTTTAATACTACTACCACTAATAATAAATATAAAGTCTCTGGCAGTGTTTGGCACAAAGCAGCCCTTTAATACATTTCCTTTCTCTCCCCTCCTCCACCTCTAGGAAGATCTCCCCAAACCCGCAGCCACACGAGAATCGAGGTTAAAATCAGCAATGGATCTAGTACCACCGAGGTCCCCGAGGACCCCAGGTCAGTAAGGCGAGGGAGGAAGAAGAGAGGGCAATGTCAAGCCATCCAGTTTCCAAATGTGTCTAAGACAGAAAAAGGAATAACTAGAACTTGTTTCCCTCTTCTTCCTGCTGTGTCAACTCCGAGTTACATAACTGAGCTTCTCTGTGAGGTGCCTCATAGGGGCCTCCAGGAGGCAGGGTTGGCAGTGACATAAATAAATATTTCTGTGCTCTCTGCCCCTGGGCTCAGGTTCTGAGCAAATACCACAGCCTGAGAGGGAGGCCATGACAAGGAGGAAGCTCTGGGCTGTGAGTTGCCCCGTGTTCCAGGCCCAGCCCTGCCTGGAAGGATGTGAACGGGTCACAGGCGGGTGCCTAATTAGGTGACGAGCGGTCACGGGAGTGTGACCTGGAAGGAGAGATTCCAGTACGGCCAGGGCATCGTGGAACCCTTGGTCGATTCTCTCTATGGATAGAATTGAGGCCACTCTCCTGCCCCACCTGGTATTCAATGCCCTTTACAATTCATTCCCCGTCACCTCTCTCCTGCCTCCTCTCCCATCCCATCTGGGCACCCACATACTCCACACCGCAGCTCCTTGAGGCTATTGAGTTTTCCCCAAGATTTGTCCCCTCTCTGGGAATGTCCTCCACTTCTTGCCTCCTCCATGAACTAGAAAGAGGGTGGAGTAGACAAAGATAAGGGCTTTAGAATTAAACTGGGGATTGAACTCCAGCTCAGTCGTGTCCCCTTGGGCTCACGACTTAGCCTCCACGCCTGTTTCCTCAACCGTAAAGGAGGCTTTGCGACTCCTCTCTAGTTTTCTTGTGACACTCAAAGGAGATGATAATTGTTAATATTAAGTGTCAATCACTTAGCCTTACTGTATCGACCAGGCCTGTGTAAGGGTTTGGTGTGCCTAAGTCGCTTTAGCAGTGCACGTTAACCCCCTAGCAGAATGCCTGGGCCTAGTGGGTGCTGATAATCTCAGCTCCTTTTTCTCCAAGACCTGCCCAAAGCCTCTCCTCCTATCTCAAGGAGGTCAGGCTCCTCTGAGACTCTTCACAGCATCTCATAGGTGCCTTAGTGATAGCACTTACCACATGAAAGTGTTGTTTTCCGTAGGGAGGTCCAGCTTCCTTTCTATTCTAGGTGCTCCCTGGGGGACAGACCTGCCTTAGTCATAGCCATCCTGCCAGCACCCAGCACAAGGCCTGCCATTTAGAAGGCACTTGAATGAATAAACGCGTGAATGCGTGCGTGCATATAGGCTGCGTGGAAGAGATGGGCTTAGGCAGGTACCTGAGGATGGGTTGGTTCCGAACATACGCTTGACTCTCTGGGGTCCGGCTCCCTGAGCTCAGGGCCTGGGCCCTCTCAGCTCCATGCAGACTCAAGGGGCAAGTCACAGCCTCCTTTGTACTTTTACATTGGATATTGGGTATTTTTATAGTAAAAAAAAAAAAAAAAAAAAACAGGATATTTGTCCCGGCAAAGGGTTTTTGGGCCACGAGTCATCCAAGAGGGAATCTAGAAGCTATGGACTGGAGTTTCCAGGATTCAGGTTTATGAATCATAGACTCACCTCCACAGTGCCTGGTCTGGCATTGTACCCAGCATGCAATAATTGTCTAATAAATGCTTAGTGGATTTGAGGCGGTGTGCTTTTTATGCCATTGTGGGGCTGGGATGTGTAACTGTGAAGGAATAGAAGCCTCCAGCCTCTTCCCTGGGGAGCCACCTGTTGAAGGAACTAGAATTACAGACCTTTGCTTTCTGCACGGTTTCTACATTGTTCCAATAGCAATGATCATTTCCAACTTGCTGCAGAATAAAGTTCTAATGATCTGTTGTGGGAATCAAGGTCTTCCATGAACTTGCCTCAGTCTTACTGCACCAGCCCCTGTCTCCTCCTCCCTTCCCCCCGCCAGGCAGAAAGAGCAATTTCCTGTCTCCAAAACTCACCAGTGCTTCCCAGCTATGCAAATTGCAGTTTCCAAAGACAGCCTCATAATATCTCCCATTCCATATTCTCTCCTGCAGTGGGACCCGGCCACGGCCCACATCAAGAGGCGGAGTCCATTTCTCCACTCCCTTGAGTCTGGGTGGGCCCTGTGACTGCTTAGACCACTAGAATATGTCAGAAATGGCCAGGCGCATGGCTCATACCTGTCATCCCAGCATTTGGGGAGGCTGAAGTGGGAGGATCACTTGAGCCCAGGAGTTAGAGACCAGCCTGGGAGCATTAGTTTGTTTTCTTACTGCTGTAAAGAACTGCCCAAGACTGGGTTATTTATAAAGGAACGAGGTTTAACTGCCTTGAAGTCCGGCACGGCTGCGAGGCCTCAGGAAACTTACAATCGTGGAGGAAGGAGAAGGGGAAGCAAGGTAACTTCTTCACAAGGCGGCAGGTAGGAGAAGTGCCAAGTGAAAGGGGAAGAGCCCCTTATAGAACTATCAGATCTCATGAGAACTCACTCACTATCATGAGAATAGCATGCAGGAAACCACCACAGTGATTCAATTACCTCCATCTTGTCTCTCCCTCGACAAGTGGGTATTAAGGGGATTACAATTCAAGATGAAATTTGGGTGGGGACACAAAGCCTAACCATATCACTGGGCAACAGAGTGAGACCCTGTCTCTACAAAAAAAAAAAAAAACACACACACACACACACAAATTAGCCAGGTGTGGTGGTGCGCACCTGTAGTCTCACCTACTCGAGAGGCTGGTGAAATTGAGAATATGAAAGACCAGGAACAAAAGCAGGGAGAAATAACAGATGCCATACAAAGGAACAAAAATCAGGTTGGCATTATACTTCTCAACAGCAATACCCGATAAAGGAAGTCAAAGAAGTGAGGTGGGTGGATTGATTGAACCAGGAGGTGGAGGCTGCAGTGAGCCATGATCACGCCACTGCACTCCAGCCTGGGTGACAGAGTGAGACTGTATCTCAAAACACACACACACACATACACACACATACACACAATCTTCTATCACTTCTAAAAATGGAAAACCAGTGTCACTTGCCATTAATAGAAGGTAACAATGACATAAATTAGATGAAATAGATCAATGTCATTAAATTTTAGCTAGACAGTGTCACCTCCCAAACTGTCCAAGCCCAGGATTCACTCTCTCCTTGTTGAAAAGATGAACAAGTGTTGCAGTGACATTGGTACCCAGACTCTGGGTTCCAGTATCTGGGCAGTTACGGTGTATCAGCTTCCAGGTCACTGGATCCAAGATGTATGTGTCCTTGAATTCAACAGTTCCCTGTCAAGTTCAGTTTCAATCTCCAGGGCAGCCTTGAGATTCTTCCACTTTCCTAGCTATGGCAGATGCTGTAGCTCCCCAGTCTGGCCAGTTCTGCAGTATTTTGGGAGCCTCTAGCCTTTCCTATATTAAAAAAAACAAAAACAAAAACAAAAAAACAAAAAACGAGGTGTATAAAATCCCCTCCTGCCTAAAATGCCAAGTATTGCACTGAAGCCTGACTTCCCACAGCTTTTGCAGGATCTCCTGAATATTTCTTTTATTATTTATTTCCTGCAAGAGTATTTTCAATGTGGGTCTTTGTGCATTCCACCTTCTGAGGCTTTATTTGCCTAAGAATATTTTTATTGTGACCTCATGTTTGAATGACAAATTGGCTGGCTTTAAAATTCTGGATTGAAAGAGTTCTTTTTTTAAAATTACTAGTGACATCACTTCTTTGACTTTCTTTATCGGGTATTGCTGTTGAGAAGTATAATGCCAATCCAATTCTTGTTCCTTTGTATGGCACCTGTTATTTCTTCCTGCTCTTCTTCCTGGTCTTTCATATTCTTAATCTCTCCATGATACCTATGTGTGAATTTTTCCTTATTCTTTTCTACTGTTGGTTACTCTATGAGCCCTTTCAATCTGCACTCATTTAAAAAAAATTTGGAACATTTAAATCTCCATTATTTCTTCAATTATTTATTTCCTCATCTCCACTTTTATTTTTCTTTCCTTTTGGGAATCATACGTCTACTCTCCATCTCTCTCAGCATTTTTTTTTTTTTTTGAGACAATCTCACTGTGTTGCCCAGGCTGGAGTGCAGTGGCGTGATTTCAGGTCACTGCAACCTCCAATCTCCCGGGTTCAAGTGATCCTCCTCTTGCCTCAGCCTCCCGAGTAGCTGGGATTACAGGCATCCACCACTACACTCAGCTAATTTTTGTATTTTTAGTAGTGATGGGGTTTTACCATGTTGGCCAGGCTGGTCTCAAACTCCTGACCTCAAATGATCTACCTGCCTCGGCCTCCCAAAATGCTGGGATTACAGGCGTGAGCCACTGCGCCTGGCCTCTCTCAGCTTTTCTTTTCTATGTGTTGTCTCGGTTTCTTTCCCTGTTGCTTCTGGGGATAATTCTCAATCTGATCATCCTATCTACTCGCAAATTCTTCAGTTGTATCCATCCTGATATTCAGGCCATCTATTATGTCTTTTATTTTTTTAATCTTAAATTTTTCATAGCTAATGTTTTGGCTTGGTTCTCTCTTATGACTGCTTTTTTTCCTCTTCATTGCAGCAGTTTTTTAATGAAAACTGTATGTAAGATTACTTTATTCCTACATCTTCCCAATTGCATTTTCCTTGTATTTGGGCTTTTCTATTCCTACTTGGTGAGATTTAGCTTTCTGCTCAAGGATCTCAGTCTTCGTTCAGGGTTAAGCGCCCTGCTGGGGCGAATGGCCAGCCTTCTTCCCCTGCACATGTCCAATGCAGATAACATATTTCTTCCCATAAACTTGGACCACTTTGCTAATTTGCTGACCTCTGTAGTGTCCTTGTGCAAACTGAGCTTCTTCATGCTTTCAGATGGGCATGGACCGAACATTATATTTCTGTCTCAGCTCTTTGGAAAGAGGAGAAGACATAATCTTCCTGTAAATATGGGAAGCTGCATAACAATACTGCTTATGGTTCTTGTGAGAGTCACAAAGATTTCTTGACTTTCAGAAGTCCCTTAATTTCTGTTTTTGTTTGTTTGTTTTTGTTTTTGAGAAGAAGTTGCTTTGTTGTTGCCTAGGCTGGAGTACAATGGCGTGATCTGGGCTCACCACAACCTCCGCCTCCCGGTTCAAGCGATTCTCCTGCCTCAGCCTCCCGAAGTAGCTGGGATTACAGGCATGCACCACCATGCCCGGCTAATTTTGTATTTTTAGTAGAGACAGGGTTTCCCCATGTTGGTCAGGCTGGTCTTAAACTCCTGACCTCAGGTGATCTGCCCACCTCAGCCTCCCAAATTGCTGGGACTACAGGCCACCATGCCCGGCCAAGTCACTGAATTTCATTTTGGCCACTGTTGCTTTCTTAGTGATAGCTGAGAAAGGGAAGTGCCTGTGACTTCTTGTTCTTACATTATTTCATGAATTTCTTCCTTTATCTCTTTAAGTATAATCATGCTTTACTTTAAAATCTTGGTCCATCTGCTTCAATAATTCTGCTCTGAATGGCATATGTGGTTTGATTTATCTTTCTTTTGTAGTAGCTGCATTTCTCAAGTGTCTAATTATTCCAGCAGGTGAGTTCATGTCCCCCCAGGGATGCCAGCTGTCTGGTAATGTGCCCTGGAGAAAGGGCATAAGGAGGGGGAAGGGATGAGCCCCAGGGCAGGAAGCCATGCAAGCATCCTTGGCTTTTCTGCCTGGCACTCTGCCAGCTTCACCTTTAAGTTCCCAGAGAAAAGCAGTCTTGGAGGCAGACTCTGCTTGGGAGATTCTCCCAGCTGGGGGTGGGGATGGGACTTCAGGGGTATTAGTGGGGAAGTCAACGCCTGATCCCCTGCCTGTTTTTATAATTCCTCACTCCAGCAGGGCTGTAGCTGCCAATATCTGCACCAAAGTGACAGGCAGTGATTGTTTCAAGACAAAGAGCAGGGGACCCGAAGCAGGTGAGCTTCTCTGAAGGACAGAGCAGTGGGTGGAAAGGGCAAGAGTTCAGGCTCTGGGGTCTGTCAAGCATTCGTTCATTCCACATTGAAAGCTGGTATGTGGCGGGCATTGTGTTGGGTGATAGGGAGACAGTGGGGAACCGGGCACAGTCCTCACCTTCAGGGAGGTTACAGTCTGACAACAAACTAACAGACGTGGATCCATGTTGGCACTGCCAGCTGGGCAACTCGCTTAGTCTTTCCAAGCCTCAGTTTCTTCATCTGCAAGATGGAGATGATAATAGCACTAATGTATCGGGTTCCTAAGGCTTATCAGGAGACAAGGCTGCAAAGTGATTCGTAGAATGCCTGGCACGTTGAAGGCTCTCAAAAATGTTAATTATTTTTGTCCTTATTGTGACTAATGACGCTGTTACTGGGAATGAGGAACTTGGAGCTGTTTAGAAAAAAGATAAATGAATTGCTTTTCATCCTCTGGGCAAACCAGTTACCCTTAGGAGACAGAACATTCAGAATTTCAAAGAAAGAGGATTGAGTGGGCGTGGCTCTTAAAAAGTTGAGGTAAAAAGCAGCAAGGCAAAGAAACAAACCAAGTTTCATTTTCTAGCAAGAACTATTAATATCATTAAAGGTGTTCAGATTTTGGATAACAGAGCTCCTTCTCCAGGTCTTCGTCCCTCCCCCACTTCTTTTTTTTTTTTTTTTTTTTTTTTTTTTTTGAGATAAAGTCTCGCTCTTGTCCCCAGGCTGGAGTGCAGTGGTGTGATCTCGGCTCACTGCAACCTCTGCCTCCCAGATTCAAGCAATTCTCCTCCCTCAGCATCCCTAGTAGGGGTATTACAGGTACATACCCACCACACCTGGCTAATGTTTTATTTTAAGTAGAGACAGGGTTTCACTATGTTGGCCAGGCTGGCCTCGAACTCCTGACCTCAGGTGATCTGCCCGTCTCAGTTTCCCAAAGTGCTGGGATTACAGGCGTGAGCCACCGCGCCCGGCCCCTCCCTTCCTTCTTTCTTGCTGAAGGCAGTACTGTGAGCTTAGAGCTTCCACAGCGTTGGGCCGGGCTGGAGTTTCATCCCCTTTCTTGTTGGCTGGAGGACCCAGGTCTCCATTAGGCGCAGGTGGCATGATGCCCAGAGTACTTTTAGGGGCCCACAAAAAATGTTTTCATTTCTTTTAAAATCCAGAGGAAAAAGTGACTTTCAGGTTGAAGAAGATGTTTTGATATACCCATGCAGTCATATAAATATCATTGTAAATATTTTTTTCTTTTTTTGAAACAGACTTTCATTCTTGTCACCCAGGCTGGAGTGCAATGGTGCGATCTCGACTCACTGCAACCTCTGCCTTCCCCATTCAAACGATTCTCCTGCCTCCGCCTTCCAAGTAGCTGAGATTACAGGTGCCCGCCACCACGCCCAGCTATTTTTTTTTTTTTTTTTTTTTTTTTGTATTTTTAGTAGAGACGGGGTTTCACCATACTGGCCAGGCTGGTCTCAAACTCCTGACCTCCGGTGATCTGCCCTCCTCAGCCTCCCAAAGTGCTGGGATTATAGGCGTGAGTCATTGCACCAGCACGATTTTAAATATTTCTTATGGGGCATGGGGCCCATGAAGGCAAAATTGCCCCAGGCTCAGGGAAGTCAGAATGCATCCCCAAGGACACCATGGAACAATAATACTCATCTCTGGGGGTGTTAAAGGGCCAGGGCTTTTATAGCACTCAGCACTGTGTGGGCACCTAAGAAGCTCTCGGCAAGCAAGTTAACCATTTGTTTCCTCTATGAACTATAAGTTGAAACCTTAGGAAACCTCCAGGAGGGTCATGGGATTGGGCACAGCAGTGAGGGGAAGTTGCACAATTGCTTTTTTTTTTTTTTTTTCTATGAGATAGGGTCTTGCTCTGTCACCCAGGCTGGAGTGCAGTGGTGCCATCACGGCTCACGACAGCCTCAACCTCCTGGGCTTGATTCTCCCACCTCAGCCTCCTGAGTAGCTGGGACCACAGGCGCACAACACCATGCTTGCTAAAGTTTTTGTTATTTGTAGAGACAGGGTCTCCCTATGTTGGCCAGACTGGTCTCAAACTCCTGGGCTCAAGTGATCCTCCTGCCTTGGCATGAGCCACCACCCCAGGCCCACATTTGTTTTTTATTACGCGACAGACTAAGGAAATACCCCAGTTGGAGGAACAGATGAAAACTTCAAAGCAAGGCCACTGTGTTTTGGGGTGTGCAAGGAACCAGACAGGCAGCAAAAAGAGCTCTTTCTGAATTCCCAGTGCAGGTGTTAGCAAGCACTGAAGAGGTGGGCCGAGTCAATGAACAAATGAATGAACCAATAATGAGGGAATTGTGGGAGGAAGTTTTAAATCCTGAGGTTGTTTGCCCCAAAAGGTAGCTCCCCAGACACAAGTTTCTTCGGCAGCAAAGGGAAACTTTTTTTTTTTTTTGAGATGGAGTCTGGCTCTGTCTCCCAGGCTGGAGTGCAGTGGCGCGCGATCTCGGCTCACTGCAAGCTCCACCTCCCGGGTCCATGCCATTCTCCTGCCTCAGCCTCCGGAGTAGCTGGGACTACAGGCACCCGCCACCATGCCTGGCTGATTTTTCGTGTTTTTAGTAGAGACGGGGTTTCACCATGTTAGCCAGGATGGTCTTGATCTCCTGACTTCGTGCATGATCCGCCTGCCTCAGCCTCCCAAAGTGCTGGGATTACAGACGTGAGCCACCGTGCCTGGCCACAAATTCTTAATAGGTGATTGCAGAGGGTACTATCGTCTCTGGTTAAATTAGGAAACTGAGGCTCAGAGAGGTGATGTGGCTTGAGGCAGAGTACAGGGCTTAACACCCTGCTCATCTCCGCCTCCTCCGGGCTGTTACTTGGAGCAAAGCCCTCCAAACCCAGAGGCCCCAGGAGGGTACCGGCCCCACAAGGGCCCCCATAGTTCAGGTGTGTCCAGTCCAGGCAGGAGGCCCCTCGGAGAAGGCCTGAGCCCAGCTAGAGAACAGGCTTCTCTGTCTTAGAGGTTGGCACGCCCTCTGTTCCTTCCTTAGACTAAACTGCAGCCACTACCTTGGGGAATTTCAAACCAGCTCCAGCTCTGGTTCCACCCCCTCAGCTTCACCTACACCCCTACCTTGCTCAGGAATCCACCGAGACTCACTGCTGGCTCTTTTCTTGACTCAGTCCCCTTCCTTCTTCCTGCCTCCTCCTGCCCACCTAGGATCTGTACTTCTGATTAGTAATTCATTTCAGTGTAAACAGCAAGACATCCATCCTTCTAGGTCCCAAAGAAAAGAGCAGGACTCCAGGGGCCGAGGTGCCAACGACTGCCTCAGGAGACTGGATGGATGGTGATGGGGAAACCGATAGGGGAACTAGAACCAGGCTTGGAGGTTGTCCGGGAGAAACAAACCAGCTGCTGCTTCCGGGCTGACTTCAGAGGCCCTTGGACAGCAGCATGCAAAGTGGACATCTTACCGCAGGCACTTCTGGCCAGCAACAGGTTTAGCCCACGTTACAAAAGTTCTGTTTTGGATATTTCTCTTCAATATCAAATATATATCTTTTTAAAAGTCAGGAGAATGGATGTAATTTTGGGTCTTTTCATCATACATGAGGGTTTTTTTTTAAGAAATTAAAAGAGTTTATTGGGCAACTTAAAATCCACTTTACCTTTCTTTTTCTTTTCTTTTTAACCTTTCATCCCAATTTATTGGAAGACTGTAAAGTAAAGGGAAGTGTTGCTGCATTTACAATTCCCAGAGAACTGCACCGCTTACTGAGTGTGGAAAGCAGTTGGAGTTAGGAGAAATGGCCTTCCCAGCTCTATATGACTCTGAACATCATATCCAGATTCTGGTTTGCAAACCCTGAGAGTGGCAGTGTGCTCTGCTCCCTGTAGAGACCCTGTCACCTCTAACACACCATGACCCTGTGTCCCAGGAGCAACAGGATGGGAGGGGGTTCAGCTTGGACGTCACTTTCTCCTCTGGGAGCCCCGGGAACAGCGACATAGTGTGAGGCCTCCCCCTTGGGTGTCAATGTCTAGCACTAGATCCTTTTCTGAGAAGAGGCATTGGTGATGGTGGGAGAGAAAGTGGAGGTGCCAAATGTGAGACAGGGGGTGGGGACAGTGGGGGGACCACACAATGAAACAAGAAGCTCATGGTCAGTTAGTCAGAATCTCTTCTCTCAAAGCCAAAGCGCCGTCCCTCAGCCTGGGTGAATGCATTCTACATGGATTCCTTGAGCCCCTCCTGTGAGCCAGACGCCATGCTAGGTAGGGACACAGTGAGAAGCAAGGCAAGCTTGCCTCCCTGCTTTTCTAGAGCTTAGGGCAAAACACAGATATTAAACAAGGGTTGTTGGCAATTACGGAAAGTGGTACAAGGAGAAGCTTCGAACTTGGCCCTTTTAGGGGGTCCAACGCCTCCTGACTGTTGATGTACTCCTCCAGTCTCCACCTCCACTTTAGACCTTTGCTTCTCACATATTCGTGGTCAACCCAGGGAGATGGAAACCCACTGCAGCTGCCTGCCAGGATGTCACAAAACTAAAACTAGCTTTGCTTAGAGTGGCTCTACCTCAAGGACACAGCTCCTTCCTGGCTCCAGGCAGGAATGACCACAGTCCACATGGTGCTATAGAGCCCAGGAACTGGCCCAGGGGATAAGCTGTTGATAGGAAACCACTACACCAGATTCCCACAGAGCCCAGCCAGTTCCTCAAGCCCAGCTCACTATCTGCCCAGCTCACCGCACATGCCGTGGCTGGCTGGCTTGGCACTATGCTGCCTCCCCACAGCTCACCTCGGCCCCAGCCAGCAAAGAGCCCAGCAGGGACAAGGTGAAGAATGCCCCACACCATGAAGGGATCATGGGAAGCCCCTTCCCTTTTCCTCCTCCCCTCCCACCAGGCATTCATGGTCCTTTGGTGTCTCCTGACTGCCTTTCTTTCCCATCTCCCCACTTAGAGGACATGAGTAAAGCTATTGGTCTACTTAGAGTTCCTCCTCCATCATCCACTCCCATGGGCTGCTAGGACTCAGGATTCCAGTGCCCTTCTCTACCCCGGTGCTCCGGCTGTGCCTATCACTTTCTACTACCACCACCAACACACGCACGTGCACACACACAACTTACACACATGCACACATACACACATGCACTATAGGAGGGGGTGTCTATAATCTGTTGCTCTGGGTTTATGCTTATAACTGTTCCATCCACCTAGACCACTGTCTCTGGCATCCATACCCACCTCTTAGAACCAGCCACCTGTAAATTCACTATTCGTGTCAAGCATTGTACTTCATACTCATTCATTCATTCATTGGACAAATATGTATTGAGACCTACTGCGTGCTGGACACCATGCTGGTGCTGGGGATACAAGGGTGAACCAAATAGGAATCATCCCTGCCCCCAAGCAGCTGCTAGCAGACATTAATAGCTCGTGTTTATTGAGTGCCTACTATATACCGACCCTGTATTAAGCACTTTCTGAATTATCTGATTTAATCTGTCAGAGAAATTGTTTCATTTAAGGAGCACATCAAACTGAACCATAGAGAAAAGTGTAGACTTGCCCGAGACTGTTGGACGGCCTTGGCTGAGGGGTAAAGCAGGGACTCCAAAGTGCTGCCCTAACCACTACCTTTCCTTTCCCTGCCCCACTCAGATGCCACCTCCTCCAAGGAGGCTTCCGGAATCTTCTCCCAGACTCAAGGGCTGCCTTGGTCTCTCTAATCCAGCCTTCAAATTTGACACATCCATCTCCTCCTCCCACAAGGATACCCAGAGAACTGGAGCCGTCTCTGCATCCTTCCTCAGGAGCGCAGTTGGATGAGCGACCCCCGAGCCCCTCCAAAAGTGCGGCGGATCAGAACTAGAGCCCTGGGCTCCTTCTCTGCCATGGGTTTTCATCTCGCTGAATCGCAGATCTTCCAGAGGGGCCTCTGCATAGGGCCGACCCATCAAGGCGCCCATTTAACAGATGAGGCGGACAAGGCCCCAAGTGGGTAAAAGCTCCTTGCATCTCCAGGCCGGGTCAAGGTCGACCCCCTTTTCTTCCAGCGAGCCTTGGTCCCTCCGCCAGACGCTTGGGTGAGGAGGGGACAAGGAAACCCACTGGGGACGGTCAGCCTCCCTCCCACCACCCCGGACCAACGCCCTCTCGCGCAGACCCCAGGCACTTCCTCCAACAGAGGTGGGGGCGAGACTGGGGACCCCTCGTCCCCACCCCCAGGCCCTCCTTCGCCCAGCGCGGTCGGCAGGTGGACAGGAAGCCACCGCACCTAGGCCGGGCCGCTCCTCGCTCCTCGCAGCCCTGGGCGCCCCGGCGACCAGACGCCTCCTACCTGCTCTGTGGAGCCCCGCTCGGCCTCCCGCCAGCGCCGCCGCTCTCCCAGCCTGGGTCCCCGCCGCCGCCGGCGCTGCCACCCTGAGGATCCCGCCCCCACCCGGGGCGTCCCGCCCCCGGCCCCGCCCCGTGCAGGTGATCCCGGGGAGCCCGGGGGCCGCGCCGGGGGTGCCAGGGTCCCGCACACTGGAGTGGCGGCGCCTCCCCGTGGTGTCCCCGCGCCTGGGTCCTTTTTGGGACTGGCTCTGGCACTCACGGGCACTCAGTCCAGTAGAGAAATCCAGCAGGAGGCTTCCAGGTCGGACTCCTCCGAGGAGTAAGGAGAGGGAAGGGGCCTCACAAACACACCCAGGTGAGCTCTAGGCACTTTGAGTAGGGTCTTTAAAGGAGCACGGCGCTAATTTGATTGAAGGCTGTGGGGGGCAGGTGGGGATTCAGACAGCCACAGAACGTTAGACCGGGAGGAAACAAGTTTGGCAGCGGCAAGTGTCAAGAACTCGGCCGCTGTAGGATCAAAGGCTCCTTCCTCCCCAGGCTGTTGGGCTTCCAGCTGTATCCCAGGAGCCCAGGGCGATATCCCTGGCAGGCAGCAGTCTCTCAATCAATATTTATAGAAAGCGGGAAGAGACCTCGGAGAGGGGATCTCTTCTTTCAGAAACAGGGAAGCTGAGGCCCAGGAAGCAGAGGTGAGCACAAAATCTTATAGCAGGTTAGTGACAGAATCAGGAGTAGAGGCTGGTTTCCCGGTTCTGTTTTCAAATGATTTCCAGAAAGTGATTGGGTCTGGGCCGACTGGCTTGCCGCTCAGTGCCTGTGAGATGCTTTCAAACTCTCCTCAGCTAAGAACTAAGATTTTTATAGGAAAAAACACGTATTTTTATAGGAAACTCCAAGGTAGTATTTATTTATTTATTTTTGAAACAGGATCTCACTTTGTTGCCCAGGCTGGAGTGTGGTGGCACGATCTCGGCTCACTGCAACCTCTGCCTCCTGGTTCAAGTGATTCTCTTGCCTTAGCCTCCCGAGTAGCTGGGATTATAGGCACATGCCACCACACCCAGCTAATTTTTGTGCATATATATATATATATATATATATATTTTTTTTTTTTTTTTTTGGTGGGGATGGGGTTTCACCATGTTGGCCAGGATGGTCTTGAACTCTTGACCTCAAGTGATCCACCAGGCTTTGCCTTCCAAAGTGCTGGATGAGCCACTGCTCCCGACCTATTTTATTTTATGGAGACTGGGTCTTGCTCTCTCGCCCCAGCTGGAGCGCGGTGGTGTGATCTCGGCTCGCTGCAGCCTCTAACTCCTGGGCTCTAGTGGTCCTCCCACCTTGGCCTCCCAAAGTACTGGAATTACAGGCATGAGCCACCATGCCCAGCCACAAGGCGGTATTAACAAATATTGATTGAGAGTATAATTCTGTAATTCTACTTTCTCATCAAAGACTTGAGACACTTGAGTATGATCTTTAAGGAGCATGGCACTAATCCGTGGCTTCAAGAGCTTCCCTGTGGTGGGGGAGGCAGACCTGGTTACAGGGAGAGGCCACAATGTGAGGAGGGGAGTCCAGTGAGAGCCTGCTCTGGCCCTGAGGCCTGAGTTCCATAGTAAATGGCACTGGTGTTGGGGGGGGGACACTTCGAGATGTTTCTGGAAGCTTTTCCAGGTTTGTTTGTGGGGGCAAGAGCCCCCAGTGCACAGTCTCAGATTCAAATCCTGGCTCCACTGCTTACTACTTTCAATATGGGAGTAGTTTCTGAGACTGTGTCTTTCTGTAAAATGAAGAGAAGTTATTCAGTATGGTTGTGGTGAGGCTTAGAAATGTGATGACGCTTGTGAAGTGCCAGGTAAGTGGGAGAATGATCACGCCAAGTGGCAGGAGCTGGGAAGGGGAACCTTGGTGTCTCAGATAGGTCCTTCTCCATGGGGTTTGGTGGTCTTCAGCCTTCTGTTACCTATGGCTCAAGCCCACCTTCTGCTTTGTCCCTTAATCCAGGCTGGCTAAGCCACAGGACACCTGCCATGTCAGAATGAGTTTGTGCACACAGACAGTAAGGGGTTTGGGAAGGGAGCGCTTCCTTGCATCAGCCCTCCCATAACCAGGGTCAGACACACCAGCCAAGCCCAGGAGGCAGAAGCATGAAAAGGCTCTTCATTGCTCAGCATATTCACTCATTAAGTGCTACAGAGTGTTCACTACAGGCCAGGCACTTTGCAAGGTGGGACAGAGTCAGTGGTGGCCCCTCCCTGCCCTGTACACCTCACCTTCCAGAGGGGCTGGGGTAGGGGGACAGATGACACAAGCACAAATGATAGTAACAAAATAGTGAGACCGTCTGAAAAACTCTAAAGGAAATAATAATACGGTGTCATTGGTTATTATGGGTGGGGGCAGGGGCTCCCTCAGAAACAGAGGAGAGGGTAAAACCCATCTGCCAGGGGAGGACAGGGGAGCTGAGACCTGAAGGACAGGCAGGCAGGTGAGGAGAGGCTGGAGCTGGGGCCGGGGAGCACTCTAGAAGGGAGCAGGGTGGGATAGGGTGGGGGAAGCAGAAGGTTGGTTTGTGAAAAGATCCTAAAGCCAGTATGGCAACTAAAGCCAGGGGTGGTTTCAGGGAGAGAGGACAGAATGAGGTTAGAGGCAGGCAGAGATCAGACGCGAGGTCTTACAGGTCAGAGTAAGAATTTTATTCCAAGGATAGGGGAAAGCCATTGAGGGGTTCCCCTTGCAATTAAGACAAGCAACAGGCTGGGGGTGGTGGCACACGCCTGTAATCCCAGAACTTTGGGAGGCTGAGGCAGGAGGATCACTTGAGTCCAGGAGTTCGAGACCAACCTGGGCAACATGGCAAGGTCCCATCTCTACAAAACAAATTTTAAAAAGTAGCCGGCCATGCCGGTGCATGGCTATAGTCCCAGCTGCTTGGGAGGCTGAGGTAGGAGGGTCACTTGGGCCTAGGAGGTAAGAGACTGCCGTGAGCTGAGATTGCACCACTGCACTCCAGCCTGAGTGACAGAGCCAGACCCTTTCTCCAAAAAAAGAAAAAAAAAAAAAAAAAAAAAAAAGATTTTGAAAGGAGTTTAATGGAATGAAAAAAAAGTGTGGTGATTTTTCATTTTTAAAATAAAGATGATGTTTATATATAAATCAGTTTTATTAGTCAATGAAAATTGCTTCTAAAATTACCCAACATTCCAGCACTTTGGGAGGCCAAGGTGGGAGGATCACCTGAGGTCAGGAGTTCGAGACCAGCCTGGCCAACATGGCAAAACCCCGTCTCTACTAAAAATACAAAAAAATTAGCTGGGCATGGTGGCGTGCACCTGTGATCCCAGCTACTCGGGAGGCTGAGGCAGGAGAATAATTTGAACCCAGGAGGCAGAGGATGCAGTGAGCCGAGATCTGCTGCTGTACTCCTCCAACCTGGGTGAAGAGCGAGTGAGACTCCATCTAAAAAAAAAAAAAAAAAAAAAAAAGCAACAATTAGCCAACAAACCACTCCAGTTTTGGATATTACCATGTGGGAGTCTCAGGTGCTGGGGGATTTTGAAAAAACAAAAAATGGTTGCTTCCACATGGAAAATACCCAGAGACAACCAGTTATCCTTCCTTTTCTTATTAGCAGAAGATGTAACTACAAACTAGCCTTTGAGCGGCAGTGTTTTCTTCTCCTGGCCAGGCATATCCAGTCTTTCATGTCTCCCCTCAAAGCCTTAATCTGCTGTTTATGACTTTTGAGATGGTTGCTGGGGAAACCAGCCAAATGTCATGGGGATTAGAATGCAATTTCAGGGGAGGAGACGAAGCACAGAGAATCATGAGTCCAGAGAAATCCAAGTCCACATTGTTTAATCTAGTACAGAGAGAGAGAGAGAGAAAGAGAGAGAGAGAGGAGGCAAAGATACCTAGGCCAATTGATTTTGAAACAATTCCGTGTCTCTCAACTAAGGGGGTAGAGAGTAGAGGGAGCAGCAAAGGCCATAAGACTCAGGCCAAGGTTCTAAATGACCTATAGGGCTCGTAGTGCAGTGTGCCATGTGGCTGTTCCCAGATGGACGTGCGCCGGGTGGACGTGAAGTGCAGAGGAGGACCAGTGCCCCTTCCCACGCGCTGCTGTCCTGCATGTGGTCTAATTCCCATCTTACCTCTGGGAGCATCTGGCGACGGAGGATGAGAAAAGAGAGTGACGGATGCGGAGTCAGGGGTCTAATCTCCCTGCAAGCCACCTGATCTCCCTGGGCCTCTGTTTTCTCATCTGTGAAATGACGGGTTGGACGGCTTAGTCTCTGAGGCCTCATCCAGTTCCACGGTAAGTCTGATAATCGTGAGTGTGCCTTTAAATAGCCAGCCCAGGTAATAACCTGACAGCTTCCTCATTTTTTTATGCTACATTTTTAGAACTGTGTGTTAGCACAAACTATTTGTTGGCAATTACAAGGGAAAAACTTCTATTCTCAGAATGAAAATGGGAAGCTGTAAATTAATTTAAGTCCTTCTGCCATCAGCGGAAGCCACTCCTCCTCACCTTGACAAGGAACACGTGCTCTCCTGGTGACAGTCAGCCCATTCGCGGCTATCTCAGCGCTAAGTCCTCCTCCCCTGGTACCTCCTTGGTCTATCCTACTCTCACAGTCACCCTAGGAATCCCAGAGTGACAGCAGAAAAGACACACACCGAGAGAAGACACAATCTAATGGCTACTCCATTTACTTGCTGTGTGACTTCAGGCAGGTCTCCTAGCCTCTCTGGGCATGAGTTTCCTCTTCTATAATTCATTCATTCAGTGAATATTTACCAACAGCCTGCTATGTGCCAGTGATGAATAAAAGAGATGACAATTCCTGCCCTGATGAAGCATGCATTCTGATGGGAGAAAAACAACAAAAACGAAGAAGCCAGGCTGGGCGTCGTGGTTCATACCTGTAATCCCAGCACTTTGGGAGGCTGAGGAGGGTGGGTCACTTGAGTCCAGGAGTTCAAGACCAGCCTGGGCAACATGGAGAGACCCTGCCTCTACAAAACATACAACAACTAACCTGATGTAGTGACACACACCCGTACTACTGGCTACTCGGGAGGCTGAGGTGGGAGGATCACTTGAGCCTGGGAGTTTGAGGCTGCAGTGACCTGTGATTGTGCCACTGCCCTCCAGCCTGCGTGACAGAGTGAGACCCTGTCTCAAAAAATAAATAAATAAGCCAATGATATGGCATGTTGGAGAGTAATAAGTGCTCTGGAGAAAAATAAAGGGAAGCTGGGATAGTGATATCTGCCTACCCCAAAAGGCGTGGAGCATGAATGAGTTTATAACCTTACTTTCAAACAGTAGGCCAGGCCTGATAGCTCATGCCTGTAATCCCAGCACTTAGGGAGGTCGAGGCTGGCGGATCACTTGAGCCCAGGAGTTTGAGATCAGCCTAGGCAACATAGTGAAACCCCATCTCTACTAAAACTACAAAAATTAGGCGGGCATGGTGGCGGGTGCCTGTCATCCCAGCTGTTCAGGTGGCTGAGGCAGGAGAATCACTTGAACTTGGGAGGCAGAGGCTGCAGTGAGCAGAGATTGCGCCACCACACTCCAGCATGGGTGACAGAGCGAGACTCTGTCTCAAAAACAATAACAACAACAACAACACACACACACACACACAAAGAGTAATTACTCTTGATATTTGCACACACTCTTGTGCAAACATCAAGATTAATTACAGTATTATAGATGGACATTTTGTTAGATGAAAGCATTTACAGTAATTCTAAAGGCCCAGGAAATGTGGTGATCCAGGGAGTGAGAAGCCACATTTGGGTGACCTCAGACATCCCCCAGCCCTGGCTGTCTCAGTCCTGGTGGTCCCTCAGAATCCCTTGGGGACTTTGGAAAACTCCTGCTAAGGTTGCACTTTACAGCCATAGAGCTAGAGGCTCTGCAGTGGGGCCAGACCAGTCATGGGTTTTTATGGGGTGCCCAGGTGCTGCTAATGTGTGACCAGGGTTGGGAGCCACTGAGGAGCCCAAGATCATAGACAGGGAGTGACTTGCTCAAGGGTCGGCACCCAAAGTGCTGGTATTAGAGGTGTGAGCCACCGCGCCTGGCCATTTATAGTGACTTTTAATTGCATGCAGATTAAGGGATGGTTTATGCAGAAATTTCTAGGAAAAGAGTAGTAACTTCTGGGTTTTTGGGTCATTGCCATGGAAAGGGGAGGTAACTCCTGGATGTTGTGTCAGCTGACATGGAACACTGGTGGGTGCGTCTCATGGAAAGCTGCTTCTGCCCTGTCCTTATTTTAACTACTCCTCAGTTTAGTTCAGTGTCCAAGACCCCTTCCAGAGTCTAGTCCCACCTTCTACGTCATGGCTACTGTTAATGATCCAAAAAGATCCCAGTTATGAAAGATAATAATATGTCAATGTAATGGAAACACAGTCAATCCTGTCCTCTGCTCTGGCCATTTGCCTTAGGAGGTAGATTCCTCACCTTAGTTCCTTTCAGGAGAACAGCAGGGACTTTGAGGCTAGTTTAAGATAAGAAAGAAAGAAAGAGAGAAAGGGAGAAAGAGAGAAAGAGAGAGAGGAGAAAGAGAAAATAAAGAGAGAAAGAGAAAAGAAAGAAGACAAAAGGAGCCAATGGGCCATCTCTGGCAATTAAAAATCTCTGATCACGTGACCAGGCGCAGTGGTTCACGCCTGTAATCCTAGCACTTTTGGAAGCTGAGTGGGTGGATTACTTGAGGCCAGGAGTTTGAGACCAGCCTGGCCAATATGGTGAAACCCCATCTCTACTAAGAATACAAAGATTTGCTGGGCGTGGTGACATATGCCTGTAATCCCTTCTGCTTGGAAGGCTGAAGCATGAGAATCACCTGGACCTGGGAGACAGAGGTTGCAGTGAGCCGAGATTACACCACTGCACTCCAACCTGGGTGACAGAGCGAGACCCGGTCTCAAAAAAAACCAAAAAAATACTCTGATCAGATTTGTCTAACAAATGATCAAATGATCACAACTGTAAAAAATAAAACACAATTTCTGAAAAAATATCTGGCATTTGGAAAACCACTGTCCTGCTTTTAGAAAGTTCTTCCTGAGCTGTAGGATTGAGTTTTATTAAAATTATTCTCTGGGGACCGGAAGTTACCTTTTCTGGGATATATAGGTGTTCGCTCAGTTAGCCACGTGTGAGTTCATTTGAGTAAACACTTCCTGAGAGCTTAAGTGGGCAAGGCTCTGAGCTGGGCTCTGCAAGTCACAGAGGCTGCATTCTCTGCTTATGTATTTGTTCCCTTACCGGGCCTCTCTCCTCCCCATCATGCCAGGTTCCACATTCTTCGGTGTGTTTTACCATCCACTGTGAGATTTCCACTGTATGTTTTCTATTTCCTAAACTATGTGAAAACTACATTTTTAAACACAGAATTCCTTCCAGTTATTTTATTTTATTTTATTTCATTTCATTTTTGAGACAGAGTCTCACTCTGTCACCCAGGCTGGAGTGCAGCGGCATGATCTTGGCTCACTGCAACCTCCACCTCCTAGGTTCCAGCAATTCTCATGTCTCAACCTCTCGAGTAGCTGGGATTACAAGTGACTACCACCACGCGCAGCTAGTTTTTGTATTTTTAGTAGAGAGGGGATTTCAACATGTTGGCTAGAGTGGTCTCAATCTCCTGACCTCAGGTGATTCGCCTACCTCAGCCTCCCAAAGTGCTGGGATTATAGGCGTGAGTCACTGCACCTGGCATCTTTTATTTATAAAGTCAGAAAATCTAAATAAAAACATGTTATGAAATTATTTCCTTTCTTGAATCTTGAGGTGCTTAAATAGGGAAATGGAACAAAACCAAAATATAAGTGGCTAACCCTATTAAAAATTTAGAGTAATGATAAAATACTGTTCTTTATGTATACTGGCATATATGATATGTCTCTTATTATGACATGAAAGACTGGGATAATGGTTTTGTTTCACATTCAACATCAAGATTAGAAGGAAGCTCTGTGGTAAATATCACAAAAGCTCTCTATCTGAAATTCTCTATACCAGAACTTACTTTGGGTACCTTTATCAAACATGCTTGCAATTTACTTCTTGTATCTTGCCTGGAATCAGAATTGAGTAGTGAAAAAAATGAAGGCCAGATAAAAATCAATGCTTACTTATTAGGTCTCTAAACTCGGACTAATTTACCAATGAATAAAATACTCTCCCCTTTTGGTCTTTATAAAGTTCCTTGAGATATTGAAGTTTACTGTGATTGAAGTCCACTGTGATCATTATTTTATTTTTGTCTGCCCTGCTTTCATTTCCCTTTCTTGGGTAAGAGACTTGCCCATCTGGCTTCAGGGATGGGCAGGCAACCCAATCTGGCCAATGAGAATCGCACTGCAGTACGGAATCATAGAAAGAAGCTCTCCTTCCACCTGAGTTGTCGGCTACCATGTTCTATGCTGTGAGGGGACGTCCTTTTTGCAGTAAGAAGGAATTTGGTGGACATGCAAAGAGAGGTAGAGACAAAGACAGCTGAGAGATGAAGAAAGAGTCCTTACCCTGTGCCCTTCTAAGCTCTTAATGTAAGCATTTAGAGTTACGCATTTTCCTCTCTACTTTAGCCCCCTTTTTCTCCTACCACATTGTACCAGGTTGGTCTATGACCAATACCATATGGCAGAAGTGATGGTACATCATTTCTGAGATTAGGTTATAAAAAGACTTCATCTTGGGCTCTCTTTCTGTCTCTCTGATCACTCGCTCAGGAGAAGCCAGCATCCATGTCCTGTGATCAGGCTTCTGGAGAGGTCCCTGTGGCGAGGCACTGAAGCCTCCTGCCAGCAGCCTTGTGAGTGAGCAGGGAAGCAGATTGTCCAGCTGAAACAGGAAATGGCCCTTGACCCCTTTGTGAGTCTTGCGACAAGGGTACCTGGCTTACTTAGCCCACAGCTCTCAACCCCTCGTGGGACGGGAAGTGCAGGAGAACAGGTGCAGGAGCCGGGGCAAGTGCTTTTGGGCACTGGTAGGAGCGAAACTCCCATGGCAGCATCTAGAGGGGAGTACGTGTGACCCCCCAAGAGACTGGAGGAGTTCTACAGTGAACACTCTTTAAAAAATTTATTTACTTATTTATTTATTTATTTTGAGACGAAGTCTCACTCTATCACCAGGCTGGAGTGCAGTGGTGCGATCTTGGCTCACTGCAACCTCTGCCTCCCGGGTTCAAGCAATTCTCCTACCTCAGCCTCCTGAGTAGCTGGGATTACAAGTGCACGCCACCATGCCCGGCTAATTTTTGTATTTTTAGTAGAGATGGGGTTTCACCATGTTGGCCAGGATGGTCTTGATCTCTTGACCTCGTGATCTGCCTGCCTCGGCCTCCCGGAGTGCTGGGATTATAGGCGTGAGCCACCGCGCCCAGGCTACAGTGAACACTCTTTTAGCTTTTGCCGTTCATGGATGGCTTAAGTGTTAAACAGCTCAGTGGGCCCTCTGCCTTTTCACATGAGGTGGTTGCTTTCCACCGAGGGCGGAGGG
This sequence comes from Chlorocebus sabaeus, assembly GCF_047675955.1. Classification (NCBI taxonomy): domain Eukaryota; kingdom Metazoa; phylum Chordata; class Mammalia; order Primates; family Cercopithecidae; genus Chlorocebus; species Chlorocebus sabaeus. The sequence goes on from NC_132923.1 coordinate 112,519,054, forward strand.
TCAGTGTGACAGCCTTCTGTAGCCCAAGCTCTTGTCTGGCACCCAGAAAAAAATCAGGTCACATGAACGAATTGAAGGATAGTAAATGTGCGGGATTTTATTGCTGACAGAAGTGGCTCTCAGAGGGAAGGAAAGCGGGAAAGGGGATGGAGCGGGAAGGTGGTCTTCCCCTGAAGTCTGGCCATCTCCAACCGGACTTTTCTCCAAAGTCTCACTGTCAAGTCGTCCCTCTGAAGTCAAGCTGCTTCTCTCTGGCATCTGGCTGCTGCTTCTCTTCTCCCCTTCTCTGCTGTCTGCCAGTGGAGCCTGAGGTTTTTATGGGTACAGGATGGGGGTGGGGTGGGCCAGGGGTGGTTTTGGAGAGGGCAACATTTGAATGGGAAAACAGAGATGTTCTCACTTTGGGCCATGGTTCTAGGCTTGAGGGTGGAGCTTTGCCAGGGTCCCTGTCCTTTTCAGCCTAGAATTTCTCCGCCTCCTGTCCCTGTCACAGCCTTGTTGATGACTTGATGGCAACCTCTTAGAGACCCTGAGCCACCACTGTCCAGTTTAGCCACTCCCAGATTCCTGATCCTCAGAAACTGAGATCATGTTTTCTTGTTTCAGGCTGCTAAATTTTGGGATGAAATGTTGTGCAGCAATAGATAACTAACACACCCCTTAATGGATTTTTATTAAACCTGCAGTTTAACTGTCTGCTTTTTCTCTAGCATGAACCACTAGTTAACTTCTCTCCAGGAAAACGCACCTTAAAGTGTTCAGTTCGTATCATTGGAGACATCTGGAGACAGGAACTGAGCAGGAGGGCAGCTCTGTGCCCTTTCACAATAGAACTCATTAGTATACAGTATCTAGGATTAGCAGGATGCTCAAGGGCTGCTCCTCATTTGCAAAGGAGACAAATCTCCATTCTAGACTTTCCAACAGTTGTTAGAAATATCTGATGGGATAGAATAAATAGCCTGCCAAGTAACTGAAGTTATCAAGGAAATAAGTCAGAGGAGGCTAGTCCATTTGGTCCATAAAAGACTTTTCATTCACAGGGCTCACTCAGGTGATGTCTGAGAAATCATTTTAGGTTTAATTTCCTCCTTTGTGGGAAGGGGCCTGGTCAAATCTCTCAGGACAGAAGGCTGTATAATTTCCCATCAAAGATCTCAATTATTCAAAAGATATTGAAGAAAGATAGCACCAGGCTGCGAATTAACCTGATTACTTCTTTGAACCAAAAGGAAATGGTGAATCTAGAGTCAAACCACATACAAAGCTCCTCATTTGTAGCTCAGAGAAGAATGAATGATGCAGTATATATTTTTTCCATCCATATGGGAGTACATTTAATAGAGAATCTTCATCTACTATTAACGTAGTAAAGTAGTAAAGTAAAAATGTAAAGTAGTAAAGTAATATAGTAAAAAAGAATCTATGTAACCCTTTAAAGTCTATCAAAAGGTGATATAAAGTCTCACTGTAAATCAGACTTCTCAATTCATGGCACATTATCCTTGATCTGTGCAAGATGCTTTTTATGTTTGGAGGTATATGTTTAATGTGTATCTTTTTATTTGTATGTATTCTCGCAAAGTGCATTACTGTCTGTGGGTGGTACTTCAGGTAATGCGAATGTTAGGTCCATCTTACTCCTTTTGGCACTCAGCTGTTTTCAAGATATATCCATGTGGCTGTGTATATGGCTACTCTTGCTGCATGGTTCTCCATGGTGTTCATTTTCCAGTTGCAAACACCAGTTTGTCTCCATAAATAATGGTGCAGTGAACATCCTGGACACACCTCTTTATGGCCCTGTGTGAGAATTCCTTTGGGATATTCTTGGGACATCTCTCTCTCTTTCTCTGTCTCATCTATCTCCAGGAGCGGAACTGCAGAGTCAGAGATTTTGTTCTTACTTAGATGACCAAGGACTGCCAGTCTGTTCTTCAGAATGACTAAACTAGTCTGTACTTCCACCAGTTATATGTCAGATTTCCTATATCCCCGCCTTCTGGCTATACTTGGCATTCATTGTTTTTACATTTTTGAGAATCCAATAGGTATAAATGGCATTATGTTATTTTAATTTGCACTTCATCTGATTACTGGGTTTTAGTGTTTCTTCACAGGTTCATTGTTTTCCTTTTCTGTCAATTACTTTTCATATCCTTTAGCCTATTTTTCTATTGGGCTGCTTTTCCTTGTCAATTTGCAAAATCTCTTTGCATTTTCTAGTTATTTCCCCTGTGTTAGTGTCAGAGGTGTTCAAACCAGGGTGACTCCATCTTGAATAGGGGCTCAGTAAAATGAGACTGAGACCTGCTGGGCTGCATTCCTAGGAGGTTAGGTGTCCTTAGTCACAGGATATTTACAGTTAAGGGAACAAGCTAATAATGTTAATGTTATTGGGAAATAATAGACCCAGGAAATGTCCTGATGTCCCAATATCTTAAGAACAAAAGCATTTTTAGTTTAAGAATATGTTTCGCTTTGAAGATAATAATACAGATGCTTGTGGAAGACAGCAGTTACACAAAGATTTAACAGTCCTGTTTCACAAACCTTTGTAGCAGAGCACATCTCCGCCATGAGTTTTGCTTTATCTTATATATAAACAAGCATTGCATCTTAGGCAGGCATGTGCCCCCTTGTACTTTTGGGAAAGCCCTACTCGGCTTATGGAGTATCTATTCTTTCATTCCTTTACTTTCTTTTCTTTTTTTTTTTTTTTTCCTTAAGACGTTTCACTCTGTTTCACTCTGTTGTTTGAGAGTTTCACTCAGAGTTTTACTCTGTTGTCCAGGCTGGAGTGCAGTTGCACAATCTTGGCTCACTGCAACCTCCACCTCCTGGGTTCAAGCAATTCTCCTGTCTCAGTCTCCCAAGTTGCTGGGACTACAGGTGTGCACCACCATGCCTGGCTAGTTTTTGTATTTTTAGTAGAGACGGGGTTTTGGCATGTTGGCCAGGTTGGTCTCGAACTCCTGACCTCAAATGATCCACCTGCCTCAGCTTCCTAAAGTGCTGGGATTACAAGTGTGAGCCACCATGCCCGGCCCATTCCTTTACTTTCTTAATAAAGTTGTTTTCACTTGGCTGGGCATGGTGGTTCACGCCTGTAATCCCAGCACTTTGGGAGGCCAAGGCGGGTGGATCACCTGAGGTCGGGAGTTCGAGACCAGCCTGACCAATATGGAGAAACTCTGTCTCTACTGAAAATACAAAATTAGCCGGGCATGGTGGCACATGCCTGTAATCCTAGCTACTCAGGAGGCTGAGGCAGGAGAATCGCTTGAACCCGGGAGGCGGAGGTTGCACTGAGCCGAGATCGTGCCATTGCACTCCAGCCTGGGCGACAAGAGCAAAACTCCGTCTCAAAAAAAAAAAAAAAAAAATTAAAAAAAAAAAAAAAAAAACTTGCTTTCACTCTACTCTGTGGGCTCATTCCGAATTCTTTCTTGCATGAGATCTAAAAACGCTCTGTAGGGGTCTGGATGAGGGCCCTTTTTGGTAACATCTGGACTGTAAATATTTCTCCCTATTGTCAACATTTTCATGGCATTCTTCACTGAACATGAATAATTAATTTTGATGTAACCAATTATAATTTTTACCTTATAGCTTATGCTTTTAAAGTTTTGTGAAGTCTCTCCCTGCCTCTAGGTCACAGTGATATTCTCCCACAATTCGTTCTATTAACTTAGTATTTTTACATTCTAGATTTAGGTCTTTAACTTTTAACTTTCAGCATTTAACTTTTCCAGACATTTCAGACCACAAACTTTTCCCAAGTAACATACTTTGAAATACCTTACAGAAATATCTAATCTACAAATCACTTATATTTATACTTTCTATGTCTCAGAAGACCCGGGGAAGCTTGGCAAGATGAGATCTTTCCTATGTGTATAAGAATTTTAATCTTTTCTTCTTCTAGATTAGAACCACATTTTAATGTGTTCATTGAGGGCAGGAATATAGCGGTTGCTCACTCCTGCCCTTTGAACATATTTCTCAGTGATAATAGGACTCTGATACATCTGATACATACATTGTATGCATTTAACTTGAAGCCAGTCTATTAGGTAAATTACTTAAATCTTGATTCTTGTATTTCATATTCTGTATTAAAAATTTTGTGTTTTGGCCGTGTGCGATGGTGCGTGCCTGTAATCCCAGCACTTTGGGAGGCCGAGATGAATGGATCACCTGAGGTCAGGAGTTTGAGACAAGCCTGGCCAACATGGTGAAACTTGTCTCTACTAAAAATACAAAAATTAGCCAGGCATGATGGTGTGTGCCGGCAGTCCCAGCTACTCAAGAGGCTGAGGCAGGAGAATTGCTTGAACCCGGGAGGCACAGGTTGCACAGTGAGGTGAGATTGCACCACTGCACTCCAGCCTGGGCAACAGAGTGAAACTTGGTCTCAAAAAAAGAAAAGAAAAAAAAAAATTTGTGTGTGTGTGTTTTGTCCTAGGTTATTTGCAGTGGTTTTCCAATTTTCTGTTTTCGCCAAGGAATCCTTAGCTCAAGTGAAACCTGATGCTGGGACGTTTAGGTACAACAAATAATAGGAGTGCAAGGCCCCAGGAACCTGGAAGCATGGCGCCCCCTGGAGGCAGCCCCACAGAACACAGCTTGGAAAAACATCAATGTGGAAATGTCCCCAGCGACTCCACTTAAGTTTTTTAAAAACAAAGAAGGCCACTTTGCAGTGGCTCCTGCCTGTAATCTCAGCACTTTGGGAGGCTGAGGCAGGTGGACCGCCTGAGATCAGGAGTTAGAGACCAGCCTGGGCAACATAGGGAAACCCTGTCTCCACAGAAAATACAAAAATTAGCCGGGTGTGGTGGTGCACACTTGTGGTCCTAGCTACTTCGGAGACTGAGGTGGGAGGTTGGGGCTGCAGTGAACTGTGTTCATGCCACTGCACTCCAGCCTAGGCGCCAGGACAAGACCTTGTCTCAAAAACAAAACAATATCAAGAACCTTTGAATCCAAACACATTTATCCAGCAAAATTAAAGATTTTGGTGTAACAAAGTAGTGGAGTGTGGTATAAAGAATGTCAAGAAGTGGGTTCTAGTCCCAGGTCCATGACTATCCAGATGTGTGCATTTGGCAACGCCTCTGGGGCCACTTTCTTGTAAAGGTGTGTTGGGGGTGGGGTGAGGATGGAGGAAGTGGAGGGAGGCAGGGGAAATAGAGGGGTGTGTCTGGGTCTGTTCTGCTGAGCTCTCACAGGGGTTGGAACTCAGGTCCCCATTCCTCCCCCAGCCCCTTGAAAAGGAGCACCTTTGTTTACCTTTCTTTTTTGTGATCAATTTTACATTGGCTTTGTGTAAGATTTCATTTGAACAAAGAGCAGAGTCCTATGGCTTAAAAATAAGTATTCGAAATCCCACTGCACTAGATAACCTCTACTGTCATTTATAGTTCCACATTTTGGAGATTTTTTTTTTTTTTTTAACCAAGACAAAAAGTAAGTCTTTACCAGGAATAAATCGTTTTTAACCAAAGAGGAAACCAGGGTAAAAGGGAAGAGCTGAAACTGCAGTGGTTATTTACACAGTCAGCAGTGACTCACAACCTTGAACTCTGGCACTGCACGGCATTAATGTTCAACAGGACTCTTGTGGAAGGAACAAACACAGTATTGCACTTCTCTGTCTTATTAGCTAAATATAAGTGAGGCATATTGAAAATACTACACACACAAAAACTCAGTTCAATGGACTGATTTAAAAATAGTTACTAACTTTATTCGTAGGTTTTTAAAACAGAACTTGTTACAGGTAATCACGAAGCTTCCAAAAAAAAAAAAAAATTACATTCTGCTTTTGTCACTTTGATAGGACAAGGAATGTTTAAATGTCCTTAAAACATAGGGGAGTTAAAAGTTGACAAATAAACTACTACAAACTATGGATTGTCCACTTCACGCACACTAAAATGTGGAATACATGTACATAAATTACTGACCGGTTGTTTACAATACAAACAATATGCACTACAGCTTATAGTACCATAAAGGTAACATGCTCCAAAATATAACAGAAGATCACAAACACGTTCAGAGAAAATAGTAACTTTGACTCTTGGGTTCAATTAAGGTTGAAGTGAAATGATCGGGAAAGTTTTCTGAAACTTGAAGGGCACACACATTATAGCAGAACCATCAATCAACACTCACATGGGGTTGAAAAGCAGCAGGAAGAATATGGCACGATAACAAGGGTAACCACCTTTCTCTCTCCTCAGTCCCCAATTTGAGTTAGGAAGATTGGGGACTAAACAGAAAACAATGTTTAAAAAACATATATTATCTGCATAGATAGAAATCTTCCATTATGATGAGAGTGAACATTCGGTCAAAGCTATGCAGGAGTGCCAAGAGTCTGCAGGATATGATTCTGTTTTCAAAAGGAAATATATACGTTTACATCCACACGGACCACATAACAAATTTAGTGAAAGATCTTTATGCTGTTATTGAAGTGGGTAGAGACACTGACTCAGCCCCAGGTTAGTTCTCAACCTCGGTTAAAAACTCTACTTTGAACATGATTTTTATAATCTTTGTCAGTGAACCCAGCAGTTGTTGCTTTCAGTTGTCTTATCGATTGTACATTTGGTAATAAGAAAACAGTCTCCAAATGATTAACATTTTCCTGTGATTCACAATTAAACAATGGCATTCTGACCAAGATGTTCAGGCTGATCCATACACCAAGGGGGGTTTAAAAGACAAATAAGTATTTGGTGAATTGTAGGACAAGGTTCATAAATCTTTTAAAACTTTTTAAGTAGTGAGTTTCTGTAAGATGAACTTACTGGTCCAGCTAGGAAGCAACTATTTCCCCATCTTTTGTTCCTTTAGATTGTCACCCCAATTATAAATAATTTGTTTCTTTTAGTACAGGAAGATATAAATGCAAATGTGCAAACAAAGGAAGAAGGAAAGATGGACCAAGTTCACCTATTTGGTACGTACGAGGTCCACAACTCTGCAGAAAGGGGAGAAACTCAGTAGACAGAGGGCCTGACGCACCACGGGATTGAGTACATTTTCCATTGCTTAATTGTGTGTGAGATTTTCCCTTTTAAAATAAATCTATGGTCTGTGAAATAGTCTGTATAAAAATATGAAGCCGGCCGGGCGCGGTGGCTCACGCCTGTAATCCCAGCACTTTGGGAGGCCGAGATGGGCGGATCACGAGGTCAGGAGATCGAGACCATCCTGGCTAACACGGTGAAACCCCGTCTCTACTTAAAACACAAAAATTAGCTGGGCGTGGTGGCAGGCACCTGTAGTCCCAGCTACATGGGAGGTTGAGGCAGGAGAACGGCGTGAACCCGGGAGGCGGAGCTTGCAGTGAGTGGAGATCGCACCACTGCAACTGCACTCCAGCCTGGGCGACAGAGCGAGACTCTGTCTCAAAAAAAAAAAAAAAAAAAAAAGTGAAGCCTTGAATAGGTCAGTCACAGCAGTTCCATCTTGAATAGAACTCAATCTTACAAGCACGGAGAGACAGTATCATTCCACTGCAAACTCTTTTATTTCCACCTCATATTAGATCTCTTTCTGCTTCAGTAGAGTTACCTCTTCAGTATGACTATTAATCATTTCATTAATAGGAAAATCTGGGAAAGCCCATATAAAATGCCAACGTAACTGCTGGCTACCAAGATAAAATTATTTAGGCAGATTCCAACCCCAATGGTTCAATGATAACAAAACCAGAAAACATGGGACATCAAATTCATTCACTAAAATTACTAAGTCACCTCTTCCATCAGACGATGAGATTTTTCTTTTTTTTTTTTTTCTTTTTTTTTTTTTTTTGAGACAGAGTCTGGCTCTGTCGCCCAGGCTGGAGTGCAGTGGCCGGATCTCAGCTCACTGCAAGCTCCGCCTCCCGGGTTTACGCCATTCTCCTGCCTCAGCCTCCGGAGTAGTTGGGACTACAGGCGCCCGCCACCTCGCCCGGCTAGTTTTTTGTATTTTTAGTAGAGACGGGGTTTCACCGTGTTCGCCAGGATGGTCTCGATCTCCTGACCTCGTGATCTGCCCATCTCGGCCTCCCAAAGTGCTGGGATTACAGGCTTTCATTGTTTCCCATTAGGGAAAAAAGAATCCTCCCACTTCATGCCTTTTTTTTTTTTTTTTTTTCCCTGATGACAGGAATTAGTATTCATTGCCTCTTTAAGAGGCCAATGCAAAAAAAAAAAGAAAAAAAAAAAAGGTAGAAAAAGCCCTAGCCCAGGAGTTGGGATTGCCAGTTCAAGTCCCTGGGTTGCCTTGTTGGGGTGCCTAAGTCAGTGCCATAACCTCAGTTTTTCTAATCTATGTAACATGGGGATAGAGTACATGATTTCCATGGTCACTTTCACCTCTGTGATTCAGCCTCTAAGAAAGTCAAATCTTTTCACTTTGTAATCGTGACATTTTTAAAAGATGGAGTTAATATGAATGGGAAACCTTTTTTTTTTTTTTTTTTTTGAGCCAGGGACTTGCTATGTTGCCCAGGCTGGTCTTGAACTCCTGAACTCAAGTGATCCTGTCATTTCAGCCTCTCAAATGACTGAGACTACAGGCACACACCACTGCACCTGGCTAAAGACTAGCTTTTTAAAGAATAAAAGTACTGCACTTCACCTCTATCTCCTGGTATCTGTTCGATTCAAACACACCATCAATGCCTACAATATTTTATTTAGAGCCAGGCGTGGTGGCTCATGCCTGTAATCCCAGCACTTTGGGAGGCCGAGGCGGGCAGATCACTAGGTTAGGAGATCGAGACCATCCTGGCTAACATAGTGAAACCCCGTCTCTACTAAAAACAAAAAACAAAAAACCAAACACAAAAAAGTAGCCGGGTGTTGGGGCGGGCACCTGTAGTCCCAGCTACTCAGGAGGCTGAGGCAGGAGAATGGCGTGAACCCGGGAGGCGGACCTTGCAGTGAGCCGAGATTGCGCGGCTACACTCCAGCCTGGGCGACAGAGCAAGACTCTGTCTCAAAAATAAATAAATAAATAAATAAAAATAAAAAATATTTTATTTAAACCTTTATGTTGAATTTAAAAGTTCCTTGAAGCTTTGCTTTGGCTCTTAATTACTGATATGTTTTTGAGTATAACATTTTGAAGAAGCAGAATGTGAAAAGACTTATTTGCTTTCCCACTGAGTTTTAGTTCTCGAAGGCAATGGAACTGTTCTTATCCATTTCTGCCTCTTAGTACCTTAAACCTCAGAGATGCTCACTAGTACACTTTTTACTTGGATTTATCTTTGGTTTCATCAGGTGGATGTGCTACAAAAATCTAGAACGTAAGAGCCAATGCAGTGTAGGTTCTGTGACTATCCTTGTTAAGTGTTACGGTTTTCTAATCCTTCACAAATATTTTTTTCCCAACACAAAGCACCATTATCTTTTCTCACAATTTTCTACATAGTTTGAGTCCCATGAAGAGGTTACGGTTTCTAAAGAAAACATGGCTACTACTATGCTATCAGGGTTACTTTTTCATTTTTTTTTTTTTGTCTGAGACAGAGTTTCACTCTTGTTGCCCAGGCTGGAGTGCAATGGCGTGATCTTGGCTCACCGTAATCTCCATCTCCCAGGTTCAAGCAATTCTCCTGCCTCAGCCTCTCAAGTAGCTGGGATTACAGGCATGTGCCACCACGCCAGGCTAATTTTGTATTTTTTTAGTAGAGACGGGGTTTCACCATGTTGGTCAGGCTGGTCTCGAACTCCTGACCTCAGGTGATCCACCCACCTCGGCCTCCCAAAGTGCTGGGATTATGGTGTGAGCCACCACACCTGGCCTATCGGTAAAATCCAAGTAATAACTCAATTTCAAAAAAATTGCAGAAAAGCTTATTAAAAGAAAAAAAAAAACACCACAAGACTTACCTCTCGTAAATTTGTTACATGAACTAGATATTATACAGCCCAAAAAGGACAGAGATGATAGTACCTGTTAAGATCCTGGTTCATTTCACAATATGAAAAAGTTGATGGGTACTTAGTAGCTTTTTTTTTTAAAAAAAATTAATTTTATTATACTAGAAAAATGAAAATATTAATGTTTTCCATTCAGAAAAGTTTAAATGACTTTCTAATTTTGGTTTAAAGTTTTCTTCAATTTATTCAATGCTCTAAAAAAAAAAAAGATAGAAAAGCATTGGGTAATTTGCACTGCTTGACTGTAAAAAGTTTTACATGTTAGGAATAGAATATTCTTTAATTGGCAGGCAGAGAATGAAAGCCAAGCCAAATAACAAAATATCATGGGTTTTGATCACTTAGAAAATTACAGTGAATCAATATTACCTAAAAGGAAATTCAAAAAATTCCCAATTGTTGATAATACATGTCTCCTGACATATAGGGTCCATCTTGCAACAAAAAATGGGCACAATGCTGAGTTCAGAACTGCAAAGTACATTTATTAAGTGGCTGTCGGTTAAAATGACAAATGATGATTTGAATTCAATACATCAAACTGCTGATAGAATTGCAAATTTCAACTGAATTTACATTGAGGCTTAGCAGCGGTTGTTGGCTACAAATGGAACAGTTTATTACCTCAGAGTATTTGAGGGCAAGGAAGATATAGAAAAAAAATTTAGGGGTGTGCAACACGTTAGTGCTCAGAAATACATTTTACCATAGTGAGAACAAAACCACAATGACATGTTAGTATCACTGTGCAGACGTCATGGTTGAATGCCTGCATTTTGTTCCTTCATGGTGGCAGCCGCCTTGGTTCATTAGTTCTCACTCACGTTTGCAGCTCCTTCACATGCCCCAGAGCTTCCCAAGTGTGCCACACAAAGGAAACGGCACAGTGAGTGGAGGCCAGCAGACCCACTCAGCCCAAAGCAAAGCCTTCTCAGTGATGAGACTTTTCTACAGAAGGGACTTCAAAGTCTAAACAGACCAGAAAGAGTTAAAAAGATCCTGCTTCTTCTTAGGGGGGTTCAAATATACATTCTGACCCGTAAGTGAGAGACAATTCTGTCTTAGGAAAAGTGCCAATTGCAATCCGGGTACGAAATTTCAACAAAAAGAAAAGTAAAACTGAATGATCTTCCCCTCCTTCCCTAACTCATAGAAAAATAGTGGGTGTGACTTTTGTTTCAAAGCAAGCTGAAAAATGGTTAAAGGGACAATTTACATTATCATTACCTTTTCTAGTTGAAAGTCTATGAATGACATACATAAACGTACACATCACAGCAAAAGACTCAAGAACTAGTGGTTAACACGATACTGGAAAAGGTGAAGGATAAAAGTTGGTGAATGAAGGTAGCTGGGTGGTCTACAGGCTAGAACACGGTCACCAACGGCAGAATGCAGTAGCCACCTGCAATCCTAATCATTCAAGCTTCCTGGTGGTACGTCCCACTTCTAAAGCGGCCCTCCTTCCCGGGCAGCCATGTCTGGAGGATGCCACATCAGGAATGAGAGCCTATGCATTGCTTTGTCCCAAATTCCAGATAAGAGCAACATGTGGGGACATCTGTGTCGTAAGACTGATCCTCAAAGTGGATTTGGCATTTCTTCCCCAAAGCTGATGAAACAAATACTTGAGAACCATGATTTCTACGAATTATTCTGTATTTCAGGTTTCTTTTCCTGCAAAAAATGTCGTGTATACTGAATAACAATCTTTGATCGATTTATTAATTAGAAGCTATTTATACCAGTAGAAAAATACCCATTGTATTTTTCTCTTTGAAAGACTATTTTTAAATTCATAAAAATGGTACTGTACTGGCTGCGACTAGAGTTGCAGTTTTTGGTGTCTCATGTGATATGGCATCAGGAGGGACTTACATGGCTGGAGGGGAGCCAAACTGTTTTCCTCATCTGTTACTATTTAAACATGGTTAAGGGTGGCCACATCTCCGGGGCTTCTCCTTTAATGTAAAGTCCCATTTGGAATATCACTTAGAATCTGGGACAGGTCAAATCAGCTGCTACTCTACACGACCGTGTCTGCAGTACAGGCGTGGTGAGCAGACCCACACCTCACTCTGCAGAGTCTCAGCTATACTGTCAGCAGCAACGCATCGGCCGCGGAGCACAGATCGCCATGGCCAGAGCCCACCAAGGCAGCCGCCTTGCACCACAACCAAACGCCTCACAGTGCGCAGTCGAAGGTCTGGGACTCATTCAACGCTGCGGTCGGAGGGTCGGGGCGCCTCGTCTGGACAATTTTCTGTTTGGGGTTTTTTGTTTCTTCTTCCTCTTCAGTTTCACTTTCACAGACATGAACCACCACGCTGGGCGTCGACTCCGTTCCTGCGTGAAGTTCGTATTTCTCTCCTGCGGAGGTAAAAGCAAAATAAGAACCATGACAAAAGCATCACTTCCAGCAAAAAGAACTCTGTTGTCTCTTGCAACGTTTCATTCTACTCCTATTTTAATGGGTGATTCATGTTGTTTAAATCTTTAAGTCCTATGTCAGAGTATTTTACCGTGTTTTGGTGTTAGAGATTTGATACTTTAAGGCTGGTATAAAACGTTGTTTCAGTACTGAGGTCTTGGGAGTTAAAATGCAAATGCTAATTATTGTTTTATGAATAATATGAGTGAATCTGTTTAATTAACTTATTTATTTATTTGAGATGGAGTCTTGCTCTGTTGGCCAAGCTGGAGTGCAGTGGCGCGATCTCAGCTCACTGCAACCTCTGCCCCCGCCCCGGTTCAAGTGATTCTCCTGCCTCAGCCTCTGGAGTAGTTGGGACTACAGGTGTGAGCCACCACGCCCAGCTAATTTTTGTATTTTTAGTTGAGATGGGGTTTTATCATGTTGGCCAGGGTGGTCTCAAACTCCTGACCGCAAGTGATCTGCCTGCTTTGGCCTCCCAAAGTGCTGGGATTACAGGTGTGAGCCACCGCACCCGGCTGAGTCAATCTGTTTAACTTCAAAATGGTTTCAGTTTTCCTTTGGGAGATACTTGTAAGGATCCAGGCAGCACAGGCAATCCGTTGATTATAGGACCTTGGATATCTAAGATACAGCTCTAACATCTAAAAACAGCACTGAGTCACTTCTTCCTCAAAATGCCTCCTTTATTCCCCTTCAAGAGACGTAACTCTGTCTTGGGTGGACAACTGTCTGAACCAGCATCACGTTGGTTTCTTATATGATTTTAAAAGGAAGAGAGGTAGAGAAAGAGAAGGAACAGAGGAAATGAAACAGAAATGACAAAAATATTGAAGGAATGAGATGATATCACCACCAATTCCTTGTAATGTATTCAAAGCAGTTGTTTGCCTGATACTTGGTGGGGCTGGGGAGAGAAGGCACCTAATATTCACTAACTGCCTATCAAGTACTAGCAAAATTTGTAGTAAAAATTGCAGTTACATTTACTGAGTATTATGTGTACATCATTTAATACTTATTTTTTATTTTTATTTTTGGAGACAGAGTCTTGCTTCAAGGCCCAGGCTGGAGTGCAGTGGTGTGATCTTGGCTCACTGCAACCTCCGCCTCTCGGGTTCAAGCAATTCTCCTGCTTCAGCCTCCCGAGTAGCTGGGACTAGAGGCGTACACCACCACACCTAATTTTTTGTATTTTAGTAGAGACAGGGTTTCACCATGTTGGTCGGGTTGGTCTCGAACTCCTGACCTCAAGCAATCCGCCTGCCCTACCCTCTCAAAGTGGTGGGATTACAGGTGTGAGCCACCACGCCCAGCCCTCATTTAGTACTTACAACCACACTGAATGGTGTATATGATTCTCCCTACTTTATAGATGGAAAAGCAGAAGCTCAGAAAATGGAGGCTACGTAACTTGCTCAAGATCACAGAGCAAGTAGATGCCACAGCTGGAATTTGAACCCAGGTGTGTTTGACTTTATCCTCTGCTCTAATCATACTGCCACAATGCACACTGCTGAATATGATCTTCAATATAAAAGTTTCTTGGGGAAGAAAAGAGGAAAAATAGAAGTTTATTACCTGGTCCCAGTTTGGAAACAGCACAGAGTAAATCATAATTTATAACAGGCATCGCATCTTCGCTCTGCTTCCACCCCACCGGGGGAGAGGCTGGAGGAGAGATGAGGAACTGCTTGACAGGCTGGGGCGGCAGGAGATAGGACTTGTCCCGCACTTCACCAGACATCTGCACCTGCGGGGAGCGAGATGCTCAAAGCCAGTTTGCAAACTGGGCTATGTTTTCTTCATTTTCAACTTTATGTTTACTGTTCCATCTTTGTGTAGAAAATTAAACATTTCTCTTAAACAGTCTATAATCTCCAAGAGGGTGGGACTGGGTCTGTTTGGCTCACCACTGGCCACTCAGTGCACAGCACATGGCCACACATAGTAGATGCTTCATAAATATTAACCGAATAAAAAATAAATGGATGGGCTGGGTGTGGTGGCTCACACCTGTAATCCCAGCACTTTGAGAGGCCGAGGCGGATGGATCACCTGAGGTCAGGAATTCGAGATCAGCCTGGCCAACATGGTGAAACTCTATCTCTACTGAAAATACAAAAATTAGCTGGTGTGGTGGCACATGTCTGTAGTCCCAGCTACTTGGGAGGCTGAAGCAGGAGAATCACTTGAACCCGGGAGGCAGAGGATGTGGTGAGCTGAGATTGCATCACTGCATTCCAGCCTGGGTGACAGTGAGACTCCATCTCAAAAAATAAAAAAATAAAAATAACAGATAAATAAATAAATAAGTGGATGAACAGAGAAATGAATGACAATAACTACTAAATTCCAATCTGAGAAGACATTAGGTTATATCGACTTATTTGTACCCTATCTCAAGAGACTCTACCCAGAAATGTCAAGACATCTTTTCATTTAGGTTTTTACTTGGAAGGCAAGACAAGAAACTTTTTTTTTCTTTTAATTTGAAAGGGAGACTGTAAAAAATGCTTTTCTGAAAATAAAACAGTGCACTTGATACACGAGTAGTCTCTTGATTTTGCCCATTCTTCTCAGAAGAAATCCGTTTCTCAGCGAGTCACACCAACGCAGGATTAGAATATACTAAGTGTAGCCAATTCTTGGTACCCTACAGGGTCCTCTGCAATTTCAAAGTCGAAGATTTGTACAGTTCTGTGACCTCCCTGGTTCCTCATATGAATTATGGAACACAGAAAATGATTTAAGAGACCATTTTCTCAGTTTTCCCAAGGATTTCATGTCTTACTTCATGTGTGCCATTCTAGATGCACAGGAGGTAAGTGAGTTCCCTAACACTAGGTGTCAGGGCGTAACCCACGCAGAATCCCGGTTGATCAAAGGTGCCAGAAAAATCAACTCCTTCAACTGCTAGTCTCAGCAAAACAAAGTTAGGAGGTCAATGTGCTTAATACATACATAACATTATGTACCTATAAAATAAAAGGAAAATATTTTTGTATTATTTGCTGATTGAGATGGTTCATTCTATACACCTCTACTATAATAATATAGAAAATAGTGAACTAAAACTATTTTTGGATGGAGAAAAACAAGTTTAGAGAACAGTGTTCTTTGCACTGTGAAGTACCTGTGCAAAATACAGCTTTAGCTTCTGCCCATTGAAGTCTGTTTCGTGGAGTTCTATTCGCGCTCTTGCTGCTGCTTCAGGTTTGCTGAAATTTATTCTGACTCTTCTAAAGCTTTTAAACAGTTGAAAAGTAACTTGGTCATCATAGATGGTGAAGAGTGCTTCAAATCTTTCCTATAATTAAGGAGCAGCAAGGCAAAGGGAATGGGAGTGAAAAAAAAGAAAAATCTTTAACAGAAGAGGAAATGTAAATCATGGAACCTAAGTAATTAAGAACTCATTGTAAGTTAAACTTTTCTCCTAAAACAGTATACTTTTCTTGCACATATACAAGAACAGGTATTCTGTAATTTAGCAATTGCACTTACTTTATGTATTTTTTTGAGATGGTGTCTCATTCTGTCATCCAGGCTGGAGTGCAGTGACGTGATCTCAGCTCACTGCAACCTCCACCTCTTGGGTTCAAAATGATTTTCCTGCCTCAGCCTCCAAAGTAGCTGGGATTATAGGGGCCGGCCACCATGCCCGGCTAATTTTTATATTTTTAGTAGAGATGGGTTTCACCATGTTGGCCAGGCTGGTCTTAAACTCCTGACCTCAAGTGATCCATTCACCTCAGCCTCCCAAAGTGCTGGGATTACAGGCATGAGCCACCACGCTGGGTCATGCACTTATTTTAAGTGTAATTAACTTTATTAAATATTGTCTACATTCAAAGGTTATAAAACGAATGCAAGATATGAGAATGATACAAACATGCCCAATTCTAGAACACTGCTACTGTTCTGATGTCCTCGGTGCAACAAGGTTGGTTTTCCCTGTCACATTCCTTTCCTCCTTCAAAGCTGTCATTTCTGGAATTTTATCATTCCCTTGTTTTTCTTTATAGTTTACAACATTTATTTGTATCTCTAAAAATGTTATCATGTTATGTATTCTTCCACAACTTGCTTTTTTTGCTTAGATCTTGCTGCTGAGGTTCTCCCTTGCTGCTGTGTGTGACTGGTTTTTTTTTTTTGTTTTTTTTTTTTTGGAGATAGAGTCGCACTCTGTTGCCTAGAATGAGGTGCAGTAGTGCAATCTTGCCTCACTGCAGCCGTGACCTCTAGGGTTCAGGTAATCCTCCTGCCTCAGCCTCTTGGGTAGCTGGGACTAAAGGTACCTGCCACCACATCCAGCTAATTTTTTGTATTTTCAGAAGAGAGGGGGTTTTGCCACATTGCCCAAGCTGGTCTCAAACTCCTTGGGCTGAAGTCGTCTACCCCCCTTGACCTCCCAAAGTGCTGGGATTATAGGTATGAGCCACTACACCCAGCAAGACATCCATTTCTAAGTACTGTTTCAGCTGTTCACCACCAGTTTGTTTAATTTTTTTTTTTTTTTTTTTGAGACAGGGTCTTGCTATATTGCCTGAGTTGGGCTCAAGTGATCCTCCTGCCTCAGCCTCCCAAGCAGCTGGGAGTACAGGCATGTGCAACCACACCCAGCACCTGAACAGTTTTGATATGTTTTATTTTTATTTTTTAAAATAGAAGGCAGGGCAAAAATAAAATAAAATAAAATAAGCCAGGTGTGGCCAGGCATAGTGGCTCACACCTGTAATCCCAGCACTTTGGGAGGCTGAGGTGGGCGGATCACTTGAGGTCAGGAGTTCAAGACGAGCATGGTCAACATGGTGAAACCCTGTCTCTACTAAAAATATAAAAATTAGCCAGGCATGGTAGTCAGCACCTATAATCCCAGCTATTTGGGAGGCTGAGGTGGGAGAATCACTTGAACCCGGGAAGTGGAGGCTGCAGTGAGCCAAGATCGTGCCACCGCACTCCAGCCTGGGTGACAGAACAAGACTCTGTCTTTAAAAAAAAAAAAAAAAGAGAGAGAGAGAGACAGAGTCTCTCTGTCGCCCAGGCTGGAGTGCAGTGGTGTGATCAGAGAGCTCACTGCAGCTTCGAACTCCTGGGCTCAAGCCACCCCCACTACATCAGCCTCCTTCAGCATGCACCACCACATCTGGCTTTTTTTTTTTTTTTAATGAGATGAGGTCTTGCTATGTTTCCCAGGCTAGTCTCAAACTCCTGAGCTCAAACTATCTTCCTACCTTGGCCTCCCAAAGTGCTGGGATTACAGGCATGAGTCACCATGCCTGGCCACACCTGGCTAATTTTATTTCATTTTTGTACAGAGTCTCAAAGTCTTGCCCAAGCTGGTCTGGAACTTCTGTGCTCAAGTAATCCTTCTGCCTGAGCCTCCCAAAGTGCTGGGATTAAAGACGTGAGCAACTGCGCCAGTTGATTCTAAATACTCTCTGATTTTTCTTACGATCTCTCCCTGTCTCATGAATTGTTTAGATGTATGTTTCTTAAACTGCAAATAGACGGGAGTTTTTTATCTTTTTAATGTCTTACTCATTTTCACTCTGATTGGAGTAGGCTATCCATAGTGATAGTAATCCTTTGACAGTTTGAGACTTGCTTTTGGTTCAATGTCATTAAATTTCATAAATCTTCCACATGTGCTTGAAAAGAGTGTATTTGTGCAGCTGTTTGGTACAGTATTATAAAAATGTTCAGTATATCCAACTCATATTCTTTACAAGTTCCATATCCTGATTGTTTGGGGGTCTGTTTTAACTATTATCAGGAAAGATCTGTTAGATTTTCCCACTATCAGGTGGATGTGTTATTTTTCTGTATAATTTGGTTACTTTCGCGTCCTACATTTTAAGGCTAAGTTACCATGTGCGTACAAGCTTATAGTTGTTTTCTCTTCCTGGTGAATGAAACTTTTAATCATTAGGTAGTGACCTTCTTCATCTGCCAGATAAAGGAATGTGCTTTGTTTTAAAGTCTATTTTGTCTGGTATTAATATAGCTAGTGTAGCTTTCTTTTGATTATGTATTGCATGGAAATCAATTTTTAGCCTTTACTGCTAACCTTTATGTATCCTTATGTTTTAGATATGTCTCATAAAAAGAATACATGTGTGTATAATGCATGTGTGTGCCTGTATGTAAATAAATGCAGTTTGACACTCACTGTCTTTCCACTGGAGTCCATTATTGACTGCTGGTATTTTGGGATGTCTACTATCTTATCTGTTTGTCTTAGATTTTCTGTGTTCATTTTTTTTGTTTGTTTGTTTTCTTTCCAACTATTTTTTCTCTTTCTCTATTCCTACCCTGAGTGAAATTCCTATGAAAGATGCTAATGTATGTTTGACAACGTCTTTAAAGATGCCTAACTCCCCTCCCTACAGCCACAGCTTCTCTTTCACAAAGGCAAAACCATCAAACCTTTTTCTCAACATTCATACTGGGACTATGCAATTCCACAAAAATAGCATTTTGGGGTAAAAAGCATTGGAAGAATATCTGAGCACAAATCATTTTATATAATTTGCAATAAGTGTGATCTCCAGAGTATTTTGAGATGGACTAGAGAAAGAGAGCAATATTTGAATCATTCATGAGGCTGAGAAAAAAAATGGTTATTTTCCTATTTATTAATGAATTGGGATAATGAAAAGCCTAATTTCAATCACCAGAAGAAACGCAACATTAAATTTTCTTTACAGAAAACATTATTTAGGCAATGGTTTAATACACGAAATGTAATAAAATGGATCTAAGAAACTTCTCAATACCTTTAGAAGTATTCCTTAGGCTTGGCAATGGTAACACAATAAAAGGAACCTATAAATTAGCTTTGTTCTCGCTTGGCCTATGTAAAGATCTTTCAATGATCTATTGATCCTGAAGTGCAAATTATACATTCCCTCATTTATTAGCTTCTCTCAATGTGAACATTTACCTGCCACTTTGCACTATTTCTCCAATTGTATAAAATATAAAATAATTTGTCCTCTAATATTTATTCTTTGTGTTCAAATATCCTTCATTCTTGAGGAAACATCATTTATCCTAAAGACTATGTATTTTTTGCTGATTCATTTAAAAAAATAAATTATGCCGGACCTTCTACTCAGCCTGGCTTTTCAGTGGACTGCAAGCTGCTTCCAGCAGGGGGCAGTTTTAAGATCAATCCTATTCTTATTTACTACAGTATTTCCATATACTAAAGTAATACAGAAAGCCATGCACGGTGGCTTACGCCTGTATTCCTAACACTTTGGGAGGCTGAAGCAGGCAGATCAACTTGAGGCAAGGAGTTTGAGACCAGCCTGGCCAATGTGATGAAACCCCATCTCTACTAAAAATACAAAATTACACACCTGTAGTCCTAGTTACTCAGGAGGCTGAGACATGAGAATTGCTTTAGCCTGGGAGGCAAAATTATGCCACTGTACTCCATCTTGAGTAAGAGAGCAAGACTGTCTCAAAAAAAAGTAATATAGATAAATAATAAAATATTATATAGCTTTAGTAAGGATTTTAAAGTAGCGTATCAGTTCTTAAAAGGGAAGGTGAATAGGTAAATATATTAAATACTGATGATTATTATTGCTTCTGGATACATTTCTTTTTTTTTTTTTTTTTTGAGACAGAGTCTGGCTCTGTCGCCCAGGCTGGAGTGCAGTGGCCGGATCTCAGCTCACTGCAAGCTCCACCTCCCGGGTTTGCGCCATTCTCCTGCCTCAGCCTCCCGAGTAGCTGGGACTACAGGCGCCCGCCACCTCGCCCAGCTAGTTTTTTGTATTTTTTAGTAGAGACGGGGTTTCACCGTGTTAGCCAGGATGGTCTCAATCTCCTGACCTCGTGATCCACCTGTCTCGGCCTCCCAAAGTGCTGGGATTACAGGCTTGAGCCACCGCGCCCGGCCGCTTCTGGATACATTTCAAAGTTTCTTCAGCATCCATTTCAAAGGTGGTTAGCTTTGTCGCTTTTAAAGAGAATGAGAATTGAGATTTTGCAAAATTACAACCCATTTGGTTCTTGGTATTAGTTTATTTTAAATGTATTTTAAACATTAAGAAAATATTAAAATTCCCATGTGATATAGTCAAGAAATATTAACACTGAACACAATGGAAATCAAGAACTAATTAAGAACAGCTTATAAAATATTAGTACTTTGTTAATTCTATACATTAAACATTTTCCTTGCCCAAGGTAAAAGGACCATGTATTATCCCTAGTCCTCCACAGCAATGAATTTTTCCTAGTACCAATGCATTGTATGACAGAAGCTATCTTGCAAACAGCTACTTGATAATCATATCCTTCTTCCTTTTTCCCTTCAAGATACTTCTTTTCTTCAAATTCCAGAAATACACTGTAACTGAATGTAACATGCAGATGACAGCAATGGGTCATATGGCTGGCGCCTGCTCTTTCTCTCTCTCTCTCTCTCTCTCCACCAAAATCCAATACCTGTGATAGGACTAAGAATTATAACAAAATGGCCAGACACAGTGGCTCATTCTTGTAATCCCAGCACTTTGGGATGCCAGGAACTTGAGACCAGCCTGGGCAACACTGCAAGACCCTATCTCTACAAACAAATTAAATAATTAGCCAGGCATGGTGGCACATGCTTGTAGCCTTATCTACTCAGTTGGCTAAAGTGGGAAGATTGTTTGAACCCAGGAGTTCGAGGCTGCAGTGAGCCACAATCGCACCACTGTGCTCCAGCCTGAGCAACAGAGTGAGACCCTGTCTCTCTCTCTCTCTAAAAAAAAGAATTACACAAAAATGAAGCCATGCAAGAACTGATTAGCAAGCTTTTTCTGAATTTTTGTTCTTTCTCTCTCCTTCACACCCATTTTCCCTTGAAGTAGCATAAATATGGTTATGAAATATGTGAATTCTAGCTGTGAGGTGCTTTAGAAGCATGAAGAATTAACTTGGAGGCAAAACCATCAGTTTCCTATTTGAGAAAAAAGGTTACAAGCCCTCAGCTGGTAGCTTTGCCCTTCTGTGAGTCCACAGACATCCCTACGTAGATTTCTGATGCTGCCCCTGATAGCCCGATATTAGCACGAAAGGGATTTAGAAGATTGCAGACAGCAGGGAAAGGACATAATCTATGAAAATGGACTGAAAACGACTTGTGATAAACATGAAGAGGATCTGCAGCTGTTCATTCAAAAACCAAATGACTATTTTTCTCCTTAGAATTGTTTCAGAAATAGCTCACTTTTATAAATGTCTGAATTCTCTAACGATGTAACATTAACATCATCCTGTTGGGTGATGGCTGCACATTTATTTGAGAAAAGATAATGGGGATTCAATTAAAATAAAAATCATCATTAACCACTTTACTTTTTCTGTAGTCACTTACTATCCCCCTCTGGCAGCGTAAGGTCTACAGGCACAACACAAATAATGCAACCTAAAAACCAATGCCTGAGGCTTTTTCCTATGATGTATGTAGGTTTTCCACAAAATATAGACCAGAAGCTGCCTTCGTATGCTAAGACCACCTGTGCAATTAGCCATCACAATGACAGCACATACCTTGTACCTAAAATAGCTAAGAACAACATGTAACCAACAACCTTCTTGGGGACTTAAGAAAGAGTGCTTGACAGCTGGATAACAGGCATCAGTAAAGGAGAAAAGTGGAAAAGGCCATACAAGAAGGTCAGTTTCAAGGAGCAACAGATGAGGATGGCAGCCAAGTGTGTACTTCCTGACCTTTCTGGAACCACCATGGCTCCACTCTGTTGCCCTATCCCAACTAGGAGAAGGCAAGGTTTAGCTGTTTCACTGAAGAACAAACTGGGAACATGATTTTGCCACACCCCTTTGCTTTGGACTGAAAAAAAATGAGGAGCCCACCACTTCTAGTAAACATTAGAGAGTAGGAGGATGGGAGGCTGAGGCATGAGAATTGCTTGAACCTGGGAGGCGGAGGCTGCAGAGAGCCGTGATTGTGCCACCACACTCCAGCCTGGGTGACAGAGCGAGACTCTGTCTCAAAAAAAAAAAAAAAAAAACAAAAGAAAACAAAACAAACAGAGTAGGAGGAACGATTTTACTCTTGAGAAGGAATGGCTTGATTCATTCAGCAGTGAAATTATCTTTGGCATCCTAAGGCAAGAGATTTATATTCTATGTCTTTCTGTAAATCTGACCTAGAAAATCCCATTTCTCCAGTGTCCCGAGCCTGCAGGTCCACTAATATCAAAGGCAAGGCCTCCATTTCTGTCTGGGGATAGGCAAAGTGCTTTTGGTTCTCCTCAATCACCACTGACTAAAACAGCCAGGGAGATGGACTTTACTAAACAGAAAAAAGAGCACATACAGCTGGGCATGGTGAATTTTAAAACTTCCTTTGATAATCTGAGTACTTGTAAAATTCTGGGACCTAAAGTCAGAAGTGCTAGAGGGGAGCAGAATATATGAAAAATGCAAAAACTTTTGTCAACCTTTATTATTTATGTTACCATCATCATTTTTCCAGATCAGAAAGAAACCTGTAACTGAATTAAAATTCAAGAAAATATGGAATGCTAGCTATTCAAGATGGATTTTTATGTTTTAATGGCTACTGTATTTACAAACACATACTCTGACTTATTGGAACATAAATTCTTTCTTTTTTCTTGAGACAGGGTCTCACTCTGTTACCCAGGCTGGAGTGCAGTGGTGCAATCTTGGCTCACTGAAACCTCTGCCTCCTGGGTTCATGTAACTCTCCTGCCTCAGCTTCCTGAGTAGCTGGGACTACAGGTGCCTGCCACCACGCCCGGCTAATTTTTGTATTTTTAGTAGAGACGAGGTTTCACCATGTTGGCCACACTGGTCTTGAACTTCTGACCTCAAGTGATCTGCCTGCCTCAGCCTCCCACAGTGCTAGATTATAGGCATGAGCCATACTGTGCCCAACCCTGGAACATCAATTCTTAAACGGCTATGAGTTTTTTCCAAATCTATAATATTCCTTAAACCATGTACAAGAAAAGTGGTCAACATGATGATTAATCATTATTGATCGGAACAAATTATGGATTGGCATAAGGATGGGATCATGAAAATACTTTGATTGCTGTGTTAGTTACAAGGGTAGATACTGTCAAGTCACCAAACTGCACACTTTGAAGATCTGTACATTTCACTAAGAGTTTTACCAAAGTTAAAAACAATGTATAAGGGGAAACAAGATAAAAAGATGGGGTGAAATGGCTACAGCAGCCAGCTGCCAGGTCAGAGGTAGCACCTGGGTCTCACCATCGCTGAGCACAGGTGTTGGATACCAGAGCCCTGCTTCATGAGGGTCTGCCATGGACCTGGTTGTGGGCCCAGAAAGGCTGGTTTTGGCTGGCACTATTTTCCGTCTTTAATTAGGGCAACATATCCTTAGTTATTAATAGTAATTCTGGTTATAGAAACTTCTCTGGCTGGGTGTGGTGGCTTACGCCTATAATCCCAACACTTTGGGAGGCCGATGCAGGAGGATTACTTGAGGCCAGGAGTCTGAGACCAGCTTGAGCAACATAATGAGACCTCATCTCTACAAAAAAAAAAAAAAAAAAATTAGCCATTCGTGGTGGTGTGCACCTGTAGTCCCAGCTACTCAGGAAGCTGAGGTGGGAGGGCTGCTTGAGCCCAGGAGGTCAAAGCTGCAGTAAGCCAAGACTATTCACTGCACTCCAGCCTGGGCGACAGAGCGAGACTCTGTCTCAAAAAAAAAAAAAACCACAAAAACAAAAAAATAAAAATAAAAATTTCTCTCTTCCGTAGTTAAGTTGGAAAAGATCTATGACTGTGCTTGAACTGAAGATGTATGCACAATGTAGAAATCATTTTCAAGCAGTTTGGTGGCCAGCTGCCAGGCTCAAAATACCTCGAAAATGCACTTTGCCACCCGAGGAACAGGTCCACAATCACAGCTACCCCCCAATTACAGCAACATTAACAGTTAAGCTGATTAGGCAGCTGTCAGGGCTTCTACAGAAACAATCTACACACACACACACTCTTTCAAGATGTGAAGGTACTGCACTCAAGTGCTGACACTCAAACCCTGTAGCCCATCAATAAAGAAAAGTACTTTTTATTTGGCTTTTCTATTGGAGAAGTGCGATCTTCAAAACCACAAATGGGAGAACTTCTAACAGCTCGTGACAGCAGTATCGGCCTTTTTCCCCTTAAGCCTAGAGGTTGTTTGGCTATTTACTGAATAAAGCAAAGAAGACAGAGGAGCAGATTATAAGGTCCCCTGAAGGAAACAGCAGATGGACCAAATCTAGAGAGAGCGCACACGAATTGAGAAACACAGATTTCTGTTCTTTGCAACCCCACTTAGCTATTTTGCTATTGAAGGGCATGTCAAAGAGGCAGTCAAATTATAAGTAGGCAATTACCTAACCCAAAGCCCAAAAACAGCCCAAAAAACACCTCAGGTTTGCAAACCTATCCAGGGAGCTGGACTCAAACATACAGTTTTGATCTAAGACATCACAGTTAAGAAAAACCAGGGTGAGTTCTTCCCCCCACAAACCGTGCAAATTTGCCTAGGAACAAGGGAAAGTGTTTCAGCTGCCCAGGCTGCTCTTCAAGCACTCCGGGCTCCGTTTTCAAGGTTGGTGTGGTGGCAGATCCATGCCAGCTGCTCGAGAAAACTGATGACTGCTCTCCAGGATGTCCACTGGAATCTTCCCTCCCTCTTTCCTGTCCTCCCTGTCCATGAAGTAGGAAGGATTTGGGAAGTCCAAGTTCAGCTTGAATTCCACATCTGGCCTTGGGTTCCGTGACAGCCAGGAGCAGAACGACATGGGCCAGGTGCAGATGCTCCGACGGCCCCATCAGAGACAGTGTCCATATGGCGATCTCTTTGTGACTTTTGTGAGCGAGCATTGGCTTTGATGAACAAGCATCAAACCCTGCTCTGCCTCTGAGAAGGGGAACGTGAGTGGATGTTATCCATTCGGGAGGACCAGAGGCCCCTGTTCATAGGCCTGGTGGTGTGTGCCTGTGGTCCCAGGTACTCAGGAAGCTGAGGTGGGAGGATCACTTGAGCCCAGGAGGCAGAGGCTGCAGTAAGCCGAGATTGCTCTACTGCACTCCAGCCTGGGCAACAGAGCCAGACCCTGTCTCAAGACAATAATAATAATACAAATAATGAATAAGGCATCCTTTCTATTCCTGAACATTCAGTCTAGAAGCTGTCGATGGAGCCATGTAAGGTAGCTGTGCACAAAGCTGGGCAGTGGGGGAGCTGCAGCAGCCCGCAGCACGGTGTGGGGTCCGGGTGGGGCAGGGCAGGTGGTCACTCGGAGAGTGGCCTGACATGGGGTATTGGAGCCCAGCAGAGATGAGGATGGTATGCCCAACAGGAGGCTGCCTAACACAGGGTAAGGGGGAGAGTATTCCTGCATTGGAGCAGTCGGACTGGAGGCGGAGGCCCAGGCAGGGTGGGAAGGTGAGGGGGTGGTGTGTGGGAACTCGGCAGCGGGTAGTGGAGCCCTGTAGGGTGAGGGAGTGTCTGTATAAGGGGCAGCCCAGTACACACAGGAAAAAGGCAGTGACAGTCACAGACAGGGGAAGGGAGAAAATTCTTTAGTATTGGACCGGAGCTGGACGTGTTAAATGTAAATGCATGTATATGCACGTATGTAGATACATGTATTGTGTGCATGTATGTAGACACATGTGTGCATCTGCATATTTCCTAGCCCTGTCCACTGAAGGGCCTGGAAACAGGGACACTCCATGAGCAATGGACACAGCCAACTGCCATATCCTGGTTTCTATACACTCTTCTCCACTGAAAGCAATCCAAGGGCTCCTTGGAAAAATGGCTGACTCCTAGTTCAGCACTGTATGTTGGAGCCCAAGTGCCAGGGCTGAGGCAGCGAAAGTACCAAATAATTCTAGAATATCTTGTGCTAGAAAGTAAGAAAGTACTCAAAGAATGATGGGTGCATGTCAAAAAGACACAGAAGCCACCTTGAAGGGACAACCACTGGCCAAATCCAGACAAACTGCAGCATCAAAATAATCACAGTAACAGATTATAACCAATGAATAAAATAGGAAACCATGGACCTTACTGTATGAACAAACTGAATACACTGAAGGTTTGATGGGGAAACAGTTTCAAAGTACCTCCCACAAAATATTAATTAATTACAAGGAGAAAAAGAGCAACTCGACAGTGGAGAAGTCTGGCAGACACCACCTTAACCAAGGGCTCAGAGCCAAAGGGGACAAATGGAAACCGCATCATCGGACAGGACCTGAAGGGAAGAGATCAGCGTCACCTCTGCAATGTTCTGGTCAAAGATGCACAAACTGAATCAAACCCGGAGGAAACATCACGCAAACCCAAAGCGAGAGACATGCTACAGAGTAACTGGACTGCAATCTTCAAGAGGATGGGATGCTATGAACAGTGAAGACAGACAGGCTTCCTTCAGATTGAAAAGGACTTAAAAGACCTGACAAATAAACGCGATAGGTGAGAAACAACTGGATATTTTCACTATAAAGGACATTACTGGGACAACCGGCAAATCCTGAATGGGATCTGAGGATTAGGAGGGAGAAATGTAACAATGTTAATTTCCCAGTTTTTTGTTTTTTTTCTCCCAGGAAAATGCCCCTGTTTGTAGGAAATACATATCGAAGTACTGGGGAGTGACAGCCATCATTGTGGGCAACTTATGCTTTGAAATGGTGCAGGAAAAGCAAAGTGCTCTGTACACTTTAAAAGGATCTTTTTTTGGGGGGATGGGATCTCGCTTTGTTGCCAAGACTGGAATGCAGTGGTGACATCATAGCTCACTACCGCCTCAAATTCCTTGGCTCAATAGATCCTCCTGCCTCGGTCTCCCAGAGTGCTGGGATGACAGGTGTGAACCATCATGCCTGGCTTATTTACTTATTTATACACACACATGTATTATGAACATGTTCTACTGTCCTAAATATGACATAAAACTTACAAAAATAAAAATGTAAATCAGGTAAGGAAATAAAAAAATAGGAAACACATGGTTATTCAAACTAATTGATGAGGGTTCAACATAAATGTTGGGGCGTGTTGATGTCTCAGTACACGTAGATTACTTTCCCAGTCATTTTCCCAGCACATATTTCATGAACAGCAAGGCTCGCAAGCCAGGCTCTGTGCTAGGCAGTATGGAGGTGACACACATGCCTATCCTGAGCTCCTTCACTTCTGAATTACCCTGTCCCCACCCATGGGAACACTTTGCTTTGGAAAGATTAGGAACGTATACACATGGGTAACCTAGCTATTTCTTTCTTTTTTTTTTTTTTGAGATGGAGTCTCACTCTGTCACCAGGCTGGAGTGCAGTGGCGCGATCTCAGCTCCCTGCAACCTCCACCTCCTGGGTTCAGGCTATTTTCCTGCCTCAGCCTCCCAAGTATCTGGGACTACATGTGCACGCCACCACACCCAGCTAGTATTTGTATTTTTAGTAGAGTCGGGGTTTCACCATGCTGGCTAGGATGGTCTCGATCTCTTGATCTTGTGACCACCTGCCTCGGCCTCCCAAAGTGCAAGGATTACAGGCGTGAGCCACCGCGCCCAGCCATAACCTAGCTATTTCTTAGCACCTAAGTCTTGAGGTCTACCTTGATTTGGGGAGTAGTGGATTGTTTGCAGCTGAAATTGAGCTTACTGGAAAAACAAAAAGCTTCAAGGTACAGAAGGGGCCATTAGCTCAAAGATATTTTACACTTGCTTTGATATATGGAACCTCCATAAATCAAGATAAAAAATTATAAGGCATTTTGACTATATATACACATCAGAAAAAAGTTATTTACATTATACTAGGATAAATGTCAATGAAGTGATAGGAAGTTAAGTAATTCTTTCATGTTATTTAGGTCTCACTTCCAATGTCAGTTCTTTGGATAGGCCTTCCCTGACCACTCAAGTTCAAAATCACCACCCATCAAGTCACTCTCTCGTGCTCCATACCATTTTATTTTCTCACGGTACTTGTTATTATCTGAACGTATTCGCTTGTTGGCACATTCACTATCTTTTTCTCCCTATGCTCCGTGAGGGATCCTTCATCTTGCTGACCGCTGTCTCCCCAGAACCTGTGACAGAGGCCAGCACAACGCTCCATCAAAACTTACTGACTGCACAAATCAAGAAAGGGGATCTGTAAACAAGTCATCTCCAAGAACGTGACAGCCAACCTTACTGTTCAGTGACTCGTAATTTTCTACTAATTTAGATGTCCAAATAAATCATCTGAAATCCTTTTAAATTCTTGTGTTTGAGGCAGCGTATTCACAATGGAAGCTACAACTATCCTGGATGGCAAATGAAGAGAGCTTTTTCATTTCAAAATCTCTTAAGATATGTCAAAATCCCTAAATGTTACATATACCGTGATGTAGTCTGAGGACCCAGTGCTAGTCTGTGAACTTTGCTACCAGTTCGCGAGAAGGTTCAGTACCGAAACAGAGAGAAAGTGTTTAGAAACGCTTTAGCAAGTTTACATCGCTATGACATTTTTATTCCATTTTACAAAAGCATCAGACAGTGACAGTTTAGAGGAAAAAACCTGGTCTTCCACTGGGTATAAGTCTGAGAAGGATTCATCTATAATTTACTTAAAAATACGTTGGAAAGTAATAAAAATGTAACTACTAGACCGGCAACATTTTTAAATTCTGAAAATAAAAAGTACTGATGATGCTCTGAAGCAATGGGAACTCTTACACATGGCTAGGAAGATGCAAACAGCTCTAAATGCCTTAGAGAGTATCTGACAATATGCACTAAGACTGGAGAAGCGTAACTCCACAAGCCAGCAGCGTCGCCCCAGCCTCATACAGGATGCTACGGAATGTTAGCGGCATCCGGGAATGCGATGGCAGCACACCAAAAAGAACGTAAATGCCCATCAACATGAGAATGGGTAAATAAATTGTAGTATATTTAGAAAATAAGATACTATAGAAGTGAAACTGAATACACATTTCAACATGGATTAGTCTTGCTGATACAGTGTTGAGCAAAAAAATAAGAATTTATACAATTATGCCATTTATATAAAATTTTATTTTTTATTTTATTATTTTCTAAATACTTCCAACTCCTTATTTTTTGTCTTTTTTTCTCAGTCGCTCAGGCTGGAGTGCAGTGGCGTGATCTCGGCTCACTGCAACCTCTGCCTCCCAGGTTCAAGCGATTCTCCTGCCTCAGCCTCCCAAGTAGCTGGGATTACAGGCGTGCACCACTATGCCTGACTAACTTTTGTATTTTTAGTACAGATGGGGTTTTGTCATGTTGGCCAGGCTGGTCTCGAATTCCTGACCTCAGGGTGATCCACCCACACTGGCCTCCCAAAGTGCTGGGATTACAGGCCTGTCCCACCATGCCTGGCCAATATATAAAATTGTAAATGATGTAAAATATTATTTATTTCATTAGTGTTCTAGCATACAGTTTAGCATACGATTTTCAGCATACGGATCATACATATATTTTGTTAATGTTTACTTAAGCTACAAATATCGTTGAAAATAATTGAAGATGCTTATCTCAAAATATATTACAATATTTCATGGCCAGGCACGGTGACTTGCTTGAATCCAGGAGGCGGAGGTTGCAGTGAGCCAAGATCGCACCACTGCACTCCCGCCTGGGCAACAGAGCGAGACTCCGTCTAAAGAAAAAAAAAAAAATATATATATATATAAATATATATATATGTGTGTGTGTATATATATATTTGAAATAATATAGATTTCACATACTTTTATATATATGTGTGTGTGTATACATATTTGTATAAATATGTGTATATATATTTAGGGATTTTTGAAATATCTATAGATATTTCAATTTCCAAATGTTTACTGTTACAAAGATAGTTGATTTTGTGCATTGAACCCATATCCTACAATCTTCCTAAACTCACTTATTCGCTCTAACAGCTTTTACATAGATTCCTTTCTAAAGAGACAAATCACGTCGACTTCAAATACAGATAATTTAAAATCCCAGCACTTTGGGAGGCCGAAGTGGGCGGATCACCTGAGGTCAGGAGTTCAAGACCAGTCTGGCCAACATGGTGAAGCCCCGTCTCCACTAAAAATACAAAAAATTAGCCAGGCGCAGTGGCAGGCACCTGTAATCCCAGCTACTTGGGAGCCTGAGGTAGGAGAATCGTTTGAACCCAGGAGGTGAAGGTTGCAGTGAGCTGAGATCGCGCCATTGCACTCCAGCCTGGGAAACAGAGTGCGACTCCATATCAAAAAAAAAAAAAAAAAAAAAGTGTGTGTACATACACACAGAGTATCAAGCTAAATCAGAATAAATGCTGATATGTGACCACTTCTGACCAACAAATATAGCAATTTCATATGGTTAAACCTATTAAAGTTTACAGATTTCATGGAAAATGGGAAACCTGAGCTCAGGATGATGGTTATCTCTGGGAGGAGACACAGGGGATTCAACTGTATTAGTAAAATTTCATTTGCTAAATTGGGTGGGCACGTGGGTGTTTTTTATATTAGTCTTTATCCTTTTTGCATAACCTAAAATTTGCCTTTTTTATTTTGAGAGCCTGGGACAGCACCTTACATAAGAGGAATAACCACAACCAAACTTGGAAGCTTTACCTGTGCCTAACCTAGGCTCCTTGGAGAAGCAGAGGCAAGGCAAGGCAAAGGCACACACACTGTTTGTTTCGGGAAGTGACCCCACGAAACAAGAGTGGAGGCCTGGGAACAGTGGCACTGGGAAGGAGGGCAAGCCCATTCTCTGTCCTTCCAGGTCGTGTTTTCAAGCTTGTCACCTCTGTGGGCAACTGGGGCTTGATCTGCTGGGGAGCCAGTAAGAACCCACCTGAGAATTGTTGGATTCAGTGTCAGAACACTGGGCAACATAGCAAGATCTTGTCTCTTAAAAAAAAAAAAAAATCAGGCCGGGCACAGTGGCTCGTGCCCGTAATATCAGCACTTTGGGAGGCTGACATGGGCAGATCACTTGAAGTTGGGAGTTTGGGACCAGCTTGGCCAACATGGAGAAACTCTGTCTCTACTAAAAACACAAAAATTAGCTGGGTGTGGTGGCATGTACCTGTAGTCCCAGCATTTTGGGAGACCAAGGCAGAAAGATCATCTGAGGTCAGGAGTTTGAGACCAGCCTGGTCAACAGGTGAAACCCTGTCTTCACTAAAAATACAAAAAAATTAGCCGAGCATGGTGGTGGATGCCTGTAATCCTAGCTACTTGGGAGGCTGAGGTGGGAGGATCACTTGAATCCGGGAGGCAGAGGTTGCAGTGAGCTGAGACTGCACCACTGCGCTCCAGCCTGGGTGACAGAGTGAGACTCCATCTCAAAAATAATAATAATAAATAAATAAACAAAAATGAAAACTTAGCCGATGTGCTGGTGCATGCCTGTAGTCCCAGCTACTTGAGAGGCTGAGGAAGGAGGATTGGTTGAACCCAGGAGGTCAAGGCTGCAGTGACCTATGATCACACCACCACATTCCAGCCTGGGTGACAGAGCAAGATCCTGTCGCTTTTTAAAAAGACAGAGAAAAAAAAAATACTGGGGTTAAAAACAAACAAGCAAATACAATCACATTGGGACAAATCCAAATCTGTCAAAGAAAAATGAAGCACTAAGCCTGCCGCACTCCTGATGGAGCGACTGACTAGCAGAGCACAGGCATGAAATTAACAACCCTACAGCTGAGAAATATACATTGAAAGGTAAGTCCTTTTCTCCACCTATTTTTCTTACAGTTTGTTTTCCTATGATTTATTATCCCCCCAACACTATTAAGAAATACTGATAAAAACATAGAGCCAAACCTAACAATCTAGAGCAAAGATTTACCTTTACATGATAATAGCACTGTGTTATTTATTCAACTATTTGGAAGAATGTAAAAGCTTACTCCAATAGTTAGAAGCTTATGAAGACAAAAACGTTTTCAAGTTAGGAACAAAAATTTTTTTTATAGAGATGGGGTCCTGCTATGTTGGCCAGGCTGGTCTCGAACTCCTGGGTTCAAGCAATCCACCTGCCTCAGCCTCCCAAACTGCTGGGACTATGGATGTGAGCTACTGCGCCCAGCCAGAAATTATTTTTTGAAATTAAAGTGTTTCGTTGCAATCAGGATTATTCTGCCTATAATCCAACAAAAGCAACTGTTTTATTTTTTGCACATTCATAGATAACCTGAATAAACAGGTGATTTCAGGAGAAACTACAACAAAATAAGACACTGGTAGAAGAAAAATGTAAAGGAAACATTTGATTCTGCCCATATTTTTAAAAATATTTCTTTAATAGAAACGGGGTCTCACTATGTTGCCCAGGCTGGTCTCAAACTCCTGGCCTCAAGCAATCCTCTTGCCTTGGCCTCCCAAAGTGCTGGAATTACAAGCATAAGCCATCATGCCTGGCTTGATTCTGTCCATATTTTATATCCAATTGATGATCTATAGATAACTATAATATAAACATTTTATATTTAGTCATTTCAGATATTACTGTTAAAGTTATTCAGTACAATTTATAGGAAGTTCACTGAACTGCTGTTATTAGAATTTCTGCTGGGATGATTTCCAGTATAAATTTAGGTTAGATATAATCCCCAAATGGTTTAAAAACTGAACTGAAACCCAACAAGGACTCACCCTTTTTGCAGGTTAAAAATTTCCCAGGCTACAGTTAAAAAGAAAAGGTAGAAATAGAAAAGACTGTGAGGTTTCTTGAGAGAATTCCTACGTATATAATTTTAACATAAATTGGCAATTCATCTGGTTTTTTACAACAATAAACAACAAGGTTAACTTATTTGTAACATAAAAACTTACAGCTCTTAGAAAGCATGAGAAAACTCAAAAGGATGATTTCAAAATGTCTAAATTATGCCTGGACTTGGGAGAGCAAACAGCGTTTGTAAATGAAACAACCCTGAAAGACACAAAGCTGGTGACTGCTGCCTCTCCCCTGCTCCACTTCCGGGTGGGTCATCTCCAGGTGGGTGCACTCCGAGAGCTCCCTGCTCTGCCCTCTTCTCCCATCGCGCCACCATCCACGTGCTGCAGGCTCAGCTTCCTGACATGGAGCTCTGATGGCCGCTCTGCGTTCAGAAAACCTCCGACGGTTTCCCACAAAAGGGCAAGCTCTGGGTTGTGCTGGGCGGCCCCATACTTACTCTTCTGGCCCGATTTTTCTGACTCTGGCCACATATCAGCTATGTGCTAAGCACACAGAATGGCTCACTACTCCCGAAATGGCCCACCCTCTCCCGATTCAGCTCTTTTCTCATTTTGTTCCCTGTGGCCAAAATTTCCTTTCCCTTCCCTGCTAAAATCCTACCCAGCTCTCACAGCCCTTCTCCAATGCCACCTCCCTGTGAGATCTTTTATTCCAACTCGCTGTGATCCTTCCTCCCTTCTTACCTCAACACACTTTTTAAATTATTATTACTTTTTTATTTTATGGAGATAGGGTCTCACTATATTGCCCAGGCTGGTCATGAACCCCTGGGCTCAAGTGATCTGCCCGCTATAGCCTCCCAAAATGCTGGGATTACAGGCACGAGCCACCGTGCCTGGCCCTATACTTTCAAGTGTTTCTTTCTTTCTTTTTTTTTTTCTTTGAGACTGAGTCTCACTCTGTTGCCCAGGCTGGGGTGCAGTGGCGTGATCTTGGCTCACTGCAACCTCTGCTTCCCAGGTTCAAGCAATTCTCCTGTCTCAGCCTCCAGAGTAGCTGGGATTACAGGCACCTGTCAACATGCCCAGATAATTTTTGTAATTTTTTTTTTTTTTGAGATGGAGTCTCGCTCTGTCGCCCAGGCTGGAGTGCAGTGGCGCGATCTTGGCTCACTGCAAGCTCTGCCTCCCAGGTTCACGCCATTCTCCTGCCTCAGCCTCCCGAGTAGCTGGGACTACAGGCACCCGCCACCTCACCCGGCTAGTTTTTTGTATTTTTTAGCAGAGACGGGGTTTCACCGTGTTAGCCAGAATGGTCTCGATCTCCTGACCTCGTGATCTGCCTGTCTCGGCCTCCCAAAGTGCTGGGATTACAGGCTTGAGCCACCGCGCCTGGCCAATTTTGGCATTTTTAGTAGAGACGGGGTTTCAGCATGTTGGTCAGGCTGGTCTGGAACTCCTGACCTCGTGATCCGCCTGCCTTGGCCTCCCAAAGTACTGGGACTACAGGCGTGAGCGACCATGCCCGGCCACTTTCAAGTGTTTCTAAAGGCACTAAGATTCCATTTGATATCAGAATTACTTGCCATCCCTGTGGCCTGGACTTGATTTTGCTGCAGGGCTGGACACCATGAGACAGAAGCTGCATGACTCACGCTCTATCCCCTGAAGCCACTGGCACCAGTGCCTGGCACATTGTAGGCATTCAAGTATGTCCTGAGTTACACGGTATCGAAGTACTTGCTCCAAGAAAGCCACTGGAAGGGAAATATTTTGGGTGCATCGGCTGAAAACTAAAGAACCAGCGATAGCGTTTTGAGAAAAAGCCTCAGAACATGGAAAACACATCCCAGTGGCAGAGCTATTTTACTTTTGTGGGACTAAGATCTATAGCCTTTTGTGAGGTCATGAGGGGGAAAAACAAAATACACACACACACACACACACTCTTTCTAGGTAAATAATAAATGAACTAAAGGAATCTTTAAAATAAGCTCAATCATTTTCCCCAGTTGTAGAAATACAAGAAACATGAACAATTTTGTTACGACAAAATCATAAATAGTCCTAACAGGTTTTAGGTAAATCAGCCCCAGGAAAAAGCTGAATTCCTTCTTTTGTGAATGCACTCCCAAGTAACAGGAAGCCCGGCTAAAGATCTCCAGGTTTTCTTTAATTACAGTCTCTGAAAATGAATAAGTGAATAAATAAGTAAATGGATTGAATAAGACTTGACTCAGAGTTCACTAAATGCCAGCGCTTCTCAAAGTGTCTATGGAGAAGGACTGGTTTTGAAACATTTGCTATCTGCTGCAGACTGATACGCTTCTAAAAATACAATAAAAATTCTGTGCCAACATCTATAAGTGGACATACATTTTCTCTTTTTTTTTTGAGATGGAGTCTCGCTCTGTCCACTAGGCTTAAGAACAGTGGCATGGTCTTGGCTCACTGCAACCTCTGCCTCCCAGGTTCAAGTGATTCTCCTGCCTCAGCCCTGCGAGTAGCTGGGATTACAGGTGTGCGCCATCACACCTGGCTAGGTTTTGCATTTTTAGTAGAGACAGGGCTTCTACATGTTGCCCAGGCTCGTCTCGAACTCCTGACCTCAGGTGATCTGCCCGCCTCAGCCCCCAAAAGTGTTGGGATTACAGGTGTGAGCCAATGCGCCCGGCCTAAAAGTGGACATACATTTTCTATACTTAATTTGTCAGGGACCAGTCATGTCCTGTTTCCCCAAATCCACACACATTCAACATGCTACAAATGCAGGCAAAGGGAGGATAGATGCCTACCTTCTCCTCTCGTGCCTCAAACACGGCTTCATGGACGCTGCAAGCAAAAAGTGAGGTAGGCAGATCACTTAAATCCATCATCTCATCCAAATCATCTTCATTTTCACCAAAAATCATCTCTTCTTCCTCTTCTTGGTCAGTGCTACACAGATCTGACTGGCTATCATTCCAAGATTTCATAGTGTCTCTCAGCATTATCCCCCAAAGTGGGCCTTTTCCGTCTGTATAGTCCTAGGATCAGGCACCCACTGTTAAAAAAAATGAAAACGCAGAGGTAAAACTCTGAAGGCCAAATAATGTTCCAATCAATCAATGTCTCCAGGCTGCAATTCATCAAATGAAGGAATCTTATTTAGAAAGATAAATCAGTATTTAAATCAAAGCATTTCAGTCCTCATAAGTGAATTCTAGATACGCTAATTTGATTTGCTTAGAATATTTTATGTAACATATTTCACTGGCAATGATTTATTAAGGAAAAAAAGGCAAAACGTTTTCTAGTGAACTTATGGAAAAAAGGGTAATATAAAATGAGATCATATCAATATGTACTCCAGTTTATAAGCAGTAGAAAGAAAAATGTGAACCAGAAGAGCCTCTACATATTTGTTTGGGGTTTTCCATCTACAACAGTGTAACTGGCACAGCCAAATACAACCCACACTAATTCTCTCACCATCTGCACCCTGAAATATGGTCTGTGATGAGCTGACTCTACCTCTCCTAACCAATTTGCTCTCTTTGAATACACTTGAAAGAATTAAGTTACACAGAATCAAAAGCTGTCTATAAATTCAGTCTTTGTTAATATCTAAAATATTTGCAGTAGGCAAAATTTAACACAGAAAATCAAAAAGAGAGCCAGGTGCGGTGGCTCATGCCTATAATCCCAGCACTTTTTTTTTTTTTTTTTTTTTTGAGATGGAGTCGTGTTGTGTTGCCCAGGCTGGAGTGCAGTGGCTCGATCTCAGCTTACTGCAACCTCCACCTC
This sequence comes from Chlorocebus sabaeus, assembly GCF_047675955.1. Taxonomy (NCBI): domain Eukaryota; kingdom Metazoa; phylum Chordata; class Mammalia; order Primates; family Cercopithecidae; genus Chlorocebus; species Chlorocebus sabaeus. The sequence goes on from NC_132923.1 coordinate 112,555,958, forward strand.
CTGGGTTCAAGCAATTCTCATGCCTCAGCCTCCACTACAGGCGTGTACCACCATGCCTGGCTAATTTTTTGTATTTTTTGGTAGAGATGGGATTTCACCATGTTGGCCAGGCTGGTCTCCAACTCCTGACCTCAGGTGATCTGGAGACCTCGGCCTCCCAAAGTGCTGGGATTACGGGTGAGAGCCACCACGCCTGGCCAATCCCAGCACTTTGGGAGGCTGAGGCAGGGATCAAAGGATCACTTGAGCTCAGGAGTTCAAGACCAGCCTGGCAACATAGTGAGACCTTGCCTCTACAAAAAATTTAAAAAAATAAAAAGATGTCATTTTTCTGAACTTTCTTTGAGATGGAGTCTTGCTCTGTCGCCCAGGCTGGAGTGCAGTGGCACAATCTCGGCTCACTGCAAGCTCCGCCTCCCGGGTTCACACCATTCTCCTGCCTCAGCCTCCCAAGTAGTTGGGACTATAGGCACCTGCCACCATGCCCAGCTAATTTTTTGTATTTTTAGTAGAGACAGGGTTTCACCGTGTTAGCCAAGATGGTCTCCATTTCCAGACCTCATGATCCGCCCGCCTCGGCCTTCCAAAGTGCTGGGATTACAAGCATGAGCCACTGCGCCCAGCCCCTTTTTCTGAACTTTAAAAAATAACCAATTTTAAGACAAATGTCTGAAGCTGACAGTGTCGCTGAGTGGAATAACAGGACAGAATCTGTCTCTCATAGACTGTTTCTGTGCATGTCTGCCTCTTCCAATGAATTGCACATCACATCCACCGAGCACAGAGTCTTGGACATGACACATTTCAAGATGTAGGGGCAGAATTTAAGAAATACGTAGCAGGCACAGACAAACTAAGTGATTATGATTACTACCTCAATACCACCTGATTTGTGATTTTTCACGTTTATTTCAAAGAACAGAAGGTCACAAATACATTGCTTATACACAGTACAATATAGAATGGTAATTATAGAATAAAAATAGTGAGGTTTTTTGGTATTCTATAACACTAATCAAGACTACTTCTAAGAAGTAAAATCTTTACTCATTTGTATACACATTTTCTGAGTGCCTACTGCTTGGTGTTGGGGAGTGAAGAAAACATGGTTCCTACCCTCAAGGCACTCCCAGCAAAGCCAGCATTTCTCCTCCTCAACAATGGTAAGCACCCATTCTCCTAAAGAACTTCATTCCATCAGCTGTCAGCTGTACTTAATTTTTTTTTTTTTTTTTTTTTTTTGAGACAGAATTTTATCCTGCCACCCAGGCTGGAGTGCAGTAGTGCAATCTTGGCTCACTGCAACCACCGTCTCGCAGGTTCAAGCCATTCTCCTGCCTCAGCCTCCCAAGTAGCTGGGACTACAGGCATGCACCACCATGCCCAGCTAATTTTTGTATTTTTAGTAGAGATGGGGTTTCACCATGTTGGCCAGGCTGGTCTCAAACTCCTGACCTTAAGTTATTGGCCCACCTCGGCCTCCCAAACTGTCAGCTATACTTTCAATTCCTCCTTCTCCACTTGTTCCTCTTCCTCGGCAAACATATGTGTTCCCATAAGCCCTACCATCTGGATTCTACCCTCCCTTCACACTGGTCCTAATTCTCCTTCACCTTCCTACCAGCTCCTGGGAAATGTGGTATCTTCTTGCCGCGCTCCCTCTGCTCTAGTCACTCCTGAATTAGGTGCAGTTTGGCCTCCGCACTACCTTTCGACTGCAGCTGCCCTCCTCATGGACGGCAAAGGCTTCCCAGCAGGCATCCCACATTTTATCATGCGTCACTGTATCACACAGAACTGCATTTTTTCCAAAGTGAAGGCTTGTGACAACCCTGCATTGAGCAAGTCTATCAGTGCCATTTTCAAACAGGATGTGCTCACTTCATGTTTGACATGTTCTGGTAATTCTCACAATATTTCAGACCTTTTCATTATTATTGTATCTGTCATGGTGATCTGTGGTCAGTAATCTTTGATGTTACCATTGTAATTGTTTTGGGGCACCATGAAACGCACCCTTATAAGACGGCAAACTTAATCAATACATGTTGTGGGTGTTCTTAATCAATACACATGGGTGTTCTTAATCAATGAATACATGTAGGTGTCCTTAACCAATACATGTTGTGGGTGTTTTGTTTTGAGACGGAGTCTCACTCTGTCGCCAGGCTGGGGTGCAATGGGGTGATCTTGGCTCACTGCAACCTCCACCTCCCGGGTTCAAGAGATTCTCCTGCCTCAGCCTCCCGAGTAGCTGGGACTACAGGTGTACGCCACCACACCCAGCTAATTTTTTGTATTTTTAATAGAGACAGGGTTTCACCATATTGGCCAGGATGGCCTCGATCTCTTGACCTTGTGATCTGCCCACCTCGGCTCCCAAAGTGCTGGGATTACAGGCGTGAGCCACGGTACCTGGCTGTGGGTGTTCTTAATCAGTATGTGTTGTGGGTGTTCTAACTGCTCCACTGACTGGGGCCATTCCCCCGACTCTCTCCCTCTCCTCGAGCCTCCCCACTCCCTGAGACACGACAATACTGAAATTAGGCCAACTGATAACCCTTCAATGGCCTCTAAGTGTTCAAGTGAAAGGAAGCTTCGTGAGTCTCTCATTTCAAATCAAAAGTCAGCAACGATGAAGCCTCCTGAGGAAGATTCGTCCCGAGACGCTGAAAGCTAAGTCTCTTGACCAATCAGTCAAGTCGTGAATGCAAAGGAAAAGTTCCAAAGGATATTGAAAGTGCTACTCCAGTGAACACACAAATGTTAAAAAGACAAAAACAGCCTTAAAATGATATGGAAAGTCTGAGTAATCTAGACAGAAGATCAAACCAGCCACAACATTCCCTTAAACCAAAGTCTAATCCAGTGCAAGGCCCTAACTCTCTTCACTTCTATGAAGGCTGAGAGAGCTGAGGAAGCTGCAGAAGAAAAGTCTGAAGCTAGCAGAGGTTGGTTTATGAGGCTGAAGGAAAGAAACTATCTCTGTAACATAGAAGTGCAAGGCGAAGCAGCAAGTGCTGATGTGGAAGCTGCAGCAAGTTCTCCAGCAGATATAGCTAAGGTCACTGATGAAGGTGGCCACACTCAACAGATTTTCAATACAGACAAAATAGCCTTCTATTGGAAGAAGATGCATCTAGGACTTTCATAGCTAGAAGTCAATGCCTGGCTTCAAAGCCTCGAAGAACAGGCTGACTCTTTTGTTAGGGGCTAACATAGCTGGTGACTATAAGTTAAAGCCAATGCTCATTCACCATTCTAAAAATCCTACAGCCCTTAAGAACTGTGCTAAATCTACACTGCCTGTGCTCTATGAACGGAATAATACAGCCTGGATGACCGCACATCTGTTTACAGTATGGTTTCCTGTATGTTTTAAGCCCATTCTTGAGACCTACTGCTAAGAAAAAAAAAAGAGAGATTCCTTTCAAAATATTACTGCTCGTTGACAATGCACTTGGTCACCCAGGAGCTCTGACAGAAATACACAGGGAGATTTCTTTTCCTGTCTGCTAACACAATATCCATTCTGCGGCCCATGGATCAAGGACTAACTCTGACTTTCAAGTCTTACTATTTTAAGAAATACATTTCATAAGCATACAGCTGCCAGAGACGGCAATTCCTCAGATGGATCTGGGCAAAGTAAATGGAAAACTTTCTGGAAAGAAGTCACCATTCTAGATGCCATTCAGAACATTCGTGATTTACGGGAGGAGGTCAAAATTGCAACATCATCAAGAGTTGGGAAGAAGTTGATTTCAACCCTCATGGATGACTCTGAGGTGTTCAAGACATCAGTGGAGAAAATAACTGCAGATGTGGTGGAAATACCAAGAGAACTAGAATTAGAAGTGGAGCCTAAAGATGTGACTGAATTCCTGCAATCTCAAACAAAACTTGAATGGATGGGAGTTGGCTTCCTGTGAATGAGCAAAGAAGGCAGCCGCCTGAGATAAAATCTACTCCTGGGGAAGATATTGTAAACATCATTGAAATGGCAACAAAGGATTTACAATATTCCATAAACTTAGTTGATAAAGCAATGGCAGGGATTAGAGGATTGGCTGCAAATTTGAAAGAACTTCTATTGTAGGTAAAATGCTATCAAACAGCATCACATACTACAGAGAAATCTGTCATGAAATGCTGTTGTCTTATTTTAATAATTGCCACAGCCACCCCAAACTACAGCATCACCACCCTGATCAGTTAGCAGCCATCAACCTCAAGGCAAGACCTTCCACCAACAAAAAGATTACGACTCAGTCGTCAGCATTATTTTTTTAGATGGGGTCTAACTCTGTTGCCCAGACTCTAGTGCAGTGGCGTAATCATGGTTCACTGTAGCCTTGACCTTCCCAGGCTCAGGTGATCCTCCCACCTCAGCCTCCCAAGTAGCTGGAACTACAAGCGCACACCACCATGCCCGGTTAATTTTTGTATTCTTTGTAGAGATGGGGTTTTGCCATGTTGCCCAGGTTGGTCTCGAACTCGTGAGCTCAAGTGATTCACTCACCCCAGCCTCCTAAAGTACTGGGACTATAGGTGTGAGCCACCACACCAGCTGATCGTTAGCATTTTTCAGCAACAAGGTATTTTTTAAATGAAGGTATATACATTTTTTTTTTGAGACGGAGTCTGGCTCTGTCGCCCAGGCTGGAGTGCAGTGGCCGGATCTCAGCTCACTGCAAGCTCTGCCTCCCGGGTTCACGCCATTCTCCTGCCTCAGCCTCCCAAGTAGCTGGGACTACAGACGCCCGCCACCTCGCCTGGCTAGTTTTTTGTATTTTTTAGTAGAGACGGGGTTTTACCATGTTAGCCAGGATGGTCTCGATCTTCTGACCTCATGATCCGCCCATCTCGGCCTCCCAAAGTGCTAGGATTACAGGCTTGAGCCACCGCGCCCGGCCAGGTATATACATTTTTAGAAGACATATGCTATTGCACAATTAATAAACTATAGTATAGTGTAAACAAGACTTTTATATGCACTGAGAAACCAAAATTCGTGTGACCGACTTTATTACAATGATCTGTAACAAAACCCACGACATCCCCGAACAAGCCTGCAGTTGAAACCCAGTGTCAAGTCTCAGCCTGTATCTGTAGCACATGACTGGCCTGCCTATTCCACTCAATCTTGGACCTCCCTGTGTCCCTGCCTTCTGGGTCTTGGCTCTTCCTGGCCCTTCTTCCTCACCAACTCTATCTTTTTTACTGCCTCCTCTTTCTTCACATCCTCATCCTCTTTTCCTCGTCTTCCTCTCCTGGGAGATTTTATCCACACTGGAGTATTTAGCTGCCTAACCACCAGAGGTTCTCAACTAAGTTCCTGCCTCCCTATGGTTCACACACACCTGTGTCAATACTGGCTCTCATTTCATGCAACAACCTTAAGAGAGGATGAATGTCACCAAAGTTGGGAGGGAAGCCAGAGCAGAACCTTGAGCAATAAGGAGGATACGTAGTTTGGAAAAGTACCATGTTCCCAAGAGACTGTGATCTGCCTGTTGGTCTTTCCTGCCTACAAATCCTGAAAATCACTGATCTATATAGCTACGTTCAAATTTATATATCAGGATTCACTCTCTCTCCCGAGTTCTAGTCTTGTATTTTTCAATTTCTTTCTTTGCTTTTTTTTTTTTTTTTGAAACGGAGTTTCGCTCTTATTGTCCAGGCTGGAGTGCAGTGGAACGATCTCAACTCACTGGCAACCTCCGCCTCCAGGTTGCAAGCGATTCTCCTGCCTCAGTCTCCCGAGTAGCTGGGACTACAGGCACGCGCCACCACACCTGGCTAACTTTTTGTATTTTTAGCAGAGATAGGGTTTCATCATGTTGGGCAGGCTGGTCTCAAACTCCTGAGGTCAGGTGATCTACCCTCCTCGGACTCCCAAAGTGCTGGGATTACAGGCGTGAGCCACCACACCCAGCCATAAATTTTCACTTTCTATTGAATATATCTATCTGGGTGGCCCACGGGTACAACGACTGTTTTTAGCTTATTCATTTATTGTGCCAGAAATCTCCAATCTGGAAAGGGGTCCTGGGGGAGCAGGGCAGGGAGCGGTACTGTATCTCACTGTGGCTATTAGTCTTTTCTTCAAGACAAGGTTACCAGGTGGACTTAGCTCCTACAGGGCTTGGTTCGTTTTCCTGTTACTTATGTTGTGATTATTTGTTTACAAATCACTCCTAGCTACAAGACTATCTGTGAAGCCCCGGGCCCTGGCACAGTTTCCCGCTCACAGTGTATGCTTAATAAGGGAGGCTGAATAAAAGCAGGTAGCATTGTGGTGACCCCACTGATACGTCAGCACAGACACAGGTAAATTGAATTCTGCATGGGATTAGAGACAGCTTCCCAAAGGAGGCGATGGTGAGACTTCAAGGACGAACAGAATTTCAGGAGGAAAAGAATGGGGAATATTCCACGCAAAGCCAGCAGGACATGAACAAAGGCAGGAAGACAATAGGACCCGCATGTTCACGTGATCTGGCATGGCTAAGGTGCAAAGTATTTGGTGGGGGTGGCATGAGACAGTTGGAAAGGCAGGTATGGGCCAGGTTGCCAAGAAAGTAGGGTTACAGAGTTTTGACATAAAAACCATGTCAATATCAGCATGCCACTGAGGGTTTTTAGGCAGGGAAATGATAAAACCAAGAGCACTTTACTTTTAGGATCTCTAAAGGCGGGCTGTCTTTGTGTCTTATCTCTTAAAGGCACTAACGTTTCTATCCTATTCCCAACCCATTAAAAAGACGTAAAGAAAATACTGTGCCTGGGTTTTTGGAGGCTGACAAGTTAAGGAGCTCTGGCTGACTAGATTTGGAAATTTGAGAAAGTCAACCTATTCTTGATAAGATTTTTTTTGTTTGTTTCAAGTTCCCTCGTCTAACCCGTAAAAAGATTTTAAAAAACAGAACACAGGAAATAATCCTTCACCTGACTTAAAAAAAAAAAAATTCTTAGAATGTCACACCTTCATTTCCTGTTTTCTACCTTCAATTTTGAGTACCTTTTTTTTTTTTTTTTTTTTTTTGATATAACTTCAAACAGAAGTTATAAGAATAGCACAAGGAATTCGGGTACGCTGTATCCTTTACCCAGAGTCACTAATTCCTTCTGTTTTGTCCATCTGCTTTATCTTTCTCTATTTTTATAGATGAGCATTTTCCTGAGCCATTGAAAGATGGAACATACCCCTTTTACTTCCAAATACTTCAGTGTATAAGAACAAGATCATTTTCTTACATAACCCATAAGATAGTTATCAAAAATAGGAAATTTAACATTGATATAATACTATTATCTAATACATAATTTGTCAAATGCATAATCTGGATTCAAATTTTGTCAGTTATCCTAATAACGTCTTAGCTATTTTCCTTCCCTTTTTTTTTTTAGATTATTGTCAAATTATTTGTCTTTTGTCCCAAGATATCTATATTTCTTTCTTTTTTCTTTTTTTAGAGACAGGGTCTCTGTCACCCAGGCTAGAGTGCAGTGGTATGATTACCACTCTGCTCCAACCATCACAAGACTCAACTGTTCCTCAGTTTACCAATCCAGGGAACTCCTGACTGGCCCAGCAGAATGGGCTGAACCAATATCCTCCAACTCCTGTAAGCAAAAAGTCTGTGCTATTCCAGGTTTCCCATCATCTCCAACACAACTGTAACTGCGGCTGGCTTCTGGCAAATTGTTTCTTCATGGAAATATCAAATGAGTGGAAAAACTCCAAGTAGCATGACCATCTGGTCCGCCACAACAAGCCTGTGACAAAAGTCATCTATCAAGGCAAAATGTCAAGCACATGGCATGGATCTTGCATTTTCCGTTCTGATCAGGAAAAGGCAAGTTTTTTCTCCTCCAGGATTAAAATAATAATTTTTCAAATTAATAGGCTTCCCAACCTGGTGAACATTTCAATATCTTAGCTAGAAGCACTTTTTACTTTTTGTGTGTGTTAAAAACGCTAGCAAGCAATACTGGAAGCAAACAAGTGCTCCATTATCAGCTCTACAAGCGTCCTGCTGAATAACCTTGGGAAAAATCACTTGGCTTTTCCGTATTTATAAAATAAACAAAATAAAATACATAAAATGTATAAAACATACACAGGTGCTTTGGGCTACTAAGTTCCTTTTATGAACTTCTACATTACAAATTTCAACTAAGTTAAAAAACAAAACGAAACACCTGGACTGGTGTGGTGGCTCATGCCTGTAATCCCAGCACTTCGGGAGGTGGAGGCAGGCGGGCTGCCAGAGCTCCAGAGTTCAAGACCAGCCCGGGCAACATGGCAAAACCCCGTCTCTGCAAAAAAAATACATGGTGCACGTCTGCAGTCCCAGCCACTCAAGAGGCTGTGGTGGGAGGACTACTTCAGCCTGGGAGGCCAAGGCTGCAGTGAGCTGTGTTTGCACCACTGCACTCCAGCCTGGGCAACAGAAGGAGAACTTATCTCAAAAAAAAAAAGAAAAGAAAAAGAAAACAAAAACAACAACGAAAAGCCACTTAGGACTATCAATGGGAAGTTCCAAAGGGCTATCACAAAGCCCTACCTTCTATTCTCTACTCATTTACCACTTACAGGTAGAACTGTACTATTTTTTAGTAGCTGTGTGTAAGAAAAATTTGGTGCGACAGTAAAGTAAAACAGGTGAAAATCTGATTTTTGTATTTTGTATGTTTCAGTGACCCATGTCCTGTTTTCACAGATAACCTAGAATTAGTCCTGTTAAAATTGAGGTTCCACTCCACCAGGAATTTGTTAGCAAGAGACAGATAGAAATAAACAACCACCACCAGCCTACAAAACACATGAAAATAACAGGCTTTAAAGAATAACTGAAGCTGAGATACATAAGACTGACGCTATTTGTTGTGCTGTGTGTAATTCCTTTCCCCTGGATAGAACTTCTACATTCTAGGGAGAAAGTGGAGATTGCTGTCCTACCTTCACCTTCTGTGGGGGTTTTTTCTAAGTAACAAATAGTGTTGAACTTCAGAGCTTCCATTATTTCACAGGCTTCAGGGTAATGGATTTCCGGTTCACACTACTTTTCATGTTTTAAGTCCTTCAATCAACAACTCTAACACCATACAAAATCTGCTCTTGTCTGTTACCTAATGTTCACATGTTTGAAACCTTTACAAACGCTGTATTTCAACAACAGGAAAAATCTTGTTTCCTAGAAAAGCACTGAAATCTGTTTCCAGGATAAGAAAAAAGGTCTAGGCCGGGCGCGGTGGCTCAAGCCTGTAATCCCAGCACTCTGGGAGGCAGAGGTGGACGGAAGGCTTGGGCCCAGCAGTTCAAGAACAGCCGGGCAACATGGTGAGACCCAATCTCTACAAAAAATTAGCCGGCACCTGCAGTCCCAGCTACTCCGGACGCTGAGAGGTGGGAGGATCGCTTGATCCTGGGAAGTTGAGGCTGCAGTGAGTTGTGTCTGCACCACTGCACTCCAGCCTGGGTGACAGAGCCAGGCCTATGCCTCAAAAAGAAGGAAAGGACAGGACAGGACAGCAAAGGAAAAGAAAAGAGAAAAGAAAAGAAAAGAAAAAAGACAAGGCTTGCCAATGCAGTAAAATGTAAAACTGATGACCCGGCTAACGAAGAGACTCAGTTTTCAGGCTTTTCACAGTCTTTGCATGGAAAGCCCATTTCTAGAAGATCAATTTAAATCCCCACCAAAAAGAACACATTTGTGTGATGCATATCTAGCTCCTGAATTACGTGTTTACAGAGCTTAAGATATTGAACTAAAGCCAATGAAACAGTCTTAGAACAAATTACTTTACATCGTATGTAATCACAGCTACCGATAAATCAATTGCTTCTTTTGCCAAATAGTACATCAGAGACTTCTACGAAAAGTTCAAATAAATGTGGTGTACTCGGTGGCTTCCAACAAGTGGAAGCGAATATTTTTGGCTTTCAGCACTACAGGAAAACATCCCTTTAAATAATCCTTGTTTGTATCTGAAACACGGATCTGGATTGCTTCCTACACTAGAATCCTAATCTCTAAAGGAGATGATCAGATTTTGCACGGAAGCTAGACGAATCAACCTGGAACAGATCACTCCTGCCCTACCTGTCCAGGCGGCGGACAGAAGCAGACAGACAAGTTTCAAGAAGTTAGGGAGTCACTGATGCGATGGTGATCCACGCACCGTGGGGGCAGCGGGGCAAGGGAGAAAGACACGAGGCTTCCACCTTCCAGGCGCCCATGCACCGCTCCTGCCTTCAGAGGCAGGCTGGGCCTGTCGGCTTTTCAAAAAGTCAAACACTTGGTGGGAGAAAATCGTTGGTGGAGAAGACAAAACACTTTTGTTTTGTTTTCCGGGACACCACCCTCGAGGCTGCCAGACTAGACCCCGCACGCGATAAGGGTGCGGCGGGAGGCGACGTCGCGCGCGGCAGCATCTCCGGGTCCCGTGGCTGGGGGCTCCCACCCCTCCCGAGCTTCTTGGAGTGGCTTCTTCCTTTTTTTTATTTTTAACTTTTCACGGCCCCCGCCCCCGCCCCGCGCCCCACCCCCACCCCGCGCTGGGTGCAAACCTGCTGGAGAGGGCGGGCGCCAAGGAGCCTCACCTGCACGCCCCGCCGCCGCAGGACCGGAGCCGGGAGGACGGCGGACGAGCCCTGGCGGCCCGACGGGTCTGCGGGGAGCCGGGCGCCGCGAGCTGCGGGGCCTCCGAGAGCCTGGCAGGCGGCAGGTGGGGCTGAGGGCAAAGCCAGGAGCCGCGGGCAGCAGGAGCCTCGCCGCCACGCCCTCGACGTCGGAGAGAGCGGCCGCCTAGGCGCGGACTAGGGCGGTGTCCCGGCTGAGCGAGGCTGCCGGCGCCGCGCGCGCTCCCGGGCCCCTGCGCGCGCCCGCCTTGTCCCCTCCTGTTCTGGCAGGGCGCGCGCACGGCGGCGCAGGCGCCGGAGGCCCGGCCGAGGCCGGGGCCGGGGCGGGGGCGCGCGGGGGCCGGGGTGGGGGTGTCTCGCCGCGCGCGCGCCCTCCTTCCGCTCCTCCGGGTCCTTGGTCCCCAGCCTGTAGGGGGCTTGGGCTGTAGCGCTGGGGCGGGGGCTTTAGATCCCCCCAAAAACAGGACCTCTGGCGACCTTCTCGTTTTCCACCGGGAGCGGAGACAGCCAATCTCCTTTTCCTGCTAGCCCCGTAGGACAGTCTCCGGAGCAGCTCATAGGAATATGACGAACGTTTACTCAGGGCTGGTTACTATGTACACTGCGCCCCGCGCGCGGCTGGTTTACCTCGGTTCACCTCCCGGCAACCGGCGGCCCGGATATTATCAGATGCGGGGGACTGGGCGGCGCCTCATTGCCCGAGGAGAGGCGGCCTCAAGTACCTGAGCTGGAGCTAGCACCAGGTGTGGGACGGCACAGGCTGGGTCCCGCCCTGGCGGGTACAACCCTCTTCCCCTTCCCCACACCTTCCCCTCCCCTCTCCTCTTCCCCACTCGTGCTCTTCTCCCTCCTCCCGCTCTCCCTCCTCCTCTTACTCCTCTTCACTCTATGCCCTATCTACCGTTGTCGTACAATTCACATGTTTAATGCTTTCTTTTTCGTGTAAAAACCCTTCCATGCAGTCTTGCTTGCTTGTCTCCGACGCCCTAGGAGACCATGGGACATGATTACAACTATTACGCAAAGGAAAGAGCCGGGGTTTGAACTGTTCAGCGTGTTTCAGTGGTAGAACCGAGGCTTACATTAGCAGGTATTATTATTACCAATAACAACTATGATGACAAAGCTCCTGAGCACAACTTGGAAGGCAGCTGGTGTCTCCTCCCTTAGCCAGCAGAGAGGGAAGCAGGGTCACAGAGCAGGGAAAATAACTGGGCTCAGCTCCCACCTGCAAGGACCCGCAGCTGCACGGTGGTGCACACCCATAGTCCCAGCAACTCAGGAGGCTGAGGCGGGAGGATCGGTTGAGGCCAGGAGTCTGAGACCAGCCTGGACAACATAGCAAGGCTCCGTCTCAAAAGAAAAAAAAAAGGAATGTGCAGTGCAGTTAGAAGAAAATCAGCTCTGATTACCCACTCAAGGCCTTTCAGAGGCAAAGTGAGGCACAGTGAAGGTTAACATCAAAGGCACTCAGTGCCTGCATCATGGGGCAGGAAGATGGACTAAAATGTGTATAGCACATCTAATCCCTGTTAGATGTAAACTGAGGAATCGGGGTTGGATTATGACCCCAAGGGCTCTCCAGCAGTTGAACCCAGCACCGTCACAGAGGTATATCCAGCAGATCACCCTTCCTGCTTCCTGCTTGCTGCTTCCTGCTTCCTGCTTGCTGCTTCTGTGGTTCCTGCTGCCTCCAACCCTGCTGCTCCTGCTCCCCATCTTCTCTTAACTAAGTTCTTCACTTTCATTCGTTTAACTAATATTGATTGCAAACTGCTTCTTTTGTCAAAGTCACCCTAAGGACTGCAGTAATTTTTTTTTCCCTCTAAATTCCTCTAACACAGCAACTTTTGCAAAAGTTGAGGGTTTTTTGTTTTGTTTTGTTTTGTTTGTTTTGAGATGGGGTCTGCTCTGTTGCCTAGGCTGGAGTGCAGTGGCACAATCATAGTCTCAACCATCCAGGCTCAAGCGATCCTCCCACCTCAGCCTCCTGAGTAGCTGGGACTACAGGTGCATGCCACCATGCCTGGTGAATTTTTCTATTTTTTGTAGAGACGAGGTCTCACTATGTTGCCCAGGCTGCTCTTGAACTCCTGAACTCAAGCAGTCCTCCTGCGTTGGCCTCCCAGAGTGCTGGGATTATAGGCATGAGCCATTGCACCTGGCCAAAACATTGAGTTTTCACATCACATGAGATTGGAAACAGCTGCATTCCATAGCCCTGCCTGGAGATGTCTGATGCACGTTCACACACACACACACAAATAGCCTTGAGAGATCCTAAGTCAAACAACCAGGTTAGCTTGTTTAACTGAGTTTCCCTGAGGAATTAGGCCCTGTGCGGGTGTTGGGCTTGCACGGGTAAGGCCCATACAGATCCGTCACCTGATCCGTCACCTGAGGAGCCCACAGATGGGGAGACAGTGATTGTGACACAATTGTAGATGTGCACTATTTGAGACATTGGCGACGCACTGACAAAGCAGAGGAAGAAGTGAGCAATCTACATGATGGGCCAGGGAACGGGGTTCACATTATCCGGTATTATTCAAGATTCTCTTTTTTTTTTTCATGGAATACATCACTCAGACTGGGTTAAGCAGCAAATGGAATGCATTCACTCACATAACAGAAAAGTTTGGGGCTTCAGGCATGGCTGGATTCAGGGGCTTAAACTATGACATCGGGATTAAGTCTTTACTCTCCATTTCTTGACTCTATTTCCTGTTGACTTTTCATTCTTAGGCTTCCTTTTCCCCATGAGATGGCAGAATGGCTGCTTACAACTTCAAATCACACCCTTTCCAGCAGAAACGGAGTTTCTTTTCCCTGATGCTGTCAACAAAAGTCCCAGGACTACATCTCATTGGTCGAACTTGTGTTACCCGTGCATCACTAAACCACTCTCCTGAGAAGAAGCATGGAACATTCTGACAGCTCCTCTCAAATCGCATGGGCTGAGATTTGGGGAGAGCTGGCTTCCTGTGCTAGGTCATTTCTGTTGGCCCTTCCAGATCTACTCTCCACCCTTTTCCTTCCTGATTTGAGCCTCAAGAGGCCAACCTGCATGGACTGCTTCCACAGGTCCCTTGTCCTCTGACTTACAGTTGAATTCACCAAATAGAAGACATTGGAAATGAGACCCAAGGGTTGGAGGAGGAGGAACGTAAGGGTTTTATTCCTCTGGCCCCTGCCCTTCTGGGTTGCTGCAGGTTGGCTACATGCATTTATTGAAGCTTCTGTCAACTGGCCTTCTTCACACAGGTACTCTCTCCTAGTTCTAGTAAATTCTCCTTTCTCCACCTCCAGAATTATCCACCCTGGAGGTGATAATGGCTCCCCTCTGTTGCTTGCCACAGTGTATCACACCATCAGACCTGCTTTTTCCCTCAACCCTGCCCGCACATCTGTATGGAACCTTTACTAAACCCTCTTTAGATTAATCATCTGCTGGGATGCTGATGGTTACATTCACCAAAGGAGATTCAAGTTTCTATTACCAAAAGAAAGGGGAATGAATCAAGGGCAGGCAACAGCACTACGGTAGTGATACTGGTTTGGAAGAAGTATCACCACAAGTGCAGACCAGAGATGACTGTGGCTCGGACAGGGTCATGATGGGGGAAGCAATGAGAAATGGTAGGATTCTGGCTATATCTCAGAGGAAGTGTTAACACAGTTTACTGAGGAATTGTATGTAAATTATGAGTGGTAGAGAGGAGCTGAGGATGGAAACAGTTGGAAAACATGCATCTGGAGCCTAGGAGTGAGCTCAATGAGTAGTGATTGGGACGGAGGCACGGTAGTTAGTTGAAACCACGGGCTCAGATGAAATCACTCCAGGAGCGCATGTAGAATAGAACACAGAAAAGGCAAAGGGCAGAATCTAGAAGAACAAACACCAGCCTTTCCATGGTGAACAGAGGAAGAGTTGCCATCTTGTATCTATCATCTAGATCGTGAGCAACTCGATAACCTGAGAACAAGAACAGAATCTTCCACATCCTTCCTCTTTACTATCATGTCTAGCGAGGTGATGACCACATGGTGGGTAATAAATGCTTGTTATGAATGAACTTGACACAGTTTCACATTTCTAACACTCCCTCCCTCTCCATCTCATGTGAGGTTTGAGTTACAGGCTGAGAAAAAGAGAAATTGATCCCTGTGGCTCAATCCACTGAAACCTATGCCCAGGTTGCTAAGCATTTCGCTGCCCTGGAAAACTGAAGCAGAACCTCTCAGACGATGCCACAGATGCTGAGTAGCACACCTCTTGCCTTTCAGGAGAATTTCCAGACCGGCGACTTCATTTCAGATTTTCTTACTCTTATTTGAGTAGATTTAACAGCAAATACCCTAACAAATCCTTATTAGGTTTGTTTTGGGGCTGTGCTATGGCAATAATACAAGTGGCAAAAGATCTCCATCTCACATGCATACACATTGCTGGTGGAATGTGAAAGGATGCAACTGCTTTTTAGAAACTGCCAGTTTACCAAGCTAAATGTACACCTACCCTATGACCCAGAAATTCCACTCCGAGATGTAGACTCGAGAAACCTAGGCAAATGTCTACCAAAAAAGAGGCTGGTGCAAGAATGCTCTTAACATCTTGGCTGGGTGCCGTGACTCACCCCTGTGATCCCAGCACTTTGGGAGGCCAAAGTGGGTGGACCATTTGGGGTCAGGGGTTTGAGACCAGCCTGGGCAACATAATTAAATACAAAAATTAGCTGGGTGTGGTGACAGGCACCTGTAATCCCAGTGACCCGGGAAGGCTGAGGTGGGAGAATGGCTTGAACCCGAGAGGCAGAGGTTGCAGTGAGCCAAGATTGTGCCACTGCATTCAAGCCTGAGCAACAGAGTGAGACTCCATCTCAAAAAAACAAAAACAAAACAACAAAAAATCTTTACTCATACTGTTCTCCAATTGTAAATATCCCAAATGCCCATAAGAGGAATGGATAAGAAAACCATGGTATATTCAAACAATATGATACTACACAGCAATAAAAAAAAAATGAAATACTGATACACAAAACAATGGATAAATCTCAAAAAGCAATTGTTGAGCAAAAGAAGTCAAAAAGCATAGATGTATGATTTCATTTATATGAAAGTCAAGAAGAGGCAAAACTAATGTATGGTAATAAGCATCAGAATAGCGGTTGCTTCTGAGGATAGGGATTAACTGGAAAGGGGCACAGAACATTCAGGGGTTATGGAAATATTCTTCCCATGCCAGTATGTTTACTAGACACGGTTCTAGGCATTGGGAATACAGCAGTGAACAAAACAAACCGAGTCCCTGCTTTTATACAAATCCATCTGAGTTCTGTTAATTGGTTGCATTGTTTAATGCATTTTAAATAGGAAAAAAGTGACCTTTCTTTAAATATAGTCTATGACAAGTCTGAGGAACTTTCTTGCTTCGTTTTTAGTTGCTGATGGGAAGGCAGAAAAGTACAATGGCAAGAGTACGGGCTCCAGGAAGTCAGCTCTACCACTGACTGCTTGGGTGATTTTTCGGCAAGTTCTTTAAGCCTGTGAAGTCTTACTTTTCTCATCTGTTACGACGGATTTTTTAATTATGATTTTTATAATTTACAAGCAAGGTCTCGCTTTTGTTGCCCAGGCTGGTCTCAAACTCCTGGGCTCAAGTGACCCTCCCACCTCAGCCTCCCAAAGTTAAATAGAATCGATGATACCTGCCTTGCAAAGTTGTTTTGTAAAGTGCCAGACACATTGCAGATGCTCAGGAAACATGACCTGGTTTATAAGCAGTTTACAAAAAAATTTTTACTTTTGCCCAGTGAGATATGAGCAGTGGGAGGCTGACTTGGCTGGCAGAGGTACCCTTTTGCTTCTTTTGTTCAAGATGGAGGCTCGCTCTATCACCCAGGCTGGAGTGCAGTGGTGTGATCTAGGCTCACTGCAACCTCGCCTCCCAGGTTCAAGCAATTTTCCTGCCTCAGCCTCCTGAGTAGCTAGGATTATAGGCATGTGCCACCACGTCTGGCTAATTTTTGTATTTTTAGTAGAGATGGGGTTTCACCATGTTGGCCAGGCTGGTCTCAAACTCCTGACCTTGTGATCCGCCCACCTCGTGTTCCCAAAGTGCTGGGATTACAGGCATGAGCCACCGCGCCTGGCCCAACCTTTTGCAGTTCTTTCTTCTAGCCTGCAATGTGAACACGATGGCTGGAGCTCCAGCAGCCATTTTGGACCAGGAGGTAATCTTGAAGATGGAAGCCACATGTCAGGATGGTGAATCCAAAAGATGAGGAGCCTGTATCCCTTGTGACACCAGAGCTGCCATACCAGCCCTGGGCTCCTCCATCTATACTGCCTTCATATGGTAAAGATATATTCTTGTATCTTGTTAGGTGTCTGTTGCAGCCAAACACAATCCCAACTGATATTCACCATAAATGATTCCATGGCTCCCTGTAGTACTTTTTCAAAGCATCTATCACAATTGTAATTAATAAAATAATTATGCAATTACTGGTCTAATGCCTAAGTCCCAAGTAGAATATCAGTTCCATGTGGGCAGGGATTAGTCTGTTCATGGATGTATTCCCAGCTCCTATAACAACATCTGGTTCTGGTAGGTAGTAAGTGCACAATAAATGTAGTGGAGTGAAAGGGAGAGAGGAAACGGAGCTGCTTCTGATGAGGAGAGAAATCGCTGCATGAGAGAGCATGCAGTGAGAAAGAGAGAAGGGGAAACTAGAGGCCTGCCTGCTTTAACTCTAGGAATCGATCGATCTCTATCTCAGACTCATTAATATGCATCTGGGTGTGCTGGATATTTTAGTTCATGTTCTGCCACACACTCTAGATCTCCTATAGGATTTGCATCACAGATGGTACCTTTTCCTGAAGAACCTTAAATTAACCTGCCTCCCTGGTAACACCCTCATTTGTCTCCCATTCCTGGCAAGTCAGCCATTCCCCCAAGAAGAGAGTTGCAACACGATCCAATAGTTTGCTGGAGGAGTGAAACTTCTTATCAGCACCACATCCAACATTGGTTGGGAGATGAGTCATGTTGATTTTTGATATTTAAAATTTTCTCATCAAAATTGGACTTGGCCTTTATAGAACATTTGAAAACAAAAAGATAAATAAAAAAAATTCAAATCACATACAATCCCAGGATCCAGAGATAGTCATGTGCAAGGAAAATACCTTGGGTCCCCCAAATCACTAAGCTAAAGGGAAAAGTCAAGCTGGGAACGGCTCAGGGCAAACCTGTTTCCCATTCTATTCAAAGTCACCCCTCTGCTCACTGAGATAAATGCATATCTGATTGCCTCCTTTGGAGAGGCTCATCAGAAACTCAAAGGAATGCAGCCATTTGTGTCTTATCTACCTATGACCTGGAAGCCTCTTCCCCACTTCAAGTCGTCCCGCCTTTCCAGACCAACCAATGTTCATCGTACATATGTTGGTTGATGTCTCATGAGTCCCTAAAATGTATAAAACCAAAGTGTGCTCTGACACCTTGAGTACATGTTGTCATGCTGTCAGGACCTCCTGAGGCTGTGTCATAGGCATGTGTCTTCCACATTGGCAAAATAAACTTTTTTTCTTTTTTGAGACAGAGTCTCGCACTGTCGCCCAGGCTGGAGTGCAGTGGTGCAATCTTGGCTCACTGCAAGCTCCGCCTCCCAGGTTCATGCCATTCTCCTGCCTCAGCTTCCCTAGTAGCTGGGACTACAGGTGCCCGCCACCACACCCAGCTAATTTTTTTGTATTTTTAGTAGAGACGGGGTTTCAGCATGTTAGCCATGGTGGTCTCAATCTCCTGACCTCGTGATCTGCCCACCTCGGCCTCCCAAAGTGCTGGGATTACAGGCATGAGCCACCGCACCGGGCCCAACCTTGGCAAAATAAACTTTCTAAATTAACTGAGAACTGTCTTAGATTTTTGGAGTTCAGAGTCACTATTCAATATTTTAGTATAGAGTATTTTTCTCCAATTTTTTGGGTAAGATTAGTATACCATTAATCAGCCAATTTGGATCTCCTATCTATTTCACTTAACATATTGCAAACATTATCTTGTGCTTTAAAATACTATTTAAATTTTTAATGACTACATAATATTGCATTGTGTGTTCTGTTATTTATCTAATTATTTCCTTATTGTTGTAATCAAAGTTTCATTCCAATTTTCTCTTACATGATTAACCATACAATGAATATCTTTATATGTAAAATACACTGTTGCATGTATGATTATTTCCTCAGCATAGATTCCCAGAAGCAGTTACTAGGCAAGGGGCATGAACATTTAAAAAAACTCTTACCAGAAAATGACAAAATGCATTTCAAAAAGGTTGTTACTGTATTTAGTTATAAATGCCTTTCCTGATTGATAGGCAAAAAAAAAAAAAAACCCAAAAAACAAAAAACCTTCCCAAACATGACATCTTGATTTTTCATGTGCTTCATTTGAGATCTGCCCTGGTTCTCTGTCCATTCTTCCACTGAACTATTAGCATTGTTTGTTTATAAGAACAAAAACACTGTGGATAGTAACCCTGTGATTACATTTGTTGAAAATTTTCTCTTCATAATTTACCTTTCGAAAATTTTCCTTTTTTGATATAAAGATGTTTTAAAAATTTTATTTGGCCAGGAGTGGTGGCTCATGCCTGTAACCCCAACCATTTGGGAGGCCGAGGCAAGAGGACTGCTTGGCTCCAGGAGTTCGAGATCAGCCTGGGTAAACAAGTGAAATCTTGTCTCTACAAAAAATAAAAAAATTGGCTGGGTGTGGTGGCATGCACCTTTGCTTCCAGCTACACAGGAGGCTGAGGTGGGAGCACTGCTTGAGCCCAGGAGGTCAAGGCTGCAGTGAGCCATGATTGCACCACTGTACTCCAGCCTGGGTGACAGTGTTTTGAGACCTTGTCTCAAAACAAACAAAAAACTCATGTAATCCTAGCACTTCAGGAGGCCCAGGAGGGAGAATCATTTGAGCCCAGAAGTTCAAGACCAGCCTGGGCAACATGGCAACCCCCCAATCTCTACAAAAAAAAAATTAGCCTGGGCATAGTGGCAGGCTATACCTGTGGTCCCAGTTACTCAAGAGGCTGAGGTAGGAGGATCACTTGAGCCCAGGGAGGTTGAGGCTGCAGTGAGCTGTGATCACACTGCTGCACTCCAGCCTAGGTGACAGGGTGAGATCCTGTCTCAAAAAACAATTATTTGTATACAGTGTATTGATCTTGTACTTTATGATCTCTTAGCTTGCTGAAGGCTGATGAATCATGACTTTTACTTTCTTTTTTTGGAGACAGAATTTATCAAGATGTAACACCAACATAAGTCAAGGTAAGCCTCAAACTTAAATACTATTTCCAGTGGTTCTAACATTAATAATTAAAGAACCCACTGCTTCATATATATGCAATTTAGTACAGATGCTCCTTGACTTATGATGGGTTATGTCCTGATAAATCCATTGTAAGCTGAAAATATCGCCGGGCACAGTGGCTCAAGCCTGTAATCCCAGCACTTTGGGAGGCCGACACGGGCGGATCACGAGGTCAGGAGATCGAGACCATCCTGGCTAACACGGTGAAACCCCGTCTCTACTAAAAATACAAAAAACTAGCCGGGCGAGGTGGCGGGCGCCTGTAGTCCCAGCTACTCCGGAGGCTGAGGCAGGAGAATGACGTGAACCCGGGAGGCGGAGCTTGCAGTGAGCTGAGATCCGGCCACTGCACTCCAGCCTGGGTGACAGAGTGAGACTCTGTCTCAAAAAAAAAAAAAAAAAGAAAAAAAGAAAATATCGTTAAGTCATAAGTGTATTTATTTATTTAGAGATGGAGTCTCACTTTGTTGCCTAGGCTGGAGTGCAGGGGTGTGATCTTGGCTTACTGCAACCTCCACCTCCTGGGTTCAAGTGACTCTCCTGTCTCAGCCTCCCGAGTAGCTGGGACTACAGGCACATACCACCATACCAGGCTAATTTTTGTGTTTTTAGTAGAGACAGGGTTTCACCATGTTGGCCAGGCTGGCCTTGAACTCCCGACCTCAAGTGATCTACCCGCTTCAGCCTCCTAAAGTGCTGGGATTGCAGGCGTGAGCCACCGTGCCCAGCCCATAAGTGTATTTAATACCGTATATGTAACCCACTGAACATCATAGCCTACCTGAAGCATGCTCAGAGCACTTACGTTAGCCTGCAGTTAGGCAAAATCATCTAACACAAAGCCTGTTTTCTGAAGTGTTGGATAGCTCATGAAATTCATTGGTGGCGGTACTGAAAGTAAAAGCAGAATAGTTGTGTGGGTACTCAAAGTACAGTTTCCACGGAATGCGTATCGCTTTCACACCATTGCAAAGTGGAAAAATCATAAGTTGAACTATCAAAAATTAGGGACCTGGGCAGGGCGTGGTGGCTCCCACCTGTAATCCCAGCACTTTGGGAGGCTGAGGCAGGAGGACTGCTTGAGTCCAGCAGTTTGAGACCAGCTTGGGTAACTTGGTGAAACCCCATCTCTACTAAAAATACATACACACAGAAAAAACTAGTCGGGCATGGTAGCATGTGCCTGTGGTCCCAGCTACTTAGGAGGCTGAGGTGGGAGGATCACTGGGGTGGTGAAGTTTGCAGTGAATCACTGCACTCCAGCCTGGGTGACAGAGTGAGACCCTGTCTCCATAAAAAATAATTAAAAAAGAAAATTGAAGGCTGTCTGAATATATAAGAACATACTACATATATATTTCCAGATGATTTCTTCTGTTGCATTGATCTAGCTGTTAATAAAAACGGTTTTGATCATTGTAATTTTATTACCTGGAAGGGAATGTCGGTGCACATATTTCCAAATACTTTTCAGAAAGGTTGTACCAATTTCTACCTGCCTCCTCCTGGCCCCCACCCTGACTCTGTCCCCCTTCCACAACCTCACCAGAGCTGCAGGCATTTTGCTTAAAAATCTTCACATCTTCAGAACACTCAGGCTCCCATCCTGCTTGCGCTGCTAACTACAAGTGGCTGTTACACATTGAGCAAACCTCACATTCATTAAGCCTGGCTCTTCAGCTTGGTGGAAATAACAGTGCTACTGCCCTTCTAAGATGGTTTGGAGACTCAAATGAACCGTTTGTGACAGCACCTAGAAAAGTGTAAACTTTCAATAACAAGGCTGGCAATCAATAACTATTGCATTTTCATTAAAAAGAATCACGTCTAAAAAAAAAACCACTCCAGCATACTTTTGAGGATCGGGTATGGAAATATGTCTTCAGCATGTTTGGAAGCCTGGATGCTGGATAAGGTTTCATCTTGCAGCATTGCTCTAAATTAGAAAGAATCAATCCCATTTGCCCGAAGATTCGGAAGCTGCTGAATTAACTACAGATCTGTTATCTTCAAGGGCATCAGTACCTACAGCTTCACACTGGAAGGAGCTGCTCTTTAAATGCTGCAATCCTGGAATTTGGGGGGAGGAGATTTTATTTCCTGATTAATTTGAGCTGCAGATGGTGAAGAATAAGAGCTAGATGGCCATAATCAGAAGGAAGAAGGGACAGGCAGAGAGCAAAGGAGAAAATGGAACATTAAAAATGGGCAGCTGCTTGAGCAGTTGAGCAGATTCAAATGAGTCTGAATTTTCTTAAGTATCCATCAGGGTTTGGTCAACAGACAGAAATCACATCAGTGAGTTAAACAGAAAGAATTTAATGTAAAGAATTGTTGGCCAGGAGCAGTGGCTTGTGCCTGTAATCCTACAACTTTGGGAGGCCGAGGCAAGAGGATCCCTCAAGGCCAGGAGTTCGAGACCAGCCTTGGCAACATAGAGAGACTCTGTCTCTATGAAAAAAAAATTTTAATTAGCAGGTGTGGGGGTGTGTGTTGGTAGTCCTGGCCATTTGGAAGGCTGAGGTAGGAGGATTGCTTAAGCCCAGGAGTTCAAGGTTGCAGTGAGCTGTGATTGTACCACTGCACTGTAGCCTGGGCAACAGAGTGAGACCTCCTCTGAAAAAGAAAAAATAAATTGTTACCTAGACATAAAGCTATTACCTAAGTAACTGAACGGGTAAAACCCCAAAGAATCATGGTGGTAGCAACTATACAGAGCTATGTCCATTCCTAGGACCAAGGGAACCAAAGGAAGAGGCTGTAATGATTAAACTTTAGAAGAGGTGATTCAGACATGAAAAGGAAGTACATGCTACAACTTGGATGAACCTTGAAAGTATTATGCTAAGTCAAAAAAGCCAATCACCAAAGCCCATATATTATTTCATTCCTAGGAAAATCCAGAATAGGGAACTCTATAGAGACAGATGATAGATTGGTGCTTGCCAGGGGCTAAGAGTTAGGGGATACCAGGAAGTGACAAAGGGTATAGGGTTTCTTTTTTAATTGTGGTAAAATACACCTAACATCAAATTTTCTCTTTTCATTATTTTTAAGCATACAATTCAGTGGCATTAAGTACATTTTTACTGATGTGCACGGATGTAATAATTAGAGCTTCTTCCTTGGTTCCCTTGGTCTGAGGAATGGACATAGCTCTCTATAGTCGCTACCTCCATGATTCTTCAGCGTGTTTACCCCTTCAGTTACTTAGGTAATACTTTATGTCTAGGTAACAATTTTTTTTTTCTTTTTTGAGAGGAGGTCTCACTCTGTTGCCCAGGCTGCAGTGCAGGGTGCCATCACAGCTCACAGAAACCTCAAACTTCATCCATCTCCAGAATGCTTTTCATCTTGCAAAACTGAAACTCTGTAACCATGAAACTGTACCCTTTAACTCTGTACCCATGAAACCCTGGACCCATTGACTTCCCAGTTCCCTCTCCCCCAGCCCTTGGTAGCTGCCTTTCTACTTTCTGTCTCTATAAATTTGATCCTCTAGGTACCTCATATAAGAGGAGTCACATAATATTTGTCCCCTTGAGACTAGCTGATTGGACTTGGTTTAATAGCTTCAAGGTTCATCTACGCTGTAGCATGGGTCAGAATTTCCTTTTTTTTTTTTTTTTTTTTTTTTTTTTACGGAGTCTCTCTCTGTCACCCAGGCTGGAGTGCAGTGGTGTGATCTCGGCTTACTGCAACCTCCACCTCCCAGGTTCACGCCATTCTCCTGACTCAGCCTCCCGAGTAGCTGGGACTACAGGCGTCCACCACCACGCCCGGCTAATTTTTTTTTGTATTTTTAGTAGAGACGGGGTTTCACCGTGTTAGCCAGGATGGTCTCAATCTCCTGACCTTGTGATCCACCTGCCTCGGTCTCCCAAAGTGCTGGGATTTCAGGCGTGAGCCACTACACCAAGCCAATTTCCTTCATTGTTAAGGCTGAATGATATTCCATTGTGTGGAGAGACCACATTCTGTTTATCAACTGATGGGCACTTAGCTTGCTTCCATCTTTTGGCAATCATGAATAATGCTGCTGCGAATGTGGGTGTACACATACCTGTTTGAGACCCTGCTAATATGGTTTGGCTGTGACCCCCACCCAGATCTCATCTTGAAATGTAGCTCCCAGAATTCCCACGTGTCAGGGAAGGGACGCAGTGGGAAGTAACTGAATCACAGGGGCAGGTCTTTCCCATGCTGTTCTCCTGGTAATGAATAAGTCTCACGAGATCTGATGGTTTTATAAATGGGAATTCCCCCGCACAAGCACTGTCTTGCCTGCCACCATGTAAAATGTGACTTTGCTTCTCATTCGCTTTCTGCCATGACTGTGAGGCCTCTCCAGCCATATGGAACTGTGAGTCAATTAAATCTCTTTCCTTTATAAATTACCCAGTCTCAGGTGTGTCTTTATTAGCAGCGTGAGAACAGACTAATACATCTGCTTTCACTTTTTTGTGTATATATAACTCAGAAGAAGAATTGCTGGATCATGTGATAATTCTATTTTTAATTGTTTTTTAGACTTGCACTTATTTATTTATTATTTTTGAGATGGAGTCTCGCTCTGTTGCCCAGGTGGGAGTGCAGTGGCACATCTCGGCTCACTGCAGCCTCCACCTCCCAGGTTCAAGCAATTCTTGTGCCTCAGCCTCCCAGGTAGCTGGGACTACAGGCATGTGCCACCACACCCAGCTAATTTTCGTATTTTTTAGTAGAGCCAGGGTTTCACATGTTGGCCAGGCTGGTCTTGAACTCCTGACCTCAAGTGATCTGCCCACCTCGACCTCCCAAAGTGCTGGGATTAAAAGCTTGAGCCACTGCACCCCGCCTATTTTTAATTTTTACAGAAACCACTATACTGTTTTCTACAGTGGTTGTATCATTTTTCCTCTCTCTCTCTCTCTCTCTCGTCCTGCTCTGTCACCCAGGCTGGTGTGCAGTGGCGGAATCTCGGCTCACTGCAACCTCCTCCTCCCGAGTTCAAGCGATTCTCTTGCTAAGCCTCCTGAGTAGCTGGGATTACAGGTGCCCACCACCACACCTGGCTAATTTTTCTATTTTTAGTAGAGATGGGGTTTCACCATGTCGGTCAGGCTGGTATCGAACTCCTGACCTTGTGATCCGCCCGCCTCGGCATCATTTTCATTCCCACCAGTGGTGCAGAAGAGTTCCCAGCTTCTGTATCTCGTCTCCAACACTCGTTATTTTTTTTCCTGTATTCTTTTGAATTGATGAAAATATTCTAAAATTAGTGTGGTGATGCATATATTTGTGATATACTAAAACCATTGGATTGCACACTTTCAATGAATACATTGTATAGTATGTGAATTATATATAGAAAACAGTTTTTTAAAAGAAAAGTAAGAGGAGGGGGCCCTGTGGACCTGGGACATAGACCTCTGAGGGAGGAGAGCTGTTGTCCCGGGTTGGGGGAGGTTCTGTGAAGCTGGTCGTGCAAGAATTGGAAAGAATCGCACAACTAGATTCAGCTGCTGCTATGCTAGAGCAAAGCTGCGTTCCTGGGGTGGTGTGTAGAAACAGGAAGTAGATAAGAAAGAGCAAGTCCTTTCTGCCTCCTCCAGCCTCAGTTTCCCTCACAGGCCCCTCACAGGGAGCAGCTGGTAAAGCAGAGAGATGCTTTGGAGAGTTCCAGCTCCAACATTCCAAAGCCAGCGATAGGTTTGGAGCTGAGAGAAAACAGCATAAGAACTTGCACTTGATCTTGGCAACAAAGAGGCCTTTATCCCTCAGCAGGAATCAGACTGGTTTTGTCATCTCAGAGGCCCCAAGTGGGTCTTCAAAAAGATACCCACAAATTTGGAGGCACAGTTAAACTTGTAAATGTCCGTTGAGAAGTGGATCGATATCTTTGGAAGAGTAATCCCTCTCCCTCCCTGTTGTGTCCAAAATGTAGCCTCAAGACCCACATGAAAGGCAGGAAGCTACACGGGAGGCACAAAGCTCTCTGCCTTCTGCCCGGCGGCTGCATCTCTACTTACACTGCTCCGTGGCTTAAAGAAAAATAGTAACAACAGCTAACATTATTGGCCGGGTGTGGTGGCTTATGCCTGTAATCCCAACACTTCAGGAGGCCGAGGTGGGTGAATCACGAGGTCAGGAGTTCAAGACCAGCCCGGCCAACATAGTGAAACCCCACCTCTACTAAAAATACAAAAAAAAAAATTAGCCAGGCACCTGTAATCCCAGCGACCTGGGAGGCTGAGGCAAGAAGAATCACTTGAACCTGGGAGGCAGAGGTTGCACGTGTCATGATCCCACCACTGCACTCCAGCCCGGGCAACAGTGTGAGACTCCGTCTCAAAAACTACAACACAAAACAAACAAAAAAACCCAGCGAGTATTATTGAGGTCTTACCATGTGTGAGGCATTGTCCTATATTCAGTCCTTATAAACACCCACAAGGAATGGAATGTTACTATCGCAGTTTTACAGATGAGGAAACAGAGGCCTGGAGGGGTTATGTACTTTCTCAAAGTCATCGCAGAGAGTGAACACCAGAGCCTGGCACCCTTTGCCATGATGCCATGCTGCCTCCCAGAGTCCTGCCCCTGTGCTTGTGATGACTTGATAGGCCACGTGGTCTTCCTTCTACCTATGCTGCAGGTAGCATCCCGAAAGATCCAGTTGACATTGAAAACCCACCTATGCCTGGGAACTGAACAATGAGGACACTTGGACACAGGGCGGGAACATCACACACCGAGGCCTGTCGGGGGCTGGGGGGCCGGGGGAGGGATAGCATTAGGAGATGTACCTACTGTAAATGACGAGTTGATGGGTGCAGCACACCAACATGGCACATGTATACCTATGTAACAAACCTGCACGCTGTGCACATGTACCCTACAACTTAAAGTATAAAAAAAAAAAAAAAAGAAAAGAAAACTCACCTATGCCATCAAACCAGAAATCATGGTGAATGGTCCTGCTGCAATACACACAGCCCCTTGAATGGTTTCAAATGCTGCCAGCATTTGCCTTGATGTTGCTGTGGCCTGAGCAGCTGGATTGACATCACCCTGAATGCAATGGGTTACTTGGTGAAGACCTGAATAAAAATTCTGGGCTGGGCACGATGGCTCACACCTGCAATCCCAGCACCTTGGGAGGCCAAGATGGGAAGATTGCTTGAGGTCAGGAGTTTGGGGCCAGCCTGGGCAACATACGGAGACCCCACCTAGAGAAAAAAAAGGTTTAAAATTTAAAAATTAGCTGGTGTGGTGCTGAGCACCTATCTGTTCTAGAGGATCGCTTGAACCCAGGAGTTAGAGGTCGCAGCGAGCTATGATTGTACCACTGCACTCCAACCTGGGCAATGGAGCGAGACCTTGTCCCAAAAAAAAAAAAAAAAAGAAAAATCTGAAGCTGAAAAAAATCTACCATTTGAAATGTTTTTCTTTTCTTTCTTTTTCTTTGACACCAAGTCTCACTCTGTTGCCCAGGCTGGAGTGTAGTGGCGCAATCATAGCTCATTTTAACCTCCAACTCCTGGGCTCTAGCTGTCCTCCACCTCAGTCTGTCAGGTAGCTAGGACTACAGGTGTGAGCCATCACACCTGGCTAGGTTTTTATTTTTTATAGAAACAGGGTCTCGCTATTTTGCCAGGCTGGTCTCAAATTCCTGGCCTCAAGTGATCCTCCTGCCTCAGCCTCCCAAAGTGCTGGGATTACAGGCATGAGCCACCTTGCCTGGCCTGAAATAGTTTTTGACTTTAAGGGTAAAGACTTGAGTGGCCTCAGTTCTGGAAGGGCCAGCAGTGTCGGGCTCTTTGAGAAAGGAGATGTAGCTTAAGTTCTTAAGGAAGGACTTGGGCCCAGTGGAATCCAACAGGTCTAGCTTCTCTGGTACTTGGAGATTCCGGGTGGAGGGAAAGAGAGCTGCCCCCTGAACCGTGAAGGCTTACGTGGATGGAGGATTGGTGGGGGGAACCCTGCTCATTAAGTCTTTTGAGGTTAGGCATGGCCTGTAGGCTCACATGGAGCCATTTCCAGGGGCTGCTGAGGGCTTTTGCCCTGCTTTGTGGGGAAAACCCACAGTGGAAGGCAGAGCAGGTGGTGAGCCCCGGGCAGTGGGAGGTGAGCAGCAGGGGGCTGCCGTGTGCTGGTCTTGAGGGGCAACAATAGCTGAGCAAGATGAGAAAACCCAAGAGATATCGCAGAGTACATGGTACGCTCAAAGCATTCCCTGAGAAAAAACAGAAAAAACATTCCCCCAAAAAAACAGAAGATGGGGATGGGGGAGAGAAAATGTCACACTGAGGTCGGATGATTTCCAGCTATTAGAAGCTTGTGATGGAGTCATCTGATATAAAAAGGAAAAGCATTATTAGCCAAAGTCATGGTCTGGTGAGGCCTGAGATAAAAGGGTCCAGTTGAAATATAAATTAGACAAATTTTTTTTTTCCTCTGTTGCCCAGGCTGTAGTGCAGTGGTACGATCTTGTCTCACCTCAACCTCCGCCTCCCTGGTTTAAGCGATTCATCTGCCTCAGCCTCCCTAGTAGCTGGGATTACAGGCACACGCCACCACACCTGGCTGATTTTTGTATTTTTAGTAGAGACTGGGTTTTGCCACGTTGGTCAGGCTGATCTCGAACTCCTGACCTCAGGTGATCTGCCTGCCTCAGCCTCCCAAAGTGCTGGGATTACAGGTGTGAGCCACCGCGCCTAGCCAAATTAGCATTTATCCAAGCGGGACATTAGACAATCAGGCTGTTGGTGTCAGGTGATTTGGCTTGAAGTGAATTGACTCAGAGCCCTGCCATCTGTATCCCTCTTTCACTTCAAAGGTTTCCCACGCGGTGCTGAGCTTTTTCTTGATTGACAAGTCTTTGAGTTTTCAGAAGGCAGCAGTGTAGTGCAAGTACCCACAGAGCAGCAGAGTCTGTTTTCCTTCTTTCTTTGAATCACCATAACTTATTTCGATGGAAACCGATGCCTACAACTTTTAGGAACGTGCTCTTTCTCTTAGATGAGGCATGTCTTGAGCTGGCTTCAGAGCAGCTTTCACACTAAGAAACTACCAGTTTGTGACTTTTAGTCCAAAGAAGTGGGCATTGCCTGAGTGTCCTGGAAAGGCCTCCACTGGACAGATATCCGGGGCCTGCTTCCCGGGCACTGTGGGCTGTGCAGGTGCACAGTGCCCCACACTCCAGTGGGCATCACACTTGGTTTAAATGCCCCGCGTTTATCATCTTGAAATCCTCAACAATCTCATCTCTGAATATTTTTCCATCTGTAAGCAAAGTCAGACGGGACAAGGCAGCCGTGGGCAGACTGGCACAGTATATGTGTCTGCTGTTTTTTGCTGCCCATTCACATATAGCATTCACCATGCCCCTGAGCACTGAGTTCTGTTGGATCCATCACATGTGCGCAAAGCAGGTCCAAGGTAAGCGTGTGATGGCCGGGTGCAGTGGCTCACACCTATAAACCCAGCACTTTGGGAGGCCAAGGTGGATAGATCATTTAAGGCCAGGGGTTTGAGACCAGCCTGACCAATATGGCAAAATCCCATCTCTACTAAAAAAATATAAAAAATTAGCCAGGCATGGTAGTGCATGCCTGTAATCCCAGCTACTCAGGAGGCTGAGGCATGAGAATCGCTTGAACTAGGGGAGGCGGAGGTGGCTATGAGCCGAGATTGCCCCACTGCGCTCCAGCCTGGGAGACAGAGAGCGAGACCTTCTTTTTTTTTTCTTTCTTTTTTTGGAGACAGTCTTGCTTTGTTGCCCAGGCTGGAGTGCAGTGGTGTGATCTCGGCTCATAGCCACCTCCGCCTCCAGGGTTCAAGTGATTCTCCCGCCTCAGGCTACCCAGTAGCTGGGATTATAGGCGTGCCACCACACCTGGCTCATTTTTTTTGTAGTTTTAGTAGAGGCAAAGTTTCACCATATTGGCCAGGCTGGTCTCAAACTCTTGACCTCAGGTGATCTGCCTGCCTCAGCCTCCCAAAGTGTTGGGATTACAGGGCGTGAGCCACCGTGCCAGGCCGACCCTGTCTTTAAACAAGGTAGGTGTGTTATGTTTATGATTCTGTGGGGGGGAAGGGTGGGAATGGGGAAAGGCTGGCCTAATAGGGAGGCCACACTTTCTCCTCCAACCCAAACTTTCTTTAAACACAGAAAGGCGGCTGTGGACAAGGAACCCTATCATGTCCTCCTTACTAATGTTACCTCCTGTGTCAGCCAACTGCTTACTCTGAAAATGATGACATACAGAGACAGGAAAAGGTGGGGCAACCCACAGTGGCTTTTCCTTTCAGTCTTTTTTTTTTTTTTTTTTTTAAGAATTGGGGTCTTGCTGTCGCCCAGGCTGGAGTACAGTGGTATGATCATAGCTCACTGCAGCCTTGAACTCCTGGGCTCAAGTCATCCTCCCACCTCAGCTTCCTGGGCAGATAGGACCACAGGCGTGTGCCACCACTCCTGGCTAATAATTTTTAGTTTCTGTGGAGTCAAATTCCGGGGCTCAAGCGATCCTCCTGCCTCGGCCTCCTGAGTAGCTGGGACTTCTGGCGTTTCCTTTTAGTCCTTCTTGACTCATCAGCAAGCCGAAGGCAGAGAGAGGTGGTAGAACATGTGCAATCAATGAAATAAACACAGTCGAGTGTGTTTCGTGCAGGGTTCTCACTGTTCTGGGAAGAATAATATACATATGTATGAGCTATGAAATACAAATTCTATACTTTCAGTGATTACAGATACGAGTTAAGTGCTCTTATATTTGCATTTAAAATGGGTATTGAAGAAAATAAAGATGAATGGGTAAAAAAATTCATGCTAATCATTTAAAATTTTAATTTGCCTTTACTGAATATGACATTAAGTAACACATTTAAAAAGTCAAGAGACTCTTACTAAAGAGAGAAAAAAGCTTTTAGAAGTCTCTTGGTAGCACTTTTTCTTGGTTTTTGATCTAAGGGCCCCTCCATTTTCATTTTGCCCTGCGTCCTGGGGACCGGGTCAGGATAGGCTCTAGGCACGAGATACACTGCCTGCTCTGTCACTGCTAGGGCCACGCCCACAGCTTCCATTTCCCTTTCCTGGTTCTCTCGCTGCCTGCTCCGTCCTGACACTGTGAATGTCATTGCTCCCTCAGTTATAACGTTCACCACACTTTATGTGGTTTGCTTTAATTTCTGACTGCTCTGCATGGGGGTGGGCACTCTCTCTCCTTCTCCACTGTATATCCAGTGCTTAGCTCCTAGTAAGTGCTCAGTAACACTAAGTTTTCATCTTTTACTATGAAAACTTCACATAGGCCAGGCATGGTGGCTCACGCCTGTCATCCCAGCACTTTGGGAGGCCGAGGTGGGTGGACCACCTGAGGTCAGGCGTTCCAGACCAGACTGGCCAACATGGCGAAACCCCCTCTCTCCTAAAAATACAGTAATTAGCCAGGCGTGGTGGCGGGCTCCTGTAATCCCAGCCACTCAGGAGGCTGAGGCAGGAGAATCGCTTGAACCTGGGAGGCAGAGGTTGTGGTGAGCCGAGATCGCACCACTGCACTCCAGCCTGGGCAACAAGAGTGAAGCTCAGTCTCAAAAAAAACTTCATGTAGACACAAAATAGAGAAGGTAATTTAATGAACCATTGCCCTGTCTACATTATCCTGCCACTCTTATATATTAACTCAATTATTCTATTTTTTAAATGTTTTGAGACAGGGTCTTGCTCTGCTGCTCAGGCTGGAGTGCAGGGCTGCGATCACGGCTCATTGCAGCCTCCATCTCAGTGGGCTCTGGTGATCCTCCCACCTCAGCCCCCCAAGTAGCTGGGACTCCAAGCGTGCACCATCATGCCCATCTAATTTTTTGTATTTTTTGTAGAGACAGGGTCTCATCATTTATAGAGACAGGGTCTCACATGCACCATGCATTGTGTGCATTTTTTTAACCATGTTGCCCAGGCTGGTCTCAAGCTCCTGGTCTCAAGCAATCCTCCCGCCTTGGCCTCTTAAAGTGCTGGGATTGTAGGTGTGAGTCACTGTGCCTGGCCTCAGTCATTTTATTCTCTCTCTTTCAAGCTACTGAATTTCCTCTAATGTCTTGTGATTCTTGGTGGACAATCCCATTTATGAATAAAGAACCACGTTGCTTACTAGAGATTTCCTTTGCAGTTGTGTGCGTTTGTTTACCCGAAAGCCTACCGTCATCCTCTGAATGTGAGGGTGGATTTTCATCTTGGAGGAGGTGAGCAGTGTCTGGTCATCGGCTTCCTCTTCAGGTGCATGAGCATGGAGTTGCTGGCTGCCTTGGGACGAGTCATCTGCTGAAGGACGTGGGACTTGGCTCCAGCTCTCCGCAGGCGAGTCTCCCGACAGAAGAGAGCTGGAGGTCCGTTTGTTTCCTCACCCCCTGCTCCAATATCCCCACCACGGGCTGACCACAGCCAAATCTGCCACTGTTTTCTTTTTTCTTTTTTTCAGACGGAGTCTTGCTCTGTCGCCCAGGCTGAAGTGCAACGGCGCAATCTTGGCTCACTGCAACCTCCGCCTCCCGGGTTCATGCGATTCTCCTGTCTCAGCCTCCTGAATAGCTGGGATTACAGGTATGTGCCACCACGCCTGGCTAATTTTTTTGTATTTTTAGTAGAGATAGGGTTTCACCATGTTGGCGAGGCTGGTCTCAAACTCCTGACCTCAGGTGATCCACCCACCTTGGCCACCCAAAGTGCTGGGATTACAGGTATGAGTCACGGCGTCCGGCCAGCTTCCCCTGCTTAGAGTAATTCTTAGGGCTCCCTCTGGGGCCAATGTTGTTCTGTGTCCACAGGACTGATAAATAGTCTTCCCACTAATCCAGATTGCTGCCCATAGCACAATTGTTCTTCGCACTTACTGTCTAAGCCCAGAGCCACTCTGGGGCTGAGAGGTGGATGTGTGTGCCTAGGTTGCCATGTTGAACAGG
Organism: Chlorocebus sabaeus; assembly: GCF_047675955.1. Lineage (NCBI taxonomy): Eukaryota > Metazoa > Chordata > Mammalia > Primates > Cercopithecidae > Chlorocebus > Chlorocebus sabaeus. The sequence goes on from NC_132923.1 coordinate 112,588,945, forward strand.
AACCACTAACAGATATTCTTGGCATGGTTAAATAATTGTTTTCTCCCCCACTTAAGGTCAAGGAGTGTCCCTTTTTCAATCTGTGGTCTCTAGGGCTCATCCAGAGCCTCATGGGTCTGGGTCTCCTTTTTTTTCCCCCCCTGAGATGGAGTCTTGCTCTGTCACCTAGGCTGGAGTGCAGTGGCGCAATCTTGGCTTACGGCAACCTCCACCTCCCGGGTTCAAGCAATTCTCCTGCCTCAGCCTCCCAAGTAGCTGGGACTACAGGCATGCACCACCACGCCTGGCTGATTTTTGTATTTTTAGTAGAGATGGGGTTTCACCATCTTGGCCAGGCTGGTCTTGAACTCCTGACCTTGGGTGATCTGCCCACCTCGGCCTCCCAAAGTGCTAGGATGACAGGCATGAGTCACCACTCCTGGCCTGGGTGTCCTTTTTATAGGGCCTCTCCTCTAAGCTGAGACACAGCACCAGCTAGTGAGGCTGCCTCCTCAGTGCTTGAGTTTCAGCTCCACAGGGCCCCTCCTCCAGGCACCTGCATTTTAATGATTCCAACCTGTTACCTGTCTTCCCCCAGCCCTAATGGTGGCGGCTTCTGACAGTGCTCTCTCCTCAATACCTTAGCCCTCTTTTGCCCTTTCAGCTACCTTGTGAAAAAAATGTATACCTAGTTAACAATTATGTATGTATTTATTGTAGAGACAGGGTCTCACTATGTTGCCCAGGCTGGTCTTGAACTCCTGAGCTCAAGCAATCCTCCCCCCTCAGCCTCCCAAAGTGCTAGGATTACAGGCATAAGCCACTGCATCCAACCCTAGTTAACAATTATTTATGTTAAATTTTCTGTTCCAATAACTGCTATGGCTTCTGTCTCCTGACTTGACCCTGATGGACATGACTGCCTAAGAAATGATACATACCTGGGCCAGGCAGAGTGGCTCATGCCTGTAATCCCACACTTTGGGAGGCCAAGGCAGGCAGACTGCGGGAGTTTAGGAGTTCAAGTCCAACCTGGGCAACATAGCAAATCCCGTCTCTACAAAAAAATTTTTAAATTAGCTGGGCATGGTGGTGCCTCCTGTAATCCCAGCTACACAGGAGGCTGAAGTGGGAGGATCACTTGAGCCTGGGAAGTCGAGGCTGCAGTGAGCTGTGATCACACTACTGCTCTCTAGTGTGGGCAACAGAGTGAGACCCTGTCTCAAAATAAATAAAATAAAGAAATGATACATGCTGGGCACAGTGGCTCATGCCTATAATCCCAGCACTTTGGGAGGCAGAGGTAGGTGAATCACCTGAGGTCAAGGGTTCGAGACCAGCCTGACCAACATGGTGAAACCCTGTCTCTACTAAAATACAAAAATTAGCCAGGTGTGGTGATGGAAGCCTGTAATCTCAGCTACTTGGGAGGCTAAGGCAGGAGAATTGCTTGAACCCAGGAAGCAGAGGTTGCAGTGAGCCGAGATCGCACCATTGCATTCCAGCCCGGGCAACAAGAGTGAAACTCCGTCTCATAAAATAAAATAAAATAAAATATAAAATAAAATAAAAAGAAAAAAGTAAAAGACATGATACACTAGGTATATCAATGAAAGGACAGATGGCCTGGCCCAGGGAGTTTATGAAGATTGACAAGCTAATAGCTGTCATGCTACTCAGAACCTAAGGAAGTTTCATTCTGTGCAAAAAATAAATAAAAATAAAGAATTTAGAATAATTGTCTATTGATATATAATGGACTGAAAAATTTTTAAAAATACAGACTTTGAAGTCAGTCATATGTAGGTTTGAATCCAGGCTCTTCCACTTACCCACCAGGTGGCCCTGGGCAAATTACTGAACTTCCCTGAACCTTCGTTTCCACATGTGTATCATATAACAGGGGTTGAACAGCTTCCTCGTGGGGCTGTTGTGAGAAGGAAATGCATAATGCATGTAAAGTGCCTGCCCAGAGTGAAAGCTCAGTAAAGGGTAGTGGACCTAGGATATAGAAGGTGTTAAGAGGAAAAGACCAGAGATCATAAGACCTGAGTTCAAGTTCTGTGCCTGCAACTGACTAGCCAGTGACATCCTCTTTGTGGCCCTCCCTCTCCTTACACCGGTACCAAGACCAAGCGTGGCTCTGCAATGCTGCTCTCATCTTATCGGCCTGCAGCAAAACAGGCAAATAATGACAATGTCTGACATTTTTCATAAAGCTAAATTATTCTGTTTAAAGGATTACTATCTGGGATTTTGCTCTTCTTACTGTTTTGGTGTTAATGTCTTTTTTAAATGAAATGACAGGATAGTAGAGTATTTTTTTTTTCCTTTCTATATTCTGATTTGACAACATAAGTTTGAACAAGAGCAAGGAGCTGAGACTTGTCCAAACAGATTTGAAAACATATTGGAAAGCCTCGATAATTGACACAGTATTACTGGTGAATGTACAGGCAGACCAATGGAACAGAATGGCAAGTCCCAAAAACATAGATATTTAGTGTATTATAGAAGTGGCATCCAATTCTTTAGGGCACAGCTGGACTATTCCATAAATGGTATTGGTCTAGCTTGGTAGCTATCTCAGCAGAATAAAGTTGGATCCATACCTTGAACTGTGCAACAGAATAAACTCCAAGTGGCTTTCAGATGTAAACACACAACCAGACTATTGTCTAGTAAGTCCAATATTTAAAAACAACAACAACAATAACAACAAAAAAACCCTAAAAAGACTCAAAGATGACATGGGGAATTCTTTTATAATCTTGGAATAAGTTAGACCTTTCAAACTATGATTCAAAATCCAGAAGCTATAAAAGAAAAGACATTCAATTATGTAATGCAAATATTTATATAAGTAAATAACATTTATATAGAAATAATTATATGTAAAACAAAAAACACAGAAGAAAAAGTCTTTTCATAGTAAAAATAAATACTACAAGCAAATCAAAAGGCAAGTAACAAACTGGGGGGAAATAATTGTAGGTGTTATCACAAAGAAAAGGTTAATTGATACCAAAGAGCACTTTCAACTCAATAAGAAACCAAAACCACCACAGAATGGTGAGCAAAGCATATGGACAATTTACAAAAAAAAAAAACCACAACAAATAGTGGCCGGGCGTGGTGGCTCATGCCTGTAATCTCTGCACTTTGGGCGGGTAATCATCTGAGGTTAGGAGTTTTAAGACCAGCCTGACCAACATGGTGAAACCCCGTCTTTACTAAAAATAGAAAAATTAGCCAGGCATGGTGGTGTGCGCCTGTAATCCCAGCTACTCGGGAGGCTGAGGCAGGAGAATCGCCTGAACCTGGGAGGCGGAGGTTGCGGTGAGCCAATATCACACCATTGTACTCCAGCCTGGGCAATAAGAGCAAAACTCCGTCTCAGAAAAAAAAAAAAAAAAAAAAAAAGTACATGAACATGAACATAGGCAAAGATGCTTAGTCTCACTCATATGAAGAGACATTTGTGACTTGACAATTTTGATAGAAGATATTTTCATAATTATAAGGCAATATAAGAGATTGCTATCTAGTTTCCTGAATCATCCCAGGACACCTACACAGCTGAGCTTTGTAAGATCAGAGTGGAGGGACAACCGCATAGCTGTATTTCTGATGTTGTTGTTTAAAAGACAAACAGGAGAGTTAAAGATAGGGCTTTCTGGGTTTTTTGTGTCTTTTAACTTCTTAAAAAGTAATCCTGAGAATTAAGTGCATCAAAGTTTCCATCCAGCGTGCCTCACATTTCAGTATAAGCTGGAGAAGGCAAAAAGCAATGCGCTCGCTGCCATGTGAATTTTCTCTCTTTACACCTGGGCAGCTTTCACAGAACCATGCTCCTACCTGAATACCTTACGGCATCACAATGGGAAAATGTTTGTTTCTTGGCTTGCATTTGCTTTATAATTTAATTTTAATATTCTGCTTGGTGCATTTTGACATTTAATAAGGTCATGACAGGACACGGTGCTGCTGCACCAAACATCATCTTTTTCTTAAGCAATGCCTTGGACTTTGTTTCCTTTTTTCTGTTTGTTTGAACAAAGAAAGCTGATTTTGTAGTGAAACTAATAAGAAATATTAAAGAGAACAAGATTAGCTACAGAAAGAGTTAGTAGCCTTTTGCCAATCTCTATTTACTTAAACATTTTTATTTCATGAAACCAAAAAGTAAAATATAAACTAACTGAATAAACAAAAAAATTAATGAGAACAAGATTAACGACATAACCTTTTGCCAATATCAATCTCAATACTTTATTATTTCATGAAACCAGAAAGTAAAATCTAATAAAAATAACAACTGAATAAGCAGCAAAAAATTAATGAGAACAAGATTAACTATAAAAAGCAACTCTTTGTCAATCTCCATTTTAAAATTGTACTGTTTCATGAAATAAAGTCTGAGAGTTGTGGATGATTCTAAAATTCCCTCCAGCTCTGTGACAGACTGAATTTTTTTTTTTTTTTTTTGAGATGGAGCCTTGCTCTGTCACCCAGGCTGGAGCGCAGTGGCTCAATCTTGGCTCACTGCAACCTCTGCCTCCCGGGTTCAAGCGGTTCTCCTGCCTCAGCCTCCCAAGTAGCTGGGACTACAGGCGTGCACCACCACGCCCAGATAATTTTTGTAAATTTAGTAGAGACGGGGTTTCACCGTGTTAGCCAGGATGATCTCAATCTCTTGAGCTCGTGATCTGCCTGCCTCGGCCTCCCAAAGTGCTGGGATTACAGGCGTGAGCCCCTGCGCCTGGCTGATAGACTGAATTTTTTTTTTTTTTTTTTTTTTTGAGACGATGTCTTGCTCTGTAGCCCGGGCTGGAGTGCAGTGGCCGGATCTCAGCTCACTGCAAGCTCCGCCTCCCGGGTTCACGCCATTCTCCTGCCTCAGCCTCCGGAGTAGCTGGGACTACAGGCGCCCGCCACCTCGCCCGGCTAGTTTTTTTTTTTTTGTATTTTTAGTAGAGACGGGGTTTCACCGTGTTAGCCAGGATGGTCTCGATCTCCTGACCTCGTGATCCGCCCGTCTCGGCCTCCCTAAGTGCTGGGATTACAGGCTTGAGCCACCGCGCCCGGCCAGACTGAATTTTATTCACTCATCTGGCTCATCTGGCTAGCAGGTGGGACCATTGCAAATGTGGTCCCCAGAGACTCAGCTAATGAGCTTCTGTCCTTCAAGTTCACACCTTCCTTTGAAACTGGGCCAGAGGTGATGTCCTAACCCATGGCAGACCTTACTCCCACTAAAATCCCACTTGCCCACACCAGGAAAGGCAGCACTGTAGAGGGAAGAGCTCAGGTTCTGGAGTCAGGCAGTCCTGGGTTCAAATACTGGCTCTGCTGTTCACCAGCTCTGAGACCTGAGTCTCAATTTCTTTTCTTTTTGAGATAGGGTCTTGCTCTGTTGCCCAGGCTGGAGTGCAGAGGTGTAATCATGGCTCATTGCAGCCTCAGTCTCCTGGGATCAAGCAATCCTCTTGCCTCAGCCTCCTGAGTAGCTGGGACTATAGGTACACACCACCATGCCTGCTAATTTTTATTTTTTGTTTTTTTTTTAGTAGAGACGGGGTCTTGCTATGTTGTGCTGGTCTCAAACTGCTGAGCTCAAGTGATTCTCCTGCCTTGGTCTCCCAAAGTGTTGGCATTATAGGCATGAGCCACCATGCCCAGCCAGTCTGTTTCTTCATCATAAAAGGATATGATTAAAATTTACCTTGTGGAACTGTTATAAAGGAGAAGTGAGATGTAAATATGAGGTCTTAATATATCATTTGGCATACAGTAAGTGCTTAATATATGTCTGTATGACTCTGTATTTTTGTGATTATACCAATAAATATATAGGTACCACACTATACCTGCCTTTGTAAATTGGAAACTCAGAATGAAGAGACATATGTGCTTGGAAATACTTAAGATCAAAAGTGTTCACTATATAATTTAAAAAAGAATAAAGAGAAAAAAACCCCATTGTTTCAATATAATACAATGCCTTGATGGGATGCTCAATATAGTTCCAAGACTTTACATCTATTAATCCATCCAATCCTAAAACAATCCTTAATAATGCTGTTATTCCTGTTTCACAAATGAGGCACAGAGAGGTTAAGTAACTTGCCCAATGCTACATAGCTAACAAGTGAGAGAGCCAGGAATCAAATCCAAGCAGTGTACACAGAGAGTCTGTGCGTTTTTTTTTTTTTTTTTTTTGAGATGGAGTTTCACTCTTGTTCACTCTTGTTGCCCGGGCTGGAGTGCCATGGTGGAATCTTGGCTCACCGCAACCTCCACCTCCCAGATTCAAGGGACTTTCCTTGCCTCAGCCTCCCGAGTAGCCGGAATTACAGGCATGTGCCACCACGCCCCGCCAATTTTATATTTTTAGTAGAGACGGGCTTTCTCCATGTTGGTCAGGCTGGTCTTGAACTCCCGACTTCAGGTGGTCTGCCCGCCTCAGCCTCCCAAAGTGCTAGGATTACAGGCATGAGCCATTGTGCCTAGCCGAGAGTCTGTGGTTTTAACCACGGTGAGGGTTACGGGGTTGCAGGGGAAGCGCAAGTGAGCCTCAACTGCAATTATGGGCATCTCTAGATCTGTACTGTTAATGTATGAGCTATATGGAAATGTAATTAGATGAAATTAAACATTCAGTTCCTTGGTTGCACTAGCCACATTTAAAGTATTCAACAGCCACATGTCGAGAGTGGCTACCATGTTGGGCAGCGCAGACACAGAACACTTCCGTCATCACAGAAAATTCTACTAGACAGTCTGTTCTAGATAATTCTAGGAAGTATTAGCCAAACATAAGACACGAACTCAGCTGTCACTGCATGGATTTTTAATTAAATACCACTTCATAATGTTATTCACACCTAGTACTTTTTTTTTTTGAAAAATAAGACATGCCATAAGTCGTGAAGTTAACAAAATATAAGCATCCGCACAGAATATATTCTAAGGTGACTTCATTTACACCGCTTCTCAGAGAAACACACAAGTAACCTTTTGTCTGCCTATCAGCCAGTGTTGGAACGGATATGGAATTCACATGGAACGCTGCCGGGCTGGTTCCCCAACACTAGCCTGATGGAGTCCTGTACCTGCGCAGCGCCGTCAAACTGACTGGTTTCCACTAGAAAGCAATGGAGAGTCAGCTCTCCCTTCTCTACCCAGAATTCAGCTCCACACTACAAGATCTGCATAACCTGAACCTTGATGTGATAGCAACTGAAGTTTAACCCAAGTTTGGTGACCTTGCTTTAGAGACCTGGGCTGCTCGGAAGGAGACCGAGGTGTGATATTTAACATTGCTTGCGACATTCAAGAGGACCTGGGGACGTCAGAGCCGTGAGTAACAATAACGAACCAGGGCTATGAGTGGAAACCTGATGCACCCCTTCCCCATCCTAACACCCAGTGCTGCGTATGGCCATCAGCAGACAGTCCATTTATACCACGGGACAACGATAGGGAGGAACTAGCCTTCACATCAGCTGTGCTTCCTGACTACTCAAGTGACCTACGCGTGGCTTCCACTCAGGAAACCACCATTTAACTTTCTGCTCAGCCCTTTCAAGGCTCAGCTTGGTGGGATGACGCCACTGCCCCAAACCCTCAGGCAAGGGAGCTTCCCAGGCCTCAGCAGCAGTTCCTGGATCTGCAGGATCCCATGATCCACAGCTGACCTGAAATTACAGTGCACTTTATTCACTCATCTCAAGAAAGCCGGCTGGCCCAAGGTTAAAAGGCCCATACCAAAAGCAAGGGAAGGAGGGGGGCAGAGCAAGTTTGGGAGCATATATATGCCCAAATTATTACTGATCACCTGGGTTTGACACATCGAAATAGCCTCCCTGCTCACCTTCTCTTTCTCCCTCCTGCCCCTACTCCCAGCTTTAGAAAAATCACTTGGGAAAGGAGGAATACACAAATAGCAGTGAAACCTGATTTTAATTCCTGCTTTTTGTTTTTTGTTCTTGTGGGCTTGGAGAAGGTAACTCATTCCCCCTTCTGATTCCTCCTCCACACTGAACAAGCCCTCCTTTTCCATCAGTGCTGATCCTGCCCTTTTCTTCCTCATGAACCATCAATGGCTCCCATGTCCTCTTGGATACACTTTAAACTCCTTAGCCAGGTATTCAAGACCTTCCATGATTCGGCCTCCACTGCTTATCTTTTTTTTTTTTTTTTTTTTTTTTTTGGAGACATGGGCTCATTGTCACCCAGGTTGGAGTGCAGCAGCATGATCGTGGCTCACTGTACCCTTGGCTTCCTGGGCTCTAGCAATCCTCCCACCTCAGCCTCCTGAGTAGCTGGGATCACAGGCATGCCCCACCACACCCAACTAATTTTTTTTTTTAATTTTTAGCAGAGATAAGGTCTTGCTATGTTGCCTAGGCTGATATAAAACTCCCAGGCTCAAGTGATCCTCCAGCCTTAGCCTCCCAAAGTGCTGGGATTACAGGCGTGAGCCACTGTGCACAGCTTCCACCACTTAGCTTTGAGATTCGTCTCCCACCACCTTCCCTGGCTCTCCTTTCTTGCCCTGCTCCTCTTATCTCTGTGCCTTTGCAAATGCTGGCCCCTCTGCCTCGGGGATGATCACCCTACTTTCATATGCTTTATACAAATCTTAGATTTGCCACCCATCTATGAGTGGGACCAAAATCATCTCCACTTCTGAATACCCCTTTGGGCTCAGGGTCCAAACTTTGACAGGGTCTCCATGATGGTCATTTTCTGTGGCCCACCACTGCACTTCACACCCATCAGAGATTCCTGGGTATTTGTGCCTCCCTCTGCTGGCCTGGAGGGCAGGAACTATGTCTTATCTTTGTAGCTTGGGTCTTCCAAATGCTTAGCACATAGTAAATGCCTTATAAATCTTGTTGAATTGAGTTGATCCCCATCCTAAGGGAAGGGAGTCCACTGCCCGCTGCCGCCTTAGGTAGTTAAGACCACACAATACAGAAGTGGTTAAGACACAATACAGAAGTGGTTATCACAGACAACAGATGTCAGTTTTTGAAGTCAAGGTATTAAATCAGTACTAAATCAGTATTAAGCACAATCCACAAAGATAAGTGATCTGTCACACTGGTCTATTAACACTGTTATCATGCCTATTAAAGGCTGTCTAGGGAAGTGGTGAGTGTAGCTCTAAGTAGTATTCACTGGATGGAGAATGCCACAGATCCTATGGGGATTATTTAACCTTCCAAAGGAACCCTAGGGAGGAAACTTTCTGGCAAGGTTGCATGGGGCCCTGGGGGTTTTAGCAGAACATCTTTTTAAATTCTTAAGCTTTCCAGGTGTGAAATCTCAGGATTGTGGCATTGTAGCAGAATCACTGGTGGTACCAGTTAAGAATGCAGACCCCTGGGCCCCACTCCAGTCCTACTTAAGAGTGTCTGCAGTTGGGGTATAGGAATCTGCATTTTACACACACTTCTAGGGGATCCTTATGCCCACTAAAGTCTGCAGACCTTATCTGCGCCTCTCAAAGTACACACAGTCTAGGGGAAGACAGTCACACATGCAGCCAGGAAGAAAGCAACAGCCCTGTTTTTGAGAATGCTTGCTTCTCCCAGACATACATGCGTGGGGATGAGGACCCAGAGAGTCTCTATTGACTTCAAGGAAATTAACCAGTAACTTGAGCTTGGCTTGTGGCTCTGTAATGGAGAGACGGAGGACAGGTGAAGAGGCTGTCTCTGAAATGAGCATCCCCACCTTTCCAGGGGGCACTGGTATGCAGGAAAAAATAACACATAAGATGGCCAGATTTTCTACCTATCCCTTTTTAAGTGGTGAAATCACCTTTTGTAAGAGTAAGGGGGACTTTTCTTCCTTAATGGGCTGAAGCATCATCACCCTCTCCTAGCCTCCTTATTCTTCCCCTTCTCCTAACTTCCTAATTCCTTTGGGGGCAGGAGGCAGACAAACAAGTAGTCCTCACAGGACCAAAATCAAATTCGTTTTCAGAGTAGATCCAATTTGAACATATCAAGCACATCTTCCCTAGAAGGGCACAGATGACTGGAAGGCAGATGTACATTTCTGAAACACAAATGGCAGAACCTTCCACCCAGGGTTGGCCCAGCCTGCCATGTGAAGGCAGCACGAGTGCTATCACAGATACGGCGCCAGGAGTGTTGGGGAGATCAGGCATGCACATGAGGTGGAGGAAGATGAGATTTAGAGGTGTCCAGCCTTTCGCTGGATTTGAGAATTAACAGCAGACTCTCCGTCTTGTCTTAGCTCTGAAGGATACAGCAACCTTTGGTCACTGTCGGAGGAAGCTCAGTTACCATCCTCAAGGATGGTAGAAAGGCTTTCCAAATCCTGCTGGGCTAATCCAGGCAGAAGCTGGATTCTATCCCGCCAACCTGGAATAATGCTTCCATCCCCTCACCCCCATCATCTGAAATTTCCAAGACCAAGATAACGCATCCTTTCCCAGGGACAAAGGCTTTCTGAGATCATCATCCATAGCGTTCTCAGTTAAAAACAAAATGAGACTTGAAAGGCAAGTTTTAGGATTCAGGGTTGAACCGCTGTCAGCCTGGTGGGGACAGTTATAAATAGAGGGAGGCGAGTCTCATTCCTTCTTGGTGTGCTCTAGGACTCGGTAGGGGACCCCAGAGGCACTTCTGGAGCCGTGCTCTTCTTGCATGACTGGCAGTGTGGCAGGAGCGTAGATCTCAGAAATGTTGTCATTGTTTTCCAGAGCCCCATAGGAAAAAGAAGCTTTGAGGTCAGGCTGGACACTCATCCCTTTATCGTGCATGTTCTGCATACCTGAAATGAAATCCATTTTCCCCAAATCATTACGTGGTAAGGGGGCCAAGGAGGCCGCATCTCCCTCTATCCTGCCACAGACTAATTATAGTGCTCAGCAGCTAATCATGTGCATTGTCAATTTCCCGAATGCTTTAGATTTAAAAGAGAACACCCACAAATACACACTGGAACTATTACGGTTGCTAAGCAACAAGAGATGAATCTTCAGGAAATATGCACACAGACCAGCTGCTGTCAGGAGGAACCCTCAGTTGGCCTAAAGTGAGGTGGGAATGTCGGTGTGGGCCCCAGGTGGAATGGAACTAGCACTGTGCTTTGAACGTGGTAGATGCCAACGCTTCACTGCTGAATTAAATCAGGATCCAGGAAACTCTGTTACACTGTCAAGGAAAGAGAGTAATTTTTGTGTCATGGGCACCTGAAGGTGACAGATGCATCATGATGCCCAGAGAGAGCATCTTGGCCTTTAACTTTGAAGTCCCTGCTACACATATAGGGGAAGGTGAGATTTGCTTATTATTACTTCTGGGTACTTTGACAAGGGATTCCTATTTACCTTTGAGGGCAAAGCCTTTAATCTTTAATTCCTTTACCTTTGTCCTACAATTCCCCTAGTCAGGTCAGGAGGGATGTGTTTTGTTTGTTTGTTCATTTATTTATTTATTGAGACAAGGTCTTGCTCTGTTGCCCAGGCTGGAGTGCAGTGGAACGATCTTGGCTCACTGCTGCCTCAACCTCTGGGGCTCAAACGATCCTCCCATATCAGCCTCCCGAGTGGCTGGTGCTACAGGTGCATGCCACCATGTCCGGCTAATTTTTGTGTTTTTTTGGTAGAGATGGGGTTTCACCATGTTGCCCAGGCTGGTCTCAAACTTTTGGGCTGAAGTGATTCACCTGCTCCACCTCCCACAGTGTTGGGATTACAGGTGTGAGCTGTTTCGCCAGGCCGGTTACTTTTGAGGCCAACTTTTCCTGCCAGGGAATTAAGACTCTTCAAATTCTGCCTTCAGGCTGAGTCATAAGAAACTGAATGCAATGAAACTATGATGATAATAACAGCTGACATCTAACTATTTAATATGCCCTGGGCACTGGGCTAAAGGACTTTCTTTTTAAAGGCAGAGTCTATGTTTTCCAGGCTAGTCTTGAACACCTGGGGCTCAAATGATCCTCCTGCCTCAGTCTCCCAAGTAGCTGAGATTACACGTGTGAGCTATGACACCTGACTGGGCTAAGCACTTTAAATAGTAACGGTAACAACAATAGCAATGACAATGGTTATGTGTATTGAGTATTTAATTGGTGGCAGATACTGTTCCAAATAGTTACAAAGTTCTATCTCATTTGATCCTCAGGATGACTGATAAGAAAAATGAAGCAGCAGAAATGAAGCACGTAATTTGCCTGAGATCACACAGCTAGTAAGAGGCAGTGCCAGGGTCCAAACTCGGGGCTTTCAACTCAGAAGTCCATACTCTTAACTGAATGCTGTGTGGCTTCCCTATGTACCTGCACTTAATCCCCAAACAATCCAATGACAGAGATGAACTACTGTCCTCATATTCTGGAAAGAGATTCAGAGAAGTGAAGTAACTTGCCCAAGGTCACACAGCTAATGAGAGACCGAGGTGGGATCTGCCACCAGAGCCTGTGCTCTTACCCACTCTGCCAATGGCCGGGGAAGACCCAGTCCGTGAAAGGCCTTTCAGCTCCCTATTGTGTAAGACTTAACTGATGGTTCTTTGAAGGGCACAATTTAAGAGTCTGTGGTTTGGATTTTGGGGGAGGGCAGAAGAGGGAAGTGGAAGAGCTGAGGAGGTGCCTGTCCTCAGGCAAGAGAGCTGGCTTAACAGGCCTGGTTTACCTTTTGGATTTTGTCAATGCCCTCCAGCCAAAGACCAACGGGAATACACCTCCAGTCTAACAAATGTGGGTTTATTGACACATTGCAATGTGAGAGGTGGAGGGGGTTAGAAAGGAGTTATTGTGGGGTTGGCTTGGACTAGGTGATTTTGGGGTGGGTTCAAGGAAGTGAGGCTTTGCTTTGGGTTGGTTGCTGTCAGGAAGCAGGGCTAATTCCGTCATTGGGGATCTTAGTTTTTATCTAGAAGATGACTAGGTTGGAGCTAAAGCTGTGACCGGTAAAGAAGTGGCCGTCTCTCACAGCCAGGTAAGAGGGATGTTTGGTGTTTTTCATGATTTGGACAATGTCCATTTTTTGTCTGTGTTTAGACAGGATAGCAGAGTAGTCCTGTTTGTGTTCTTTCATTTATTTATTTATTTATTTTTAACTTTAGGAAAAAAACCCTTTTCTTCCCATTCCACCTGCTTGTGTCCTGATCCATCACAGCTGCAGAGTGGCCTTGTTTGCTGTTAATGTTCTGTGAAATTGTTTCTGCTCAACAGGAGAGGGCCAAGGCCCGGCTGAGAGTGCCAGGCCAGCTCCTGGAGGTCAGGAGCTATTTCTCGTTCTCATTTTTAAGAAGTCTTTCAGGTGCATGAATTACTCAAAGGCTCTCCAAATAGTGATGCGGTACATTTCTGGAATTTGAATACCTCTTGAACAGCAGTTGTCTGTTGTGAAGATACGAATCTAGGTAGACAAAAGGCAAGGTCCTAATGCTGACCAGGGAAACCAAGTGGCTGGAAAAGCACCTCTGTTTATGCTGAGACTGTTCAGCAGTTTTATTCTGCATGTTCTACCTGCCACCAGGTCAAACAAATGTGTGAAACTTCCAAAGGTTTTTAAAGCAAAAGGGAAGTGAAACCAAATGTAACCAGGCATCTACCATGTCCCAGACACTGCGCAAGAGGCCTTTACACATACAACCACTAGCCTGAAAGAAGGAATCCCAGTTACAAGTGAGGAAGAGAGGCCTTGGGAGGTCACACAGCAGGAAGGTGGCAGAGCTGGGATTTGAATCCAGGTCATCTGAACTCCAAGCCCATGCTCTTCACAGGACAGAACACCTACAATCGGAAGTGTCCTGACAAGCCACTGCAAGGGCAAGGTCTCCCTAATTCAACAGCTGACTTCCCACTGGTCACAAGGTACAAAGAAAAAGCTGAGAGCCACACCCACAAACAGACCACAGAATGTTGATATCTAAGATTACCTTAGGTTACCTTCTATTTTCCACCAGAAAATACATCTATCTATCTATCTATCTATCTATCTATATATCTATATATATATACACACACAAATACTGATATTGATATATACACATACATAGTTTATAAACACACAAACACAAGTATACATACACATACTTGCACACACAGAGTTGACACCTCACCTATCTGGAATTCAGCTATCCAGCGCCCTCATCTATCCGGAACACAGCCGAGAAACAAGGAAGTTAGCAAAAAAGGAATCTGAGCAGCCAGATTAGACGTTTAAAAAGTTCATGCACCAAAGCTCATGCACTTAACTCCTAGTAGAAATCTTAGGCCCCCAACTCAGAACTCCTTCATTTTGATTTTATTTGTAATTTGAACAAGTTGGGCTGAGGGAGCACATTGACATTGAGTTGCTATACTCAGGCAGGCTGGCTACAGCAAGAAGGACAGACAACAGCTTAATAACAAAAGGGAGGAACTAATATAAAAAGTACACACATAAACCCTGGGGCCATTTAATGTAGGGGCACACCAGTCAGCCCTGAGAACACACCTGCATCACAGGGTTACAGCATGAAAACCTCTCGAGTAAGCAGTCCTCTAACGTCTACATCAATGTGTTTATATTTTGTTCATGAGATTGTGTTAATGAAGGACAGGAGATTATGTTTTAGAGACAGTTCCATCTTGTATAAATAAAATTAAAATGTTGAGTTAAGTGCGAAAGCTAATGGTCACCAGCAACCTACAGAGTTTAGGTCAGCAAATCTGAGGTTGGTCCAATGTCTTAACTTTTCTAATCTGAATTCCTTTAGGCTAGACAGGCACTCTCCAGTCCTCCACAGGTCCCACCACTCCCTGCTGGGCAGTATTTGGCTGATTCACATGTTTATGTTACTGTCAGGGCTTACAGGCATTTACATTTGTGTTTCTCAGTATGAATCCTTAGCTCGCTATGAAATTAGGCTTTCCAGAATGATCTACTCCCTTGTGGCATCCAGGGAGTGAGATTATAATATTTTAATTTCATTCCACTCATTTTCCTTCCCCTCTCTCATCATTTCATTCCAACTAGATGAATGGATTTTTCCATTTGCAGGCATGAAGCCTGGGGCTGCAGATCCTAATTATAATGAGTATGAATCAGAATTTTCTTTAAAAGATCCCCAAATAGACACGGAACTGGCAAGATGTGCTCAAAACCAACTGAGGTGCCTCAGCCGTTGCCTACCCTTTTGCACAAGATTAAAAAAAAAAAAAGAAAAGAAAAAAGACAGTGAGAGAACAGTCACACGATAAAGGCACAGCACAGCAGTTGGTTGTCTCTTTTTAAACAGGAAGTGCAGTCATTCTACATGGATGGTCAGCTAGACCCACGGGGCTTTAACCTTACCTGGCATGGCATCCATGGAAATATAGGGCTCAAATGGAATGGCCTTCTTCCTGTTACGCGTGATTAAGAAGACGCCCAGGAACGCGATGAGGCACCTGAGGAATGGAGATAAGACAGGAAGAGAAATAAGGCCAGGAGCAAGGTTGGGGAGGGACACACTTTCAGGCTCAGGTGATGCGAAAGAGGTAAAAAGGCTTGCAGGCTGCGGAGGAAGGCTCACCGCCCAAGGAGCCCTGAGAGGCTGCCAGCCTGGGATCAGCAGGGGCAGATGCAAGTTGAATAACAATAGCTGGAGTGGCCTCACATGCCCTACACTCTCCATGAGCTGTAATCAGAATAAATTAGACTCTCCTGGGCGAGCTTCTCATGGCTCTTCACTTCCATTTAATCAGGATTCTCGGAACCTTGCCTTTTAAAACTTGTTTTTTTTTTTTTTAATTGAAGTCATTCGTTTCAATCATTACTGAAGTATAGATAGTAAAAATCAACAAAAATTGGAGAGTCCGTGTACTCTTGGTCTCACTCGGCCAGGCAGGTGTATAGCCTTCCAGGTTATTTTTTGTTTTGCTTTGTTTTTTCCCTTTTTCCTATAGCTCACATAAACAAGCATACTTTCTAAACATTAACGTATCATTTACAAGCAGCAAAATGCACCAACCCTAGATGTCTAGATGAATGGATTTTACTTGTGGAATCATCACCCAGGTCAAGACAGAAAATACTTCCATCCCCCTCAGAAAGTTTTCCTGGGCCCCTTTCCATTTCATGCCAGCCCTTCCCCACTATCCTGACTTCTCTCACCATGGATGAAATTAGTCTGTTCTTTAATTCATGTAAGTTAAATCATACACTATGTACTCTTTTATGTCTGGTTCCTTTCATTTGATAAAATGTTAAGATTCATCTTCTTTTTTTATTTTTTATTTTGATCTCTTTTTGAGACAGAGTCTCACTCTGTTGCCCAGGTTGGAGTCCAGTAGCGCGATCTCAGCTCACGCAACCTCCGCCCCCCAGGTTCAAGTGATCCTCCTGCCTCAGCCTCCTGAGTAGCTAGGATTACAGGTGCCTGCCACCACACCTGGCTAATTTTTTTCTGTGTCAGCACCTATGGACTGGCCTCAAGTTTTCAAAATGGCAGCATGGCATGCTATTATCTAGATATGGCATAATTTTTTAACACCTGTATTCTACTGCTGAGCATTTCTATTGTTTTCAATTGTTTGCTTATACAACTAATTTAAAAATTAATAAATAGCCCTATACATGTGTCTTTGCATCCCTGTTGAAGCCTTTTTCCAAGATAAATGATTAGAATGGAATACTGTATCAAAAAGTATGCTTGTTTGGATTTTTGTTGCTGTTGTTAAATTTTCCTCCCACATTAAAGTATGCTAACAGTGTGGTAGTGGGCTGGCCTCCTCATCCTCTTGCCAATGTGGAATACTATTAATCCTGTTAGTTTTTGCAAAAGGATGGTATCTCATGTGGCTTCAATATGCATTTCTTAGATCTGAGATGAGGTTGAGAGACTTTTCAATGTGTCAAAATGTGGTATTTGAGAAATGCCAAAGGGATTAGAGTCCAAAAGAGAAGAAAGGGGAAGATAAAGCCCTTAGAGGAAGAAAATGCTCACCTCTGGGGAGAAAGCTCCCAAACCCCACAGCTCCTCTGACTCTAAAGGATGGGGCAGCTGTAGCAATAAGGTAGAGAGCGGGGCAACCTGCTTGGAATTCTACACACAACATCTTGCGGCCGGCAAGCAGGACAGAACTCACCCCAGTGCAAACATGCAGATGTGCAGCACATCCTCCCCGATGAAGTCCAGGTAAAATATTGCACCTGCAGCAGCAAATCATAGAAAATACCGCTGAGCTGTTTTCAAGTCACCCATCTGCAAGTCTGTCTAGGATTTGGCTAAGCTCTCTCCCCTTTAGGAAACCAAAACGATCAAAACTTATTATGACTGTGCCTTACAAGAAGAATGGAATAAAAGCCATTTAGGGGATCAGGTTGTCAACTTTTTTCCACCTTAGGCCCCTTTGATCTCCATGTTTCTTAACTTACATTGGGGGATAATATTAGACGCACAAAAATGGTGTAGAGTTCCCATGCACTCTTCCTCCAGCTTTCCCCAGTTATGTCTTCCATAACCACAGTGCGTAATCAAAGCAGGAAAACGACAATCAACACTCACTCACTAAACCACAGACCCTATTTACCAGTTTGCGCCTGCAATCGTCTCCCCTCCATCTTTCTTAAGATGGATAAACAAGGCTTTGTGCTTATGTTGTTAAAGCTTTCTAACCTCGTATGGCCAGTAGATGCCAAGTCTGTGGGTCTACTCCTGTGGTATGGGAGTGGGGTGGGCCTACTGCCTCTGCCCTGAGCCAGCCTTTGTCTGGAATCATCTCACCCACACAGGCCTCTAGCTGTATTCCTGAGCTCCTGATTCCCTGCCTTGACTTGTGTTCTCACTCAACCATGGTGTTTGCGATTCCTTTCAACCTTGGCTGGACTTCATGCTTCTTGACCAAGCTTCTTGACCAAGACTTCGCTTATGGCTTCTGGCTGCTCTGGGTCAATACCTCATGGCCCCCGATGCTGCTCACAGCATGGGCCCTGGAAACTGTGTGCCTTGTGTGTTCCTCCTGTGTAGACAGGAACGGCGGCACCACTTGTCTTAAGTGCTGTGCAGAGCATAGGGCTTTACAGCCAGGCTTTCATCAAAGGAAAGCACTTAGTTCTTACTGGATTTTTAACTGAAGATTTTAGTTATCTATTATGCCATTTAAACAAACAAACAGCTTTATATGATTGCAGCCTCTAAGGCCACTACAGAAAGAAAATGAAAAAAAAATTAGAGGTGAAATAGAGGAAAAGGGGGCTGTAATGCTAATGATCACTTATTAAGCATCGATGATGTTGCAGTGCTATACATATTCATGATCTCTAAAATTATATAGAAGAGATGTGTGGTCACTTAGCCAGTGGGGGTTGTGGAGTTAGAATATAGCAAAACTTGTTAAAGTACACACAGTATGGCGTAGGGCACATTTGGATCATTCCTATTACAATTCTCGGAGGTAAGTGTTATCACTCCCATTTTATGAATGTGGAGCTGAGGCTCAGAGAGGTTAAGTGATGTTTGCAGAGCTGATGTGTGTCTGTGCAGGTGTGGATACAAACCTGGGTCTCTCTGTCTGGAAATCCTGCACATTCTCCATGAACCCATATATCACTCTACGGGGAGAACGAGTCAGCAGAATCAGCCTCTCTCCACTCTGGGATAATATCCTGCTGCTAAAGTAGAAGACAGAAATCTAGCAATGGACCACCCTTACCTGCTGTGATAGCAATGGTTGTGGACAGAATGTAGCCCACGCTGGCAATCAAAGAGGAGTCGTACATCTGTGAGGCTTGACTCAAAAACCTTCAAAACAAAAGCACTCCAGTCAGTAGGCTGTGGAGATGTTGGAAAGGCTAAGAGCTGACAACAGTAGAGTTTGGTTTGAAATATGAAGATGATACATTTAGGAACGTTCCTTGGGTTTCTAAAAATGCCACCCTCATGTTACAGGGCACCGTGTATCCCTGGTCTGGGGTCCATGCTTGATTCCCACTCTTCCCCTAGACACACAGCTAAGGCCCATCCCCATTTCCCAACTGAGCCATGCCATCATGGTCTCACACCTTTGGCCACATGGTTCCTGCCACTTGAAATGCCCTTCTCCTCACCCCCCTGTATCCCCACCCCACTAAAAAGAGCCATTCCTGCATCTCTTATACCCCTGCCCCCAGAAACTCTTATAGCCCTAATCACGTTCTGCCTAGTGTTATAATTATTTTCAATAAAATTTCTTTTTAATTTGAAAATAACGTGATCACTGCAATAAATATAGGAAAAAGAGAAAATTAGAGTCCTTCCTAATCACTCCATCTATGATAAAAAATACCCCAATTTTGGAAGATATTCTTTGCCCTTTCTCTGCATAGTTGCTTACACCATGCTCACCACTCAATTGCTTTTATTTTTTTACTTCGCTTTGTGGCCTGGGCTGGAGTGCAGTGGCACAGTGATAGCTCACCACAGCCTCTCACTACCGGGCTCAAATGCTCCTCCTGCCTCAGCCTCCTGAGTAGCTGGGTGTGAGCCACTGCATGCAGCTTGGCTGTACTAGTTTGTTCACTGGCTGTCCCCCAGCCAGGGCTGTGAATGCCTGAGGGCAGTGAGTGACTACCCTCACCGTCCCTGGGTGCTGAGCACCCTCAGTGGGCTGCACTGGTTAGTGAATGAGTAGCACCTTAGGAGATGGGCGGGGGCATCTGAGCCATGTTTGTGACACCTGGAGTGCTCAGCGCAGGGCCTTGGACTGGCAGGGGCTCCCTGGTGATGACTGCAATTGTTGTAGTGGGACCAAAAATAATAATAACCAAAATAACAATAGCAAGGCCAATAATCATAGAAGCAGCTCATGTTTACTGGGCATTTCCCTAGAGACGTTCTCCGTTCTCCTAAGAGCTTCATGTGATTCTCTTAAGTAGGGACTGTTGTTCTCATCAGCAGGTGAAGAATCTGAGTCTTGGAGAAGCTGAATAGGCAACAGCAGAGCAGAGCGGTGAGGGCATGGGCTGGGGAGCCAGACACCTGGATTCAGATTTCAGCTCTGCCACTTCCTAGCCTCTTACCCTCTCTGCCTCAGTTCCTCCTATGCAAAGTGGGGATAATATCCTCTACGTCAAAGGAGTGTTGTAAGGACCAAATGAGCTGGTTCCATAAAGCACTGAGAAAAGAGCTGGGCTCATACCAAACACCGGGCCAGCAGCAGCTGCTCCTATGGTCCCTGGAGGCCATGTAGCTGGTGGACCTTGAGTCTGAGCCTGAGCTTTCCAGGCTGAATCAGCCTCGTGTGCTGGTGAGTCCTGTGTACCTACACAGGTTTTGTCACCTACAACATTCCTAGAGCCTCTCCTCTTCCCAGGCCCTCTGTTGGGCTCCAGGACTCAAACGCAAACAAGACACAGGCCCTGTCCTCAGGCTGCTGCCTTTTATTTAACTTCATGCTTAGAAAGAGGAGGGGGTACTTTGCCTTCCACTCAGGAAGATTTGGAGGTGATATATTGAAGGCAATAAATGACAACTTTTCTTTCCAACCCAGAAGACAAGCAGGTGCGTCCTAGGGATGGCCATGCTTCCGAGGCCCCTGAGATGATCACCTGCCCCAGAGAAGATGGGAAGTAAGTCTGCCTCCAACCACAAATTTCTCACATTCTGGCCAGGCATGGTGGCTCATGCCTATAATCCCAGTACTTTGGGAGGCCAAGGTGGGCAGATCACTTGAGGTTAGGAGTTTGAGACTAGCCTGGCCCACAACGTGAAATCCCATCTCTACTAAAAATATATAAAAATTAGCCGGGTATGGTGGCACACACCTGTAGTCCCAGCTACTTGGGAGGCTGAGGCAGGAGACTCACTTGAACCCCAGAGGCAGAGGTTATCGTGAGCCGAGATGGCACCACTGCACTCCAGCCTGGGCAACAGAATGAGCCTCCATCTCAAAACAAACAAACGAAAATCTCACATTCTGAGGCAGCAGGGAAAAACCCATCCACTGCTAGCTTCATATTTCTTTCTTTTTTATTTTTTAATTCTTGTGCCTCAGCTTCCTGAGTAGCTAGGACTACAGGCATGTGCCACCACGCCCAGCTACTTTTTTTGTTTGTTTGTTTTGTATTTTTAGTAAAGACAGGATTTTACCATGTTGGCCAGGCTAGTCTCAAACTCCTGGCCTCAAGTGACCCACCCACCTCAGCCTCCCAAAGAGCTGGGATTACAGGCATGGGTCACTGTGCCTGGCCTGGCTTCATCTTTTGAGTGACCCTCCAGGTGATAACTCAGCAAATTAGTAGCTCCTCTCTCCACGCTGGATGCCAGGCCCTGTGGCATGTTCGGCCCTCCTTGTAGCTTCATGGCATAAGTCATCAGGCCCCCAGAAGAGAAGCAGCCCAAATGGTGGGGCTCAGCAGGAAAAGGATTTGTAACTCACGCAGCCTGATAGACGGCGGTTGCCACCATGCACACAAACATCACGTAGAAGATGGGGTAGTCAAGCTGCAGGTTCCCTTGAATGGACAAGACAAGCATCCCAGCCACGGCCTTGACTGTCACCACCGTCATGGAGCCTGCAGATGGGAGACAAGGGCGAATGGGGAGCCTCAGGGAAATGCAGAGAGTTACGTCCGGAAAGCCAGTCTATAACCCCAAAGCACTTGGGGAGACAGAGGGGAGGGAATAGGAACAGAGTCAAACCGGTAGTTTGCATGGTGACAAACACCGTTTGCACTGGGTCTCGTGTGCACCTCTCCCGTGTACTCCCATGCTCTGTGCTGACTACACCCTAAAGGAGGGAGGAAAGCCAAACTCCTGAAGGTAATCCTAGATGTCACTTCTAAACTGCCAAGCATGGGCAGTAAGTTCAGTTCTCTGAGGCCCAAAGTGACCAGCACTGTGGCCAAAAGGATCCCTGAGTGGATCAATGAACTCACGAGTCTCATAGCAACCACAGGAAAAACATGTGGTGTGTAAACAGCCTAGGAGTTGTTGGGTTTTTTAGTGCTCAGTCACTTGTATTTTTTTGTTGTTGTTTTTTTTTTTTTTTTTTTTTTTTTTTTTTTTTTTTTTTTTTTTTTGAGACAGAGTCTCGCTCTGTGCCCCAGGCTGGAGTGCAGTGGCGCGATCTCGGCTCACTGCAAGCTCCGCCTCCCGGGTTTACGCCATTCTCCTGCCTCAGCCTCCCGGGTAGCTGGGACTACAGGCGCCCGCCACCTCGCCCGGCTAGTTTTCTTGTATTTTTAGTAGAGACGGGGTTTCACTGTGTTAGCCAGGATGGTCTCGATCTCCTGACCTCGTGATCCGCCCGCCTCGGCCTCCCAAAGTGCTGGGATTACAGGCTTGAGCCACCGCGCCCGGCCTTTTTGTTGTTGTATTTCTTTTTTTCCTTTTTGCGGAGAACAAGGTCTCACTATATTGCCCCGGCAGGTCTTGAACTCCTGGGCTCAAGCTATCCTCCTACCTCTGTCTCCCTAAGAGCTGGGATTGCAGGCGTGAGCCACCGCACCCGGCTGGTCACTTGTATTTTTAAAAACATTTCTCCAGTGTTTTGGAAGGCGCACCCCTGTGCATATGTGCAAATATTTCCAATATGTGTGTACTTATTTTCAAATTAAAGTCATGTGACCCTGTACTTAAATGGTATGCACGTTATAAAATTTGTACAGGAATATAAATTAAAAGGCAGAGAAAAAATGATTGAAGTTTTAATATTCTCTCTGTGTACCCAGCGGAGCATCCTGCTCACCTCCCTTTGGAGACCCTCGCTCTACCCTACTGTTCAGAAATGGCTTCTAACTACAGACCATTAGACTGCCCTGCCAAACAGGAGTTAGAGAGAGCCCCCAAGAGTGGTCCAAGTGAAGTCCTGGTCCCAGCTGCTCTGCTTTGCTTTCCTATTCTTCAGCTTTGGTTTATTTCTCTTTCTCCTGCCAATACCCACCCCCGCCCACAGTGTCTCTCGGGCTCCTCACCCATTAGGCTACAGTTTCCAAACACCAGCAGCCACTTAAGCACTTGTCATCAGGGAGTCCTCCTTAGTGAGAAGGGGATTGGCCAATGGCCTCAGAACCTTCTGGCCTTCCTACGTAAGAGGAGAGGATGTTTCAGGGCCGTGATCCTTCCCATCCACTTTGAAAACAAAGTCATTGAGGAATGAAGGACTGATTCATGCTATGACGTGGGTGAACCTCAGAATCATCATGCTCAGTGAAAGAAGCCAGTCACAACAGGCCACAAAGCATATGACTTTATTTATGAAGGAGTTCAAAAAGGCAAATCTACAGGGACAGAAGGTAGCTTAGTGGTTGCCTGGGGCTGGGAAGAGGGGAACAGGGAGTGATTGCTAATAGGCACAGGATTTCTTTTTGGGGTGACAAAATGTTTTAAAATTAGATTAGGATGATGGTTTCACAACTCTATGAAGTACTAAAAACCACTGAATTGTAAACTTTAAACAGGTGAACTTTATGGTATGTAAATTATATCTCAACAGAGCTGTTAAAAAATTAATTAATGAGGGCCGGGCGCGGTGGCTCAAGCCTGTAATCCCAGCACTTTGGGAGGCCGAGACGGGCGGATCACGAGGTCAGGAGATCGAGACCATCCTGGCTAACACAGTGAAACCCCGTCTCTACTAAAAATACAAGAAAATTAGCCGGGCGTGGTGGCAGGCGCCTGTAGTCCCAGCTACTCGGGAGGCTGAGGCAGGAGAATGGCGTAAACCCGGGAGGCGGAGCTTGCAGTGAGCCGAGATCGCGCCACTGCACTCCAGCCTGGGGCACACAGCAAGACTCCGTCTCAAAAAAAAAAAAAAATTAATTAATGAAACCCTGTCTTCAGTGACAGGTATGTATTTGGCTGATGGCTTGTGGCCGTGGTAGGGTGCACAGTAGGAAGGTTGGAAGAAAAATGCACATGCACATATTAGGCACCTGTGCACATCTCATTTAACCCCTACTCCCTTCTGTGACTTGGATGTTCTCATACCCCCCTTTAGAGAAGTGGACGGTGTGGCTTAAGGAGGGAGGGTCACTAGCCTGAGGCCAGAGACACAAGACCAGCGCAGCAGCAGGCTCCACCAGCCCTGACACCAGCCTGCTCCTCCACCTCTGTCCGCTTCTCCTTCTCAGGAAGGATGGATTCCCCACAGCTCTATTTAGCTATAAAATTATACACTGTTCTAGCCAGGCACAGTGGCTCATGTCTGTAATCCTGGCACTTTGGGAGGCTGAAGCAGGGGGATCACTTGAGGCCAGGAGGTCAAAGCTACTGTGAGCTATGATTGTACCACTGCACTCCAGCCTGGGTGACAGAGTGAGACTGTCTCAAAAAAAGGAAAAATTAATATGCAGTTTCTAGCCTCAAGCTGATTCAGGAGCTATCTCTTCCACAGCACCCATCTTTGAATCCAGAATGAATTCCTAAGCTCTGATAGGTTTTGCATGGATCTTTTCAGGGCCCAATCACTGGGGCGTGTTCTACTTGTGCCATCTCTGAAACAACATAACTCACCTCATCCTCACTCTGCTTAACTCTTCCTCATTGGAATTGTTATTGCCCAAACTTACATAACCTATGAATTTGGCTAGCTGTTTACTGCTATTTTCTCCCTTTAGATTGGAGGCTCCTGGAGGACAGGAGTTTGCCTCCAGTCAGCAGGGACCCAGCTCCCCAGAGCCACTGATGGAGACAGAACAACCTGAGCCAGCCTCAAGCAGCTTCTGTGTCCAGGGGCCAAAGCTCTGCAAACAAAACCCACATCTCCATTTGGTGCTTCTTGGTGGTGGCAAAAGTCAATCATCTAAATGCCAACTTACCGAGTAACGCCACCAAGAGAAGAATCACGACAATGTTGTTGGCGTTCTTCTCCTTGTAGAAGTAGAGCAGCAAGCAGAACAGAATGATTCCCACCAGCTGTGGAAGGCAGCGAGCAGGGGGTCAGTGGGGACCACAGAGGTAGGTGAGACCGGGAGACCCTGGTGGGCTGGGCCTTCATCAGAGTCACAGGGTTGAAAGGGAATGACTGAGCTATGAGTCAGCATTTCCCAAACTACTGTTAGACATTCAGGGGAAAAGGGAAACAGAGTGAATCTCTCTAATCCCTGGCTAGTACTGAGAAGGAATTCCCCGTTGTCCTGAGGCTGAAGCTTTGAGGGTGAGGTGCTGCCCTCATGTCCACTCTTTCTTGGAGGGCCAAGATTCATCAGGCTGAGAAAGTTTCTTCCCACTCCACTGCTCCATGGGTATCCCCATTAAAACAATGGGTCAGTCCAAGAGGGAGACACTTGTTCACCAAGCTCTTTGGTCAAGAATAAGAAGTCAGGTGCGGTGGCTCACTCCTGTAATCCTAGCACTTTGGGAGGCTGAGGTGGGCGGGTCACCTGAGGTCAGGAGTTTGAGACCAGCCTGGCCAACATGGTGAAACCTGGTCTCTACTAAAAATAGAAAGAAAAAAAAAAATAGCTGGGTGTGGTGGCATCTGCCTGTAATCCCAGCTACCCAGGAGGCTGAGGCAGGAGAATTGCTGAGATCGTGCCACTGCATGCCAGCCTGGGAGACAGAGCGAGGCTCCATCTCAAAGAAAAAAAGAATATGAGTATATACTCCCCGTGCCCCCAGCCAAGCTTCCAGTGTGAGGTTTAACAGAATAGAATGAGGAAGGCATGTGGAGTCAGGGAGACCTGGGTTTGACCTTGGATCTGCCTCTAAACTAGTTGTGTGACCTTGGGTAAGTCACTTAACTTCTCTAAACCTTAGTTAACCCTGTGGGAAATAGGGATAAGAATTCTTTTTAAGGCGTCATTATCACAGCTTACACTAATGATGTCTCCTTGTATGCCAGGTAGTGTTCTAAGCATTTTATCTACCTTAATCTCATGAAATCAGCACAAGAACCCTAGGAAGCAGGTACTACCACGATCCCGTGCATGACACAGAGGAATTTAAACCCGGACAGTCTGGCTCCCACGCCCATGCACTTTCCTGCTAGACTACACCGTCTGGAGATGGGCGGCCCAGTGCCTGCTGTTTAGAAGGTGCTCTATCAGTAGAAACTTACCATTAGACGATGGCAAGTCCGAGTTTGAGAAGCTCCCCCTCCTCGCATCAACAACTTGTCCTTGCCACCCCTTAAAAGCCCAGATATTTGCTAACACTTTCCCAAGAAGTTGAGCCAGCCCTAGCACCCAGTGCAACGAAAGCAGAAAACTTTGACAACAGCCTAGTCGCATTTGCCTACCCCAAACCCCTTATCAAAGCTGATTTAGTATAAAAAACAACACAGAAACATTAATGGGCATTTTGAAACATGTAAAACATTCCTTCTAATTAGAGACCACTAAAACACAGCTGCTTTCATTTCCCTCTGTTTCTTCTTTGTCTTTGTTCCAGGGAATCCATATTTTATCGAGTTGTCATTATAGTCAATGCACAATTTTGGACTGGGCTGTTTTTAGTTACCATAAACAATCTTCATGTTGTGTGAAGTTGTCATAATTATCTTTAATTGCTGCAGAACACTTCATCAAGTGGATGTGTTGCCAGTCATCAACATTCCCAACCACTGTGCCTGCATTTGAGGGGCCCCAATTGTTCAGCCATTCTCCATGATGCTTTTTTTCTTTTTTCTTTTTTTTGAGATGCGGTCTCACTGTGTCACTCAGGCTGGAGTGCAGTACTGTGATCATGGCTCACTGCAGCTTTGACCTCCAGGGCTCAAACTATCCTCCCACCTTAACCTCCTTAGTAGCTGGTACTACGGGCACGTGCCAACACACCTGGCTAATTTTTAATTTTTCCTAATAGAGATGGGGTTTTGCCACATTGTCCACACTGGTCTCAAGTTCCTAGGCTCAAGCAATCCTCCTGCCTCGGCCTCCCAAAGTGCTGGGATTACAGGTGTGAGCCACCACACGTGGCCCATTCTCCATGATTCTAAAATGAACACGGGAATAGCACTGGATATTATATCATGAGATGGCTGTGCATATGCGGTGCCTCCCAATAGTCCATGAGTTCTGTGGGCATGTCTCATTTATTTTTTATAACCATAGTGTCGAGCACACAGCAGACGCTCAATAAATATTGACTGAATTTGGTTTGGCCAAATCTCTCCAGCTGGCAGCACTGCCTCCTGGTCATGATGAAGTAAGACAACAGTCATTCACTGAGCACCTACCACGTTCTAGGTGACTTAAATGCTACTTCCTGGATCTCCCAATAGCAATTCTAAGTCCAGAGATTCTTGCCATTTTACAGAGAGGGAAACAGAGAAGGAAAGCGACTTGGCTAAGGCCACACAGCACTTAGAGGATTGAAGCCCAAGACTTCCTGAGTGAAAGGCCTGTTCTGGGGTAAAGCTTTGCCCAAGGAGGCGGTCTTTTGCTCTGTCACCAACTACATGCCGGGGTTGGCTGCCAGTTGGGAAATGACACAGCCCCCATTTCAGGGGAAGTGATCCTCTGCCTTGTGGATAAACTGAGGAAAAAGGATGTTCCAGGGCCTCTAGACTCAGAGGAAAACAGTGAACACCTTTGTCGGCAGGCCACGGGGAAGGAAGGCTGAGGCCAGGTGGGCCCAGCCTTCAAATCCAACTCTGCTTTTATGGACTCTGAGCAGGTCAGCTAACCTCTTAGAGCCCTGGTTTTCTCATGCATAAAATGGGAAGAACATTTACTTTATAGGGTTAAGAGAATCTGAGATGATATATAAAAATGTATTTAGCACAGCGCAGGGCATGGAACAAGACCGTACCAATAGCTTTATCAAATACTTTAGATGTTTTCCTTAATCAGTTGATTTATAGACTTAAAATGGGATAGAACTGGGGCAGAGGACTGAGCTCTGGCAGAGGGGTTAGGAGACAAAGTTTCCCGTGTCTCCTGGGCTTCTACCAGCAGTGTGATACCGGGAAAAACAATAAAATAACATTCTTAAATTGTTTACAGTTTTAACTTTTTCTTCCCCTTACCATCAAAGTTTGAAATGGTTACTGTAGACATTTTGGATAATTCAGAAAGATGAAGAGGAAATAACAACTGAGTCATAACACTATCTCCCAGAGCCAACCACTGATGGAATTTGCTTTCCCATCCAGGCCTTCATAGATATATTACATGACCATATCTATACCCACCTCTAAAAAATAAAACTGGCATCATACTATATAATGGTTTTGATATTACTCAGGACATAAATACAACAAGCATTTCACCATGGACTGCATAGTCTCCAGAAGCACGGTCTTTCATGCTGGTACAATGTGCCACAATTCACGGAACGCCCTATTGCTGGGTGTTCATGTTTTTGGTTTCTAGGACTTGATCTCCCCCCTGCCATCTCAGGGGGAAGGACTGGAGGCTTCTCTTACCATGTACAAAAGGAAAGGCCAGCTCACGAGGTGCTTGGTGACATTCTCGCCTGTCATCTTCTCGTGACTGTTGGGTGCAAATGTCACCAGCAGGTAGGTACCCACGACAGCCAAACCGCAGCCAACAAAGGACAAGACGTAGCGCCCTGCGGGGAAGAGAGGCGGTCACGGACTCATTGTAACAACAGGCCCGAGAAACAGTACACATTCTCAGCCACGAAAAAACAGGCTTCTCCTGCAACATACCATGACCTGTTATTGTTTGTATTTTTGGTTTTTCTTTACTTTAAAAAATAAATGATCTTCCTTAATTTTGTTAAAACAAAAAACAGTTTAAAAAAAAAAAAACTTTAATGAAGTATAACATGCATACAAACAGTGCTTGAGGAATTCTCCCAAAGTGAACACACTCATGAAACCAGCTCCCAGATGGAGAAAGAGAACGTGAGTCAGATCCTGAAATTTCTCATTTGTGAAACTGATCGCTCGACCCCACCCTCGGGGTAACACTATCTTGACCTGTAACAGCACTGATAGCTTTTCCTGGCTTTGTGCTTTATATGAATGGACCCATACAGTGTGATCTCTTTTGTCTGTATCCACTCAGCATGTTTCTGAGATCCATCTGCGTTGTGGGGCACGGTGGCAGTTCATTCGTTCTCACTGTGTACGGTGATCCACTGTGTAAATATAACACAATTTATCCATTCTACTGCTTTGGGGCATTTGAGGAGTCTGCAGCCTGGAGTTATAAAAAGTTATGTTGCTGTGAACATTCTCATACATGTCATTTGAGAAACACATGTATGCATTTCTGTTGAGTATAAAATGAGGGGTGGAATTCCTCCATAGGATATGTGGATGTTCAATTTGGTAGTTAGTGTCAAATGTTTTTCCCAAGTGGCTGTCGCAATTTACACTCCCACCAGTAGAGCAAGAGAGTTCTAGTTACATTCTTGTCAACATTTACATTTTGTCTTTTTCATTTTAGCCATGATAGTATTGGACTGTGATTTTAATGCACATTTTATAGGTAACATTTTAAAACTAAAATCACTTTATGGGCAAACTAAAAAACCAAATAAAACAAAACATAAAGGCCAACCTTCAGAGCTCAACATGTACCTTTTAAAAATCACCTCATCCTTTCCCAACTGGTTATTTAACCTAATGTCAAGGGAACTATATAATAACTATATAACTACTATCAATATTCTACTCCACAGACCTGTCAGAGACTGTTAGTGGTCCAGGTGGCATGGCTCTTGTCTCTTCCCTGGAGTCTTGTCACACTCCTACTGAACTCTGTAAGGTTGGTGAAAAGCCTCCAAGGTCCAGCCCAGCCCCAGGCAGCCAAAAAACAGCTGAGAGTTCTAAGCCACACTTACGGTGACCACAGGCCTCTGGACTTTTCTGGGATAGAACTAACTTTGCCTATTTCATCCCACTGTCTAGAGAAAATGTGATTCTATGTTAAACGTCTTTTATCTTTATTCTTAGTACTAGGCCTCGTAAATGTAGGAGGTGTTCAAAAAACGGTTGTTCAATGGTTCAATGAATGAATGAGCCATGGTTAAGCTCAACAAAGTAAGTCTATTATCTAAAGTTTTCTTCGGGCAGGGATGGGTCTTACTTATCTCTACACCTGCAGTGTCCAACACAGGTCTAGCACTGAGTGAATGTTTGCTGAATGTAATGGAACTCTAGGTAAGACAGCCATGTTCAGCGGTGCAGGTTGCTTACTGCACAACGGCACCTGGCTAAATGGGTGAGATGGGCTGAAATCCAGCCCATGCTCTGCTCATCAAGGCTTGTGCCTACAAAACTACCAATACCCAGAGGGGCCTTCTTTTTCCAAGTCACATAGCGTACTGCTTGCACTAGCATGGCTCTCATCCTAGGACTACCTAGAGTATTCCCAAAGGGATGCAAACTTCTATACTGGTCTTAGAACCAGCGCTAACCCCCCGCCCCATCATTAAGACTACTGAAATTCAGTCTGTCGTTTGGTCTTCTTGGCAGTAGCTCCAAAGTCTCTACTTTTTTCTTTTGGCAAAGTTCTGCTTTTTTTTTTTTCAGAGTAAAATTCTTTTCTTTTTGGGCCTCTTGGTCCCACCTTGATCTTATTCTATATCAGTGATGCAGAGTGGTCCCCAAACCTGGCTGTATATCCACAACATCTTGGAAATTTTCTCTCCCTGAAGTTGTTTTAAAATTTTTCAGACGTACATTAAAGTTCAAAGAGTTGTATAATGAGTACCCATAGTCCCAACAGCTAGATTCTAAATTGACCTTTCATACTTGTTTTCTCACATATCTATCCATCTCTGTATCCATGCATTAATCCATCTTATTTTTGATGCATTTCAAAGCGATTTGCAGACATCAGTATACACTTCACCCTGGTGAGCTCTGTAAGAATGCCAATGCCCCGTTCCCAGCCCAGAGCTCAGAATCTCTGAGGACATAGCTTGGGCCACCATCACCTCACTCTTCAATTCCTCAGTATGGCACATAAGGTCTACACATCAGCCAGTCCTCCACGTCTCCCTGATCTCACTCTCACTTTATTCATTACCCTCTGGCTACACAGCCTTACTGAGACTGGACAAACCAAGCTTGTTCCTGCCTCAGATCCTTGCACCTGTGGCTCCCAGTATGTGGAAAACCCTGCCCACAGACCTGGGGATGGAAATCTCCTTAGCATTAACTGGATCTGGGCTTAAAAATCATCTCCTTGTGTAAATTAGTTCAATGATTGTGGAAGACAGTGTGGTGATTCCTCAAAGTCCTAGAGGCAGAAATACCATTTGACCCAGCAATCCCATTACTGGGTATATACCCAAAGGAATATAAATTGTTCTGTTATAAAGATACATGTGCACATATGTTCACTGCAGCACATTCACAATAGCAAAGACACAGAATCAACCTAAACGCCTATCAATGACAGATTGGATAAAGAAAATGTGGTACATATACACCATGGAGTACTATGCAGCCAAAAAAAAGAACAATATCATATCCTTTGCAGGGACATGGATGGAGCTGGAAGCCATTATTCTCAGCAAACTAATGCAGGAATGGAAAACCAAATACTGCGTGTCCTCACTTGTAAGTGGGAGCTGAATGATGAGAACACATGGACACATGGTCGGGGACCAACACACACTGGGGCCTTTTGGAGGGTAGGGGTTTGGGGGAGGGAGACCATTAGGAAGAATATCTAATGGATGCTGGGCTTAATACCTAGGTGATGGGATGATCTGTGCAGCAAACCACCATGGCACACGTTGCCCTATGTAACAAACCTGCACATCCTGCACATGTGCCCTTGAAATTAAAATAAAAACTGGGGGGAAAATCACCTCCTCAGAGAGTCTGACCCTGATCAGTCTAGGAAAGTGTTCCCATCTCCCCAGTCCCCAAAAGCATTCAATTTTCTCTGAAAAACTCACTGCAACCTAAAATTATTTCATTTAGTTACTTGTTTATTGTTATCTCTCCCCTCCCCCAACACATACACACACATACACACACACACACACACACGACTATAATCTCTGTGAGCAGAAGTCCCATCTATCCTACTGCTGTGTCCCCAGCACCTATAAAACAACATGGCACTCAGTAGGTGTTTTGGGGGGAACGCTTCTTCCCAACTCCTTGGGTTTCCATGTGGAGAGACCTCCATTAAAGTGACACTTCTGCCTCTTGCCCTGTTGGTCTACATTTCTCAACCTGGATGGAGCTAATCTACTTAAAAATTAAACACTGGGGCTTTTTTTCTTCCTTCTCTGGCCCAAACTATGTGAAGCAATAATTCTTGCTAAGTGTCTCCACTCTGTAAACCCAAGTGTTTCTTGGGGGGACCCACCCAAGGTCTGACTGGGAGCTGGAGGGTCCTGTGGGGAGAGTGCAAGGACATTCCCTTGGCTGCTCACCTAAGCAGCTTCATGCTTTAATCTAGCTCACCTAAAATGCCCTAATCTAGCTTTTATTAGGAGTAAAGCATGACTTCTGATCGCCTGTGTTTGACTCCCATTGCTTTAGAACTTGGTCAGGGAGAGAGGGTTTCTTTTTTTGGACCTCCTAAAATCCCAATAATAGATGCTCAAAATTGATCCAATGGGGTGGATAAAAGTCCATTTTCAAAAGCTTCACCGATGATTCTGATGTGTGGCCAGGCTTGATAACCCCTGATTAAAAACTCCAGCTCTCAGGAGCCTGTTGAGGGCAGAACATAGAACCACAGAGGAGAGCAGCAGGCAGATAACCTCTGAATTAGAGTGAACTGGTTTTACAATTTTAAAAAAAAAAAGCATTCATATAAAATTAAGGACACAGTTCAAATCCCTGAACTTACTCAGAAAGTCTTTCGGTTTCCACTTTTCCTTGATGAATATGATTCCTATGATGGCACTAGCTGAAAAATGAAGCACAAAGAAAAGGGAATTGAGGCTGCTGTCAGTGAAAGGGCATCCCTTCGCCCAGGCCCTCTGTGTGGCTCCTTTGCATTGGAACTTGGTACTTCCTAACCTGTCACTCACGCTGCCAAGAACTTAGTTCCTGTGTGATTCCATCTAGGAAAGGGAGGCTCAGAGAGGAGCCTTCCTTCCTAAGGATTTCCTACAAGGCCAGAAGCATTGAGTACCTGCTGTGTGACAGGCGATTTACACAAGTTATTTCTGGCATGTTCACCCTTGGGGGTGGGTACTCTCATTATTCCTATTTGACAAATGGGGACACTGAAGCTGAGAGAGGTAAAGGGCCCACTCAAGATCATGAAGGTGGTAGGGGAAGGCAAGACTTGAACTCAGGACTGCAGGAGGCCAGGGCTCTTACTTCTTCCACCATAACACCCACCTCTGACATTTCCCCGGCTCTTTCCTCTTCCTGGTTCTTCCATGTTCACAGATGTACTCAAACACCCTTGGGACTGCCCAAAAGAATAGGCCTGGCAGTCACTGTGACAGACCTGGATCACTCCCTACCCTAGTTCTGCCTCTTCTGGCTGTGTGTCCTTGGATATGTCACTTCACCTGAGTCTCAGTTCTCTAATCTATGAAATACGGTGTTAGATCCAGCTGGCACCAGCTCATAGAATGTTAAATATTTTGTTAAACATTCAGAAAACCATCCGCAGTTTGAAATCAGCCACAGTAGGAGTAATAATGTCTATACCATATAAACTGGCAAGTGCTACAAATCAGGTCTTCCTTTTCTCCTTTCCACCTTTCCATCTCTTTTCTCCATCCCTCCCTCTCCTCTTCGTTTTCTTCTCCTTTGTCTCTCTGAGAGGTGGTTTACCAGCATACCATTGAAAATTACTTTTCCGAATGATAGGGGTAATTCAATGATATATGTAAGTCATTTGGCACACAGTCAACCTCAATAACTAAGCTGGTATTATTACTAAAAGTACCTGGAGCAGTGATGGTTAAGTCATAGATATCCAATAAGTGATAATCATTATTATTTTTAATATTACTCCTCACTGGATGACTTCAGAAGCTGTAGGGCCCCTTAATTCCCAGTGGCTGATATCTGAAGTTTTATCATTATAACTTGGCCTCTTTAAAAAAATAAAAGAATTTGGTTATTTGAACCTTATTAAAATTCAAAGACTAATATTTAAAGCACCAGTCACTTAGACACTTATTTCTCCTTGGGAAAAAGGTTTGGGAGCCCTCTGGAGATACTTGCAGTGGGCAGAGCAGAGTGATAAGGCTACAGGTATGATCACATAGAGGGGCTGGGGAGTAACATAACAGAAGCATAGAAAGTGGTCCGGAAGTAAGACTATAGGGACAGGCTGAGACTCTGGCAAACCACTTGCCTCAGCTAAAGACATTCAAATTACATTAAAAAAATATTGTGTGGGAAAAAACATACACCATGTCTGAGGACCTCATTCACTTTGTAAGCTGTCAGTTCACCAACCCTGGTTAGGAAAAACAGGGCCTTATGACAGGATCAGGGAAAGTAAATAGGTTTCTGCTCCTTTGCCAACTCCTGGTGATTGGTAGTGACTGTTGGAAACACTGAGAATTCTGAGGCCCCATCTCCGCTCTCTAGGAAGGAGTGACATGATTGATTAATGATCTCTGCCTTGAGCACAGGAAGGGAGGGGCACATAGTTACCACACATCTGCCATCCCTTGTATAGAAGAGAACCTCTTAACTCAAGGAGGAATAAGACCCAAAATATGACTTTCCCCTTTAAGAGCAGAGAAGAGCATCTGGGCAGAGTAGTGCTTGCCAGTAAAATGGAAAGAAATATTTCAAAGCAAGTTCATTGTCCTGGCTGCTATGCATACAAAAAAGCTATTGTTCACTAATCTATTAACATCTTTTCTTTAAGAAGAAATTCTTTTTTTTTCTAATTTTGTTTTGCTTGTGTTCTCATGAACATTAAAGCTCCCTTGTCTTTTACTTGGTTCAAAAGTTCTGAAACACTGGTTCAGTGATTATGGAAATCATAGAAAGCCGGCAGATGAGAAAGTTAATGGCCGGGTGCAGTGGCTTATGATTGTAGTACCAGCACTTTGGGAGGAAAGGCAGGCAGATAGTTTGAGCTCAATAATTTGAGACCAGCCTGGCCTGGCCCCAAACCCTACAAAAGCTTAATTTGTGTTTGTGCAATCAAAGCTCACTGCAGCCTCAAACTCTAGACTTAAGAGATCCTCCTGTTTCTGTTTCCCAAGTAGCTAGGGCCACAGGTGCACACCACCACGCCCAGCTAATTGTTTTTCTTTCTTTCTTTTTTTTTTTTTTGTAGAGATGGGTTCTCTCCATGTTGCCCCAGCTGGTCTCAAACTCCTGGCCTCAAGTGATCCTCACACTTCAGCCTCCCAAGTAGCTGGGATTAGAGGTACAAGCCACTGCACCCAGTGACAAACTCAA
The DNA here is from genome assembly GCF_047675955.1 of Chlorocebus sabaeus. Taxonomy (NCBI): domain Eukaryota; kingdom Metazoa; phylum Chordata; class Mammalia; order Primates; family Cercopithecidae; genus Chlorocebus; species Chlorocebus sabaeus. Next base: position 112,624,141 of record NC_132923.1, read on the forward strand.
TGTATCTTGACGGTGAAAAGATACAGGGGTTAAGGTTTATCTTCCTTCTTCTTTTAGAAATAAAAAGCAATCTTAATAAACTTTCTGAATCTTAAACAGATCCTGGAGCCACACAGCCCAGTTCATATCCCAGCCCTGTTACTCACTAGTGTCATTTGGGGAAAGTAATTTCATTATCCTGTGCCTTAGTTTCCTCATCTGTTAAATGGGGATAACACCACCACCTTCCTCAACAGGTGGCTGGAAGATTAGCAGAATTAATATCTGTAAGCACTTACAGGGCCTGGTGTGTCTGAAGTCCTTTGTATTAGGTTATTACTATCCAAGCTAAAGCTGGTTTGTTCAATGGAACCTTTGATCCTGGCAGTGGCACTCTGGTCACACAGCTGGGAGCACCCCAGGGGAGGGTGGGGCAGCCCTGGTCTTACCTATCACGGAGACTGCGCTGAGGGGCACGATGAGTGACAGCGGTGCGAAAGCGTAGGAGGCGAACACACCCAGCTCACCCAGAAGCATCAGGAACAGGCCCAGCCACCATGTCTTGGTCTTGAAATAGGCCCGGGGATCCTTGGAGCCTGCCAGGCGGATGTGGCAGTACTTCTAGAAACCCGAGAAATAATGTAATTTGCTCATATGTTTGGGGAAAAAAATGCTATGATGTAGTTACCCTAAATCTACCCCCGACTTGAAAATAAATTGGGAAGACTTGTCAGGTTCTTGTGGAGTCCTGACTCACAGAAGAGTAAGACAGTAGGGATCTAAATACTAGACGGTTATTCTAGGACAGTAGTACTCCAACACGCTGGGAATCCTTATAAGCCCCTGAGAAGCTCTGACAAAATACCCGCCTGGGCCTCATCCTGAGTCAGTCCCAGAGAGGTGTGGGTGAGCCTGAGAACAGGCATTTCTAATGCACGTCACAGGCAATGTGCAGTCTCAGGGTGGGAGCCATAGTCTAAGGATCCCACGTGGCCTGGCCCTTGGGTCGACCTCCTCCCTTTCTTTGCAGTTTCCAGGATTCCTCATGTTTGGATGCCCGAGTGTACAGCACACTCCTTCCTGTCTACATGGCAGCAGCTCTCACTGGGCAGTTGTGTGGGTATCAGTGGACCTTGCTCTCCCTGGGGTGGTTATGTGCCTCAAGCATGGTCAATATTCTTTTTTGGAGAAATGTGAACCTGTGACATGGAAACTGAGGTGGTAACTAACAGGCTAGAAAGTCACATTGATTTAAAGGACCAAGTCTGCCATTTGGGGAGGATCATGACGTGGGCTGCCCAGAAGCAGATAAATAACCAGAGATGCTGCCCTGGAGAAAGAAGAGAATGAATCATTCAAGTAGCTAAGAGACCACACGGTCTCAGCGACACATGGAAACATACACACGCCAGAGCTGAGATGCATAGGGTACAGGTGTGTGCCCATGTGTGTGCCCACAGGGATCACAGTCTCCTGCCTGCTCCAGGGCCAGGGAGAGCAGTTCACTGCAGGCAGAAGCTGGGCAGTGCTGGTGGAGTGAAGTCGGCCAGTGTGCTGTGGGATTCATCCTGTTAGCAGGTATCAAGTCTTATTTGGGTTTCCCAGAAGCAGTCCCTGAGACAAGAATGTGGGAGCTGATAGTCTGTATGAGATGATTCCAGGGAGCTCAAGTAAGGGAGGGGGAAAGTGAGGCAGGGAACGGAGATGAAAGATGGTTCATGAGTGAATTAGTCCCGTGGGCAACTGGGGCTCAGTCCCACAGGGGACCCTCTGAAAAACCCTGTGAATCTCATCTTAGAATCATCCTAGCAGAGGATAAGAGCCTGGACCTTTTATTCCCTGCCTCCCACGCCTCCTGGCAGAAGGCAGCCTCCAGGGGCATTAACTGTCCCACTCCCCCAGTGCAAACCCCAGTTGTGCCTGCATGCCAGTAGCACCAGCTCCCTGGTGCCCCCATGAGAAGCTCATTAGCTATCAACTTGCTCCACACCACAGCTGCTTGTGAACTCAGACAGGCCAAGGGGACCTGGAAGTCAGTAAGGGGGTCCCCAGCAGCTGTACAGGGCATCCCAGAGGCTTGTAAGTAATGAACAATGCTGTAATTCGAGTTGAGTTTGACAAAACTATGGTAATTCCAGCAGCTATGTGGCAAGGCAAAGAGAGGATGATACCAGAGCCAGGGAAGCTAGCAGGAGGTCACTGCAAAGCCCAAGGAGAGACGGTGAGGACCTGGCTAGGAGAGCGAGGGCGGGATGGAGTGGGGCCACCAAATCAAGAGAAATCCTGGAACGGCCCACAAGGTATTGTCCCAGGTGCAGCCCAGGGATAGAGTAGGCAAGGCCCTGTAGAAAGGAGGCAGCTGGACCTGGATAAGACACCCTGACTTATCTGCTGTGTCTCTGCCCCCAGACAGTGCTGGTGACTGAAACTTACCTGGAGGTTAAGTGCAATGCTGACCACAAGGTGCCCAAAGATCGCCAAGAGGGCGCCGATCAGGTTTTCCTGTAAGGAAAGTTCACAGGAGTAGACATGATTTGGGCACAACCCAGGGGGCCCCAGGACACTTTTGATACTCAACCATTTGCTGCCTCAAAACAAAACCAGAAAAACAATATCAGTGACAAAGCCACATTCCAGACCCACAACTGGAATTTTACTACTCCAGGTTAATCTGGCTGCTTTGCTAGTTTATAAAACGCTGTCCCGAATTGGATACTTTGGTGGCCCAATCACACTGACCTGACAAGGTCGAAACCTGCTGTGCTATTCCCTTTAAAGTATTAACTTGCGGGCTGGGCACGGTGGCTCACATCTGTAATCCCAGCACTTTGGGAGGCCGAGGCGGGTGGATCACGAGGTCAGGAGATCGAGACCATCCTGGCTAACACGGTGAAACCCCGTCTCTACTAAAAATACAAAAAATTAGACGGGCGTGGTGGCGGGCACCTGTAGTCCCAGCTACTCGTGGGGCTGAGGCAAGAGAATGGTGTGAACACAGGAGAACTTGCAGTGAGCCGAGATGTACCACTGCACTCCAGCCTGGGTGACAGAGCTAGACTCCGTCTCAAAAAAAAAAAAAAAAGTATTAACTTGCCATCATCTTGTGCAGAAAAGCAACATTCCAAAATCAGAATTTACAAGAGAAATACAGGCCAGAGAATACTTTTTGCTATCTTGTCAACAGAGTCTTCAATTTCCCAGAGGGATTTCAATGAAACTCTTTTAACTGGCTCACTTGCTTAGGGCATTTTCAATTATTCAATTTATAAAAAGTTAATTTACATCACCTATGAGTTAGGTTCAGACTTCCTGGCACGGAATTTTTTACTTTATAAAATGAGTACCAAACACATATTCATTGTAGAGTAATTAGGAAATACATATAGATAATAATAAATTAGACAAGGTAGCATGAGAAAAAAATGAAAAATAAAAATAACAATAACACCAAAACCATAATAGAAAAGTCACCTTTAATTCTATAACCCAGAGATAATGACTGTAAACATTTTGGTTCTTATTCCTGCAAACATTTTCCTGTCCATAAATTTACATATCAATGGAAATGTTAATGTACTTTATAAAAATAAGATTACCATCTGTTTTATAATCTGCTTTTTTATTTAGCATATTAAGAACACATTTCCCTGTCAGGCATACCTAATTTGTCATTTTTATTAAATGTCAAATAACTCATTATTTTTGGATGTGTCATGTTTTATATCATAGCTTTGCTATTACTGGATATTTAGGTTGTTTCCTTTATTATTAATTTTTCATTTAATTTTACTGTAGACTCAGGGGGTACATATGCAGGTGTGTTACATGGGTATATTGTGTAATGCTGAGGTTGGGGTTTCTAGTGAACCCATCACCCAAATAAGTGAACACAGTACCCAATCGGTAATTTTTCAACTCTCGCCCTCACCCCAACCCTTCCCCGTTTTGGAGTCCCCTGTGTCTATTATGTTTCCTTTTTAAAAAACAATGCTCTGATTGAAGAGCCTAGTGCACACATTTTTGTGCATTTGTCTGGATTAGTCCCTTGGGACAAATTCTTATAAGTGGAATTGCTGGGCCAAAGTGTACTAGCATTTAAACCACACTATAGTGAGTCCCCAGTACACCCTTCGGCCTTATTCCACCACTGAACACCAAGGAATGCTCTATGCTGGCCATTGCCGCATCCTCCTTCCCAGCATGTTCTCTTCCCAACTCCAGCTGGCTCCCCTCCCTGGTGAAATCCTGCCCATTCTTCAAGGCATGGGACAGGCCCTAGGGAATCGGCAGTTAACAAGACAAACAGTCCTCCCTGTCATATGTTCAGTCCATCTGGAAAGACAGATAACTAGCAAGCTGCCCCGCAGTGGCCAGAGCTGGCCGAGGCTTCCTCCTCAGGACAGAGTCAGCAGTAATAGCGAAGTCAATCCTCCCTCGAAGCTTCCCTCTCCTAGATCGCGGGGCTCAGAGAGCTGAGGGCAGGTCTTCCCTGAGAAGGGGCAGTTGGCCAGGGACAGGCGAGGGCAGGAGGACCGAGAGGGAGGCCCACCAACTGAAATCACCATGGACAGTTGTCCTTAACTTCTCTCCCAACAAGGCTCAAGGCTGCCACAGAAGGGAAAAACGTGGAGCCAGGGGACTCCAGTCTAGTCCCAGCTCTGCCACCGTGACCTCACCACATCTGAGATATGTCCCCCACGTGGAAAAGGTCAGAGCTGGGAACTGATTCTGACTCACCTGATGAGCAGCAAGATGGAATAAAGCCACCTGCGGGCAGAACACGTCCTTCCTGTAGGATCACAGGATCTCAGAGCTAAAAGGCTTGCTGGAGACCTGCCCAGCCAGGGTTTCCCCAGCCGAGTTCCCAGACATGCTAATGGGGTTCCAAGGCAAGAAAAGCACCATGTAGTTAAAGGCAATGCATCCTCTACCCACTGCTGGGAGGCCCCCAGAGCATGTTAGAGGCTCTCAGAGGAGTTTCTCCTTGTCTCACTCAGGTTCTCAAACTCATTTGGCTCTAGAACTCTTAACTTGGAATCCAGCCATGGGTGTCTGGAGTAAGCATCTATGACTCTCACTTGACTAACATTTTAATCCTTTCCTTTTCTTCTGATTTTGCTGGGGAGGACTCTTCTCCATCCCCTCCCCATTGGACACAGTCTTATTGGAACTGTCATTCCCAGTGCTCCATCTTCCCTAGACACCATGGCCCAAGTGTGACCCAAGCCAGGCAGGCCAGAATCTCTTTCTCTAGGATCCAGATCTTGGACTGAGAAACACAAAGGCTGAAGAAAGGCTGGCTCCCTTCAGCCCAAGGTGAGGCCCGAACAAATTATTAGTTGCTGCTCCTCAGGACCCTGGAGCCATCCTCGCTCTGGACCTTCCTGAAGCCAGGAACAGTCCGGTCTCTTGCTTAAGAACTTGTTTCTGTTACTTGCAACTAAAAAGCTCAACAGAATCAACACTTTGGGGAAAAGCAGTTTGGGACATATTTATTATTAGTCCAACTTCTCATAAACATGAGTGAGGTTTTTTCTTCCCCTTTCTTAGAGGCATGGCTTTGGTGGACAAAAAAGGCAATCTGCTTTTCTTTTGTAAAAAGAAATATGTTATTCAAATTTAGTTTTTTGAAATAAAACCTTACCACAGAACTAATTATTATAAATCTAATAAATTATATTTACAAATATAATTACTCTTAGTTTCAATATTTTAATGCTCCCTGCACACACAAAAATTAGCTTATAACTTTCCATTTAAAAAGTCAATTATAGAACATCTGCTTCTGGTAAGATAGAGTAGATGTACTCTTCCCTATTCTTCCTGCTACTTACAACTAAAACCCTGGTCATCACATATAAGACAAACATAAGGCTGGGCATGGTGGCTCATGCCTGTAATCCCAGCACTTTGGGAGGCCGAGGCAGGTGGATCACCTGAGGTCAGGAGTTCCAGACCAGTCTGGCGAACTTGGTGAAACTCCATCTCTACTAAAAAAAAAACACACACAAAAATTATCTGGGTGTGGTGGTGGGTGCCTATAATCCCAGCTATTCAGGAGGCTGAGGCAGGAGAATCACTTGAACCCAGGAGGTGGAGGTTACAGTGAGCTGAGATCGTGCCATTGCACTCCAGCCTGGGTGACAACAGCAAAACTCTGTCTCAAAAAAAAAAAAAAAAAAAAAAAGACAATTCTGAAGGCAGAGAGAAGAAGGCAGACAAGCTAGAAAAGAATGGCATATGGTGAGCTTCTTGGGTATTCCGTATTCTTTTTGCCTCATACATCCCAAACTTGTAGATGCAGAAGCCAGCACTCTGGAAATACCAACAGGGGTGGAGCAGGGAAAACAAAAGCCCCAAGAAAAGCCTCCTCTCACTACCAAAGGATAAGCTGATAGGAAGCTTGGCAAGAAAAACACTTTTAGACAATAACCTCCAAACTCCAAACACCACAAGGAGCAAGGTACCTGTACGTCTGAATGTTTGAGCCAGCTACCCCCTAAGTTTATATGTTGAAGTCCTAACCCCTAAGGGGATGGTATTAGGAGGTGGTGCCTTTGGGAAGTGACTAGGTCATGCAGGGGAGCCCTCATGAATGGGATTAGTGTTCTTAAAAAAGAGGCCCAAGAGAAGCTGCTCGCCCCTTCCATCACGCGAAGACACAGGGAGGAGGTGCCATCTATGAGATGGCGGGCCCTCACCAGACACCCAATCTGCTGGTGCCTTGATCTTGGACTTCCCAGCTTTCAGAACTGTGAGAAATACATTTCTGTTGTTATAAGCTACCCAGTTTATGGCATTTTGTTACAGCAGCCCAAATGAACTAAGTCAGCCCCCCAACTCCCCTGCTGGGACTATCAGGAAAGGCTAAGTAGGGAGCCAGTGGCGAGGTGTCCTCCTCCCCATGGTGTCAACGGAGAGCACACAGAGAGCCTAGACTTCTACCTTTGATGCAGAAAAGTTTTAAATTTTGATGAAGTCTAACCTATCTATTGTTTTCTTTTGTTGTTTATGCTTTTGGTGTCATATTTTGTGACAATAATAGCATCATGGGTGGGGGAGAGAGATGGAGTTATATAGGTACTACATTTCATGTACTACTAAAATTAAGTTGGTGTTAATCTGAACTAGATTGTTATAAGTTCAGGTGTTAATTGTCATCCTCAGCACAATCACTAAGATGATAACTCAAAATACATAGTAAAAGAAATGACAAGGGAATTAAAACGGTACACTACAAAATATATCTATCTAACACAAAAGAAGGCAGCAATGAAGGAACTGAACTAAAAGAGACAAAAACTGTTGCCTGATTTAAATGAACACCTTTATTTCCTTCTAAGAATTTTATAGTTTTAGCTCTTACATTTAGCTCTCCAATCCATTTTGAGTTAATTTTTATGCATGGTGTGAGGTGGGAATCCAATTTCATTCACTCTTTTACATGTGGCTATCCAGTTATCCCTGCACTATTTGTTGAAAAGACTATTCTTTCTCCATTGAATAGTCTTAGCATCTTTGTTGAAATCAATTGATCATAGATGTATGGGTTAATTTCTGGACTCTGAATTCTATCCCATTGATTTATTTGTCTGTCTTTATGCCAGTACCATATTGTTTTGACTACTGTAGTTTTGTAGTAAGTTTTGAAATCAGAAGTGTGAGTTCTTCAACTTTGTTCTTCTTCCTCCAAGATTGTTTTAGCTGTTTTGGGTCCTCTGGATTTCCATATGGATTTTAGGATCAGTTTGTCTCAAGGTAGTTCCTATAATTTCCCTTGGATTTTTTTCATTGACTTGTTGGTTATTTAGGAGGATGTTGTTAAATTTATACATATTTGTGAATTTCCCACTTTGTTTTTGTGAATTTCCTTTTGTGATTGATTTTTAATTTCATTCCATTGTGATCAGAAAACATACTTTGTATAATTTCAATCTTTTAAATGTAATGAGACTTGTTTTCTGTCCTAATATGTGCTCTATCCCAGCAAATGCTCATGTGCACCTAAGAAGAATTTGTATTTTGCTTTTGTTGAGTGGAATATTCTATGGATTTCTGTCAGTTCTAGTTGCTTAACAGTGTTGTTCAAGTCTTCTATTTCCTTGCTGATCTCCTAATTGTTCTATCCATTAGTAAAAGTGGTGTATTCGCTATTCAAGTCTTTGGCTATTATTGTCTATTTCTTCCTTTGATTCTGTCAGTTTTTGCTTCATGTATTTTGGGGCTCTGTAGGTGCATATATTTTACAATTGTTACATCTTCTTGATGAATTTACCCCTTCATCATAATACAATGTCCTTCTTTGTACCTTGTAACAATTTTATCTTCAATCTATTTTGTTTACTATTAGTACAGCCACTCCAGCTCTCCTTTGGTTATTGTTCACACAGAATATCTTCTTCTTTTTTACTTTCAATCTATTTGTGTCTTTGAATTTAAAGACAATCTTTTGTAGCACATACTTGAGTGTTTTAAAATATATATTCTGCCAATCTCTGCCTTCTACTTGGAGAGTTTAACCCACTTACATTTAATAACAATTAGTGATAAGAAAGGACTTCTGTCATTTTGCCATTTGTTTTCTATAGTCTCTTTTTGTTCCTCAATTCCTCCATTACTGCCCTCTTTTGTGGTAGATATGTTTTCTAGTGTACCACTTTAATTCCCTTGTCATTTATTTTGCTATATATTTAGAGTTATTTTCTTAATGGTTGTGCTGAGGATTATAATTAACACCTTAATTTATAACAATCTAGTTCAGATTAATAGCAACTTAATTTTAGTGTTATACAAACCTTTGCTCCTATATTGTTCCATCTCTCTCCCCCACCCATTATGCTATTATTGTCACAGATTTCTTAATTCCTTTTAAAACTTAATCATCTGATATGGGTAGACGGAATTCTGCCTTCCTTTCATTTAGAAATGATATCTAACTGGAGTCTCCATGTCTCTCTTTTCTTTCCCAATCAATAGAAGGAACTCAGTTTATGTTTCCTGAATACATGACTTAATCTAGCACAAATCAATGGCAATAATTGAGAGAGTGCTGAGAAAAAGGTGGAATGTCAAAGGAGGAATTTACTCTGGGCACAAGACCTGAACTACTTGGCTTAATATTATGTAGCAAAGGCAGTATGGAAGGACCATAGCTAAAATTTAGGCTCTCAGACTTTCAGCCTGAGTTTTTTTACATGCCTGGCCTGCTCTTCCAACCTTCACATGGCACCCGGCCTAAGGCAGAGCATACCCAACCCCCTCAACCAACATTTGTGGCTGAAGAGGACTGCAGAAGTCAACCTACAATGTACAGTATTTTGTGGAAACTAAGAGGATATCATAATCCTAAGGAATTGCTCCAGCACAATAAGTGTGTGGAGTGTGGTTATTCAGAGGTTAGGCTCTAGAGTCAGGCAGACCTCACCTTGAATCCAGCCTCTGTCCTTCATGACACTGTGACTTGGACATATCTTTGGGCATTTGTTTCCTCAACTGTAAAATGGAGTTATTAAGCGTACTTACTCCTCAGGGCAGTTGCAAGAATGAAACAAGATAAACCCATGGAAGTAACAAAGCATGATTTCTAGCACAAGTCAGAGGGTTTATGGATACAGATTTCTTTACTATGGGGCTTCTCAGAGCCTTCGATAAATACCTTCAATAAATATTAGCTATCATAGTTAGATTCAAACATCATTAAACAATAGGGCATCGTGAGAACCTCCTATGTGTTAGGCACATGCCAGTGGGAGGTGATCGAGTTTACTAGAGAGAGCTCAGCCTTTGGAAACTGACAGACTAGGCTTGTTGTAAAGATTAGAAATCATGACAACAATGATAATGATAAACTAACATTTATCAAGCACTTACTATGTGCCAAGTATTACTCTACGTACTTCAAACATACTACCTCATTTAATCCTCATAACAACCTTTTAAAGCAGGTACTATTATCATCTAATTTTCCTCGGTGAGGAAGCTGAGGCACAGCAGATAAGAGATAGCTAGTAAGTGGCTGAAGAAGGATGGAACCCAGGTAGTCTGACACCAGAGCCCATGCTCATAATTATTATGTCAAACTATGGAATATATAAAGCTCTATAACAGGCCTGGAACAGGGTAGGTATTGAATAAATAGTAATAAATAGGGGAGCTGGTGAATTGGTTCTTGACCCAGTGACTTCCAGGCTAATGCAGAATACAGACACTTAAAATATTACAATCTGACTGGGCGTGGTGGCTCATACCTGTAATCCCAGCACTTTGGGAGGTTGAGGTGGGCAGATCACCTGAGGTTGGGAGTTCGAGACCAGCCTGACCAACATGGAGAAACCCCATCTCTACTAAAAATACAAAATTAGCCGGGCGTGGTGGTACATGCCTGTAATCCCAGTTACTCAGGAGGCTGAGGCAGGAGAATTGCTTGAACCTGGGAGGCGGAGGTTGCAGTGAGCCGAGATTGTGCCATTGTACTCCAGCCTAGGCAACAAGAGTGGCGCTCCATCTCAAAAAAAAAAAAAAAAAAAATCACAATCTATTAGAGATGGGCACAAGAAGTACAGAGAAGGGAAGAATGGCACTACAGTCATTTGTTCCTTCAGTGCCTAGTTTGTGCCATGCCCTGTCCTTGTCCTCACGTAACATACATTGAACTGACTATGTAATCACATTGTGGTTAGTGCTACACAGGAGAGGCACGGGGTACTCTACATGACAGGGACCTGATCTAGTGTGTGTATTGGGGGGTGGTCAAGAAAGGCATCTCTGAAGAATGATTTCTGAAGGGAGGCCTGAAGACCTGGAGTAGTGGGGTGGGGTGGAGAAAGCCATTCCACAATGCATAGGAAGCTCCTGAGGTGGGAACAAACAAGTACTTTTGAGGGAGAGAAAGATGGCTGATGTAAGGGGAAAAGACTCAGGGAAAAATGGGATTGGGGAACTGATTAAAGGGAATCCCCTTTAATCCAGTTTTAAAAGGGGTCCAGGGAAGATGGAAAGAAACCAGAGAAGCCCTATTCCAAGACACTGGACCTGGACCTGGGCTTAGAGAGGACAGGGAGGCTCTGAGTGACGTTATTAGGACTATGTTTCTAAAAGAGAAATCATTTCACTTGAACCCTTAGAGGTCATAAAATAAAAAAATAAATAAAATAGAAATCAGGGTTCCAAGGACTAGAAGGCCATCTTCTTTGGACTGGGGCCAGAGATTTTCTTCCACGAGGTGATGCTGACAGTTTTAAGGGACTTGATCACCTATCTTCATGTCCCTCCATGTTCTTTGCTAGCTTTTCGTTATATTCTGCTTTCTCATTTCACCCTTCACAGCAGCTTTTTCCCATTTGATCAAAGAGAGGCTTGTCCTTCATTTACCTTAGAATCTGACTCTGGTACATTGCCAAATTGTAAAACCACCAGGAAATCAAGGGGAATTCTGAAATTTTGTTTCCCACATTTCTTTGGTGATAATCAAGATGCTGTAACACCCATTCCAAGAATGACTTTTCTTCCTTGTGTCATCCATATTCCTGTTAAGGCATGACACTGGAATGGGACAGTTTGGCCCTTGTTGGAATATTCCTAAGCCAGAGTCTGGTTTGACTGATGTTTGGACAATAAGGACTAGCTTTGTTAATTAGGTTATATTCCAGATCTGTTACACAGATTGAATGAGCTAAATTTGCTGCTCTAAGCTTTGACAAAAATATATTCAAAGTTTGTTATAAAATAAAATCATTTATACTTGAAATATATGTACAAATACTTACACACTACACTACATAATAAATGTAAAAATATACGTGCATTAAAGTACAGCATAAGCAAAGGTATAGTAAAAATAGTATTTCAATTTCCCTGACCCGTTCTAGATACATCAGGTTAACACAAGGTGTCTTTAGGTGAAAAAAGTTACAGGCATAATTGATAAGCCCTTTTGGTAAACTTCACAGAAATTGTGAAAGCAAAACAAATCTTGTTGTAAATTAGGTGCATCCAGTACTTTGCTTTGAACAAAAATGAAGGTGGCTCTAATCATATTGTTAGCTGATGAAAATAGTTTATCATAACGTGATTTTTAGCATGTAACTTGGAAAGACTTTAAAGAATTTAGTGATACTGGAGCCTAGCATGGTGGCTCATGCCTGTAATCCCAGCACTTTGGGAGGCTGAGGCGGGTGGGTCACTTGAGGTCAGGAGTTCAGGACCAGCCTGGCCAACATGGTGAAACCCCATCTCTGGCAAAAATACAAAAATTAGTCAGGTGTGATGGCTGGCACCTGTAATCCTAGCTACTTGGGAGGTTGAGGCAGGAGAATCACTTGAACCTGGGAGGTGGAGGTTGCAATGAGCCAAGATCGCGCCACTGCACTCCAGCCTAGGCAACAAGAGTGAGACTCTGTCTCAAAAATAAGAAAAAAAAAAAAGAATTTAGTGATACTGCTATACCAACACTCCTTCCATTCCAGGTACTTATACTAATGTGAATAAAGTTCTTAGCACTTTAGCTATGGGAACCAAAACTTGCAATAGAATGGATGCTAAACTCTACCTCATTCTAGCAATCAGTAATATTTATCTTGAATACACAAATTAATTTTTAAAGAAAGCCTCATTCTTCTCATTCAGATATTCATTTCTAATACACTTTTTTTTTTTTGCTTAATAATCATTGTAAAACTTTATACTGCATTAACAGCTTTCAGTCAATCATACCAATAAAATACTCTTCTGATCAAATCAACACTTATGAACCTTATATCCAAGGAAATTTTAATAAATGAAATTTCATTACCTATTCTACATCTTTCTTATAGAGAAGTATGAAAAATTTTTCACTGGGAGGCCATCAGGCTGAGACAGCTGTAGGGCCTTGGGTTCCTATGTAAGCAAACTGAATTTGAATGTAACCAGTAAAATGAAACTTAGGCATAACCAATCAAAGCATCAACTAACCTCTAACTAGGGACTTCCCTCCAATCAGACCCAAATAAGGCAAGCACCTATCTGTAGCCAATCAAGCCATTTCTTTGCTTTGCTTCTGCACTCAACCTATAAAAGCCTGCTGCTCAGGCCACTAAAGCGGAGTTCTCTGAACCTCTTCTGGTTCTGAGTGCCTGCCTGATTCATGAATCATTCTTAACTCAAATAACTCTGTTACATTTCATTTGTCCAAAGTTTTCCTTTTAATGGAAGTATGGCAGGAGTCCACAAAACTTTCAAGTATTAAAATACACAATTTTGGAATAAAATTCTTTGAGGGAAATAGAATGGAAATACAAATTTAAGGAGAAAAGGGAATGATGTAAAATTTTCAACACTTAAAGAACAGCTTATATATTTTTCAGAAGGCTGATAGTAGGTACCGAATGGTCTTTATACCAAGGGCTTCAGTTAAGAGTATCTAACAGTTTAAAAAAATACCAATGTTTACATTTGCCAGAAACGGTTCAATCCATTCTCCTGCCTCAGACTCCTGAGTAGCTGTCTCGCTCTGTCACCCAGGATGGAATGAGGCTGGAATGCAGTGACGTGATCTCAGCTCACTGCAACCTCTATCTCCAGGGATCGAGCCATACTCCTACCTCAGCCTCCTGAGTAGCTGGGACTACAGGTGCATGCCATTACACCCAGCTAATTTTTGTATTTTTAGTAGAGACGGCGTTTCACTATGTTGCCCAGGCTGGTCTCGAACTCCTGGGCTCAAAGGCCGCCTCAGCCTTCCAAAGTTCTGGGATTACAAGCATGAGTCACCTCAGTGCCTGCAGGGATTCTGGTTTCTATGACCTGCCTTGGGGAAGAGGGACTGTAGTTTCTATGGCTAGCCTGGTGGAGAAGAGGGGCCAGAGAAAGGAGAGCAAGAGAAGGTCAGAGAGGAACTTTTGCTTCTGAGGCTTTCTTTTTCAGGTATGGTTTTCTGATCCCCAACACTTAGTATGATAATAAAGGCTGGTATTGATGGAGCACATGGTGTGCTAAGCCCTTTCTGGGCACCCTCCTCTTAGGGCCACAAACAACGCTATGAGATGGGTGTTACTATGAATCCTGTTTTTAGCATCTAAGCCTGACTTCCAGGCTCTTGATGATAATTACTCCTCCAGACTGTCTCCATTGTGTTCTATGAAGTGTCCTTCAAAGGTGGCACAGTCAATTAGGAAAAAAACCATAATCTTATCAGTGCTGCATTTCCACTAAGGACACAGGTGGCTGAGGTTTCTTTTAAAAGCCATTTCCAATAACAAGTGAATGTCCACATGTAATAACCAGTTAGAGACAGACATGATTAGCAATAGCCTCATATAACTCCACCGAAGTGTTTCAAAGGGCTTCATTAACATTAATTACACCCCCAAACCCTTGTGAAGTGATGATGGGTCCAATTTTATGAGCATTCAAAGACAGGCCAAGAAGTTGCCACCAGCCCTGGGTTACATGGCTTGTACACACACCTACGAGACGCCCTGCAGTGCCTGACACAGGGCAATGGAGAGCAAAAATGACTCCCGCCAGCAAGCCCTTCCTCCAACACTCAGGTTGGAAACCACAAATGTGGGTGCCCAGTTCTGCTGCAGGGAGGGAATGGGCAGTGCCTGGCCAGCTTCCACCTCTGAACCCCACTGGCAGCCTTCTCAACCTATTCTGCTCCTCTTTTTGCTGAGGAACCACGCTGTATGTCTTCATTGGGGTTATTTTAGAGGTGGAGCGTTCACAAGTACACGTGCACGGTTAACCCAGAACAGGGATATTCCACCTTGGAATCAGTGACTTTGTCCCTTAAGCAAAGACACGGTGCAAAGTGGAACATATGGTTCCCAGCTCAGAGGCAGGGGTGAGAACTGTCTTGGGCGGCCCCAGGCTTGGGCACTGCCAGATCAGGTTGATTCTTCTGAGGCAACACCCAATCAGGTTCCCAACTGTTTATCAAGTTGACAAGGCAGAGTAGAATAGACAGTGTCAACTGAGGTGGAAGAGAGGGAAGAAGGCAGGCAAATATCTCAGGAGCTGCTCCCGGTGGAGATCTGTTACCCAAGAAAGCCCAAGACTCGGCCAAAGTCACAGAATAAGCAACTGTCAGGGTTTCCCCACACCGCTCTGGTCCCAGTATTTTATGGGTGAGGAAGTATGAGGCCTCCCAACTACCAGGAGCCTTATATTTAGGGTAATAACTATATACCTTCCAAATAGGGAGACTCCTTGGATCACCTGAGGTCAGGAGTTCAAGACCAGCCTGGTCAACATGGTGAAACCTTGTCTCTACCAACAATATAAAAATTAGCTGGGCATAGTGGCACATGCCTGTAATCCCAGCTACTCAGGAGGCTGAGGCATGAGAATCACCTGATCCCGGAAGGTGGAGGTTGCAGTGAGCCAAGATCACGCCACTGCACTCCAGCCTAGGCGATAGACTGAAACTGCATCTCAAAAAAAAGGAAGACTCTGAGAATGAAAGGGGGCTCTATTAACATACACAGGCACGAGGCACAAACCAAGACCATGACCACTCTGCCCGTGCTGCAGTCTCTCAATGGGGAGGGTTACTGGCAAAAGAAGTGAGGTAAGGGCAAAGCTACTCACCCCAGCTATGCTACCCATTGACTGTGTGGCCATGGGCAAGTTAATTAACCTCTCTGTGCCAGTTTCTTCACAGGTAAAATGGGGTTATAACAGTACCTATCTCATGAGAGATTTTGTGAGGATGAGCACAGTTCCTGTCCTATAAGTAAATAATGTTAGCTGCTTTTATTATGATGATTACAATAGTCATTGTTAATTGGTTATGAAAGGGTGGCTAAAGGACCTATATTTTATTGCCAGGAAGACTGACAGAGGTTTCATGGATGAAAAGGTGATACTTGCGCTAGAAGGCTGGGTAGGATTTTCCAAAGGCAGAAGCAGGGAGTGGTGCAGGCAGCTTCAGTTTGCTCATCTGTAAATTCCAGTCATTCTCATAACTACCCTATAGGGCGGGTGTAAAACTTACCCACAGAGGGGTTATATGATTTTCCCCAAGTTATAATGCTAGAAAGTAACAGAGCTGGTGCAGAGAGCTATAATCACTGTGCACTCAGCCTGGGCCACACAGGAGACTCTGTCTCCCAAAAAAATAAGAAGAAAGGTAATAGAGCCAGGGTTTGAAGCCAAGTCTCTGATTCCAAAGGCCATGCTCTTAACACTCTGTTGTATCTCTAATTTTGGGTCGAATTCTGTCTTGGGGGTAGACACTTGTGAAAATGTATCTTCCCCACCTCCCTCTTAGACTATAACCAGGGACAATCTGTCTTGATGATCTAATCTTTTGGCTTCCCTGGGCCACAATGGAAGAAGAAGAACTGTCTTGGGTAACACATGTTTTAAGAAAGTTTATGAATTTGTGTTGGGCTGCATGCAAGGCCGTCCTGGGCTGTGGGTTGGAAACTTTATCTACATAGCTCCCGCCCCACCCAGCACAAGCTGGAGAGAGTAGGTGCTCAGATGAAATGTCTACTCGCTCAATAGCAGAATAGAGGCCTGACTTTTCCAGGCTGAGGTAAAGCTTCCACAGTGTCAATATCCTGCTGGGAGCCGCTTCCTGGGCAGCTCAGCCTTGGGGCTTCGTGTAGTAGAGTGTCCTTCCCAACAACCAAAATTTATACCCTGATGGGCAGGGCACAGGGCAGGGCTGCAACTCAAGGACAAACAGCTTGCTCCTAACTTCATCCCAGCCATCAAGCTGTCTCTCAATATTTTCCTCCTCCCAAAGGTGAGAGATGAGTTGTGAGCAGCCTGCCCAGCCCACATGATCACTTTTCTGAGACCTGCCTGTAATGGTAGAGCCTCAGAAACCATGTTTGCCAGGTGGCATCAGCTGAGTGGCACTCCTTGGCCATCACCAAGTGGACCAGGTAGATACCTTACCCAACCTGGCCACTCAGGTCTTCCCTCTTTTGAAGGGGAGGCATGAGTTCCAGCACCTTCCAAGCCCCACTGCCTTTCCTGCCACAGGGTTTCATGAGCTACCCTGTTAGCCTTATAATAATTTCCCTTTTTGTCTCAGCTTCTCTGAAATGGGTTTTTACTCCTTGCAATCAAAATAGCCTTAACAAAATCGAGAAAGGAGACAGCTTTCCCTCAAAACCCCTCTCCCCATCCCCACGCAGAATTAACCACACCTTTGCCTCTACTCTGTGTACCTTCATCTGTTCCTCTTGGAAACCCCGTGGCATTTCTGAGTCACATGCTTCCTACATGCCTAGTACATGGTCAGACACTGCGTTAGGTGCTTTTTCATTGATCCACACAGCCATTGGGAGGGAAGGATGAAAACCAACATTCTACAGATGAGATAACAGGAGCTCTGCAGTGTTGCACCATATACCCAAGGTCACTTAGCTAAGAAGGAACAGAGTGGGGATTTGGATCCAGGTCCTCTTCTCTTTACCCCACCCAGTACTTCAGTCAGCTCGGTCATCATCACAACCATGCCTGTCCCTCACCTCAATTCATACATCCTTGGTAGAGGCATCATGAATTATTCATCTTTGCTCTGGCAGGAAGATATTCCATACTAGGCAACTGAATTGATTTTGTGATTAAAATGGAAACTTACTAGAAGTCTCATCAGGGAAAGTGCTCTGAGTTTTCTTAGATTCTTATATTTGTCCATTTGGCATCCATTCATCACAGGGCCAATTGTATTAACTGATTTTTTTATATTCTAAGGAGCATGCCTCTCATATGCTAACTAACCATTCCAGAGCTGCAAACATCTCCTTTATTAAACTCTCACACCCCAGGTCAATATTTCCCCTGCTCTAAATCAACCCAGGGCTACATACCAGACAACCCAGAGTTCTTCAAATCAGCCAGTCCTAAACTGTTCACCCCGTCCTGCCGTGCCTTTCCCACAGAGAAACACAATAAAGGCTCTGATCTAAGCTTTCCCTACATGCCCTCCGCTTCTAACCAACTGACCTTGGTGTGTCCCGTGTGGCCCTCTGCAGCACGATGCGCCTCCTTCTTTTAGGAAACGTAAGCAACAAAAATATTCTTCAACGGCATTAGCCATCCATGGAGTCACTCTGTCATCTCCATAAATTAAGGCCCAGGGAAAATTCAAGATAACAGCTTCTATCATTACATTAGAAATGGTGTAGACTCTGAATATCGAAAGCAGAATGGAATGTTCTGGTTCCTTCACAGAATGAAAGCACTCAGCACCTTCAATATGTAAGGCAGTATTCACTCAAGCTGACCAGCAGCTCCTGAATTTCCTCTGAAGTCAAGACTGTGCCACCATCAATGCGTTTTCTGACTTGAAGAGAGGGTGATTACCCCTGCGGGGAGGGGAGTGATTAGCAGGGGCACAAGGAGACTTTTGGGTACTAGTAATGTTCTGTTTCTTGATTTGGGCATCAGTAACATGTATGCTCTCTTTTCATTAAAATTTGACATCTAGAGCTTATGATTTGTATATTTTTCTGTATGCATACCATATGTCGATAAAAAGGTTAGTTAGAAAAAGTGTTTTTGGACTTGAAACCCTGCTCCATTTTGCATAATGCTCTGTGAAGCACGTGGACACCTCCAAAGATGCAAACAGTAACACTGCCTACTTGAGAAGAGTGTTTTGCTCACTTTGAATATCAGTGCTAAGACATGGTGGCCTGAGATCCTGATTTCTCAGGATGATGGAGTTGATGCGGGAAGGAGCTTCGTAGATCATGTGGTCCAGAAATTCCCACACCTGGCTGATTATCTGATTCACCTGAAGAGGTTTTACAAAATGCACGTTCTGGGTTTCTAGCCTAGCTATGCAAAACCACAATTTGCAGGGGAGTAGAGATGAGGGGGTAAAAGGGTGAAGGCAGAGAGATGAGTCTGAGGCCTAGAAATCTGCATATTTTTGAGCTCCCCGGGTGTTTCAGGTGGTTAGGCAGGATTGGGGACCATCTATGAACTCTACCTCTTCATTTTACAGAGACAGAAACTGAGGCATAGCAAAGGGATGACACTTGCCCAAGATCACACAGCCAGAGATAACAGAGCTGGGCCAAGAACTCAGGTCTCCCAGTTCTCAGTCTGATACTCTTCCCAACAGAGCCCTAGATGAATACAGCAGCTGCACAGAAAGGGGAAACAACAGGTTTTCATGGAAAGAAGATCAAGGAGTGAGATGCCAACACTGAAACAATCATGCCATCTTGGCTCTGAAAGTGGTCTGCTTGGTGAGGCAGAGTCCGCTGAGAATGTCAGAGTCAATCTTTGCTCTAGAACGAGTCTACTTCCAGACAAATGTTCATAATTTCCATACATATTCCACCTGGCTGGTCAGATGGAATTAAAATGACAAAAGCCCTTTAATGACCTGCAGAGTCCCCTCCTTGGGCACGCTGGGGTGTGGTGGCAGCAGGAGGAGTCAGGACACTGGGGAGTCAGAGCAGTGCTGCAGTTAGGAGCGTGGGTTCTGCAGCCGGTCTGACTCGGGTTTCAATTCTGGTTGCACAACTTACTAGTTGTGCCAGTCAGGGCCATTACTGAACTTCTCTGTGTCTCAGTTTCCTTGTCTCTGAAGTGGGGATAAAGATGGTAACAGCTAGCACTAGCACTTGACAAATGTTGGAAATTATGTGTGGGTCATTGCCTAAGGGCTTCACGTGAATAAATTCATTTTATCCTCACCACCACCAGGAGGCAGCTACTATTCTACAGAGGAAGAAACCTGGACCTACTGTGTAGTGCTAGTGTGAAGATTACCCAAGGACAGGCATGTGATGAACTCAGCACAGTACCTGGGATAGAATAAATGCTCAATAAATATTAGTCATTGTTATTATGATCATCATTATTATCTAAAATAATGAAGAGCTAGAGGAAGTTCTAGCTCTTCCTCTCAACTTGCTATAGGATCTTAAGTACGTCACTTCTCACCTCCCAGCCTCACTGTTCCAATCCATCAAATGAGAGGTTTGATGAGATGATCTCTAAAGTCTCCTTTAGCTCTAGGGTATTAGCAGTCACTGATCTTGTTTCTTTCTTTCTTTCTTTCTTTTTTTTTTGTTTGAGGTGGGGCCTCACTCTGTCACCCAGGCTGGAGTGCAGTGGTGCAATCTTGGCTCACTGCAATCTCTTCCTCCCTGGCTCAAGTGATCCTCCCAACTCAGTCTCCCGAGTAGCTGGGACCACAGGTGTGCACTACCACACCTGGCTAATTTTTTGCATTTTTGGTAGAGACAGGGTTTCATCATGTTTGCCCAGGCTGGTCTTGAACTCCTGAGGTCAAGCCATCCACCCACCTCGGCTTCCCAAAGTGTTGAAGTTACAGGCATAAGGCACCACACCCGGCCTCTCTGATCTTTAAAAAAATAATTTTCAATAAATCCAAGTCATCGGATGCTGCATTGATAGGTGTTTAGAAACACTTAAATCTGACATTAAAACCCCCTTTTTAAAAAAGGTTCATTCCCTTCTGCCTATTCATTGTACCTATATGACTATATCTAAGGAAAGGATGAGAGATCAGCACAGAGGTTTACACTCCAGGATGTTCACGGTTTACCGCCACTCCAGATTAGAGATAGCCTGAATATCCAGCAATGAGGATCTGTCGAGCAAATTTTGACACAGCAGCTCAACAGATTATTGGGCAATCATTCAAAAAGTATGCTTTCAGTCACTACTCGATGACATGGGGAAATATTCCACAAGCAAGGTCAAGTTAAACAACCAAGATACAAAACTTTATGCGCAATGTGACCCCAAATTTATAATACTAGAAAAAAACAAGGATCTATACTGAAATATGAAAATTATCTCCAAATAATGGAGGTGATATACATACATACATATGTGTGTGTGTGTGTATATATACACATATATATATATATAATTTTCTTTTTTTTTTTTTTGGCAACAGGGTCTTGCTCTGTCACCCAGGCTAGAGTGCAGTGGTGTAATCATAGCTCACAACACCCTCAAACTACTCTTAGGCTCAAACTATCCTCTCGTCTCAGCCTCTTGAGTAGTTAGGGCTTCAGGCGCATGCCACCACACCTGGCTAATTTTCAATTTTTCTGTACAGATGGGGTCTCATTATGTTGCCCTGGCTGGTTTCAAACTTCTGGCCTCAAGAGATCCTCCCACCTTGGCCTCCCAACGTGCTGGAATTACAGGCAGGAGCCACCACAACTGGTCCAGAGTAGGTGATTTTTTTAAAAATAAAATCTACTAAGTGGGAATGCATTCCTTTTATTCCATACCTTTTATGGTGTATCTCTGCCTCCCTATTTTTACGTATTTTAATGAGCATCTCTTTTTTTTTTTTTTTTTTTTTTCCCGTTTTGAGATGGAGTCTCGCTCTGTTGCCAGGCTGGATTACAATGGCACCATCTCAGCTCACTGCAACCTCCACCTCCAGGGTTCAAGCGATTCTCCTGCCTCAGCCTCCAGAGTAGCTGGGACTACAGGCGGGTGCCACCACGCCCAGCTAATCTTCGTGTTTTTAGTAGAGATGGGGTTTCACCATGCTGGCCAAAATGGTCTCGATCTCTTGACCTCGTGACCTACCCACCTCCCAAAGTGCTAGGATTACAGGCGTGAGCCGCCGCTCCCGGCCTATCTCTTTTCTTTTGATTACACATTCCCTTGTCTGTGTGAAGGGCCTGCCTGTTTCTGCCAGTGACAGGCATACAGACCCCATATATATCTGTTAGCCAATGCAGAGCACTGTGTAACTTTCTTGTTAGGAAAATACAAATTCCCAAACCCCAAAAAAGCCCTTGCCTTGTAGGAGAAGGAAGTCTCGCTCAGGGTGCTGGCGCTACTTGTGGGAGGCAGCTGCTGCAGCTGCAGGGCTGCGCTGTGGGCTCCGTCCATGGTGGTCTAGTGGTGCATCCCGCCGGGCCGGGCTCAGGAGGTGGAGCTGCTGCTAGGCGGGGTCCAGGCCAGATGCCATCTCTCCTCGTGGTGTTCACTTCCCTCCAGCAGCCATCACTTCCTCATGCCAAAAGAATGCTTCAAGGCTCTTTTGGCTGATTTACAGCCTTCTCCTCAGCTTCACTTAGAGAAGTGCCAATCTCCGTGGCTCTCCCAGCAGACAGAGAGGGGCGTGTTTTCCAGTTCTTGCGGTGCTCTAGGGTGGTGGAGAGGAACATTAAATATGCATGGACAAGGAAACACTGAGCCCAGCTTTGTTACCTGAGAATACCATTCAGATAAAACATAACTGGCCATGACAAGTGAGTCCATTAAAAAAATTCTGCAAAATTCAATTCTAGCAGTTAAAAACAAGTTCTATCATGCCTTTGTCCTCCCCTTAATACAAACCTGACTCATCTATCTCAAAAGCTTTCTCTCTGGCTCTTAAATGTCCCCTTTCCTCCTCCACTCTGCTTCCTTCCTCCTATCGCACCCAACTTAAATCCTCCCTTTTTCCATAGCTCTTGAGCACAAGAAGTAGAATACTAACTTCTCCAGGTCTCAAAAAAAAAAAAAAAAAAAATTCCACTACCACAAAAAGGGAACATTTAAGTTTCAACTTAGGAAGAAAGAATCAGAAGAAAAGCTACCTCCATGGAAGACAGAAGAACTGGCCTGCTACTGAGGGTCGGCCTGACACAGGTGAGGAAACACTGGTCTTGGAGGTGGAAAACCTGTGTGACCAGGTAACTTTGCCTCTCAGAGATTCAGTTGCCTCCTCTGTAAAGTGGGGGTAATAACATGGCCTCAAATAAATCCAGCAATGATGAGAATCCCTGCTAATTTCATTGGACTTATATTTTCAGTGCTTCCCAAACTGTTCCCTTTTTTGGAGACAGAATCTCACTCTGTCATCCAGGCTGGAGTGCAGTGGCACAAACATAGCCTCCACTTGCTGGGCTCCAGCGATCCTCCCTCAGCCTCCCAAGGTGCTGGGATTACAGGTGTGTGCCACTTCTCAAACTTTTCTACCAGAGAAGAGAAAGTATACTCCTAGTGTCCTAGGAGGCATGGCCAAGACCCTACTTAAAAGTGTTAGGGGTTTCTTTGAGGACTTGTTATACATTTTTTAAAAAATGTAGTCTACTGCATAGTCTATATTTATTTTAATAGAAAAATGTTTTAAATTGCTTTTGATGTGCCACGTGCTACCTGTTTTACCTTTGCCAGGTCATTTAACTTTTCAGCCAGTTTCTCCAGCTGTGAAATATAGATAATAATGTTCCCACCCCACATGGCAGTCTTGAGAATTTGATGAAATCATACATGCAAAATGCAGGCATAGCAAATGGTCCATGAATGTGAGTTGCTGTTAGGATTAATTTTATTAATTAATTTTATTCTCCCATGTTTAATTATTTATTAATTATTTATTTTGCCCATTCTTGTCTCTCTCATGCATTCATCCAACAAATATTTACCGAGGGCTCACTGTGAGCTAAACAATTTCTGCCACTCCCTGAGGCTTCAGAGAGCTGCCTCCTGTGTATCCTGTAGCTGTCAGTTCCTTTTGCTATCCGGCCCTAGGCCCAGGATTCAGTTGCCTGCTCTGTAAAGTGGGGGTAATAACATGGCCTCAAATATTCATGGTGTGAATAGCACATACATATGTGATGAGGCGAACACCATGTCCAGCACTAGGAAACAACAGCTGCAGGTTTTGCACAGGGACAGCTACAGAAACCATTTGGCTTGGTTTCACTTTGTCAGAGGGCCTCAGGATGAAATTATTGCTACTACCTGCAGACGAGGTTATGTATCCAGTATACAGACACGAGATGTAAGCATTCACCGGGTAACTTTATCAGGTAATTCACACCCCATAGCTAGACTTCCCTGCCTGCAAAACCCTATGAATATGGGTTTGCAATCTTGTGGAAAGCATAATTATTCACTATACTTTCACGTACATGTGAAAAGCATTATTGCGTTAAATGTCTGTAACGATGTTTTAGCATTTGTAATAACCATAAGAGCCTTAAGAGTGGCTCAGGGCTCTTTCTACCTCTGAGAGGCCCCGAGAAGCATTCGACCATGAAGCAGTCACGAAATGGGGGAGCACACACTCCCGTGAGGTGTCTGCGGAATACCCTGTTCAGTTGCTTCCAGCTGAGATCTAGCCCAGAGCCTGACAGTGACTTGTATACATACCAACCGACTCACTAAATGCAGGCCAGTTAAGCACCGCGTGCGCTGTGGCCCCTTCACAGTCAAGAATGCCTTTCTAAGGCCTAATCCACCGCAACTCCAGAGCTCCAACAAGCAGATACACTCAGCCTCACCTACAGGAGGTCAGAGAAAGCCAACAGCCCTTAGCGGCATGTCAGTCAAGGGAGTGGTGGGAACCCAGGCCTCTTAACATCCTTTAGACTAGTTAGTTTGCTCAAGTGCTTTTCCGGTTTTGCTTTTGTTTGTGGTGGTTGGCATTGCTGTGGTTTAATTTTTTCTTCTAAAAAGCAGCTTCCCTCTCTGCCTCAGGAACTCCCAGGCCTCTGAGGCATCGCCTGCAAAGATAGAAGGGCTCTCCCTCAGCTGGGTGGGAGTCCGGACTGAAAGCCTGGAGGAACCCTTTGCAAGCTCTACTCCCTTATAAGACACATACTCTTTGCCTGGTGACTCTCTTTTCCTGATTTTGAAGCATTTCTCCAGGACCTACATATGCCCCAGAGGCAAGCAGTCACCTCTGCATTGTCAGCCACCCCACAATTAGAGCACGTGGTCACTGACCCAAGAAAGGAATGATAATTCACTAGGTGCTCTGCTTCCATTCCCACCCCGTTTATCTCCATGACCGATTTCACCAATCCCACCGAGCACGTTTTACAGACGAGAGAGCTGTGGCTCATGGCCGCTTAGGATAGCGTCTGTATTCGAATTTGCCTCTTTCCGAACAAATCAATAAAACACAGTCTTTCCCACCACCTGACGATCTGGCTTCTGGAGGTGAGCGCCAGTTCCCTGCCAAGCTTCCCGTTCCTGGACTTTGGCTCACGAGAAGGTTACATTTTTCCGTCCCCTCCCATTGAGCTGGAAACTCTACAACTGGAGGAGACAGCACCTCTGTTCCAGAAGCGGGCTTAGACCAAGAACGCCTCCCCTCATCCCACCTGCTAACTCCACCATCTGCTGCCGCCAGGAAGTCCGAGCCGTTCGGCACGAAGAGGAGAAATGCTGGCAAAGTTACTCCATGTTACTTCCTGGTTTGGTAGAGCCTGGCATCACCTTTAGTTAAGGTAGCCCATGCCCCTGTTCTTCTTAGCCTCGATACAAAACTGGAAAGAACATTCTGAGGCAACGGGACCCAGGTTGGCGAGGCTGGTGACAGCAACAAGGAAGGGTATGTATACTAGGGGACATTAGGTGACTTCGCTCTTTCCAGAAAAAACGAAGGTTAAATTCAATTCCCCTTCCTCCCAGTGTTAATCACTACTCACCGGCGGCGTCTCCTCTAAGGCCCACCTATCAAAACCTTCTGAGAAATGACTTGGACTCTTCGTGCAACCCGGAGGCACAGCCTCCTTCATCCCTTCCCAATTCAGAGCTGCCAAGATGCTGCAGTGTTTTGCTTTCAGAGGTCGCGATTTGATTTGCCAGGCTGCCTGCCAGTCAGAAGTTGGCAGACATTTCGCGCAGGCGAGTGGCTGCGAGGACGGGGGGTGGGCGGGACAGCCCCCGGCAATTGGCTGCGCCGCAAAGCTTGCTTGAAGGATAGGGGAGCGACCTGGGGCTAGAGTTTGGCGCTCACCTGGTGCGGGGACCCCCTAGCGGCCACAGGAAGAATGTTGCGGCGACTCCCCTGCCCCCTCTCCCGCTGTCCTAGAGAGCTCAGGTGATTGCTCGCCTCCACCTGCCCGGCAGGTGGGCCTGGTTTTAGCAGCCTACCAGGTGTCCTCCCTTCTTACCCCCATAGCCACCTTCCGGGCTTTGCTCCTGCTGTTCCCCTACCCGACGCTCTCATCAACTATTCAAATCTAAAACGTCCTTGAAGACCCAGCGCTCCCTAAAGCCCTCGCGAGACTTGGGGCCAAACATATCTCTCCTTTCCTGCCCTCCCGGAACACCTGTTGGATATCAAGCCTCCCAGCAATCCTGAAGGTCCTGAAACGAGCCTAGCGCTTGGTTGTTTCTATAATGTACATAATTATCACAGTTATGATAATTAACACGCGCATGGAGTTTTACAGATGACAAGCTTCTCATCGCTCACACGTTGTCATGTACACGCATTTGCTTTCAGATCGTCACAGCCATGAGTGAGACATGAAGCCCGTTTACATACGATGAAATGTCATTTGGGCCTAGACATCTACAATGAGAAAGAGGCAGTTCTGGTCTCAGATCGCGGGGCAGAGAAAGCTCCTTGGGAACACGAGAGAGGAAAAAGCTGGTGCATTGTGGAAACTGCCCGAAGGCCAGCAGGGCTGTTGAGAGATTTTTCTGGGGGCGTGGTTGGGGCTGCTCTCTGAGGAACGGGTCAGGGACAGTTTATAAATAATATATTTGGGGCCCGGCGCAGTGGCTCACGCCTGTAATCTCAGGACTCTGGGAGGCCAGGAGGATCACTTAATCCCAAGAGTTTGAGACCAGCCTGGACAACATAGTGGGACCCCATCTCTACAAAAAAAAAAATTAAAAATTAGCCGGGCGTGGCGGCGAGTGCCTGTGGTCCCAGCTACTCAGGAGGTTGAGGCGGGAGGATCGCTTGAACCCGGGAGGCGGAGGTTGCAGCAAGTCTAAATCGCGCCACTGCACTCCAGCCTGGGCAACAGAGCAAGACCCCGTCAAACAAAAACAAAAAAACTCGGATTTCACCCTAAATTTAAAGGGGAGCCATTGGAGGACTTTAAGCAGGGAAGTGACATGGTCGCTGCGACCACCCTGCCCTGAAGTGTGTGAAGAGGGTCTCCTGGAATACCAAGTGGCTGCCCTTGTATAGTCGCCCATGTCAATTTTTTTTTTTTTTTTTTTTTTTTTTTGTGCTGTTAGAAACAGGGCTTGGGGCGGCATGTGGTTTCTTATGCCTGTAATCCCAACACTTTAGAAGGCCGAGGCGGGTGGATCACCTGAGGTCAGCAGTTTGAGACCAGCCTGGCCAACATGGTGAAACCCTGTCTCTACTAAAAATACAAAAAAATTAGCCTGGCGTGGTGGCGAGAGCCAGTAATCCCAGCTACTCAGGAGGCTGAGGCAGGAGCATCGCTTGAACCTGGAGGGCGGAGGTTGCAGCGAGCCAAGATTGCGCCACTGCACTCCAACCTGGGCGATAGAGACTCTGTCTCAAAAAAAAAAAAAAAAGAAACAGGGTTTGGATGCATGTTAATTCTCTTAGGTATATTCTCTGAAGCAAGATTTTTGAGTGAGCAAAATTCTAAGGCTTTTGGTTTATCACAAGACTTTTGAGGCATGGCCTAGATAAATCTCTTATTAGTTCCCCAACCCGCCACAGGTCCGGATGTAATTAACCTAAAACCTAAAATTCGGCCGGCTTCGCTGCAGACTTTGAAACGCCTTTAATGATTGGTTAATAACTTTTCACGTTAAAGAAACAGAGGATGCCATTGGCTAGAGTTACCTCCGGGACGGCGGAAGGTGGACTTGCGAATGTTAGGCCTGTGGTTGCCATAGCGACCGGGAGGTTGGGCTGGCCAGATTCAGCCGCCGGGACCCGACCAGGTAGGAGGCAGTTCCGGCGGGGGGACCGTTTCTTGAGATCGTGGGGAAGAGGACGCGGCGCATCATGTCCTCCGCGTGGGACGCCCACGGAGATCCCCCGACCTCCAGGTTTTTGCGGAATTCCAGGGCCGAGCTAGGTGGAGCCCCGAGGGCGGGAAGAAGCCACCATGGTAGTTGCCCCTGCGTCGGGGCGTGTCCTCGGTGGTTCCACCCGAAAAGTGGTGACAGCTGGGGCTTGCCTGCTCCACCGACCTCCTGCGAGAGGCGTGGGCGTCCGAGCCTTCTGGCTCCGCCTCCGCGAGTGCGCAAAAGTTGGGAGGTTCAAAGACAGGTCAGATCTTTGGCGTCCACCCACTGCCAGGCACTGAAGCCTCCCAACTTTTGCGCACTCGCGGAGGCGGAGCCAGAAGGCTCGGACGCCCACGCCTCTCGCAGGAGGTCGGTGGAGCAGGCAAGCCCCAGCTGTCACCACTTTTCGGGTGGAACCACCGAGGACACGCCCCGACGCAGGGGCAACTACCATGGTGGCTTCTTCCCGCCCTCGGGGCTCCACCTAGCTCGGCCCTGGAATTCCGCAAGCACCCCCAGCTCAGGGGGTGTCCCCCAGCAAACGACTTCCCTGCTCTGGGCCTCGATTTACCCATCTGTACAATAAAAGGGTGAGATTGGAACCTGGTGGTTACTAGCGCGCCACTAAATTTCCTTCCAGCTCCCTGACACACTTGCTCAGCCAACGAAGACTATCGAATGGGTTATTTACCTGAGAGTGCTTTGAAAAAGTGTAGACTGCTTTCAAGATGCTTATAACTGAGTAGATAAAAATCCCTACGGTCGAAACTACTCAGGACATCCAAAAAAATTCCATCTAAAGTATACATAGTTTAGTACATGTTTATATACCCTGTACAGTAACATGTATGATGTAAACTATGTGATAATACTTAGCATATATAACTGTTTTAAAAACATAAAAGATGATAAAATGAAACTGTGCCTATAGTTGTGACCATGTGAGCTGTCCTTATGGAATCTAACTCCTGCAGGAAAGATACTATGAGCACATCTATACACACAATTGCCAAAAAGGGTCTACCTCTAGTATTCGTTCATTCCACAAATATTTATGGAGAAAATACTATTTTTAAAAAGTCTCATTACTATTATTATTTTTTTTGTACAGACAGGGCCTCACTATGTTGCCCAGGCTAGCCTTGAACTCCTGTCTCAAGCCATCCTTCCCCCTCAGCCTCTCAAAGTGCTGGGATTACAGGTGTGAGCCACCATTCCCAGCCAAAGGAGCAAATACTGTATGCCAGGAAATAGACTGAAGATTCAGAGATGAACTTTCTTTTGGGGAAGATCATAAATAAAGTCATAAACATACAATATAATGTTGGGTAGTGAAAAGTGCTTTGAAAAAGCAGAGTAAGGGGCTAGAGAGAGATTAGTTAGTGCTTCTTAAGAGAGGGTGGCCAGGGAAGTCATGCCTAAGAAGGTTTGAACAGACAGTCTTGTAAATTTGGTGACAGGACCGCAGGATGATGCCCCAGTACGGTGAAGAAAGGAGCTCCCCGTGCAACACAGAGGTATATGCAAAAGCCAAGGAGGTCCCATGGAGAAGAAGATTAGTCTTTAGGTGGTGAGGCATGACAACTGCCTTCAAATTCTTACAGACTAGTCATATAGAATAGTGGCTTTCAAACAGTTTGACTGTGACTCATGGTAAATGCATTTTATATTGTCATCCAGCGCGTACACACGCATATGACAAACTAAAACTTCACAAAAGACTACAGACTCTGACTTGCATTTTGAAAATCACCAATGTGGAAGAGAAATGAGACTTATTTTGAGTTGATTCCAAGGGTGGGAATTAGGACGGGTAGAAAAAAAAAAGAATCAGCTTTGATTCAGGAAGGAACTTCCTAGCAATTAGAACTGCCCAACAGTGAACTTCCCCCAGGAGTTTTTAAACTGTGTTCTGATGAAACCTAGCATTCTGTGAATATTCAAAAGAGTCAAATATTTGCCCCCCACCCAGCCATCCCTTATTTGCTTCATATTTTGAAAACTGTATATAATATTCTAACTTCAGAAACCCAACCAGGTCAGGCACTGTGGCTCACTGTAATCCCAGTGCTTTGGGAAGCTGAGGTGAGAAGATTGCTCAAGGCTAGGATTTCAAGACCAGCTTGGGCAGCATAGTGAGAAATTGTCTCTACGAAAAATTTTAAAACTAGCCAGGTGTGGTGGCTGGTGTCTGTAGTCTTCCAGCTACTCTGGAGGCTGCGGTGGGAGGATCACTTAAGCCCAGGAGTTTGAGGTTGCAGTAAGCTGATTGCACCCCTGCACTCTAGCAACTGGACAACACTGCAAGATCCTGTTTCTAAAAATAATAACAACAAACCAATCATACCCACTCGGGTACTAAATGTCAAAATTTAGCAAGTTAATATTTAGTGTGTGCTGCCTGAGAGATTATTAGAGGTTAAGGAGTGAGTAGAAGTCAGACTTCCTGAGTTCAAAGCCTGATTCCACCTTTCTTCTAATGTGACTTTGGGCAAGTCACTTAACCCCCCACCAAACTTCAGTTTTCTCATCTGTGAAAAATGGGGATTATACCTCACTGGATTGTTGTAAAAATTGCACGAGGTATTCTATAGAAGACATTTAGGACTGTACAGGCTCAATAAATGATAGCTATTATTTTAAGTTGTTAATTTGATATCCCTGTGCATATATTAAAACCCTACATTAACACAAGCCTGCTGCAGGACAGGCAGTATTAACCACTTCACATGGATCAGCCTGAGACGAAGGTACTGTTATCACTCCCGGTTTATGGAGGAGGAAATGGGCTCAGAAGGTTAAGTGACTCATCCAGAATCAGAGCTAAGTGGCCGAGCATAATCTTGAACTCAGGACTGGATACTCTGGACTGCTGCACTGGCCCCCACCTAGGAATTGCTTAAACATATGTTGTTGATTCACAAGGTGGTATATCTTCACGGCTCTTTCTTAGATTCTAGGCCCATGCCATCCTGTCATGAACAGTTATACAAGCAAGTGGACCAGTGAGGCACATTTGGGCAGTGCTCTGTTCACATCTGGCCTGCACCTGCTCTCATCCTGCCTTCACAGGTATGCAGTGAGAAGACTGGAATAGTGTAGTCTTTTGGTGGTAAGATTGGGGATTGTTTTTTATTTGTCTGTTTGTTTGTTTTGAGATGGAGTCTCACTCTGTTGCTCAGGCTGGAGTGCGGTGGTGCGATCTTGGCTCACTGTGACCTTCACCTCCTGACCTTCTCCTGCCTCAGCCTCCTGAGTAGCTGGGACTACAGGCGCACACCGCCATGTCTGGCTAATTTTTGTATTTTTAGTAGACACGGGGTTTCACTGTGTTAGCCAGGATGGTCTCGATCTTCTGACCTCATGATCCACCCGCCTCGGCCTCCCAAAGTGCTGGGATTACAGGTGTGAGCCACCGTGCCCGGCTGTGGATTGGGGATTACTTAAAATTTTGTTGTAACTTATCATATTTTCTTAAATGTTGACAGTGTACATACATTATTATTACAGTAGTCCTCCTTTATTCAAGGGGTATATGTTCCAAGACCACCAGTAGATGCCAGTGAAACAATGGATAATACCCAAACTGATTACTGTCAATCAGACTGTTTCCGTTCATATCTTCCACTCACAAATTTAATGCTTTTTCCATCTTGAGTAAGCACTTATCATGCTCTGTGGCTACTTACAGTCTGAGGTGAAGCACCAAAACTAGCACCAATTTTTTTCCCCTTTGAAATTTCATGGATAAAAGTTTTGTTCTTACTATAGATCTTAGCAGCCTCAGAATACAGTTGTTTCTTGCCTTATTAAGTCAAGAACGTTCACCTTTTCACTTAAAGGAGGCACTTTACAGCTTCTCTTTGACATGTCCAAAGTGCTGGCATCAGTACTCTTGTGCTTTGGGGCCATTATTAAGTAAAGTAAGAGTTACTTGAACACAAGCACTGAGACAACATGTCAGTGGATCTGACAATCGTGATGGCTACTGAGTGACTAATGGTGGAGTAGCAAATACAGCTTGAATGTGCTGGACAAGGATGATTCACATCCCAGGTGGGGTGGAGTCAGACGATACGAGATTTCATCACATGCCTCAGAATGGTCCATAATTTAAAGCTGATGAATTATTTATTTCTGGAATTTTCCATTTAGTATTTTCAAACCACAATTGACCATGGGTAACTGAAACTGGAAAATGAAGTTACAGACAAGGTGGACTACTGTATAACAGGAAGCTTACTATTTTTCTAATCACTCATAATTCAGGAACACTAATGCATTTTTTAATAACAGCTTTATTAAAGCTAGGGCAGTAGATGGTTCTTACTAAAATGGTATAACATTGAGGGGTGGTAAATGAATAGTGGCTGCTTTGGTTATTTTTTGAGACAGGGTCTCACTTTGACACCCAGGCTGAAGAGCAGTGGCATGAACATAGCTCACTGCAGCCTTGACCTCTTGGGTTCAAGTGATCCTCCTGCCCTGGCCCTAAGGTAGCTGGGACTACAGGCATATGCCACCATCCCTGGTTAATTTTTATATTTTTTGTAGAGACGGAGTTTCACCATGTTGCCCAGGCTGGTCATGAGCTCAAGCTATCCCCCAACTTCAACCTCCCAAAGTGCTGGGATTACAGGAGTGACCCACCGCACCCAGCCCTAGCGGCTGCTTTTGTAGACACTAAAAGACCTTGTTAAGCTGGATTGATGATTGTACTTTGATCATTATTGACTTGTTTCTGTTGTTTTGAATCTCTTAATTTCTTGAAGAATGTTGTCAATAATTCTATTAAATATCAAATTTTTGGTATAGATTGTCCACCAAAGAAAGTCGAGAATTGCTGCTGTGAGGATTACAGACTAAAGTAAGGAAAAATACTGTGGGGAAAGGGACTAGTAGAGCATCAGATCATTTATTCAATCCTTTACTCATTAGTATATGTAAATGGTATAAGTTCCTTCGGGAAAAAAATGGGCAAAATGAAACCCAAGTCTGCTAATGAAAAATAATTGCTATGGAAATTACATTGTGCCCTTGCTATTAACAACTAAAAAGTAGTTAAATATGTTAAACAACTCACAATGGACAACAGGCACAGTATAATAATCCCTGAAGGAAGAAAAACAAAGTGAGTCCTACAATTGCCCCTATTTAGTACTGAGGTCAGTTTTTAGGTCATATTGTAGGAAATCCAAATGAATTCCAAATGAGTTGAGAAGATAAAAATAAGAATTCAGAGAGGCCAAAGAGGCTAGAATTTATAGGGAGAACCCTAAAGGAAGGAGCTGCACCAAAAATGTTCAGAAACCTGAAAGAGAGGTCTCTTTACATTTTTGGCCGAGCAGGAATCTGCACATGCATGAGAATGTGCTAAGATGGTCATTAGCACATTCACATAAGATTCTCATGCACATGCATGAGAATAAACTAAGACTGGGGAAATACCCACCAAAAGACCATAGGCTGAACAATTTCTGGGGTTTAAACAGATCTGGGAATGTTTCATGTTACCATAAACCAGAATGGAGAGACATGGTATTAGATAGGAATTGGGTATAGTTCATAGAAAGGTCATGCCTTAGTAGTGGGGATAAATTATTCCCAGAGTAAAAGCTGCTCTGGACTTGCCGTAACACAGTTTGAAAGCTTGAAAGGGTCAGATGGATCTACAAGTTACTGAAAAGTGTTCCACGTCCTTTACAGGAATATGTCAAAACCCAGCACTCAGCAATGTAAAATTCAAAATGTCTAATATCTAATACAAAATTACCAGACATGAAAAGATACAGGAAATTATGACCCATATCTGAGTGGAAAATCAATCATAGGAACAGACTTAAAAATGACAGATTATATAATTAGTATAAAGAAACCTTAAAGCAGCTATTATGAATCTTACAAATATGCCCAAGGATGTAAAGAAAACTGAACACGATGAGGCTAGAAATGGAAGACATAGAAAGGGAGCCCAAATGTAACCTCTAGAAAGAAAAAATACAATATTTGAAATAAGAATACAATAGATGGGATTTGCAGCTGAGTCGAGACTTCAGAAGATCAGTGAACTTGGCTGGGCATGGTGGCTCATGCTTGTAATCCCAGCACTTTGGGAGGCTGAGGCAGGTAGATCACAAGCTCAGGAGTTCAAGACCAACCTGGCCAAGATGGTGAAACCCTGTCTCTACTAAAAATACAAAAATTAGCCAGGCATGGTGGCAGGCACCTGTACCCAGATACTCGGGAGGCTGACACAGAGAATTGCTTGAAGCTGGGAGGCAGAGGTTGCAGTGAGCCAAGACTGCACCACTGCAATCCAGCCTGGGTGACAGAGCGAGATTCCATAAAAAAATAAAAAAATCAGTGAATTTGAAGACATGACAATATAGACTACCCAAATGAAGGGCAGAGAGAAAAGAGACTTAAAAATAATAAACAGAATATCAATAACCTTTGGGAAAATATATCTAATATAACTGTAGCCCCAGGAAAGAAGGGAGCAGAGGTAGAAAAAATATTTGAAAAAATAATGGCTGAATATTTTCCAAATTTGATGAAAACTATAGCCTGCAGATTAAAGAAGTTCATTAAAACCAAACCCAAACATTAAAGACATAAAGAAAATTATGCCAAGGTACCATGAAAATAAAACTGCTGAGAGGCACATAGCGTTGTCAAAGTAATAGAAATAGAAAATACAATGGTGGTTGCCAGGGGTTGCAGGGAAAAAGGAATGGGGAAATACTGAGGAAACACCATATTGTAGGAAATACTGGGGAAGTACCATATTAGTTAATGGGTATAGCATTTGAGTTTTTCAAAATGAAAAGATTTACAGAGACAGATAGTGGTGATGGTTGCACAACATTATGAATTTGAATTCCACTCAGCTGTACACTTAGAAATGGTTGAGATGGCAAATTTTTATGTTACGTGTATTTTACCATAATAAAAAATTGGGAAAAATCAAATAGCTGAATGAAAGTAATACACAGAAAAGCTTAAAATTTGATGGATAAAAAAGAATTATTACTTACAGAGGAATCAAAATAAGAATTACAGTGGCCGAGGCGGGCGGATCATGAGGTCAGGAGATCGAGACCATCCTGGCTAACACAGTGAAACCCCGTCTCTACTAAAAATACAAAAAATTAGCCGGGCACGGTGGCAGGCGCCTGTAGTCCCAGCTACTCAGGAGGCTGAGGCAGGAGAATGGCATGAACCCGGGAGGCAGAGCTTGCAGTGAGCCGAGATTGTGCCACTGCACTCCAGCCTGGGTGACGGAGTGAGACTCCGCCTCAAAAAAAAAAAAAAAAAAAAAAAGAATTACAGTGGACTTCTCATCAGAAACTATGCATGTCAGAAGACAATGGAATAATATAAAAGTTCTTGGGAGAGGTAGGAAGACAAAAGAAAAAACTATGAACCCATAATTCTATACCCAGTGAGAATAACTTTAAAAAATAAAAGAAAAATAAAGACCATTTCAGACACAAACCTCGAGAATGCAGTATCAGAAGACCTGCACTACATGAAAAGTTAAAAGAATTTCTGTAGATAGAAGGACTATGACACTAGAAAGAATCTTGAATTTACACAAAGAATTGAAAAGCACTGGAAATGATAAAGTTAAAATACATTTTTTTCTTATTTTAATTTCTTTAAGAGGTAATTGAGTACTTAAAAACAATATGAAATTAATAATATATGTAGAAGTAAAATGTATACAAAAGTAACAGAAAAGATGGAAGGTAGGAAATGGAAGTGTATTGTAAAATTCTTACATTATATGTGAAGTAGTGTACTATTATTTGACTGTGATAAATTAAAGATGTATACTGTAAACCTTAAATCAATCACTATACATAATTATAGCTAATAAGTCAGAAATGAAGATAAGGATCATAAGAAATATGCACTTAATCTCAAAGGATCCAAGAAGAAAGAAACAAAGGCTCATATAACAAGTAGGAAATTGATAGGTTTAAGCCCAACCATATCAAGTGCTACATTAAATGTAAAAGTTCTAAACACTCTAATCAAAAGGCAGAGTTTGATTAGATTAAAAACCAGGACCTAATATATGTTGTCTTTAAAAAAACATCTTTAAATATAAAGACACATTCCTTCCAGCAGAAGTGTGAAGAAAACTCAATAATTATATATAAAGATACAAGCAGGTTAAAAGTAAAAGGACAGAAAAAATAGAGTGTGCTAATAGTAATCAAAAAAAAGCTGGAATGGCCATGTTAATATCAGAAAAATAGACTTTAGAACAAGGAATATTACCAGGGATAAAGCAGGGTATTTCGTAATGATAAAGGGGTCACTTCACCAAAAACATAAAAATTATAAATGTTCATGCACCTGGTAATAATGCTTCAAAATACACAACAACAATCGACAAAGCTTAAAAGAGAAATAAACAAATTCACAATAATATAATATGGGAATTTCAACACTTCTCTCTTAGTATTGATAGAATGAATACATTGGAAATCAGTAAGGATGTAAAAGACTTGAACAAACTATCAGCCAGTTCCACCTAACTGACATTTATAAAAACCCCCATTCAACAACAAAAGGAAAATTCAAATCAACAACAAAAAGATAACTAGAGAATCCCCCTGACTACTTGGAAATTAAACATCAGACTTTCAAATAAGCCATGTATAAAAAAGAAATTACAATGAAAAAAAAAAGATATTTTAAACTGAAAGAAAAATGAAAACACAACATGTTAAAATAGATGCTACTAAAACAGTGCTTACAGGAACATTTAAGATATTAAATACATGTATTAAGAAAGAAGAAGGCACTGGGTGCGGTGGCTCATGCCACCTGTAATCCCAGCAATTTGGGAGGCCATGGTGGGCAGATCACTTGAGGTCAGGAGTTCGAGACCAGCCTGGCCAACATGGTGAACCCCCATCTCTACTAAAAATACAAAAAATTAGCTGGATGTGGTGGCGAGCGCCTGTAATCCCAGCTACTGGGGAGGCTGAGGCAGGAGAATCACTTGAACCTGGGAGTTGGAGGTTGCAGTGAGCCCAGATTGTGCCATTGTACCCCAGCCTGGGCAGCAAGAGTAAAACTCCGTCTCAAAAATAATAATAATAATAGTAATAATAAAGAAGGATCTAAATTCAATTATTGAAGCTTCCACCTAAAAAGCTAGAAAGAGAAGAACAAATGAAACCCAGTGTAAGCAGGAAGAAAGAAAAGATAATCATAGAGGTCAATGAAATAGAAAATTTAGAAAAACAGTAGAGAAATATCAATAAAACCACATGCTGTTTTCTTTTAAAAAAAATCAATACATTGGTAAACTTCTAGCCAGACTTGCCAAAAATATGTAAAACACAAATTACCAGTATCAGGAATGAAGTAGGGACATTACTACAGAATCTGCAGATATTGAAAGGATGATAAATAACTTTATGCCAGTAAGTTTCATGACAGATGAAATGGAAAAATTTTCTTGAAATATACAAATTACCAAAGCTCAGTTAAGAAGAAATAGATAATCTGAAGAGCCTGTATCTATTAAGTTAATGAACTTTGTCATTAAAAATCTTCCCACAAAGAAAACTCCAGGCCCAGACGGCTTCACTTGTAAATTTAAGGAAGAACTAACACCAATTTTATACAAACTCTGCCAGAAATTAAAAGAGAAAAAAAACACCTTCCAACTCATTTCATGAAGCAAGCATTACCCTGATGCCCAAATCAAAGACATTTTTAAAATGAAAAAGAAAGCTACAGATTAATAGCCCTCGTGAACACAGATGCAAAAATCTTTAACAGAATTTTAGCAAATTGAATCCTTCAGTATATAAAATATATGATAATATCTTATGACCAGGTAGCATTTATTCCAGGAACACTAGGTTGTTTTAACATTTGAAAATCAATCAATGTAATTCAATTAATATATTCACAGAGAACAATTATATGATCATCTCCATAGATGCAGAAAAAGTATTTGATAAAATTGATCACCTATTCCTGTTAAAAACTCTTAGGAAACTAAGATTAGAAGTGATAACAAGGTTTTATTAAAAAAAACCTACAACTAACATTGTACTTAATGCCGAAAGACTGAATGCTTTCCCACTCAAGCCAGTAACAAGACAAAGATATCCACTATTGTCACTTCTGTTCAACATTGTACTGGATGCCCTAGTCATTGCAATATTACAATAAAAAGAAATAATAGGCATACAAATTAGAAAGGAAGAAATAAAACATTTTATTCATATATGACATGATTATATATGTAGAAATTCCTAATTGACAAAAAAGCTACTAGAACTAAAAAAAAAAGTTTAGCAAGGTTGCAGGATACAGTATCAATATATAAAAATTACTTAAATTTCTGTACACCAGCAATAAGCAGTTAGAAATTTAAAAAATTTTAAGACCATTTTTATGACATAAAAATATGAAATACTTAGGAATCAGTTTAAGAAAATATGTGCAATATTTGTACACTGATAACTGTAAAATATTGCTGAGAAATTAAATAATATCTAAATAAATGGAGAGTATACCATATTAATGGAATATAACACTCAACAAAGTTAAGATGTAAATTCTCCCTAAATTGTTCTATAGATTCAATGCAATCTCAATCAAAATCCAGGGAGGTTTTTTTTTTTTTTTTTTTTTTTTTTTTTTTTTTTTTTTAGCAGAAATTGACCTGTAAGTTATATGGTAAAAGGGCTAGCACAAGAGCTAATATAGGCAAAATAATTTCGAAAAATAAGACAAAGTTGGAACTACCTGATTTTAAAACTTATTCTAAAGCAAGATCGTGTGCTGTTGGTATAAGGATATACACAGAGTTCAAAAGAACAGAATAGAGAATCTAGAAATAGCACTATATATATCTAAATAAACACATACACACACAGTAGATTTTTTATGAATGTGCCAAGATAATTCAGTGAAAAAAGGATATTCTTTTTAGCAGATGGTGCTGGATTAATTGAATCTCCAAATGTAATAAAATGAACCTGACCCTTACCTTAATACCATATACAAAATTTAATTCAAAATGGATCCTAGGCCTAAATGTAAGAGCTAAAACTATACAACTTCTAAAAGAAAATGTAGGAGAAAATATTTGTGACCTAGGCAACAGTTGCTTAGATCTGACAAAAGAAATCTTAAAACCTTAAAAGAAAATTTTGACAAATTTGATCAAAATTTTAAAATTTGCATTCAAAAGATAATGTTAAGAAAATAAAAAGGCAGACATCAGCTGGGAGCAAATATTTTCAAAACATATATGATAAAAGGCTTGTATCCAGAATGTATTAACTTTTGCAACTCAGTAATAACCCAATGAAATCCAATCATTTTTGGTTTTTGTGTGTGTGTGTGTGTGGTTTTTTTTTTTTTTTTTGAGATAGGCTCTTGCTCTGCTGTCCAGTCTGGAGTGCAGTGGCACTATCATGGCTCAGTGCAGCCTTGATTTCCTGGGCTTAAGCAATTCTCCCACCTCAGCCTCCAGAGTAGCTGGGACTACAGGCTGGCTAATTTTTTATTTTTTGTAGAGACGGGGTCTCACTATGTTGCTTACACTAGTCTTGAACTCCTCACTTCAAGCAATCCTCCTGCTTCAGCCTCCCAAAGTGTTGTGATTACAGGTGTGAACCACCATGCCTGGCCCCAATTTTTTTGTTTTAAAGGCAGAAGATTTGAACACACTTCACTAAAGAAGATAAATAAGCACATGAAAATGACACTGAGATACCACTGTAAAATCACTAGAATGTCTAAAATTAACAAGATTGAGCAAACACATGTTGGTGAGGATGTAGAACAATCGGAACAAAGTACTGATCTATGCAACAATATGGAAGAATTTCAAAAGCATTACACTAAGTGAAAAAAGACACAAAAGAATGTCTACTCTATGATTGTACTTATGTGACATTGTAGAAAGGCAACAATTGTGACAGCAGAGCAGTGGCTGGGAGGGTACTGACTGCAAAGGGACACAGGGAGCTTCTCAGCATCATATAGATTAATATCTTAATAGTGGTGGTATTTAACTCGACTGTAAACATTTGCCAAAACTTGGAATTGTGCAACTAACACCGATT
Source organism: Chlorocebus sabaeus (assembly GCF_047675955.1). Taxonomy (NCBI): domain Eukaryota; kingdom Metazoa; phylum Chordata; class Mammalia; order Primates; family Cercopithecidae; genus Chlorocebus; species Chlorocebus sabaeus. Next base: position 112,663,923 of record NC_132923.1, read on the forward strand.
AATTTTATTTGTATATACATTATATCTCAGTAAAGCGAAATTTAAATAAAAATAGGCCAGGCGTGGTGGCTCACACCCGTAATCTTAGCACTTTGGGAGGCAGAGGCAGGCAGATCACCTGAGGTCAGGAGTTTGAGACCAGCCTGGCCAACATAGTGAAACCCCGTCTCTACTAAAAATACAAATTACAGGTGGTGGGCACCTGTAATCCCAGCTACTCAGGAGGCTAAGGCAGGAGAATCACTTGAACCCGGAGGGGGAGCAGAGGCGGAGGTTGCAGTGAGCCAAGATCACGCCATTACACTCCAGCCTAGGTGACAAAAGCGAAACTCCGAATCAAAAAATAAAAATAAAAGCCAAGCCTTTGGTAGTTCTGTCAGCAACATCAACAGTGACTTCTTATGCAGTTCCTACTGCAGGTAGCACAGTGTGCTTGGGGCTTTGGGTCACTGGACTTGGTAGATCTCAGCCGGCACCCATACCATTTCTGTCTACTCTGTAGATAGAACAGAACCCATTTGCAATAATTAACCAATGTGAAATGATCTCTACAAATGCTGTGTTTTGCTGTTTCAGGTGCTTAGGAGAACACGCAGTAGAGCTTTTCATCAAACAAATGGAACACGTCATAGTATTTTGCTAACATGGACAACTCTGCACAGAAAAATGAACGCACTGGCAAACATCCCAGACGTGCCATTGAAGTACAGAAAGGTACACGTGTCTTTGCAGGGAGGAGATAGCTCCTGACATATGCTTATTTTAGTACATAAGAGCAAATTTGGGGGGAATAGTAAATCCTGGGTTATATCCACAGGGCGATCCTTATAAGCATATCAGATAGATGATTTTAGGCCCTACTGTTTGGAAGAAACTGTGAGAAGAAAGGATGAGAGAAGAAGGAGGAAGTCTCTTTAAAAATAAAAAACAAATAAACAAAACCCAGACTTGTTATTTCTATGTATCTGGTAAGAATCTCTATCCTCAAATTTAGATATGTAAGAGATCTTTTTTTATTTCCTAGAACCCAACTTGAGGTATGACTGCAAACCCCCATTCTGCTGGGTTGTTGGAAAGGATAACTCCAGCTATTATCAGCATAAATCCTATCTCCCTCATGGCTGTTTTAAGTTTGGAACTTTCCCAGTAGTTAGTGTAATCCCGGGAGGCTGGGTTGGGGAGGGGAGGAATACTCAGGTCATTGGTCGACCATCCACATTGGTGAGATCCCCAGTGTCCCAGCTCACATGCTCCCTTTGGTTTTGCTAGTTTTCTGGCAAACTAGTGTTCTGGTTTGTTAGTGTATTGTGGGCCATACCTATGGTTTAGGAATTATTGCTGAGACTGGAAACATCATTTTGAGATCCTCCTAGGCTCTAGCGCTTTTTCTTTCCAGGCTATTATCACCTCCCTGGTGGGCTTCCAGAGTCACTGCTGGTCTCAAATCCAGAGGAATCTCTCTCTCTTCCTCCCATCCTCTGATTTTGCACTCTCTTTTTCTTTAATATTTCTTTAAATTGAAGCATAAGTATATATTCAGGAAAAGCGCACAAATCCTAATTGTATAGCTTAATGAATATTCACAAAGAAGACACCACCTGTGGAATTACTTCTCAGACCAAGACAGAATGTCAGCAGCATCTCAAAAGCCCTTGTCCCTTCTCAGATATGATCTCCCTTCCCCACAAAAGTAAACACTACGGTTATCCTGACTTCCCACATCATTAACAACTTTAGTTTGTTTTTGAACATTGTGTAAATGTGAATCATATAATATGAACTCTTTTCTCTCAGGCTTTTTTCACTTATGTTTCAGAGACTTAACTTCATGTTGTTTTATCTTATGTATCAGTAATTTGTTCATTTTATTACTCTTGTTTGAATATACCACAATTTATTTATCTATTCTACTACTGAAGGACATTTAGGTTGTTTCCAGTTTGGGGCTATTATGAATAAAAACTTCTGTAACTATTCTTGTGCTTGTCTTGTGGGACACATATTTATGTATTTCATGGGTCTATATCCGAGGAGTGGAACCGCTGGGTCATAGGGTATGTTTAGGGTAAGCTTAGTTGATATTGCCAAACGGTTTCCAAAGTAGGTGTGCCAATTTTACCTCCTTACAAGCAATATATGTGAATTCCACCTGCTCCAAATCCTCACCAACATTTTAAGCTCATAATAGTTTTAATTTGCATTGCCTTAGATCAATGAGATTGAGCACTTCTTCATGTTGACTGGCCTTTTGGATATTCTCTTTGGAGAAGTGACTGTTCAACTTTTTTGCCCATTTTCTTCTGCTGGGTTTTTCTTTCTTTCTTTTTTTTTTTTTTTTTTTTTAAATATATATTTATAGGCGTTCTTTAAACCATTCTGTCCTTATTTATAGGGGTTCTTTAACTATTCTAGAAACAAGTCATTTGTTAGCTATAGGTAAATGTCTTCCCCTATCCTGGGACTTTCCTTTCCACTCTCTTAACAATGTGCTAAGAACGGAAACTCTTGATTTTAATATAGCCCAATTTATCAATCTCTTTATGTTTAGTGTATATGTCTATTCTAGTAATACTTAAGAAATCTTTGCCCATCCCAAGATAGTTTCTTCTAGAAACTCTATTACTTTACCTTTTACATTTAGATCTACAATTCACTTGAAATTGTTTTTGTATGAGGAAGACACCCAAGTCTGTTGTTTTCCATGTTGACCCAGCACCACTTATTGAAAGGCTGCTCATTCTCTACTACTCTGTATTGCTGTTGCTATCTTTGTCATAAATCAAGTGTCCAGGCATATGCAGCTCTGCTTCTGGATTATTTATCCTGTTCAAATATCATACTGTCCTAGTTACTGTAACTTTATAATAACTCTTTAGTAGCATAAGCCCTTCAACTTTGTGCTTCTTTGTTTATGCTGGCTATTCTTGACCCCAGTGCATTTCCATATAAATTTATTTTACTTTTTTATTTTTAATTTTTATGGATATGTAATAGTTATACATATTTATGGTGCACATGTGATATTTTGATACAAGCATACAATGTGTAATGATCAAATCAGGGTAGCTATAAAAATTTTACAATCAGCTTATTAATGTCTTAAAAAAATCTCTACTCTCATTCTAATTTGGATTACATTGATTCTAGAAATCAATTTAAGGATAATTTACATCTTTACAATAAATATTAACTTCTCTAATCCATGTATAGATCCTTTTAAGTTACCTTAAATTGTTCTCAATGTTTTAGAGTTTTCTTTGTAGAAGTCTTACATATCTTCGTTATATCTATTCTAGGCATTTGATTTTTATGCTGTTATAAATGGTAATTTTAAATTTTATTTTAAATTGTTTGTTGCTGGTGTACAAAAATATTAATTGATTTTTGTATATCGACCTTGATTCTGGCGACCTCACTAAATCCAACTATTACCTCTTATAGGGTATCCATAGATTCTTTTGCAATTTCCCCATATTCGATCTTGTCATCTGTGAAAATGACAACTTTATTTCTTCCTTTCTCATCCATATATTTTATATTTTATGTGTTTTTAATATATTTTATGTAGGCATTTGTATTGGCTAGAGACCTTCAGTACAGTGCTGAATAGAAGGATGATAGCAGTTGTACTAGTTTCACTCCCTATCTCGAGGGAGAGCTTTTAATATTTCACAATTTGGTATCATGTTTGCTATAGGCTTTTGTTACAGACACCTTTTATCAGACTAACAAAGTTTGCTCCTATTCCTAGTTTGCTAGAGTTTTTCTTTTAATCATCAAAGGATATTAGATTTTATGAAAAGCTTTTTCTGTATCTACTAAACAGTTACTTCACCAAAAAAAAAAAAAGATATACAGAGGGAAAATAGCATATGAAGGAATGCTCAGCATCATTAGTTATCAGGGAAATGCAAATTAAAACCACAATGAGATACCATTACATACCTAATTGGATGCCTGCGATTAAAAAGACTTCCCGTTGCTGATGACAATGTGAAGTCGCGGAAATTTTCATGCACTAATAGTGGGGATGTACGAAAGTACAGTGACTATGATAAATAGTTTGGCAGTTTTTTAAAAAGTTAAACATCTGATCTAGTCATTCCACTCCTAGGCATTTACCCCACAAAATGAAAGCTTATCTCCATTTAAAGACTTGTAGATAAAATGCTCATAGCAGTTCTATTTGTAATACCCCAAAACTGGCGACAACTCAAATTTACATCACCAACGAATAAACATCATGTTTTTATACAATGGAATACTACTCAACAATAAAAAGCAATGGAGTATTGATATATCAGCAACAGAGATGAATCTCTTAGTAATTATGGTGAGTGAAAGAAGCCAGATAAAAAGAGTACCTGTTACAGGTATATGATTTTTTTTTTTAATCTACTGAGATACTCATTTGGTTTTTCTTTTTTAGTTCGTTAATAAGATGAATTATATTGATTTTCAAATGTTAAACTATTTTTGCATTACTGGGGTTGGTCATGATGTATTATCTTTTTATATATTGTGTGATTTGATTTGCTAAAATTTTTCTAAGAATTTATGTATTTACGTTTATGAGGGCTCTTGATCCCTAGTGATCTTTTTCCCTCTTGTAATGACACCGTATAGTTTTGGTATCAGGTAGTGGTTGCCTCATTGAATGAGTTTGGAAATGTCTTTTCCTCTTCAGTTTTCTGGGACAGCTTGTATGGAATTGATAGGTGGAGTGTTCTATAAATGCCAATTAGGTCAGGTTAGGTAATAGTTTTGTTCAAGTTTCATATATCTTTACTGATCTTTCTACTTGTTTAAATTATTGAGGGAGATGTTTTGAAATCTCTGACTATAATTTTGAAATTTTCTATTTTTCTTGCAGTTTTATCAGTTTCTGCTTCTTATATTTTCTATCTCTTTTTATTGGGTACATCAGCATTTAGGACTGTTAGGTTCTCTTGAGGCGCTGACCCCTCATAATGATCCCATTATGAAATGACTCTCTTTAATGCAGGTAATATTTTTTGCTCTGAAATCTACTTTATCTGATAATATCTATCTTTTGCTTAGTGTTAGCATAATAAATCTTTTTTCATTATTTTACTTTTAACTTATTTCTGGGTTGATATTTAAAGTATGTTTCTCGGAGGTAACATATAGTTGGGTCTTTCTTTCTTATGCAATCTGAGAATCTCTGTTTTTTAATTGGGATATTTAGAGTATTTACGTTTAATGTGATTATTGGTGTATAAGTTTGTCTGTCATCTTGTGACGTGCTTTCTATTTGTCCCATCTGTTCTTTATTTACCTTTTCTCTGTCTCTTGTGTTATTTTTAATGCTTCAATTTTATCTCATTTGTTAGCCTATTAGGAATAACTCTTTGTAGTATTTTCCTGGTGGTTACCTTAAAGCAATGGTTGGCAAACTTTGCCCGTTGGACTAAATCTGACCCCCTGCCTATTTCTATTAATAAAGTTTTATTGGAACACGGCCACCCCAGTTTGTTTATGTATTGTCTGTGGCTGCTTTTACTCCATAATGGCAGCACTGAATAGTTGCCACAGAGAATAAATAGACTGCAAAGACTAAAATATTTACTATCTGGCTGGGCATGGTGGCTCACACTTGCAATCCCAGAACTTTGGGAGGCTGAGGCAGGAGGATTGCTTAAGTCCAGGAGGTCAAGGCTGCAGAGAGCTATGACTGCACCACTGCACTCCAGCCTGGGCAACAGAATAAGACCCTGTCTCAAAATATAGATTAATTAGATAGATAGGTGGATGGATAGATAGATAGATAGATAGATAGATAGATAGATAGATAGATATAGATGGATAGACAGATATGTACTCTCTGGCCCTTAGAAAAAGTTTGTTGATCCTTACATACTTTAGAATTTATAGTATATATCTTTTTGTTGTTGTTGTTCTTTTTTTTTTGAGACGGAGTCTCACTCTGTCGCCCAGGCTGGAGTGCAGTGGCGCGATCTCGGCTCACTGCAAGCTCCACCTCCTGGGTTCACGCCAATCTCCTGCCTCAGCCTCCTGAATAGCTGGGACTACAGGCGCCCGCCACAATGCCCGGCTAATTTTTTTGTATTTTTAGTAGAGATGGGGTTTCACTGTGTTAGCCAGGATGGTCTCGATCTCCTGATCTTGTGATCCGCCTGCCTCAGCCTCCCAAAGTGCTGGGATTACAGGCGTGAGCCACCGCGCCTGACCTGTTTTCTTTTTTTTTTTTTTGAGATCGAGTCTTGCTCTGTCGCTCAGGCTGGGGCGCAGTGGCGCAATCTTGGCTCACCTAGGCCTCCGAGGTTCAAGCGGTTCTCCTGACTCAGCCTCCTGAGTAGCTGGGATTACAGGCACCTGCCACCATGCCTGGCTAGTTTGGTGAGGAGGCCTCCCAAAGTGCTGGATTACAGGCTACCACGCTCAGCCTATAATCATTACTTTTTAAATGTTTAAAATGTTATATTTAAATTATTCAATTTATTCTCATAGTTTTATGTTTTCTATTTACCCACATATTTACTATTTCCAGAGCTCTTCATACCTTTGTGTGATTCAGATTTCCAAGTGGTATCATTTTCTTTGACTCGAAGGACTTCCCTTAACATTTCTTGTAGCTCCCATTTGCTGATGATTAATTCTTTCAATATTTATGTATTTTTAAAAGTTTTTATTCTGCTTTTGCTTTTGAAGATGTTTTTACTGGGTACAGGATTCTAGGGTGACAGATTTTACTTTTATTTTTTTTTCCTTTTAGTGCCTTAAGGGTGTTGTTTTCAATACCAATCTGCTGTCATTCTCATATTTGTTTCTTCACATGTGACATGTCTTTTTTCTCTGCCCAGTTTTAACATTTTCTTCTTGTCACTTTTTAAGCAATTTGATTATGGTTGGCCTACGGTGTCGTTTTCTTCATGTTTCTTGTATTTGACGTTAAGTGACTTTCTTGAATCTGTGAGTCCATAGTTTTTTTAATCAAATTTGGAAAAATTTCAACCATTTTTTCTTGAACTATTTTTTTCTGTTTCTTCTCTCCTCATATTTCTTTTTTGAGAGCCTGATTACATATATATTAGGCTCCTCAAAGTTTCCATACAGCTCACTAATCCTTTTTCTTGTCCTTTTTCTGTGTTTTATTTTGTATAGTTTTATTTCTATATCTTCAAGTTTGCTAATCTTCTTTTTCTCTTCTAATTTGCTATTCATCTCATCTAGTGTATTTTTAATCTCAGATATCTTAGTTTTCACATCTGAAAGTTTGATTTGGATCTTTTCATTTTATCTTCCATGTCTACTTAATATGTTCAGTCTTTTCTCTGGCTTCTTGAACATATGAAATACAGTTAGTATAGCAGTTACAGTGTTCTTCTCCACTAATTCTATCATCTGTATCATTTCCGAGTTGGTTTTGATTGTTTATTTTCTCCCCACTTTGAAGTATAGTTTGTCCTTCTTCCTCCTATTAATTTTTTATCAATGCTAGGTATTTTGAATTTTACCTCTTAGGTGCTGTCTGTTTTTGTAGTCCCATAAACATTCTTGTGCTTTGTTCTGAGATGCAGTTAAATTGTTTGGAAACAGTTTGATCTTTTCAGGTCTTGCTTTAAAGCTTTGTTAGCTGGAACCAGAACAGTATTTAGTCTAGGGGTAATTTGGCCCTATTTCTGAGGCGAAATCCTCCTGCATCCTCTGTGTTCCATGAATTAGGAGGTTTTCCTGCTGTGACTCATGAAAACAGGAGCTATTCCTGGCCCTGTGGAAGCCTCCGGGATTGCTCGCTTGAATTCTGCCAGGTGGTTCCTTCTCCAGCCCTTCGTAGTTTTCTCATGTGCATGTGTCGGTCAATACCCAGGAACTTACTCAGGGGACCCTGTTGCAGAACTCCATAGCTCTCCATCTGGGTAGCTCTCTCTTCTCCGGTACTCTGCTCTGTGAACTTAGCTGTCTTGGCCTTTCTGGACTCCCAGATCCATTTCCTCACCTCAGGAAGTCCACGGGGCCCCATCTGGATCCCTTCTTCCTGTGCTGTGGTCTGGAGATTTCCTCCTGGCAGAAAGCTGGGGGCCGTCTTATTGCCAACCTCATTTATTTTGCTTCTCTCAGGGATCCCTGTCCTTTGTTGCCTGATGTCCAGTGTCTTGATTGCTTTGTATATCCTGCCCATTTTTAACTTTTTTTTTCCCAGCTGGGAGGGCAAATCTAGTCCCGTTTCGGTTAGAAATAGGAATTTAGTCATCCAGAGTGTTTTTCAAAAATTCTACTTTTTTAATTGTTTCATCAAGAGGGCTGCTCTGATAAATGCCATTCTGTTACAGCCAGAAGCCTTGGATCTCCTTTCCAGTCAGGCAGAAACCTCTCCTTTCCCCAGGAGAACGTCCTTCCAGTAACCTTTTTAAAGCAACTCTCTTTCTTTACTGCCTCCTCTGCACACTCTCTCAGCTGTTCTATAGGCTTCGGTTTTTAGAAACAAAGGCCAGTAAGTCTTGCAGCTGCTTCTGCCTTTGGATTTGCTGTATAGCTCTCTTAAAGCAAACAAACCCAAAACACAGCCATTCATCTGCTTAAATGGGGAGGGGAGGAGAAGAATACATTTACTGTATATTGATATCCCCAAATATTTTCTACTTAAACATGTATTCAGCTCCTTTTACTTGCTTTGTCCTCCACCCAGGCAGATTAGGCTCAAGTGTCCCTCTCCCCATTGTATCAGTCATCTGTTTATTGAGCACTTGCTAGAGGCCAGCTCAGGAAGAGGAAGCACAGTTCAGAGCTCAAGAGCCTGGGCTCATTAGGCAAATCATGTTCACACCCCACCTGTTCCCCTTAAGTGCTGGGTGATTTGGATGAATAACTGAATCCCTCTAAGCCTCAGTTTCCTCATCTGTGAAGCTGGTTCATGATTGTACCCCTCGAGGGGTCCCTATTGTCTTCAGGCTTCCCACTCTGAAAAGGAGTATTGGTTTTTTATAAAAAGTCAGAGATGAAGAAATGAGCCTTACTGATAGTCTCCATACACACCACCCTCTGCTATGGCTGACGCATACTTTCTTCTTTCCTTCCCTTGACTGTTTTTCCCCATTTCTGCACGTATTTTCTCTCTGAGGGCTAGGATTCTGGTGTTAAAATAATTTGGCTTACTGTTGTGAACAGCCTACAGAGTCAGGATGCACCCTCCCACCCAAAATTTGGTTTGGATGTCAAGACTTATGGTGCCACACACATGCTCATCAAGGGTGTAGGAAAAGGCTTATCACCCACATAGTGAGGCCTTCTGAGGACAGCAGCACAGCCTTCCTAACCTGATCCAATGATGGCTTGAGAGAGCAGGGAAAGGAGCCTGGCTTGGGGGTTTTCTTGTGGTTGGAAAGCGGGGCTGGACTGAGGGCAGGGGTTTGCATGGTTTGAACTTCCAGCTGCTGCCACAGGAGGGAGCACTGGGCTTTCTCATCCACTTGCCCAGTGTTGGGGCAGAAGGGAATGAGGGAGTGGTGAAGCTGAAGAGCTATCAGCCATCAAACATCAGAAAACTGGAGTCAGAGTCCATTACACTTCCAGGTTAGAGTCTATAATCAACCTGCTATGCAGACAGATGCCGCCAAGTTCTAGCAGTTGTGGAAGTCTCAGCAGGAGGGGAGTTTATACATCAGACATGCATTTACACATCACAACCTAGACAAACAAGCTTTTAACTTCAGTTTCTATAGATAAGCCCTTTCTGCCTTTTAACCCCATGTCTGCTCAAAGCAGAAACGAAAACTTATGCCTGTCTTGCACAGTGCCCTGGAAAGTGAGAGCCAGCCCCACGCTGGGATTTCCCTAACCTCTTTCGATTTTAACGGCCTAATGCTGGTGTCTGAATCTAGGCCAAGGAGCAGTGAGGACGCTTCCTCTGTCCTCTGACCACGCCTTGTCCAGGCTGCTCCCAGAATAGTTTTGCTGTCTCCTTCCTGCCTGGCAAGAATGTCTTTACTATCATCTCCTTGCTTTTCCCCGGGACAGCCCTGCTTTAAGGACTTTATGTGACCACATCTCACTAGTGTAAGAGCTGGAGGGGGGAAGTCTGATAAATTGCCGAGAGGGAAAGAAAGTGGGGAATTTTTTTTTTTTTAATCCTGTTTCATGTCTATTTCCTGTCAAAAGGCAAGTTTCTCTTCTCTACCATTTAAAATAAAACTTTAATATACACCTTTGTGTTTTCCACATTTGTCAATCATTGTTTTGTATTCATTTTGATTTTATTTCATTTTTGTTGTTTAGGTTTTACTGCTGCATATCCAACACAATCCTCCATTCCTTTTAAATCTCAAGCTTCAGTAATACAAGAATCAGAAAAAAAAGGATTCAGTAGTCAAGCCAAGAGATTTTCTCAAAAGAAGGTAATGACGTTGTCTTAGGGGTTCTTTCGTTTTAAACAGTCTGGATTTTAGCCTTGCGGGACAGGCACGTTCTGTCTGGCTGCTGTGTCTCTCTGTGGACAGTGGAGGGCAGTGTGCTCCCAGGAGCTGCGGCACCAGCTCCACTGAGGGGCAACGACTGGACTAACTGTAAGAATGAGCCTGAAAAATGGAACATCCAGGGAAAAACAACTATGTCCGGATTTATGGCGCCAAAAATATTGAACTGGACCAAAACTATTTTAAGAAAAAAATATATTTTAAAAATTATTATAAAACTGAAAAATTGCAAAAATTCCCAAGTGTTATCAATTAAGTAAAAAGTTAAAACAAAAATCTTCCTCATCCTTGTGAGAGGAAATCACATGACTTCAAATAACACAAGAGGAAAAGAAGAGTAAAATACATCTAGAATTACCTTTGGAGGGCTGGGCACGGTGGCTTATGCCTGTAATCCCAGCACTTTGAGAAGCTGAGGTAGGAGAATTAATTGCTTGAGCCAGGAGTTTCAGACCAGCCCAGGCAACAAAGCAAAACCCAATCTCCACAAGAAAAAAAAAAAATTCAAAAATTTGCTGGGCGTAGTGGTGCGTGCCTGTAGACCCAGCTACTCAAGAGGCTGAGGAAGGAGGATCACCTGAACCTCAGGAGGTTGAGGTTGCATTGAAGCAAGATAGTGCAACTGTACTCCAGCCTGGGTGACAGAGCGAGACCCTGTCTGGAAAAAAAAAAAAAAAATTACCTTTGTAATGAGCCCTGCCCTACTTTAAAACAACAACAACAACAACAAACAACTTCCTTAAACAATGTGTTATTAGCCAGGCGCAGTGGCTCATGCGTGTAATCCCAGCAGTTTGGGAGGCCAAGGTAGACAGATCACTTGAGGTCCAGAGTTCGAGACCAGCCTGGCCAATGTGGTGAAACCCCATCTCTACTAAAAATACAAAAATTAGCTAGGAGTGGTGGCGCATGCCTGTAGACCCAACTACTGCCTCTCCTGAGGCAGGAGAATCGCTTGAACCTAGGAGGCAGAGATTGCAGTGAGCTGAGATCACGCCACTGGACTTCAGCCTGGGCAACAGAATGAGACTCCATCTCAAAACCACCACTACCACAACATGTTATCATATTCCTGTGTTACCCACCTCCCCCACTTCCCTAAATCTTGCCGCATCTCTTTTCCTCTCTAACCCAGAAAGTTCTGCGTGGTTCCTGACCGGTCCTTATTTAATCTTTGGGATTTATGGGACCTGACTTTCTCCTCTCTCACCATCAGGGGACAGAAGCAACCAGAAACAACTCACAGGCGTCCTTAGAATCTAAAAAATTTTTCATTCCTTCATTCATTTAAGCAAGACCTTTAGAATAATGTTCTTTTGGAGGAGTCCTCATTTCACATGTCTTTTGCTGCTCTCTGAAAATGGTTTTCATCCTATCACCTTGCCCAGATGGCAGAGAGGGAATGAGGAGATCTAGGTTCTGAATGGAGCCAAGGCATGGAGTGAGGGGCCTTGGCTAGCCCTGGTGCCCTCAACCTGATTCCTCCTTGGTAGATGAGAACGCTGAACTAGAGAATGTTTTAAGTTTCTTCCACTTCTGATATTTTAGGATTCTAAGAAAGCAAATAATAAAGAATAGAGTGTACACACACAAATACACACACACAGTTTTAAATCACTTGTAGGTTTTCTCTAAAGACAATACATATTTGCTCAGGAGTTTTCTTCTCTCTCTAGTTTCTCTGTTTTAACTGTTTGATTCTTTCCCATTTTCTGTCTGATTTCCCATTTGTCAATTTAATGGTAATATATTGTCCATCTCTAGGATATTTGCAGCCCAGCCTCCGATAAAAACAATAGCAGCCACCATTTACTTATCCTTACCATGTGTACTTTTAGACTGCCTTTTATCTCTAATCCTCGGAACAGTGCTGAAAGGAAGGGTTTATTATTTTAATTTAACACAAGAGGAAACCCAGGCTTGGGGAAGTTAAATGACCCACCCAAGGTCACACAACACAGGGTTGGCACATAAGAGGCTCAAAAGAAATGTTTGCTGAATCAATGTTGAAAGAATTAGACCTCAACCCAGGTCTAGTTCACTCCAAAGCCTCTTGCTCTTTCCACACACTGCACCACGCCTGCCTTTGTGGCCCGCAGAGCTGTAACTTTGTCCTGTGAAAGTCAGCAAGTTTCTGAAAAGGCCTTAGCAAAACAGACCAAGCTGAAGACAGGGGAGGATGTCAGCTAGCGTGGATGGGCCCCATCCCCCATGATCTAGTTCTGAACACGCAAATTCAGAAAGCAAAGGGGCTGACTTCTTAAGTTAGTGTTTGGAAAGATGATTGCTTCTCAGAACGTTTTCAACTGAACGAACCAAGGAGGCAGGTAGCCAAACCTACAGGCAGCATTGAATAAAGACAGGAATTGCTCAGAGATTGGGTTCTAACTTTTAAAATGTGGTCGTATTACCTGACAACATGAAAACTTTCATCTCGGCATTTGTAAACATTTTAGATATAAGGATGGAATTTTATGGAAAGGGCAGAGGATCCATCAGTCAGGCTTTCTGTGTCCTACTCTGTCACTGACTGTGTGCCTTTAAACCAATCACTTGACTTTTCTGGGCTTCAGTTTCCTTAACTGAAACATAAAATTTGGATTATATAATTTTTGAGGTCTCCTCAAGTTATAAAAACAGAAAAAAAAGATCCTATTCTATGGTTCATTCCCATTTTTCCTGAGGGAAATAGGCATTGAGAAGTTAAAGATCTTGTTTAACATCACCTGATAATTTAGTGAGGCAATACAAATTAAAAACAGATTTTAAAACTCCAGGGCTTCACCACCCTTCTTAAAGAATTAGTCGCACACACCCTTGCTCCAGATCGAACATGGCTGCCTCCTCACAGTAGTCCTGTGACCCACCGTAGCACATCTTTGACGCAGAGAATCAGTGCCCTTTGAAATGTGCACTTACCTTCTGAGGCTAACTTTGCAGTGAACCATCAGGGCCCCCTTGCCCAGCTCACATTCCCCATGAGAATCTCACTGCAGAGTACAAGGAATCCTTCACAAAGCTCAGTGTCTGGAATGGCAATTTTGGCTGCTAGAAATGAAGTCTGTTTTCCTGAACATTTTCGAGTTATTTACAGATGTGCTGGTAACTTTGCGTAGGTGAAGAGACACGCCTGATCTGTGTGACAGAGCATGGCCCGGCGGCCTGTTGGACATTTTCTACCCCCGCCTCCGTGTTTCTGTCTCCACTTCACCCTGGATTGTGGTCACTGTTTCCGAAACTGTGTACCCCTAAGGACACCACTTAATGTCTTTGCTTCTCTGTTTCCTCATCCTAAAAATAAAGATGTTGCAATAGGTAGGTAAGCCCTTGCCAGGAATGACTATTTCATGGTTCTAAACCTCATCCCTTCCAGGCTTGAATAAATAAATACTGGTAGAACATCGGTACTATGTGCTCTAGATGGGCACAACTTAAAAATGTATGTTAATACCATTACACAGTAAATCTCCCCTTCCAGATGGGAAGCCAGCCAGTGGTTAATTTGTGATGAAATCATACAAAGTTAATATTGTTCACTTATTAACTTGATATGACACTAGACCAGGGATATTTAAATGAAAGGAGGTTCAGTTTGCAGAAGTCACTATGTTCAAGGGGACAGCCACCCCAAGTGTGCCCTCAGCTGCATATCTGACCCACAGTAGGGTCTTCCCTGCCTCCCTGCTCTGTGAAGCCTGACTTCTCCATATCCAGTCACCAGCACCCCTTCCAAAGGGGTCTGCAAACACTGGGCTGGCACTCAAAGACCTTTGCATTTATTACCTCATTTAATCCCCATAATAACCCTGTGAGCTACATCCCATCATTATCCACACTTTTCAGATAATGATCCCGAGACAAAAACAGGGGGAAGTAGCTTGTGCAGTCGAGGCTGGGCAGAGTGAGGATGAACGCAGGTAGCAGCTTCTGGTCCTCAGATCCTGTTTCCCCAACATCTTCCCCAGGTGGAAACACCTCCCACAGTCCGTCTTATGCCCTTGACACGAGGTTAATGTGTGTGCTGTCTTACCTCCACCACCTGCCTAGGGGCTTCTTGGGCAGTGGTCATTGCTGTCCTTTCCAGACCCCACAAATCCCTCAAAAATGGATTGAATGACCCCAACTCAAGTCTGCACATTTCCCATCGAGTCACGACCACACATCCATCCACGAGCACTGTTGTGATGCGTCTCCTTCCTCCCATTCCTAGACCTTGTGAGCTGCTAACAGGTTGCGCCTGTATCTTCCACCCTTAGCACAGGTCCTGATGCACAGTAGGTTTCAATCAGTGTCTGCTAAATTGTATGTTTGCCCCATTCCACTCAGGGGACTTCAAGAGACTGCTAATAAGCTGCTCAGTCCCACTCTGAAGGTTTGTGACTCCCAAGGGAGGGTCCTGGCTCCATAGAGGCAGTAGTAGGCAACGTCATGCATGGTGATGGTGGTGATGGTGATGATGATGGCGGGCTGCATCCGTGCTGTTCCACCCGCTTTATGTGTATTGACCCCTTTAATCCTCACGCTAAGAGGCAGCGAAGGAGACAGCTGGTAGGGCAGCCGGCACCGGGCTTCCATAGTATGCTAGTAAATGTGAGTTCTCTTCCCGTCTCCCTCCCCATACGTGTTTTTGTTTTGTTTGTTTATTTGGTTTTTGCCAAGAAACCAAGGAGTGGCTAAGTTCACACCAGTCACAACTTGGATTCTCGTTTTCTGGGATTTGCTCTGAGAGGCCTAAATTCATCCAAGTCACAGAACGTCAGTTGCAGGAACTATTATCGCACAGGCGAAAGGTCTCTCCTAGGGTGCTATCCGCCCACCTCTAGAAGTTGCAGGAGAATGCTTGACCTTCCCCTCCCAGAGACCTACTTGGGCGTTGCACGAAGGTGGTGGCGTGCTGGTCAACCACCATTTACCCTCCTTGAAGAAGACTGCTGAGTTGTAGCATCTGCCCATTTTTGTGGTATAAATACTCCCATCCTGGCTAGTTTCAAGCCACCACCAGCAACATTTTGGAATTTTTAAGTTTTCCTCACAAGCTGCCGCTGGCCAGCTCCAGCTGCTGCTGCCTGGAGGACTGTCCTTTTGCTTGCTAAGAACAAACAGGCAGCACTCCGTTCCTCCGGGCGAGGTGGTAACAGTCCTCTTCCCATTTGCCCTGGACTCAAGCCAGTTTGCAAAGTGGCAGAATTAAAGTGTGGTTAAAGCCCAGGAAGGTTGTGAGCTTCAGCAAATGAAAATACAAGATGTCCAGTTAAATTAGAATTTCAGATAATGGCAACTCTGTTAGTACAAGTATGTCCCAAATATTGAATGGGATATACTAAAATCGTCATCTGCAGTTTATCTGAAATTCTGATTTAACTAGGCAGGTAGGATGGAGCAGGCATTTAGGTCTTGTATTTTGTCTGGAAACCCTAGCTCCTCAGACACATAAGCGTGCTCAGAAAATTCTTGCAAACTGATGGTCAGGTTCAGAGCGTGGTGATAACCGGGAGCTAGAGGTGTGTGTCTTCACTGTCTGCTATTTAACCTAGAAGAGTCACAGTGACACTTCCTGCGTCAGCTTTCCTAGATTCAGGGACTCCGGAAGCTCAAAAGCACCCCAAGGCCCAACACCTTGGACTTACAAATAAGGAAGCCCAGAGAGGTGACTTGCTCAGTATCACTTAGCGTGTGGCAGCACTGAGACTACAATTTCTGATTCATAACCCAGTGGGGATTTTTTTAATCCTATACAATCTCATTTGAAAGTTAGTTTGGTTTCGTGGTTAAGAGCAGACTCTGCGGTCAGAGTGCCTCGGTTCTGGCTCTGACATTTACTAGTTATGTGGGCCTTATCTCTTTTGGCCCCAACTTCTTTAAAATGGAGATTAAGTGAGCTAATAGTACATGTAAAGTCCTCAGAACGGTGCATGGCACACAATGAGCACTCAATAAATTAATGCTTGTCTTGAAAACAGCTGCCTAGAAAAATCTCTTCCTTGTCTCCCCATAGCCCTTTGCATCTGCATCCACAACAGCAGCGTTCTCCTGAGCTCTTGGCCTGGGGTGCTGGAGTACCTGGCTCCGCAGTGCCTCCTGCTGCCTGCCTCACTCTCCATGACAGTCAGTTCCTCTTCTGTCCACCAGGATCATTCTCACCTAAAGCAGGAAGCAGCTCCCCTGTCCCTACCTGCCATGGGGCAAGGGTGAAAGGGCTCACTGCATTTAAAAGGCAGCACAGAAGAACCTGTTAATTGCACTTTGACTCTATCCCCTATATGAAACCATAATTATACACTGCCCAGCCAGACTGGAAAGTCCTGGAAGGTACTGATGGTACCTTGGGCTTTCTACCCTAAGGCAGGCAGTAGGGATGGTAGAGACAGGACAGGCCTGAGTGGCAGAGATTGGAGATGGCAAGCTCTGGAGTCAGGCTGTCTCGGTTCAGCTCCGGGGTTTGCCACTTACTAGCTATGGCCCAATGTCTCTGGGCCTCACTTTCCTTAAAGTGGCCCTGACCATATCTCACGGTAGAAAGCTTGTGTGAGGAGTAAACAAGACAGCACACACCACGCGCTTGGCACTGAAGTCAGGTACTGCCACTTACAGCAGTGGGACCTTGGGCAAATTCATCTTCACGTGCCTCAGTGTCTCCATCTATCAAAGGGGCAGTAATCCCTTCCTCACTGACTGATGGTGAACATGAGACCAACTTGGAAAAGCGTCTAGCACCAAGCAGGTACCCAGGAGCCTCTTGTGACAGTGGAGCATCCGTAGCGTTTCACACCGCTCAGCCAGCTTCTGTCAACATTTATTTCCCCTGGTAACTAGCATGGGAAATGCGATGAAAGCCCAATGAGCTGCCGCAGCAGAAATGAACTTGGAAATGACCTCTCACTTATTTCTGTCTCACATGCCTGCATCGTTCAGCGCTTGAGCCTCAAGAGCTAGCCTCTTTTTGTCTGAGAGTTAGAAATGGCCTGGTTTGGGATGAAGGTTGTTTTTGTTTCATTTTGCTTTATAAACAGAGACACTCCCTGGTTTCTCTTCTGAAAGGCTGAGGAGGAAGCTGAGTCAGGTGGGGTGGGGTGAACGTGAAATCGCTCACCCTTCCCTTGCCGTGGGTCTGGCTTACCCAATCACTGCACACTGCCTTGTACATCAGCCGCGTTCAGTGTCCCACTTTAGGCCCATTTCTCTAATGACATGAAAAACAACTGTGTTCTTTTGGAATGCGGCAGGGCATAGTGGAAAGGGCAAGGGCTTTAGGAGTCTTATCCTGGCTTGGAATTCCAGCCCCACCATTTGGTAACTGAGCCGAAGATCGGGCAAGTCAGGAAATGGTACAGCCAGGCTGTCACCCGCCAAGTGGTGGTAGCGCCTGTGCTGTGGGATTATGGTAAGGTTCAGTGTTAATGGATGTAAATCCTGTGGAAAAGCACAATGGAATTGAAATATCTCCATGACGCCACCTTCTCTTCCCTTTCAGAATGATATCCCAGGTCCTGGATTCTACAATGTCATTCATCAGTCACCAGTGTCCAACAGTGTCTCATTGTCCAAGAAAGGAACATGCATGTTTCCCTCAATGGTGAGACCACTTCTCTTGAGTAAAGCATTAACTGGTCAGTAATTTCCTTCATTTATTGCATAATTGTAAATTGGACATCTGGTCCTTTCTCTCCAAAGGCCCATGGTTCTAATTAGGAGAGTAACTGCCTCCTCAAATTTCATGCAGGTAATTTGGACCCTGTGTCTCTAAGTAACTTTTTCCCATCTCTACCCATTGCCAGGGTGGGAAGAGAAACCAGAGGAATCTTCAGGACTTGATCCTGCCAAACCAATTTTGTCATCAGTGAGTGGACTAAGCAAGTATTTTCCTGAGATGTTTAGGCATACCAGGAAATTGTTACTCTTATACATCTTGGTGTAATATGATTTTTACAATGCTTAATCTAATTGGTTGTCAAACTATTGAGAAATCTGATAGGACTAAAAAGAAAGCCAGCGGTGGGCCCAAAATGTACTGGCCCACCCCATTCCTTCTCTTTGTAAGATATGGGACTTAATTTTGGTTGAGGGCTGTAGCAATTGAGCAGCTATATGAATTGCCAATGACCCTGACCAGAGTTGGGTAAAGATAGGCTTCTTAAAAATATTTATACATTGTCAAGAAAAATAGATACAGCAAAATAGATAAATGGTCAAGAAAAATAGATACAGCAAGGGGAAAGATACAAACTAGGGTAAGGCTACCTGAGGAAGAAAAGTGAAAAGTGGACAAGCATAGTGGCTCATGCCTGTGATGCCAGCATTTCAGGAGGCCAATGTGGGAGCATCACTTAAGCCCAGGAGTTCAAGGCCAGTCTGGGCAACACAGTGAGTCTCCATCTCTACAAAATAATTTTAAAATTAGCCAGGAGTGATGATGTGTGCCCATAGATCCCAGCTACTCAGGAGGCTGAGGTGGGAGGATCACTTGAGCCCAGGAGGTTGAGCCTGCAGTGAACTATGATTTCACCATCACACTCCAGCCTGGATGAGAGAGGCAGACTCTGTCCCCAACCCCCTGCGCCAAAAAAAAAAAAAAAAAAAAAAAGTGAAAAGAAAGCAAGCCCAGACTCTAACATTAAATTAATAAACATACGCCATCTTTTTCCTTTAAAAGTTATAATAATTTCTTGCACAGATGTATTCTGATGCCTGACATTGGAATTGATTTTTTTTAACCACACAAAGGGATCATTTAAGACACACTAAACATAGCCACGTCTTATTGGAATTCGAATTTGGCAGAGTTGGATACTCAAGGAACAGACCAGCTTTGGAGTTAACTCCCCATTACTGAAGAAGCTGAGTTTGTACACGGCCTCAGGAGGTTCACAGAACAACCATGCCTCTACTTATTTTTCTGCCACCAGCGCTGCTAGGAAAGAAATTCAAAAGAAGTGCCGTCTCATGAAGTCCTGGTGTAGAAGACAAGACTTCAGACCTGATCCTGCCTCAGCTGTGGATTCTTGACGTGACCTCAAGCACGTCACCCTTCTGTGTCCCAGTTGCCTCATGAAAGTGGAGACTCCCTGGAGGCACTGGGCAAATTAACATTGCAATGAGTGAAATACTCTGTGAAACAGCAAAGCATTATAAACATGCTAAATATTATGATTGTTACCACCTGAGTCACAAACAATACTTCCTGCAACACCTAGGTTTTCTCTCCGAGAACTTCTTTGCTAAATAATGGCACTGCCCATTCCTCCTTGGTGCCAAAAAAGAGACTGAATCAGAGGACATGATTGGTTGTCTACAAGGCTTTGCGTGCGGTAACTTTCCAAATGAAAAGCCGGACTATCTGGAGGAGAAGGGGCCCAAGGCAAGAGCTGAGTGTTACAGAACCTAGCCACACCTTACAGGCCTTTAAAAAATTCAGAACCAAATCCCAAAGAAGGCAGACTTTTGAGCTGTTCAGGCTTCCCACTCTCCTCCCTTTCACAAATATGGGAATTGGTATTTATAGTTATGTTACACTCAAGTATAAACACTTAAGGTCCTG
Organism: Chlorocebus sabaeus; assembly: GCF_047675955.1. Taxonomy (NCBI): domain Eukaryota; kingdom Metazoa; phylum Chordata; class Mammalia; order Primates; family Cercopithecidae; genus Chlorocebus; species Chlorocebus sabaeus. The sequence goes on from NC_132923.1 coordinate 112,683,912, forward strand.
TACCTGGGCATGGGTGCCTGAAGTGGTCGATGGAGATCTAGCGGGAGATCCCTGCATCTTACCTCATTCCTGTGTGAACTGGATGAGCATTTCATATCCCCCCACCCCACTGCCTCTTTCAGTAACTTTCACCTTTAGCACCTCCTCCACTTCTGGATCCCAAGACTTGAAGGGAATTAAAAGTAACTCTCATCAGAGAAAGATCAGAATGACCAGTAGGAATGTGACTATGGGTGAGGCTGACCAAAAAACTCTGTGGGTCTATAAATTTTTGAAACTTCCTCATGACTGTTGAAACAACTACACCCAACCTTTTGAGAGACCTGTCATCTCTCTAAGTCCGAATGATATAAAGAGCTTTACTAGTATATTCCAAATCTTTGCTCCAGAATCTTCCACAGTACTGACTAGGAGAAGTGTATGAGGCAGGTGGGCGGAGAGTTTGATGGCCTCTCTGTATTTGCATGCTGGCAGGAGTGGTTCTAGAAAAGTTAGTAGGTGCTGGAGAGAAGTTCATAAATGCCGGCGTATGGCCAGATTGGAGGCCACAGATCTGGCAAGTAAACCAAGGCGTGTGTAGTGTTGGTGAGTGAGTGTTACTGTAGCCACACTCGGAGACTAATTCTATTATGATACTTTATAAAACATTGCCTCTACTGGAACTTTTTTGGGAAGAATTTTTTTCATTTTCAAAATGTAAGTTGTAGGTGTTCTAAACCAAAAAAGAGTCTATGATTGAAAGGGCTTGCTGTTACCCCAGGGCCATACCACTCGACGTTTTCCTCTTTAGAATGGGATCTCTGATCCATGTCATGTAGTGGAGGCCGACTGCTTGGGTAAGAATGCTGGTCCTCCACCTGAATTAGCTAAGAAAGTTCAGCTTCTGTAAAAGTAGAGATGATCATAAGATCCACTGCTCAGGGTTGTCGTGAGGATTCAACACAAAAACCCACCAAAGGTATTGGTTAACTCTTGGCCAGAATGAAAAAGACGAAGCATGTTCAAGGCTGGGGTGACCTTACTTCTAGGAGCATCAGCAAATCCTTACACACTGCATGCGGCCACTTCTTATTAGAATTCGAGTTTGGCAGAGTTGGATACTCAAGGAACAGACCAGCTTTGGAGTTAACTCCCCATTACTGAAGAGGTTGAGGTCGAGCTGGGGCTTGAACGCAGGTTAGGCTCTGAACAACTTAGGCTCTGGACAAGAACACTCCCACTTCTGGTGGTACTACACCCACCCAAATGCTAGTGGTGATCCATAAACCAGACGCTGAGGACCGTCACCACCAACCACAGAGTGAAGTAGGGGCCCCTAATGCCTTCCTTTGGGCTCACCCATGTTCTGTGTTGGTGTAGTTATTGATTCCTATGAAGTGAGAAAATCCAGGGCAATGTTCTCAAACTTTTGACCATTAAATAGTAGGAAATATTTTGTTTTATCAGACTCTAATACTTGCCATGCTATCTTAGAGGAAAGTGATGTTATCACTGAGTTTCTGTAACTTTTGTCCCTGTTCTTTTGACAAACATTGATTCTGTTTGTTTTTTAACTGAAGATATTTTATCGTGGCTTTCTGAAAGGAGTGGGATTGGTTCTGTTAAACAGTGAAAATACTGTAGGATTTGATGAAAACAGTAATTTGGTGGAGAGTAGGAGGCACGGATGGACAACAAGCCCCCTGGAGCTTTGTTTGAAGCAAACTCGTTGCTTAGGCAGTTCAGATCATTTAATCTTAGAAACAAGATGTGAGATTTTGCTCAGAAGAAAAGCCTAGGCTGAGAAGAGCGTCTAAAGCTTCCTATCACGTAAATTACCCAACAGCTGATGAGTCAAGGGTAAGTGGCCTGGAACAGGATTGGGTGGAAATGCATTTATGGCAAAATCATTTTTGCCAAGTCCCAAACAGAAGATGAATAATTTGAGTTAGTTTACAGAAGCGAGTACAGGTCTGAACTTGTGTTTTCCAAGGGAAGATCCTTAAAGCCCGAGGTCAGTTTATCGTTGTTACCTGCCAGAGTTTTGCCTTTTATAAAATGCATTTAGACCTTGTGCTGGTCACCATCTCTTTGACATCTGTTCTTCAGAGCCAAAATATTATGTGACAATGCTGATTCCTTTGGTTGTCTCCTTACAGCGCGCCCGATTGGACACCATCATTTCTAAATACCCTGCAGCGAATGCATACACTATCCCATCGGAGTTTATTTCCAAGAGAGACTTTAGTAATTCATGTTCCAGCATGTTCCAGTTGCCAAGTTTTATGAAAGTTCTCAAATTTGAAACTCCTGCACCAAACTATTACAATGTAAGAACGCTGCCTTTGCTTGCTAAATATAGATCAAATGAATGGTTCACTGAAATAAAAGGAAGAGGGGATCTTGGGGACATCATATTTTAATGCAATTGTCAAGCCAGTTAGCATTTGTTGACTACCCAATGGGTGCCTAAGGCTGTACAAGTCTCTTTCAGGAAGTTTGCAGGCCCCAGAGATCAGGGCGGGCAATGTGGAGGCCAGTATGAAGTGGGGAGGCCACTGCCCTGAGAAACACATATTCTAATTACTCTCATCCTGTAACCCTTCTGGGACATAGTTTTCTCATCTGTAACAATGGGTGTATTATTTACCACTTTGTCTGCAGCCACTAGTGATTTACTTTTTAGGTTCTTCTAGGGAAAATAAACTTTCATATCAGAAAATAGGTGTTTTAACAGTTGTGCTCTGCTGTGCCAATTATGATCGCTTTGTATTCACTGAGGCAGAATGGCATGGATGGTTAAGAGATGGATTCAGGAAGGTTTGGTTAGCTCTCGTCTCTGCCACTTTCTAACTGCGTGGCCTTGGGCAAGTCCCTTAACCTTTCCAGAGCTTAGTTTATTGATCTGTAAAATGGGGATGTATGTTCACCTCATCGTGTCAATGCAAATATTAAATGAGATAATGTATGCTGCATGCCCAGGACAGCACCAGTCACACAAGGACCACACAATACATGGAGATTGGTAGGGCTGTCTTTGTTAGTACATGAAGGGTATTTACTTACTCTTAAATATGAGGCAAGTAAGTCACAGCCCCCACAGTACAATGGAATCAATTCTACTTGCCCTACAGTGTTACCATAAGGCAACGAACATGAAAGCACTCTGAAGTGCGTGAGACATGAATTGTACTTAAGATATTAATGTTACTATGCCATTTTCCAAGCTATTTTGGCTTTATACATTTATTATGCCATTTCCTTTTTTCCTTCATAATATTTATAATTAATAATTATCTTTCTGACTACAAAGATCCTGCCCACCTTCTATGATGGATTCAAGCAATTATAATGTGTCCCAAGTAATATAAGTGCCTGCTAGGCCAGCACTGTCCACTAGGAGTAAAATGGGAGCCACAGACATCATTAAAGATTTTCTTTTCTTTTTTTTTTTTTTTTTGAGACGGAGTCTGGCTCTGTCGCCCAGGCTGGAGTGCAGTGGCCGGATCTCAGCTCACTGCAAGCTCCGCCTCCCGGGTTTACGCCATTCTCCTGCCTCAGCCTCCCGAGTAGCTGGGACTACAGGCACCCGCCACCTCGCCCGGCTAGTTTTTTTGTATTTTTTAGTAGAGACGGGGTTTCACCGTATTAGCCAGGATAGTCTCGATCTCCTGACCTCGTGATCCGCCCATCTCGGCCTCCCAAAGTGCTGGGATTACAGGCTTGAGCCACCATGCCCGGCCCTAAGATTTTCTTTTTTTTTTTTTTTTTTTTTGAGATGGAGTCTCGCTCTGTCACCCAGGCTGGAGTGCAGTGGTGCGATCTTGGCTCATTGCAAGCTCTGCCTCCCTGCCTCAGGCCATTCTCCTGCCTCAGCCTCCTGAGTAGCTGGGACTACAGGCACCCGCCACCACACTCGGCTAATTTTTTGTATTTTTAGCAGAGACAGGGTTTCACCATGTTAACCAGGATGGTCTCAATCTCCTGACCTCGTGATCCGCCCGACTTGGCCTCCCAAAGTGCTGGGATTACAGGCATGAGCCACTGTGCCCGGCCTCATTTAAGATTTTCTAGTAGCCACATCTAAAAAGAAAAAGGGACAGATGAAGTTAATTTGAGTAATATAGTTTACCCAACAGATCCAAAATATTATCATTTCAACACTAATCAATATAAAAGTTATGAATTTTATATTTGAGGAAGATTATTTTCCTTGTACTGAGTCTTTAAAATCCAGTATATGTTTTATTCTTCCAGCACATCTTAATTTGGGCCAGCCACATTTCCAGGGCCAATAGCCACATGCAACCTGTGGCTACTATACTGGGCAGTACAACTCCAGGCAGTCTTCCCTCGGCATACTCAGAGCCTGAAAATAATGATGATGAGGAGGAGGAGAAGGATGAAGCCCTTCTCATGTACTAAGTGCTGGTCTAAGAGTTATGTATTAATCATATTTAATACTCACAAGTGAATCCATAACGTGGATTATCTTGTTCCCAGTATAAAGAAGTGAAAGCTGAGGCTCAGAGAGGTGAAGGGACTTGGCCAAAATTACCCAGCTTGAAGGCATCATTTGCACATCAGTGAGCACTGGTGGATGACTGGGGTGGAAAGCTGGGGAAAGGTCAGAGTCACCTCGTTCCAGCCCTGACAGGCTTCCTTCCGTGGATCCTATTGCTCCTCCGTGCCAGGCTGGTGATACAGCTTAGATTCCAGTGGGAAATTCAGAAAAGAACAGGTAAACAAACAAAATAATTACAAACTGTGGTCAATTTGAGGGTCAGCTGGAGCCTGAGGGAGAATATGTGGGAGATATGGAGGTTGGCAGTACCACATACTTTAGACTTGGTGGTCAGAGAAGGCGCCAAGGCTGAGACCCAAGGATTGAGGAAGAGCCAGGGTTGGAGAAAGAGCATGTGCCAAGGTCCTGGGACAGCAAGGAGCTCAGCCCACGAGGACCTACAGGAAGGTCGAGTGGCTAGTGTAGCATGAGCAAGAGGAGGGGGAGAAGGGGGCACCAGACAGGCAGCGGCCAGTTCACGCAGGGCCCTGAAGATCCCAGGAGGAAGTTTACATTTTGTTCTCTGGCTCCTAGGAAGCCCATGAGGGGGTTGGAGGTGTGGGGTGGTGTGATCTGATTTTTTTTTTTAGACGGGGGCTTGCTCTGTTGCCCAGGCTGTAGTGCAGTGGCACAATCTTGGCTCACTGCAACCTCCGCCTCCCCAGTTCAAGTAATTCTCCTGCCTTAGCCTCCCAAGTAGCTGGGATTACAGGCGCATGCCACCACGCCCGACTAATTTTGTTTTTTTTGTTTTTTTGTTTTTTTTTTTTTTAGTAGAGATGGGGTTTCACCATGTTGGCCGGACTGGTCTCGAACTCCTGACCTTGTAATCCACCCACCTCGGCCTCCCAAAGTGCATGGATTACAGGCATGAGCCACCGCATCCAGCCATTCTGATGTGTTTTTTTAAAAGTTCCTTCCAGCTGCTGTGTGGTGAATGGACTGCAGTGTGGGTTGGAGAGTGGGTTCTGAAAAACCAGCAAGGAGACTATTATGCTAACTGGAGAGATGGCAAGGTGTGGTCCAAGAAAGTGATCAGAAAGGGGCTTAACCATTGCCCCTTTGCCAATCCCAAGTGGCAACCAGGCTACTAGGGAGACAGATACAAGAATGGACTGTTTGTGTGGATGCCCCTCTCTGCAGCCTCCCAGTTGTAGCTGAGGGACGCCACCGTCAGTGTTTCATGCGCCATTCTCCCCAAATCGCTGTCTATTCCTTCACCCGGCTTCCTGTCTCCAATGCCCAGCACAGGTCCTGGGATGCAGTAAGCATCCATCAGTGTTTATAATATCAAAGGAATAACTTTCCAGTAATATACAGTTGTTAATCTAGAAAGGACCACTTCCCAAGTCAGAATTGTGTCCTTCTGCCAACAGATACATTTAGGTGCACATTTTTTGTTCATTATTGTCTTAATATGACCCTGAAAATAATACACGCTCATCATAAAATATATTCAAGCCCTGTAGAAACCCATGAATTAGAAAGTGGAAGTCCCTTATAATTCTATTTCCCAAAGCAAACCACTGCGTTAGAAACCAGGTGCAGACTGGGCACAGTGACTCATGCCTGTAATCCCAGCACTTTGGGAGGCCAAGGCGGACAGATCACCTGAGGTCAGGAGTTCGAGACCAGCCTGGCCAATATGGTGAAACCCTGCCTCTACTAAAAATACGAAAATTAGCCAGGCATGGTGGCACACACCTGTAACCCCAGCTACTCGGGAGGCTGAGGCAGGAGAATTGCTTGAACCCGAGAAGCGGAGGTTGCAGTGAGCCAGCATCGCACCATTGCACTCCAGCCTGGGCAGCAGAGTGAGACTCCATCTCAAAACAAAACAACAAAACAAAACAAAAAACAAACCAGGTGCAGTTTCTTTCATATTCTCTCCTACCTCTGTCCCTCCACCAGTGTTAGCATTATGCTGTACACAGCACACATGCATTTTCTTCTTAGATTTCTTTCCATGGCAATACAATAAATCTGCTTCAGTCTTTTTTAACCTGCTGAATATTTTCCTGGCCCCATGGGGAAATCTTCCAGTGACGCACACTCAGCGTATACAAAAATGTTCCCTTTTTCAGTTGCTTTTCTGTCTGGGTGAAAAATAAAGCTGACATACTGTTTTGTCTACAGGTGGCTTTTTTTCAGGCCAGGAGAACAATGGTTGAGTCAACTGGTGAGGAGTAGAAATGCAGTAATCCTGTTAGCCACACTGTGCTTTGAGGTCTGTCAAAGCCTTTCTCTGCCTTTGCTGCCACCATCCCTCACTTGTCTATTCGAGTCCTCTTCCTTGGTACTGTGTTATTACCTTCTCTTCGGCAACCTGGCTCCTCTCCCCCACTCCCCATGTCCAGTAATTAACCTGTCCCATCTGGTCTCTTTGTTTGCCCTCTCTGCATGCCGTCTAGCCATTAGGGCCCTGGGAAAAGCTAAATTCCTCCACCTTTGTAAACACAAAATCAAAATGCCATCTGCATTTCTCAAGAAACATTTTTTTTGACAAAGGAGTATCACAGCAAATCAAACCATCCTGGCCCTAGCAAATAGTTTCACTCATTCAGCAAATATCCCCAGCAATCACAGGTTTAATTTGTATTGCCTCTGTTCTCCAGTGAATACAGGAGACTGCAAATTGGTATTTAAAATATTTATGATTCATGTGTAACAGAAGAATGATCTCAGGGTTTTTTCCTGTTATTTTTAGAGTTCTGGACACATCACACACTCTCAAATGTATTTCATGAGTCGGCCAGAATGCTTCATTTCTGATCAGTTCAGGAAAGTCGAGACAAGGGAGTGCTTGCAAATGTGATCACAATGTTAAATGATACGACTTTCTTGTGTGCCCCAAATGCTGCATTTATAGAAGGGCTATTTGAACAGTGAGCAGTGCACCTAGGAATGAGGATGGGGATGGGTAGGACTGTGTGTCCTGAAAACAGTAAAAATAGTAGAAAACCAAGTGCAGTGGCTCATGCGTGTAATCCCAACACTTTGGGAGGCCGAGGTGGGCAGATCATTTGAGTGTAGGAGTTCAAGACCAGCCTGGGCAACATGGTGAAATCCTGTCTCTACAAAAAAATTAGCCAGGTGTGGTGGTGTGTGCCTGTAGTCCCTGCTACTCTGGAGGCTGAGGTGGGACGATTGCTTGAGCCCGGGAGGCAGAGGTTGCAGTGAGCTGAGATGGCACCACTGCCCTCCAGCCTGGGCAACACAGTGAGACTCTGTCTCAAAAAAAAAAAAGTAGCAACAAAATGAAGATAATTTTCAGGTGTAGCATTACACACTTCCAAAAAAAAAACCACTTTCCTAGAGGTGATCTCTGTTGGCCCACCCCTACTCCCTGACGGAACTCCACAGCAAGTGGAGCCGACTGTCCAATCCGTTTTACAGATGATGAAACTTGGTTTCAGAGAGGTTACAGATGCAGGACCACACAGCCTGTCCTTAGCAGAAGTGAGCCTGGAAGCCAGCCTGCAGCTAGCTGTGTGCTCTGTTCCTTGTTGAGCGACCAGCATTTTCCGGGGATCACAAACTCATAGACCACTTGAGCTGGGATGACGGGGAAGCCACAGCCAGTGTGACCTTTACAGCTCACATCTGTACATTTGCTAAGAAGGACGGGTTTCAGTTTGATTTTTTTTTTTACGTAGATTTGCCACTTGTCCAGGCACGATGACGAAGACAAAGAGAGGAAAGGCACTGAGTACATTGGGTGTATTTTCTCCCCGCAGGCCTCTGTCTCTTGCTGCAAGCAGAGAAACAACGTCTGTGCCCGAGCCGGGTTTATGTCAAAAACCCAAAGAGGATCTTTTGTTTTTGCTGAAAAAGGACCTCCCCCAGGTAAGCAGCTGCTTTGCCCTGGCCTTGACCTAAGGGTTAAGTGTCCCAGGTTTGATTTGCAGGGCACCTACTTCTTCATAGGGAGTCTTTGGAAGGATTTAGTCTTTGGGTGGGGAGGAGTAGCAGGCAGGTACTGAACAAAGAGAAGAGGTGAGAAGACAGCCAGCTCTCCCCACCAGGAGGACAGGCTGCCTCTGGAAATGGGCCTCCAAAGCAGCTTCCAGGCCTCCCCTTTTATGACCTGGCATACCTGCTCTGGGCAGCCAAGTGGAGAAGTGACTTCTCACCTCAGAAGTGTGCACATTTGTATACCCCAGGTGCCATCAGAAGCCACTGGGGAGGGGTGGGAGATACAGGGCATGACCATACATCCTGTTCCTTCTACACTCAGCTGCCATGTTCCTTTTCTCCTATGCCAGAGGTGACTTCATCATCTAGTCGTGAAACAGAGGAGGCAGCTCTGTTTCCGGGGCACCCACTCAGTGGTTTCCATGCAGTCTTGCAGGTCTGCCCTCGTAGGTTTGTCCACTTAGCCCTGCTTTTCAGATGAGGAAATGGAGGCTCAGAGAGTTGAAATGACTCGCCCAGTGTCACACAGCCGGTAAATGGCAGACACAAGCCCAGAGAGATCTCACTAAGGAGCCCATGTCCTCTATCATTCCATTGTCCCTTCTGGAACCTCCAAGATTCAGGAATAACAAGAGCTTTCCTCCAAGTGTTTCCCCTGCTGGCCTTGGGGAAAGGTGTTGCACCTCTCCTGTGCTCTCTGACCGCCAGTCCTGGAGCACTCATTATGTTAGATTATCCCAAATAGGTCCCACAGACCACGCCCCACCCCCAGGATCCTTGGGCACCAGAGTTACCCCAGGAGCCTTGGGCCCAAACCAGGAGGAGCAGGGAAGGTTTGCTTCTGCAATCATGCCTCTTGCAGAGGGGTGTGGATAAAATTGTAGTGCATGTCAGATTTCAGCAAATCCAGATTAAAGTTGAAAAGATCAATCTGAAGCTGAATAACAAAACCAGCGCTAATTAGGAGGCTCAGCCCCAGTTCATGCTCCCCTGCCTTGCATCATCCATGGGCAAAACCCCACCTTGTCTGTTTATACAGAAGAACAAAGCCAGCATCCCTGGGGTTGGCCAGAGTCCCTGCCAGTGAGCCCTGGGATGCGGGCCCCTCCACAGTCCACCACCTGCTCCTGCTCCCTCCCGGGGGGGATCCTGAGAAGCCCCCAGCCCCTTACAACACAGAACAGGAGGGGAAGGGCGGGTACTAGCATCTGTTAAGCTCCCTGTGGGTGCCAGGGGCCTTACATTCATTTTCTCATTGAATGCTCCAAAGCCCCGTGGAGCAGGCACTCACCACGTAATCATGTGCTCAGAAAGTGTGAGCTCTTCTTACTTTATCCCCACTTCACCAACAGAGGTGATAGAAAAGCAGGTGGTGGGCCCGGTGTCCCACAGCTGGATTTCTTTTAGTTTTTGTTTTTGTTTTTTGGAGATGGAGTCTTCTCTGTCACCCAGGCCGGAGTGCAGTGGCACGATCTTGGCTCACTGCAACCTCTGCCCCCTGGGTTCAAGTGATTCTCCTGCCTCAGCCTCCCGAGTAGCTGGGATTACAGGCATGTGCCACCACGCCCAGCTAATTTTTGTATTTTTAGTAAAAACGGGATTTCACTATGTTGGCCAGGCTGGTCTCAAACTCTTGACCTCAAGCGATCCATCTGCCTTGGCCTCCCAAAGTGCTGGGATTACAGGTGTGAGCCACCACACCCAGCCCCATGGCTGGATTTCAATCCAGGCTCATCTAGTTCAATACCTGGTACCTTCTCACCCCCCACCCCAGCTTCCTGGCAGCTGGTTCTCTCTGGTAGTGGCAGCATAAATGCCTTCTATTCCTTGCTTCTGCTTTTCATTGTTTTCCGTATTTTGTAATTCAAGTGTTGCTATAACCTTTTTAGTAGAAATATATATATGAAACAAAGAATATGAGAGAGAGTTATCCAATATTGTAAATGCTACTGACATCTGCTTTTTTAAAAACTTAAGTATATACTGGGAACCTCTGTTTTGTTTTTGTTTTTGTTTTTGTTTTTGAGAAGGAGTCCTGCTCTGTCACCCAGGCTGGAGTGCAGTGGTGCAATGTCAGCTCACTGCAACCTTCGCCTCCTGGGTTCAAGTGATTTTCCTGCCTCAGCCTCCAGAGTAGCTGAGACTACAGGCACGCCCCACCACACCTGGCTAATTTTTTTTGTATTTTTAGTAGAGATGAGGTTTCACCATATTGGTCAGGCTGGTCTCAAACTCCTGACCTCAAGTGATCCGCCCACCTTGCCCTCCCAAAGTGCTGGGATTATAGGTGTGAGCCACTGTGCCCAGCTGATACTGGGAACCTGTTTTCATGTTAGTAAAAATCCTTTTGGAACATCATTTTAAATAAATATATAGTATATTATTATATGATGGTACCATAAATTAAGGAACCAGTATTGTCTTATTGGAAATTGTGATTGTTCTGAATTGATTGCTAACATGAATAGAGTAGTGGAGAACATCCATGCACAGCGCTACTGACAACTTAGCGGTGAGATGGCTTCCTCTTCACCCCAGTTTTGGTCATTCTCTTCTTCCTTAAAGCTTTGTACACAAATTCATTTTATTTTGTCACAGTTTCTCAAGACAGGGCATTGTGGCATGGTGAGGAAGTGTGGGCTTTGGAGACAAGCAGACCAGTCTCTACATAGTGGTGCTCCATACATACATGTTAGCTGGGCATGATGGCTCACACCTGTAGTCCTAGCACTTTGGGAGGCTGAGGTGGGAGGATTGCTTGACCTAACGAGTTCAAGACCAGCCTGGGTAAAATAATAAGACCTCGTTTCTACCAAAAAAGAAAATTTTAAAAAAAATTTTCAGGACGTGGTGGTACATACCTGTAGTCTCAGCTACTCGGGAGGCTGAGATGGGAGGATCACTGAGCCCAGCAGTTTGAGGCTGCAGTGAGCTGTGATCGTGCCACTGCATTCCAGCCTGGGCAACAGAGCAAGACTGTATCTCAAAACAAACAAAAAAGATAGTTGTTGACTGCATGATATTTACAAAGCAACCACTATATGCTAGGAACTTAAAATATTATTCAACTATCATAACAACTCTGTTGTCAGAAGAATTATTATTCTTACTTTGTAGAGAAGGAAAACTGGGCTTCAGCAAGGTGGAGAGATTTATCTAAGTCCCTGGTTAGATGAATGTCTTTTGGCAAATTATTTAATATCTCTGAGTCTCGGTTTCCTCACATTTAGAATGAAAGCAGTAATACTCATCTTGCCAGGCTAGTACGAGAACTAAATCAGCTAAGTGTGTGCTTCCTGTGCCATCTGTTCTCTGCTTGGTGAGGATTGTTTTTGTTTATCTCGGGCAGCCCTTCCACTTGACCATCCTAGACTGATGTTGCCTTGCAGCCATCAAGTGTGTTCTTGGGTACTGCTTTTTATTTACTTGAGAAGAGTTCCTTAGTCTGTCATAAAATTTCTTTCTCCGTAGGGCATTATGATATCAACGAATCCCTTGTGAAGCAGTCGCCAAACACATTAATGTCTTGTTTTAAATCAAAAACCAACCGTGGATTAAAACTGACATCAACAGGCCCGGGACCCGGTTATTACAACCCTGGCGATTGCACAAAAGTTCCAAAAAAGACTCTTTTCCCGTGAGTCCCAATCATTCTGATCTTTCTTTTGAAAGGTGGTTATGGGGAAGGAGCCCAACATAGAGGAAAGGAAGGGGTGTCACTGCTTAGCAGAACACAATGCCAGGCCACTCTTCAGGGGCCCTTAGTCACATATAATGGTGCTCAATAAATGCCTGTTGAATGCCTGATATTTATTGAGCAACTACTGTGTGCCAGGAACTTAAAATTGTATTCAATTATTACTATAATCCTGTTGAAAGAATTGTTATTCTCACCCCATAGAGGAGGAAGCAAGGCTTCGGATTTGGCGGGAGATTTGCCTAAGTCCACACAGCCAAAGTGAGGAGCCACAGGGATTGGCTCAGGACGAAGTCTGTCCTCATTCCCTGTGATGCTGGATTCCCCTGGTGCTGACATTGTTGTATTTTTGTAACATAAGATCCTCGCTGGAGAGGCAGGACATTGAGAAGCAGTCCGGCTCTCGCAGCTTTACACTGATGGAAGTTTAAGCCCCAACTTTGGAGTTGGTGATACCTGCTGGATTTGTACTTCAGCTCTGCTGTTTTTATGCTCTGTGACCTTGGGCAGAGTTCTAACCTCTCTGAGCCTCCATGCCCTCATCTGTAAAGTGGGAATAATTCCTGCCTCATAGGATTGCTTTCAGAATTAAAAATATATGTTTGGCTGGGCGCAGTGCCTTGCGCCTGTAATCCCAGCACTTTGGGAGGCCGAGGTGGGTGAATCACTTGAGATCAGGTGTTCGAGACCAGCCTGGCCAACATGGTGAAACCCTGTCTCTACTAAAAATACAAACATTAGCCAGGCATGATGGTGCATGCCTATAATCCCAGCTACTCAAGAGGCTGAGGCAGAAGAATCCCTTGGACCTGTGAGGCTGAGGTTGTGGTGAGCCGAGATTGTGCCACTGCACTCCAGCCTTGGTGACCGAATGAGACCCTGTCTCAAAAAAAAAAAAAGGTAAATAAAATATATGTTTGGCATTGGCATTGCAGCTGGTGACTCAATATTAACACAGATTTTAAAAAATAAATACAGGGATTTGTGTTACCCTGTTTAATATCCTGCACATTTTATATTACTCTCACCTAAGAGTCTCAAACACTCACAGGGCTTATTTATTTCTCGAATGGTTCTAGAACTTCTGGAACTAACAGCAGTTAGGGTTAGTCCTCCTGTTACCATCTCAGCTCTCACCCTGGTGCAGCCCCTCCAGACAGAGCTGGCCAATGGGAGGGCTGGCCAGGTGGGACCAACCATATATCCACCTGGGCCCCTCCAGAGAGATCAGGCAGGTGGTGGGAGCCATAGCCACAGTGGGTCAGAAGTCCAGGCAACCCAGGGAGGCTGACAACATTGGGCATAGTCTGATCATCAGCCTAGGGCAAGGGGACCACGGTTAGAGAGAGGTGAGAGTTGTGAATCTGCCAAGTTGGACTTAGAATCTGGAGAGGGGATTGAGACCGCTGGAATCCACCAGAGGAGTCCCTTCTGCCTTCCAGGGCTAGGGCTCTGCAGGCTGGCCTTGTACAGGCTGTAGGGCTAGGGGCTGGGGCAGGCCAGTCTCCAGAAACAGCTCTCTCTCTGGAAAACCTCTCTCCAGAGACCTCCCGCCTCCAGGCTGGCAAGCAGCGTCTCTACAAGCAACTGTTCCTTTACTCTGCCAGAGGAAGGTGGTCAAGAGGACAGGTGTTGGGGTTGGCCGACCAGAGTATGAATCCCAGCTCTGTACCTTCCAGAGACTTCTCTCCGAGCCTGAGTTTCATGTTATTAAGTAGAGATAAGAATCTTGTAGGGATTCCGTGAAGATTCGATGAGAAGATGTTGGAAAATAGCTATTACCGGCTGGGCGTGGTGACTCACACCTATAATCCCAGCACTTTGGGAGCCCAAGGCAGATGGATCACTTGAGGCTAGGAGTTCAAGACCAGCCTGGCCAACATAGCAAAACCCCATCTCTACTAAAAATACAAAGCTGGGTGTGGTGGCGTGCACCTGTAATCCCAGCTACTCAGGAGGCTGAGGCAGGAGAATTGCTTGAACCCAGGAGGTGGAGGTTGCAGTGAGCCAAGATCACACCACTGCACTCTAGCCTGGGTGACAGAGCAAGACTTGGTCTCAAAAAGAAAGAAAATAGCTATTACCCTTATAATGATAGCTGTGGTTTATTGTATATCCTATAGACATATTAGGCTATATTATACAATATGGCTGTTATTTGGCATGGCAGCTCAAGCCCCCAGCCCAAATTTGGAAGCTTCTTCAAGGAAAATGGTGAAATAACATAAGAGTGGAGGACACTTGGTTTTTAACTGTTTTATCTGGAGAAGTATCTTCTGGCTTTTGCTCAAGTTTGAGCAGATGGTTTGAGATCATTCTTATTTTATGGTGGTTGCATTTGTCAGTCATCAGACTCTATAGATTTCTAGTTCTGTACCGGAGGCTCAGGTGAACAGGACACCACGCCTCCAGCCAGCCTCCTCTGGGAACAGCCTCGAAGCCAAGTGGAGGAGCCTGCAGCAAAATGCTGGGTTAGGTGGCCTCAGGGGTGTGTGGCCACGCATATCCCGTGGGGCCGTCTTCCCACTGGGCAGTGCAGCGGGGTGCGTGTCTGGGGCTTCTAGGGATCGCTGGCTGTCTGTCAATGCTTCATAAATAAAAGGTCTTTGGTTAATAAGTCTGAGAAGCACTGCATGGTAACCCTCTGCCCCTGAGAACATCGAAGTCTGCACAGGCATCTTAAAGGCTCTGAGAAGGGCAGGGAACAGCTGATCACGTCTCCTGGGGAGGCCATGGAGGCACCGTGGGCAGTGAATTGATTAGCGCAGACTCCAAAGTCAGTACCGTGGAACCTCCACTTTCCCCGCTCACCAGCCAAGTGGGCCTGGGGGAAGGGAGGTCACTTAACTCCCAGTGAATTCAAAGTCGTCTTTGGTGAATGGGGATAAGAATACCTTATAATGTGGTGGCAAGGATAAAAGGAGATAACCCACAAAACTCACATGGTAACTTGTATTTTTATCAAAGCAGGTGAGCAGGTCTTCTGTGTCTCCCTAGGGTTTCTAGTGTGGCCCCATAGGGCAGATGCTGTGCTGGGGGCTGGCTGTTTGTTAGCACTGGCATTTCTGAGCTCCTTAGCTAAAGGTCGCGCCATCGGGTGTTCCTTGGCCATGGCCACCTTGCTGAATCAAAAGCTAAGAGGATTTCTCAGCTACCAGGGTGTCTTCAGAAGCAAAGTGAAGCGTCAGCCAAGGTTTCACTTCTGAGGTCTTCAATATCCGTCACAGTGGTGACTCAATGACTTAGGGTGAGTCACGGTGAGAGTTTTGGAGATCAAAATAGTTCCTCCTAGGCACTGCCTTCCAACTCATGCTCCCCGGCAAGGAGGTGCAACAATCAGGGTCATCTTTCTAACCCTTGATCTGCTTCCTGGAGTTTTAAGCCACTGGATTTGCACAGACACGCTGTCTTGTCACAGCTCGAGCTGAAAAATCAAGCCCCGTTGGCCCCACTCCAATTTTGGTAATTAGATTGGGCCCACCTTAACTTCCCCTGGGATTTTCAATTCGATATGGGATGCTTCCTCCCAAGCGGCTGTGATCTGTCACCCGCCACCCTGTTAAATAGATACTGCATTCCACCCCAGAGGCAATCGGCTGCCCTTTAATGATGAGAAAAATTGCCCCTTTATCCCTCCCAACCCTGGGAATCCCTGAGGCAGAGTGAATGTGTGCCTGGGAGTGGCTGGAGGGTCTCGGATGCCTTCCCCAAGTGGCCTGCTGAGTCCTCTAAGACATTCATTATTCTTAGGTGATTTGCAAACAGCTCGCATTGGAAGCTGCAAACACATTTAATCCAGTTGTGGCCAACTCAGAGTCTTTGATAGATGTTTTCTTTCCACGGGGCAGGGCCAGGTTGGCTTTTATAACTGAGTAATGAGGCTCATAAAAGCCCTGGTCACAGTGCACTGTGGGCTGCCCTGGGTTTGATCTGACCTGACCTTTGTGATTTGCCAGCCCCACCTCGACATGGAGGGACCAGCCCTGGATGAGGATGAAACTGTCATGTGAGCCTCAGATGCCTGGGCACCTTTACTTGCTGCCAGCCCTCTGCTTTTCTCTGCACTTCAGCAAATGTTCCTGGGATAGGGCTGGGGGCCTCAAAGCGAGGAAGACACACTCCCTTCCCTTAAAGAGCTAGGCAAGTAAAAGCCATAGAAAATGTAACATTTTAAGTGCAAAGGAATAGCCAGAATGTATTCAAGGGCCGCATACTCTGAGCTGAGAGCTCTCAGATGCGACCTGCCGTCATCCTTCCCCCTCTCCTCCAGGTGGGCGTGTCACTCCGAGTTTACAGTGAAGTGCAGGCTGTTTACCATGGTGGGGTTGGGATTTGAATCCAGGTCCCTCTGCCTCCAAAATCCATCTCCAAAACTCATGTTCCTCACTTGAGTCACAGCATGGGAACATCCAAGACAGTCAGGTGGGGGGTGGTGAGATGGGTGTCGGTGGAGGAGAGAAGTTTCCCTGAAGGAAGTGAGAACGTCAAGAATTGAATTCAAGTTTGCGGGGAAAGTCAGTGTTCCTCACAGAAGGAGCAGCAGGGACAAAGGCATGGAGTTGCTGAACTGTGTTGTGTTGGGTGTTTCTGGAAGGTAAAACGGAAGCAGCGGTACGTGGGAGATTAGGCTGGATTGAGAGGCCATACATAGATCTTGCCTTTAACTTTTCATCAGGGTTTGTAAGTGGGGAGGGTCAGAAGCCAGTGAACAACCCAGGAACTCGCCGGTGGATGGAGGGTTGAAGGCAGTCTAGGTGCTCAGCGTCTGTCTCCTTGTGTCCCAATTCCTGCCCTAACGGCTACAGCTTTCCCCATTCCATGCTTTTGCGCCTGCTGTTCCCTCGGCTGGAAATGCCCCTCACCTGAAGACTTTCTGGATTTCTGGGTGGATTTCTGGATTCATCCTGTTGGAATTAATGTCCCCCGTCTCTGTCTCTTTCTGCTCTCAGTGCAGTTTTGTTTGTTTGTTTTGGGGTTTTTTTGGTTGTTTGTTGTTTGTTTTTGTTTTTTTAAACCTCTATTCTAACAGATTTCATGTTTTTAAACAAATGTTACAAGTAAAGCACTAGTTAATCTTCCTAACAATCTGGGTGATAGGTATTATTTCCACCATTTTATAGATGAGGAAACTGAAGCTTAAGGAGGTTAAGAGCCTTTTCTAAGAACACATAGCTGGTGAATGGAGAAGAGGGGATTCAAACCCAGTTCTGTCTGAGTGCAAAGCCTGTACTGCCTGAAGTTGTCACCAGTCATGGCTGTTTCTGGCAGCAGATTGTCAAGCCCTTAAGGACACTCGGGTCCATGTCTTAGTACAGAACTGCCTGGATTCCCAAGCATATCTGGCCCAGAGTCACACACATGGCTGGTGCTCATGAAAGATCCATAGAGCTAGGCTGAAGGTTCTGAGCCTCTCCTGGGCATATTGAAGGAATGGAAGACAAGGGACCTCTCTAACCCGTCTTGCCAAGAACACTGGTGAGTCATTAACTTAGCGTGCTCCAGCCTCCTGCAGGCTGTCCTTGGCTAAGAAAGCAGACACCTCATGGTGTTCTCAAAGAACAGGGTGGGAATCTTGGGCATGGAGTGACCCAGACCAGTGATGGGGTGACCTCATACAATGGTTGGTTCATTCCAGCTTTAATTTCCAGGAATCAAACCTGTCTCTCTATGATGCCAGCCACAAACTCATCAAATGTCTGGAGGTGTTTTGAAGGGGGAACCGCAAGCCAGAACAAGGAGAAGCCAGCTTTTATTTATAAGGGGAGAGGTTGTTGATTACACCCTATAACCAGTTCTTCCATGCAGATTCACAGCAAACAGGGAGGCAGCATGTCCCCGCTTTCCCTGTGGGTACCTTTGTTCTAAATATAAGCATCCACGCCAGCTGTTCCTCCACCACAAGATGTGAACCCAAGCACATTTATGATGACTAGCATGACTCTGGGGTGGAAGGGCCCCAAATCAGTCTTTTACGAGGCCCAATTGCCTGTCTGTCGCCAAGCAGCACACAGTGACGCTGACACAGGGATCATCAGAAGAATAACAACTACCTTTATTGAGCACCTACTATGTGCTGGTGCTCTAGTAGGTGCTTTACATACCTTTTCTCTAGTCATCGTAACTCTTTTATAAAGTTAGTGTCATTGCTCCATGCCATGCTGTGTATACTGACACTAAGCTATAGAGAGATCAGGGGCCTTGTCTTACAGCCAGGAAGTAGCATGACTAGAATTCAGCCTCAGGTCTTTGTGACCCTTAAACTCAGTCCCCTCCGCCATCATGCTTTCCTCCATATTGCTAGGCGCCAAAGACTTGAGTTCCATGCCAGAATTCCTATGAACGTGCCTATAACTTTGGATCAGTTGGATCTGGACACCAACATTTTTAGAAAACTAAGGAGGTTGAAGAAGATATCACTTGGGTCCCCTCAAGCTCTCTGTGTTTAAGAAGTTGTTGGCTAAAGTGCAGTAGTGCCCCCGTGGCCAGGAATCCCAAGTCCCCTCCTTTGCTTGGATGGGCTGGCTCCCTTGGTCGTTGAGCGCTGGGGGAGGCTCCTTTGGCCATTCGGTGCAGAGTACCTCCTCTCCCCTTTTGGTGAGAAGCCTTTTAGAAGAAGCCCTGGGTGTGAGCCAGAAGGAGGCAGCCCTTCTATTGCATGGTTGGGAGAGTAGCATGATTCCTGTAACAAGCCCAGAAATCTCTGACAACCCAGTAGAACTTTGAATCAAGGCCTGATGAAAGGTCACAGCAGGAAGGGACCTCAGAGGTCATCTTGTCTAATTCCTTCCTTTTACAGATGGGGAAACTGAAGCCCAGAATGAATTAATGACCAAGCTGGGACTCAAGTACAGGTCCTATTTCTCTTTCATTTAATGTCTCAATATCAGAAATAAAAGATAGACTCCCTTTCTTGAAGGAGGGGAAGACAGACCTGAAAACAATGACAGTGTAAGTGTAAGGGTTATGCAGTCTCTTGATTTCCAGCCCAGTGCTTTTCCACTCATGCCTCCTGCCTCCCCAGGATGATATTTAGTAGGATTCTGGAACATCAATGTTACGGTGGCCTCTAAAGACCTGCTGGTCTTGGGATGGCAAATCTCTAGACTGTGGGATGCTTCTTTCTCTTCCCTAACCATGGCAGACATCACAAGTGGCTCACCAAGGCCTCTTCGCATTGAGTCATGTGAGGCCTCAGTTTCTTTCACAGAACTCCAGCTAGGCACTACCAATCAATCAGAGTTGGCACATGAGATATACACTGCCTGCCATTTCTGATTAGCTCCACATCTCCAACAGTGCACACCGAGCTCTCACTGTGTGCCAGGCCCTGTCCTGAGTGCTGTGTTTTAGGTGCATCATCTCATTTATCCTGACAACCCTGACCTCAAAGTAGTTACTATCATGATTGCCATGTGCAGATGAGGAAACAGATCCCGGGGTTCCCAGCTCACTACCAGTGGAGCTAGGACTCTGCCCAGGTGCCACGTCCAGTCCTCTTCCAGACAACCTGGTGCTGTGCAGGCCTTGGCTGCGTCTACAAACTATGCCTTCCCCACTAGACTGCCTTAGTGACATCTTCCCGTTTTATCTTTCCCAAAGGAAAAACCCCATCCTGAACTTCTCTGCTCAGCCTTCGCCTCTGCCCCCGAAGCCGCCTCTCCCAGGTCCTGGTCAGTATGAGATTGTGGACTACTTAGGTCCCCGCAAGCATTTCATCTCGAGCGCGTCATTCGTGTCTAATACCAGCCAGTGGACAGCGGTGCCCGCTCAGCCAGGCCTGCCTGGCCCAGGTCAGAGGATTGTTTTAAATGATTGTAAAAACCAAATCTTCTGGAATTGTCATTCTTGGGTCATCACATGCCCCTGATTTATAGGTTGTTTCCCAAATAGGTGACAGGGATGAGAGTAGATTTGGAAGCGTTATCCATTCACATTTTCACAGTACAAAAGTGTTTTGTTTTTTAAGGTGAAGGGGCTCTTAGAGATGGTCCAGGCCAGGGATTCATACTGAGGACCATGAACATCTAAAAGGCTCAAAGGTAGTCTTGAAGGGATCTGTGACTCTGCAATTGGCTGCAGACTTGGCACATATAGACATTATTTTCTGGGAAAGGAGGCCATAGCTTTTGTCAGTGTGTCAGAAAAGTTCTTTTTCTTTGTCATTGTTAATTTTTTTTACTTTTTTTTTTTGAGATGGAGTCTCGCTCTGTCACCTAGGCTGGAGTGCAGTAGTGCAATCTTGGCTCACTGCAACTTCTACCTCCCAGGTTCAAGCAATTCTCGTGCCTCAGCCTCCCGAGTAGCTGGAATTACAGGCACATGCCACCACACCCAGCTACTTTTTGTATTTTTAGCAGAGACGGGTTCTCTATGTTGGCCAGGCTGGTCTCGAACTCCTGACCTCAACTGATCAGCCCGCCTTGGCCTCCCAAAGTGCTGGGATTACAGGCGTGAGCCACTGTGCCCAGCCAGAAAAGTTCTTTTTCTTAAAAATATTTAGACTACTGGTCTAGTGTGGCCAGGTTATTTTACAGCTGAAGAAGCCCTGGAGAGCAGGTTGGCCACAGGTCCGTGGCGAATTCATGGCGGTCAGTGCCAGGCGTTTCCCCATTTGTGCCTTGTTTGTTAATGAAATTAACCAGGGATTGTCCAACGGAGCAGCACTTTTCAGCCATCTAGCGCCACGCCTTTTTTACAGACAAGCATAAGTAGGGATCCCCTGTTATATCTGGGATCTACCTGGGAGCTAATATCATGAGGGACTCACTCCAATGGGCAGTCTCTGTGCTTCCTGACCTATTTGTAGCTCTCTATAGAGCACTTTTGCTATTACCACACCCTGACCATGGCCAAAGCATTGGGGACTGACATGTGTGGCAGGTGGCACAGGAGGACGAAGGCAGAGCTGTGATGGCCGCCAGCTTGGTTACACTCAGCCTTTCCGTGAGTGTTGACGATGCTCCTGTGCTCAGGAGCCAAGATGACCTGGGCCCTGGGTTTGCCCCCAGAGGCTGCAGTCAGGTAGGGAGACTCCTTCCGCTCCATACTCACAGGTGAGACTAACATAAGGCAGACTGGGCAGGGAGAAAGTCACTCTCATAGCTTTGGCCTTGCAAATGTGGTGATAATCACACCAGCAAGGCTATAGAGGTTTGATCTGGGGCTCATCTGGTCAGTCAAGGAGAACTCAGCATTGCAAACATGCATATGCTCTATACAAGGGGTGAGCTCCAGAGAGGGCAGGGCATGGGCAGGGATCCTGGCTTGACCCTGCTCGGCCACATCCTCTAGAAGCATTGCCCGAATGACTTTTCCATGCCATTTGTGGTGCTAGGCACCTGGCACACAGAGACAGGCAGCTCCTGCTACTCTGATCACCCATGCCAAGGTGGGCTTCTGCGAGGGGTTTCCTGGGCACATGTATGTGTCGGCATCTGCCTGCTCAGCTTCCAGTAAACTCAGATATACCTGGACTGCCATGGGCTCCCCTCAGCAGCTTCCCAAGTATAGGAACAGAGAGGCCGCACACAGGACCCTCATTAACCAAGTCAGTATCAACATGAGAGTTTCTGGTCGCCTGGGGCTGCAATTCCCAAGCCCTGTTCATCTCCTAGAGAACCGTGTCTGCAATTGTCATGGCTTCTGCTTTTATGGAAACCCCTGAACTAAATCAAAACAAGACCCCATGAAGCTAATACCTTGCTTCAAGAATATTGCTTTACTCAATTTCTTTTCGAATTTCATAGAAAATAGTTTTGTAAATTTTGTTCTGTTAAAGAAGTTGAAAAGAATTAAAGAAGGCAGGAAGCCAGAGTTTGACTCCTGCCTGGGCCGGTTAAGAGCCAAATAACCTCGGGCCAGTTCCATTCGCTCTGTCTCCCCACGTGTAATATACAGGGGCTGGCACAGGGGTCCCCAGGCCTTTCCAGCTCTGAGGTAGAATGCCAGAGACTGCAGCAATAGGCCTTTTCTCTCTTAATGCCTCCTCCTCTCTCTCCCCTCACAGCCACGTACAAGCCAGAGCTCCCGGGAAAGCAGTCCTTCCTCTACAACGAGGACAAGAAATGGATCCCGGTGCTGTAGGGATGTTACACAAGGTCGAGGAGAACCCCGGCCATCAGCCCGTCCCGCCCAGCTTCCCCAGGACATTCCTCAGGAGGAGACTGACCATGTGTGTGGCAGCTGACAACTTGGGGGCCGGCTCTACCACTCTGGCCTGGCTCTACCACTCTGGCCTGGCGTGCTAGCCGGACTGCTGCCATTGCCTTTGTCTTGAGCTGGAGACATTGCTCCCTGGAGACTGCACCCCAGCCCCACGGACTCCAGTGGGTTCCTGAGCAGAAGGGAGGAGTGGACAGAGCCCTCTGGCTGCTTCCCCACGCACCCATCCAGGCTGGCTTCCGGCACGACTCCCTGCCACAGACTGAAGGGACTCCTGAGGTGCAGACTTCAAGGAGGAGCAGTCCACCCTGAAGGTGGCCAAGCCTGGAAGCCCCACCCTTCCCTGTGTCATTCCTTCATTCATTTACACATTCATGCATTCCCTCACTCCTGCCTTTCTCATTTGTTCCTTTCTGGCCTCACTCACTCACTCACTCACGGTATGTCTACTGGGCAAAAGGTACCTGCAGGCAGGTGATGCTTTTTCCACCAGTCCACAGCTTTCTTTCTAAAGTGACCACCTGTTTGGAAAGGCCTCTCTTTACTCCTTTTAGACCTTTTTCTTCTTTGGAGTGGGAGATCATCTTGGAATGGCGGTGGCCGGGCCCAGGGGCTGCGCTTTTCCCTGACTTCCTCTGCCGGCGGGACTGAATTTTCTCAAGGCTTACAGGCCCCTCCATGGAGTCCACATAGCCTGTCTAGGCCTGATAGCCTTTGTCTCTTTATGTGGAGGGAAAAAGAAAGGTGCCCTGGTGGTTTTGGTGGAGGCTGCACAGGTGCACGGTGGGTGGGGAGCTGCCAGGTTCCTTCCCTCGTCTCCCAGCAGACTTTGACTGACACTGTAAGTCTCTCTGTGCATTCACCCTGCCAGATACTGAGAGGTTACAAAGGCTCCAGGGCCTGTACGTCTGTGGCCTCTCCAGAGAAGTGGTTCTCCGCCTTGACTGCACACTGTAACCACCTGGGGACTTTAAAAAGTACCGAGGCCTGGGGCCCACCCACAAATGCTGATTTAACCCCTCCAGGGTGGGGTCTGGGCAGTGGGGAGGCAGGAGGGGGTAAAAGCCACCCAGGTGATTCCAGTGACGGGTGAAGGTTGAGCAGCGACACCTTCCAGCTTCCTGACTGGCTCTGGGAGGGGAGCTGGAAAGGAGGACAGGAGATGGGAACTTTATACACACGGAGCACCTACAGCATGGCTGCGGTTCCACACTCCTCTGTCATTTAACCTCCACGCATCACCTCATTCTGACATCACGGGGGTGTCACAGCCACAGTGAGGCCTGGCCTGGCAGAGCAACTCTGGGTGCCCCACTGGGTCCCTCCCACAGTGGCAGGCAAGCCTAATGGGAACCCGAGGCAAAAGGAAACATCAGTAATACGAATCCTGTCTTCAAAACTGTGATGTTTTGTTCACCATGCATTTTTTTTTTTTTTGCCTTAATTTAAAAAATATTGCATTAAACTTATTTATCTTGATTATCGAGCTTTTGGGCACCCCTTAATTTTTGTGCCTTAGGCTAGAGACTCACCTGCCCATAGCCTTGACTCTAGGTAGGGGCTTGGGAATTAGGACCACAGACTCTGTCAGTGCTGGAAGGTTCTTATAGGCATCATGGTTTTCACACTTCTTTAAAAAAAAGTTTTATTCAGACAAACATTTACAAGAAATCCTAATATTTAAATGGGGAGAAGCAGAGCTGCGGTGATGGAGTTGGGGGGGATATACAGGGCCTGCTGCAGCCCCTTCCTCACTTTGTAGTGACCTTGGAGACCCACCGGTGAGTCCTGAG
Organism: Chlorocebus sabaeus; assembly: GCF_047675955.1. Lineage (NCBI taxonomy): Eukaryota > Metazoa > Chordata > Mammalia > Primates > Cercopithecidae > Chlorocebus > Chlorocebus sabaeus. The sequence continues at coordinate 112,708,021 of NC_132923.1, forward strand.
GCTCTGAAGATGATAATTACAAACAAACGACGGAGACCATGTCCTGCACTTCATACCAGAGAAACTGCTACAGGTAGCAGTGGCTGGAAAGTCTGCTCTCCCAAAGGAAGAAAGACGCACTTCAACTTGGCAGCTTAAAAAAGCTAAATGAGGCAGTGAAGGAATTGAACTAAGAGACAAAAACTGGCCGTTCACGGTGGCTCATGCCTGTAATCCCAGCACTTTGGGAGGCCAAGGCGGGTGGATTACGAGGTTAGGAGTTCGAGACCAGCCTGGCCAATATGGTGAAACCCTGCCTCTAGTAAAAATACAAACATTAGCCAAGCGTGGTGGTGGGCATCTGTAGTCCCAGCTACTCGGGAAACTGAGGCAGGAGAATCGCTTGAACCCGGAAGGCGGAGGTTGCAGTGAGCGAAGATCACGCCACTGCACTCCAGCCTGGGTGACAGAGTGAGGCTCCATCTCAAGGAAAAAAAAAAAAAAGATAAATGAAAAGAAAGCAAGCCTGAATCTGTGATTTGTTCTCTAAGGAAAATAAAGGCCTTGATTTGTAGTATTTGTCAATTTCTGACTGTCACCATGACTGATTTCAGTGTGCCAACACGACCACACTGCTGCAGAGTTGGGACGAGACGCGTGCGATTGCTTCTGTGAGCTGTAGGAGCTGGCTCTGGGGAAAGTGGCTTGGCCTAGAGAATAGGGGCAGAGCTGGCACAAGACTCAGGTCATGTGGCTCCCAGCCTTGGGTGCTGCCTGCTGGCCCCAGCTGTGAGGTCCTCTTCAAGCTCATTCTGCACCCTTCCCAGGACTTTCTCTTCAGAGTCAATGATCCTGAGGTTGTAACATTCAAAGACAAACATCTGCGTAGCAGGAATCTGCTGCCTTCCAGAGGTGGCACCTCTGCTCCACTGGTGCCCTGCACGTCCCAGCATCCTTCAAGTCCAGGACAACACGCTGTCAGCACAGAGCCAGAGCAAAGGGAGAAAGACGAGCAAGACCCCGACCACTGTGGCCCTCTCTTCCCAGCAGACTCTCCCAAAAAGAACGAGTGCAGCATGTGAAGTAATGTGACGTAATACATAGGTAGATTTTTATTACTAAATACCACGTGAGTATACAAAATGCATCACTGAATAACAGCTAAAAAAAAGCCCAAGAAATGTGAAATACACATTTTTTGAAATGATAAAAACATATCCATGAAAAATATAAAATGTTGCATATATGTACAATATATTTATATATATATATATAACATAAATGAAAATCGTAAATAAGAAATGTATACAACAGTAAGTGGCAAGGCAGTAGTTTTACACGGCGGTCACTTTGTTCCAGTCAATCACTGGGGCTATTTACATCTTGCGTTGAGGAAGTCTGAGAAAGAGACTCCACTATAGTGTCTTTTAAAAGTCATTTGCACTGAAAATCAAGAGTTTTCAAGTTAACTGACCAAAGGGTGAGAAACCCTTTGTCTGAAGTTGAAGGAAGACGGAGAGTGGGGGTCGCACCAGCTGGCGTGATGCTGCGGGAGGGAGCGTGTGCCGCCACCATCTTAACAGGCAGCCTGCAGGAGCGCCACTGCAGACAAGGGTCTTGGGAGGAGGGAACAGTCTTCTGGGTAGGTGGTAACCATGGTGACATTGTTTTGGGCTACAGGGAGGCACTGGCAGGAAGTTCAGGGAGCAGATTCAAGCATGCCATGGGGGTTCAGGCCAGGGAATCCCCCAGGTCTCTCCCTGGCCCTGACGTCTATGGGTCTGTGACTCAAGGGCCTCTTCCCTCGGGGAAGGCATTCAAGTAACAGCGCTGAGGCATGTGGAGAGGTTGTGTGTGGCGTGGGGCCACGTGCCTGCTGGCCCCTTGCAGGTCGTGAGGGTTTGGATGCTTGAGAGGCCTTACAGCTCCTTAAGGATGATCTGAATTTTGCCATCCAGCTCCCCCATGTCCAGCAGGAAGGCGACGTGGTTGCTGTAATGCTGAATGATGTTGTTGTCCATGTTGACTAAGATTCTGGAAGGGAAGAGGGGATGTGGTTGGAACACAGCAGGCGCCCTGTTTTCAGGCCTTCTGAGAGACCAGGATGAGTGACGGGTCATACCCAGTGGGTACCTGCCACATTTTAGGCACCTCACAAACTTTCCCTCTGATCGTCACAACAACCCCACAAGGTCGGGGAGTCACAGTCTCTTTTACTGCACAATGCCCAGTGGCCGAGCCACAACTCAACCCAGGCCTGCTGGCCCCCACGCTCACAGCTATTACGCCGGATTGCCTCTGTCCTGGTGCACCAGAGGATGGACACTCAAGCAACTAGTATGTAGATCTGGGGGAGATGCAGTGCTCCCTTAGTCACCATATTGAGGACTCAGACATGAAGTGTGAGTTCAAGTCCAGGAGGGGTGGTGGTTTGGGTTCAACAAGAGGCCTGGATGTGTCACTCAGCCATGCCTGCCTGAGCCTGAGGCAGCTGCCACACAAGCCCCTCCCAGTTCCATTCCCAGGAAGCTGAAATCTCAGGAGGATTGTCCGATAGACTTGAGGGGCTAGGCCCACTCTCTCCCCAAATTCTCCAGGGAAGGACCTGGGTCAACCTGAGAGAGACAGAACCTTCATGGCTGTGGGCCCCTGCAGGGAGTCAGAGCCATTGTTTATGCCAAAGAGCAGCCCTCTAGGGGCTGCTCCTGATGAAGGACCCACCGAGATGTGACTTGAGCTGATCACATCAATCTTCTCTTTGCCCCTTCCCTGCTGTCTTCTGAGCATGTAATGGAGTTGGCTATATCCACCCACCCATTCACCATCCACCATCCATTCACATATAGCCCCCATCCATCATCCACCCACCCAAGCACACCCCCACCCACCATCTACCCACCCATACACACCTCCATCTACCATGCACCCACCCACTCACATCCCCATCCACCCTCTGCTATGCACCCACCCACCCACTCATGCACCATCTACCCACACACTCACCCATCCACCATCCTCCATCCACCTGCCCACCTGGCCTTCATCTTCCCATTCCCCCCTATATTCACTGAGGCCTTTCCATGTGCAGGGCCTTGCTCAAAAACAAGGACCATATGGAGATGAATTAGACCTAGTTCCTGCCTTCCAGGAGTTTTGAATCTAGTAGGGACTGGGAGGATGAATCCTTATATTACCCCAGTTCATAGATGGGGAAGCTGAGGTTCAAAGAAACAGTTATTTGTCTAAGGTCACACATTTCCTAGATGGCAGGGCTGGGATTTGAACCTCTGTCTCTTTCTACTGTATCATTTTTAGAAGGAAACAAAGCCCTATAAGTACAAGTTCAGAAGTAGTGGATAGAAGGAGGGCAAAATCCAGGGCTATGGGAGAGTTCTTTGAAGTGGCGCAGGAGCGGCAGGCACGAGGACCCCCCGACCCGAAGGCATGGCCCACATCCAGTTTTCTCTCCCGGCCACTTTCAGGAAGGAGATCCAGGCTTGTGCTCTCAGTGGTTTGAGTGCTGACTGCCAGTGTGTAATCATAGGCTCCCCTTTCTTGGGTCCTGCCTGGAGTTCCTTCATTTCACAGAGGGCTCTTTGTCTGGGCACTGGAGGTCGGAAACAGACCAGGGGAGACCAGAACTGGGCAGAGGGGAGGGCGCTTTGTCAAAATCAGGGTGGTTTTGTTTGCCATTTATTGGGTGCTTCTAGGTGCCAGGCACTGTGAAGTACCTGATGTGCACCAGCTGGAAGGCTGGATCCCTCCCACTCCCCAGCAGGGCCTCCCAGCACCCTGAACTCACACCTGCTCACACCTGCCAAGCTCACACCTGCTCACACCTGCACAAGAGGGTTTCCAGATGGGCTCACAGACCCCTCCTCTCATAAGTCAGTGACAACAGACCCCTGAGAGGCAGAACCACTGTCACCAAATGTGGGCCTCTTGTTATTTTCCACCTTCTAGCTGTCTTCAGTCCTGGGTCACATTAAACCCCTGGCCAGCTGCCAGCAAAAACAATGTATTTGTTCATCTTTCCAGCACTTTGTGGTGCCTGTAAAGCTGATTCTATCCACCTTCGTCCAGAGGACTTTCGGGAGGGTTTCATGAAAATAAACCAGGCCTTTGATCAGAATTTCCTGTTTCTCACATGAGGACTTGGAGGCAGGCAGAAGATGAGCCTGGACTCTCCTCTCCTAGGAGGTATTTTGGGGAACACTGTCATTCAGACATTTCAGACAGTCCTGGGGCTGAGGTTTTCATGGCCGTGGGGGTGTGTGGGGTGCCTCTGAAGGGCTGCTGAGTGATGCTCTGGGCTATGGTGCTGGACAAATAAACTGAGCAGTCTGGCTGTATCCTTTATTTGCACATTGCTTAGCGGTTAGAGGAACAAGCAGGAGGCAGGATAACACAGTGGATGACTGTACAGGCTTTAGAAATCGGGGATGCTTCTGCCAGTTCCTAACTCATGACCTTGTAACTACTGCAGACCTCAGTTTCCCCATACATACAAACGGAGATAATCGTACCCAGCTCAAAGGGTCCGTGAGTGGTGCTCGGGAGGGATGCAGCCCAGTGCCTGGTGTGTAGGAAGTGCCCCATGAATGGGAGGTTTTAGAATTATGATTTCAATAGCTGGCTGGGGCTTAAGGGGAAGCCTCTGGCAACTCAGTCAGTGGGGCTGGGGAACATCCTTTCTGCACACCCCACCCTCCCACCCCCCCACGCAATCACACAGCCTGGCCTGGAGTGGGATTGGTGAGGGAGGCCTGCCACAGGCGGGGCTGCAGCCAGGGGGCGTGGGCACCAGTGCTGAAGGGAGAGTGTGGCTGGGCTTGTCTGGGCAAAGCAGAGCCTGCCCTTCGCCATGAAGTGGATTTCACTCTACAGAGCATGTGAGACTCAGTTGGAAACCGAAACTTGGAAAAAAAGACACACAAAAAACTAGACATGTATGCGACTAAAAGCAAAAAAAAACCCTTCCCAGGGGCTGCAGGGATGGACACCTTGCCCCACGCTCAGCCTTCTGTAGAAGGCTAGGTAGGAACCAAGGAGGAGGAAGGAAGGAAGGACTGGGCCTGTGAGGAAGGCAGCCAGGCCTCTAGGCCTGATGAGATGGGGACTCAGCTTGAGTATAAAACCTGCCTCACTTTGCAAAGTCTTCTAAAAAGGAAGATCCACATGCAATAGCCATGGGGCAAGCGGCTGAGCACCTCCAAGGGGCTACTAGCAAATGTCGCTGGAGTTAGACTGTCCACAGCAAGAGGATCAGATTGGAGCTATGCGCATAGGGGCTGGGAGTGCACTTCCCAGGGCTCTGGTTCCAGGGCCTCTGGGCTGGCAATAGCAGTGACAATTCCTCACTGTCTGGGGGCCCTATGCCAGGCTGGTGAAGTCACCTACTCAGGAAGGGCTGCAGAGGCCAGGCTCACTGACTCTGACCAGGGGACCTACCTCCCTTTCCCAAGGGATCTTCTGAGCAGACAACAAAGGTACTGCGGTCCTCAGGAGCCCACGGTAGGCAGCCAGGCACTGCCTGCCCCTAGAGGGTACAGCTTTACTCTTGGCCTAGTCTGGCTAGCAAAGGTGGAGGAGGCCTGTGGAGCATCCCTGGCTGGATTCCCTCAAAATGACTCCCAATCACAATTCCTTTTCCAGACTCATCGCCAGCTACTCCCTTCCTGCCTACGGCTCTGTTAGCAACTTCGTTGGGCCTGCCTGCCTCATGCCTTTGATCCACTTCTCCTGCCCCTGAACACTGCTTATGACCTCTGAGACTCAGTTTCCTTATCTGTCAAATAAGGACTCTTAGTGCGGCTGTGAGGGTTAAGTGGGGTGTGTTCAGTCTAGTGTCTGACACATAGTGAGTGGTCAAGTGGATGGTGGTCACTATAATCATTATAATCAAATGGCTTGATTTCCCAGTGGCCTTGAACCTGGGTCTTCTGGCACATGACCCTCCACTTCTCTCTCCACCCCACCCAGCAGATCATATGTAAAGACCCCTCCACTTGTCTCCCACTCCCATCCTTCCCAACTGTGACCCATGTCTTGTCTCTGCAGATGGAGAGGTGACCAGTGGCCCTGGCCTGGCTGGGGGGCTGTCCACCCCAACTCCACAGCCCCTCAGCCCCTCCACAAAGGCCAAGTACAAACATTGCTCAGCACTGAGCAACCAGCTGGGGGAGGGTGAACTAGGCACTCACCCTCGCTTGCATTTCTTGTAGACTTTGTAAATGTTCTCTTCAGGGAACCCATACTTCTCAGAGATCTGAAAGGAAAAGATAGGTGATTCATTGCCTGCTGCCCACGCTAGATTTAGACAAGTCTTTTATGCCATCACTTTTTTTACTTCCTGATTACAAAAGTAAAATATATGCATATTGTGGACAAATATGAAGAAGAAAATTACAACCATCTATAACCCTGTTTCTCAGAGACAGACACTGAGTATGTGTCTCCCATCTTGTGGTCATGTGTACGGTTATGTGTATAAATGTTTCTAGGCTCCACCTGGTTTTATGTATCTTTTTACTTATCATCCTATTACAAGCCTTCCTGTATCACAACAAACAGTTGTCAAGCAGCATTTTTAGTGGCTGAAAAATATCCTGAAGAGCATCTATCACTGCCCTGAACTGGTCCATCAGACACTGAAACTGTCCTAGTGCTGCAGGTGCACCCACGTACCAGCTGGCCGGCCTCGTGCAAGCTACCTGTGGACACAGAAACAGTGCCCACCTCAGAGGGTTGCTGGAAGAATGAAGTGGATTGATCCACATTAAACACTTAGGACAGCTCCTGGCGCATACTGAGACCTGAATAAGCAGTCAGTGTCGTTTTTTTTAGAAGCAGAGCAATGAGGATGCTTCTTGCCCTGCTGTGACAGGGGAAAGCCCAGACATCTGCCCCGTCTAGGCCGGAATTATTAACCCCATTTGATGGGCGAGCATGCGGAGCTCAAACAGGATAAGTCACACACCCAAGGCCTAGACCCCAGGTTAACTGACTCCATCACATCCGAAAATGTTGGAACTTAGTTCCCTGCATGAGGAGACTATGGGTCAGAGGCTTGTTGAGTGACCTGCCTGAGATGACACAGCCAGCGTCAGCCTGTCTCCCCAGAGCTTCTGAAGATTCCTCTGGGGCAGGCAGATCCAGTCTGGTCCCAGCTGAGCCACCTGAACATGCAGAACTTTGGACAGGTCACTCCTACTTCTCTGAGCCTAGGTTTCCTCACTTGTAAAATGGGCATAGTAATAGGATGTACACACAGGGTAGTTCTGCACATGAACTGAGACAAATACGTAAAGGGCTCAGCCCAGTGCCTGTGCCAGGGTAACAGCTCTGTAAGACATCGGTGTGGATTAGTACCAGCTGCCTAGCAGCTGCAGCAAACCTCAGGTCCTGGGTTTCAGGTAGAGGTCATCCTCTCTGGCACTTTAGAAAAAGGATCGGGTTCAACTTCTCAGTTATTCTCTGCCCTAACAGAGATTCCTCCTGGCAAGAAAAGTTCTTAGACTACTATTTCTTTTCATGATGATGTGACTGAAAGCTACCAGGAAGAAGATCTCAAGTCAGTCTAAGGAAGAACTCAGGAACTGTCTCACCACAAATTGGACAAACTGGACAAAGACACCATGGCTGCCCCCTAGGTAGTGAACTCTCCATTCCTAGAAGTACACAGGTCAGAAGTGGGCACCAGCTTGGAAGCGCTGCTTGAGACAGGGAGCGCAGGCACTAGATGGGGAACTGACCCTTTAAGGTATTGTTCAAAGCCTCTGAGTCCATATTTAGGTGACATTAATGGTCTTTGTGAGCCCAACTTCCTGGGGCTGATGCCAAGCAGGGCTGACGATGTGTAAAGAGCACGCAGCCGAGCAGTGTGAGGAGAGCCTGGGCTGGCATCCCGGCTCTGTCACCTGGAGCTGAGGAACCTTGGCAAGTCACCCGACCTCTCGGAGGCTGTATCCTCGGGAAATGAGGAGATACAAATAGTACCCACTTTTCAGGGTTGTTAAGGGCACATGATGAGCCAGCACAGGCGGCATGTCTGACCAACTGCCTGGCACATAGTGGGCCTTCAATAAAGGTCAGCTAGTGTTACTATTTGATGCCATTTTCACTCTGCCAGCCTGAAATCTTGACACCATCTGGCTTTTCTGAGTGGTTCTACCTTCAGGCACAGCTGGCCCTGGTGGAGGCTGTTTGCTTAGTCTTTGGTGGAGCCACAAAGCTGGCTATGGGTTTTATTCAGGACTGGGCTGTTTTGCCCGCTCTCTGGTGGTTTAGGGGGCTGGGGAAGGTCTCCTTGCACAGACATTGCCTTCGGCCACCCCAGCCAGTGGCCCCCAGCCAGCCACAAGCAGGCGGAATGAGGCCCCCTGGGAAAGAAAGAGAGCGTCTCTGGGGCCTGGCCTTTTTGGGTTCCATTCCCATTAAAACAGAAACAGGTTTACAAAGCCAACAAAAAACCCTGGCCTGTCAGATAGCAGCCATCAGATTAAGGAGGATTTATGGTGTGTGCGATTCCCAGGGTGCAGTCAGGGTTCTGACTGGGAGATAACATCGCGGAGGCACACCCCCACTGGCAGGGCCCCTCAGGCCCCCTGAACAGGGTGGGACGGGTAGGCCACCAGCAAGCCAAGGTTCCCTCCTGTGGGAAATCAGAACTGCATGGTGAGGAGTGGGGACAGGAGCCTAGAGGGGGTCTGCCATGGTGGGCGGGGTTCACAGGCAGCTTACCGCATTCCTCAGCCCCTTCAGGTCTGGGGTCTTCAACATGAGGGCGTCAAACACCTCCTCAGTCTCCCTCCGCACATACAACAGAACTGAAAAGAAAGGGGCAGCTTGAGGAGTACAAGGAAGAGAATGTGAACAGGGGCTGGGGAATCTGAAAACGTTACTTGAAGACTGACTTCTGCTGAGGGGCTGTGCCCAGCTGGGAGGCCCTTGGGCCAGCTCTGCAGATTCCCACATATCTTCTTAAGCTGTGCTGATGTGAGGGTGTCTGAACCCCTGCTCTACTACCTGCCAGCCAGGGGACCTTGCAAACGTGATTTTAATATCACGGAGTCTCACTTTATTTGTTTATAAAATGGAGGCTCTGTCCGTTGTTTCGTAGAGTCATTGTGGGAATTGATGGCGGTGTCTGGAAACGTGAGGTGCCGCGCATAGCTCGATTCATGGCTGCTGGAAGCTTTTGAGCCTAGCTGCCAGTTGGTTTCTTTCTGACGGTCAGCTACAGCCCCCAGAGGTTTGGGCTTGTTCCCCACCCCGAGAAGTCACAGATTTAGAGGGTCAAAGCCAGAAAGCCAGACATCAAAACCCCACCCTTCTCCCACTCCCCATTAGAAAAAGTGGGGGAGGGGGACCCGCCCAGCATACTGAGCCTGTTGACTATGCCAGCTGCCCAGGGTGCCCACGTCCACACGAGTTCAGGAGACAGGAGCCACCAGTCCTGTGGTAGTCTCTCCAAGAGGCCTGAGGTGCCCTCCTTACCCCCACCCCCGTCTTGACCTAAAACTAGCTGCAAGGAGTAAGGCAGCTCCTCGTGCCCTCTCCAGGACATCATGAGGGAGGAGGAGGCTGGGGTGGGCTCCGTGAGTAAATGTGGAGGGCGGGCGGTCACCTCTCTGAAGGTTGTCTTCCTTGGCCTGCTTGGAGGGCAGAGGCTCAAACTCCTCAGCGAAGGGCGAGCAGGTACGCTTCAGAGGCAGCCTGTGGGGATGGTAGTGGGGGAGCTTGTGAGGAACTCGGGGGCCCCTAGAGGCTGAAAGACCCTGCTGGGCCTCCAGGGGCCCTAGAAATGGGGAAGAAAACACAAGGGTGGACACAAAGCAGAGGGATAGTGGGGATAAAGCAGCAGGTCTGGAGTTGGACTGCCTGGGTTCAAATCCCAGCCCTGCCACGCACTAGCTGTGTGACCTGGGTGCATCTATAAAATGGGGTGATGAGAAAGCAACGATAGCAATACTTCATAGAGTGGTGTGAGGCCACAGGAGACCATGCACACTGCTCTTAGAACACTGCGATGCACAGTAGGGCCTCAATAAATGTGGACTTATCATCATCATCATCGTTCCTTTTTAAAAGAATTCAGGTCAGATGTAAGGCAGTGGGGATGGAAGGACTGTGGGCTTTGGAATAAGACAGACTTGGGTTCCAGTCCTGCTGCCGTGACTTAACAGCTGTGTGACTAGAAGGCACTTCACTTCTCTGAGCCTCAGTTTCCTCATCCATAAAGTAGGGCAATAACCCTGCTTGCCTAACTCTTAGGCTGTTGTGAGGTGACAGGTGACACAATTTGGGGTGAAAGCACCATCTGAAAAGTACATTTTGTTCATAGGGAAGAAACTGATCATAACAACAAATGATCTTCATAAAGCGCTTTCCCACTTACGAAGATTCCATATCCATGCCACTCTCCTCACCCTCTCAAGGCTGTTTTCCTCATCTGACAAACGTGTAGGCTGAGCCTCAGAGAGGGGAAGGGACTGCTCAGGGCACTAAGGCTGTGGCTGACAGAAGGAAGGACACGAAGGCCCTTCCTAGGCCCCAGCTAGGCCCTCCAGTGGTTGTGTGTTGGGGAAGGAGATGGAGGGTTTTCATCCCCTAAGCCTCCAGCACAGCTTCCCTCTTCTCTCTGAATCTGCACCGCCACAGACTCTTTTCCTTTCCCTTTTTTACAAGCGGGTGTCTCGCCAGAGATTTGCCAACTTTTCACATAAAACAAACCCATAAAAACCCAGGCAGTTTCAGTGAGAAAGGAGCATGGATCTAGCTTGGGAGCTGGGGTAGGAAGCCTGTGGCTTCCTCCTCTGGCCCCACGCCCTAGCTTACAAGGAACAGGGAGAAAAGTAGGCTAGGGGCAATGGGCATGGCACAGAGGGCACAGGTGTGGAGGGGACACAGGTGTGGAGGGGGCACAGGTGTGGAGGGGACACAGGTGTGGAAGGGACACAGGTGTGGAGGGGACACAGGTGTGGAGGGGACACAGGTGTGGAAGGGACACAGGTGTGGAGGGGACACAGGTGTGGAGGGGGCACAGGTGTGGAGGGGACACAGGTGTGGAGGGGACACAGGTGTGGAGGGGGCACAGGTGTGGAAGGGCACAGGTGTGGAGGGGACACAGGTGTGGAGGGGACACAGGTGTGGAGGGGGCACAGGTGTGGAGGGGACACAGGTGTGGAGGGGACACAGGTGTGGAAGGGGCACAGGTGTGGAGGGGACACAGGTGTGGAGGGGACACAGGTGTGGAGGGGACACAGGTGTGGAGGGGGCACAGGTGTGGAAGGGCACAGGTATGGAGGGGACACAGGTGTGGAGGGGGCACAGGAGTGGAGGGGGCACAGGTGTGGAGGGGACACAGGTGTGGAGGGGGCACAGGAGTGGAGGGGGCACAGGTGTGGAAGGGCACAGGTGTGGAGGGGACACAGGTGTGGAGGGGACACAGGTGTGGAAGGGGCACAGGTGTGGAGGGGACACAGGTGTGGAAGGGGCACAGGTGTGGAGGGGACACAGGTGTGGAAGGGGCACAGGTGTGGAGGGGACACAGGTGTGGAGGGGACACAGGTGTGGAGGGGGCACAGGTGTGGAGGGGACACAGGTGTGGAGGGGACACAGGTGTGGAGGGGGCACAGGTGTGGAAGGACACAGGTGTGGAGGGGACACAGGTGTGGAGGGGACACCGGTGTGGAGGGGGCACAGGTGTGGAGGGGGCACAGGTGTGGAGGGGACACAAGTGTGGAGGGAGGCGTGTGGTTGCTGCTCTCCATACCTGTTGGAGCTGCTGGGTCCTGCCGAGGGGGCTGCCTGCAATGAAGCGAAAAAGACATTTTCCATCACACACAAGAAGATGAGAGGGGCGCCTGGCTGCTGGAGGCTCTCTGGGAGGAATATTTTTGGTGGGAGGTGGGGAGAATACTGTTACAATGCCTTTCTAGCCCATTCTGCTCAGACAAGGGCCCTTAGGTGACCTGAGATGTTGAGTGGAAAGGAATCACCCAGCCCAAGCTGGACAGGTCAGGGACTCAATGAACACACAGGAGGTGCTAAAGCTGTGTTGTCAGAGCAGAGCCGCCCTGAGCCCCACCTGGGCCCCAGCATGCCCAGAAGGGCCGGGAATTGCAGATGGTCCTGTGGCCAGTATCTAGGCAGTTGGAGCTGAGGGCCAAGGGGGCGATGGGAAGAGGGTATTTTTTTTTTGTTTTTTTTGCTGGAGGGAAGTCTCCCAGGCTGGAGCGCAGTCCCACCATCACAGCTCGCTGCAGCCTCGACCTCCTGGGCTGAAGCAATCCTGCCGCCTCAGCCTCCCAAGTAGCTGGGATTACAGGTGTGTGCCACTAAGCCTGGCCACAGGCCCTCTTCTTGGACCCTACAGTGTACCTGGCACTGTCGGTCTGGGGCAGGCATCACCCAGTCTTGTGAGGTAAGAAGCCGAGGCCTAGAGAGAGCAGAGAGCCTCTAGAGATGACACACACGGCAGGAGGAGGAGTCGGGGTTCAAACTCAGGCTCTCTGTCGGCTGTTGCCCTGGGCTTCCCCTCTCCCAGGCTCACAGGTGTGGAGACTGGCCTGCCCTCATCCCCCACAGGTTGACTGTCAACCTGGCCACAGGGGCCTTCACCCTGAGTGGTCATCTCCTTACTCAGGGCCCCTAGTTGGTGAGAGAGTGAGGAGAGTCAAGAGAGAACAGGTTCACACAGCCGCCTGTGCTGTGGGGCCACAGTGCTGCTCCCAAGGCGGCAGAGAGAGGAGGGACACAGGCAGTGCTCTGCACCTGTGCCAAGCTCTGTCAGCACTGGCTGCTCTTCTCAGCGCCACTGTCTACCTCACTGTCCTAAGTCAATATACTAAACATGCCTTGTACACCGAGGTCCATTTGTATAAATATTCCTGAGGAAACAGTGCGGAGCTGTACCCCTGAAGGAAGGAAGTGCTCAGACTCTCCAGAGGAAGGGCACTGGGAGACAGGCTCTGGGGTCTTGACCCTGCCACTGAATTGCTGTGGGACCGTGCCTGGAAAAGGGGGTCGGTGCAGTCTCTCGGAGGACAGCTGTCACAGGGAACCCAGCCCACTCCTGGCTGCCAGGCACTCAGTCCCGGCTGCTTGAGAGGCGGAGCAGCTAGTGGGGAAGGGTGTGGATTCTGAACAGGTGCCTCAGTCCAGATCCTGGCTCTGCCACTCACTAGCTGTGCAATCTCAGGAGGTTTCTTAACTTCTCTGTGCCTCTATTTCTACCCCACGGATCCAGGGAGACATTATTACTGACTTCACAGGGCTGTAGAGAAGGGTAAGGAAGGTGATGCCTGGGAAACGCTCAGAGCCACACCTGGCACACGGTGAGCACCCCAAGTGCTGCCATGAGAATTCCATGTGGCTGCAGTCAAATTTGGGGTCAGATATCAGAAGCCTCCTCTTTGTGTGCCCTAACCATGAACATTTTAATGGTTATGAAATCTGTTTCTTCATAACGTTCTTCTCTTCAGTTCAATAGGTCACTGAAGCTATAGGACCATAAATACATGTTTAAACCCCTGTGATTCAATAAAGGTCTTGAAACTGGCCGAGTGGCAGGCTGCTCCCCACTGGTCTGCACTAAGGCAGGCCCCACCCAGGAGCCAGGACCCTCTCTCGGCCCCTCCCCGAGACCCCAGCCCTGGCCTCACCCCTCCAGAACGCTGCAGGCTGGAGAAGTGCACGTTGGGGATGAACAGCACAGGTGGCGTCTCCAGGTCGGTCTCTGGCCGAAGGTATGTCGTCTCATTGCCCCTGAAGCCTGACAGCAGGCAGCCCTTGACGCCTGATGGGAGAAGGAAGCCCATGTGCCCCCAGGTCCTTCCACTCAGGTCCCTCCCACCTCTGGTCTCCTTCTCCCCTTCACGCCAGACCAACCCACCCAGGCCTTGGATCCCCACTGACCACTGTTACTGGAGTCAGGGCACTTGACCTTCCTCCGGAACTGCTTCCGCTCGTCATCGCGCATCTTCCTCTCAGCTCCCTGCAGGGGAGAAGGAGAGAGGGTCACCAGGGGCCTGGGAGGGGCTAGCTACTTTCACAGCTGCTGCTTTGCATCTTAAATATGGGCCAGGCTTCTGGTCCTTCTTTTTTCCAGAACAAGACCAGGAAATGGGAAGGTACCAGCTTACCTGGCCCAGCCTGACCAGTGGGGCCTGGCCCTGCTTGCCTGAGGTCAGTACAGACCATGAGAGAGGCAGACAGACAGAAGACAGAAAAGAAGAAACTCAGACAGACAGAGAGATGGAGGAGTGGGGGTGGAGGAGGAGACAGAGAAGAAGGAGGAGAAGGGATAGAAAAACAGAGAGAGACAGACAACCCAGAGAGGCTAGGAGGATGCATGGGTCAGGGCGTGGCCCTTCTACTTCCCCGGGACCCAGTAGAGGGTCTGCCCGGTCCAGTCACCTTGTCACAGAAGATCTTGATCTGGCAGACAGCGCGGTGTACCAGGCGCTCAGTGCCTGAGCCACAGTCATAGGTGTCAATCTGCAGGTTCAGGGGGACACCCTTCACCCCCTTTTGTGAGGAAAAGTCTGTGCTCAGACAGTTTACGCCGATGAACACCTGGAGACAGAGGGGGCCGCTGGGTAAGTGGCCTGCCCAGGTGCCCAGCCCCACCGTCCCACAGTGATCCTGTTTTTCTAGCGTTCTGTATGCCTCCTGCTCACCCTTAAGCCTCACTGGGCCCCTAGAAGGCAAACATCAGCACTCCTCTTTCACGGATGGGGAGCTGATGCTCGGGGTGGGGGCAACTTTCCTGTGAGGTGACACGGGCAGTGTGTGGTGCAGCAGGGGTTTGAACCCAGACTCACAGCCCAGGCCCTTCACCTCTGTTGGTACAGTTTCTGCTAGACTGCCAAGGGCAGCCCAAGGGGTGGAGACTGGGGGCCATGTCAAGAGTCCTATAGGAGCTTAAGATTCAGAGCCTCATTTTTCTGCAACTCAGGACAAGGAGGTGGAAAAGGGCTGAGTCCCCTGTCCCCAGCACAGGCAGACCACTTTCCTGCTGGCCCAGAGACACAGCTCCTCTCCACCCCAGCCACCCACTCCAGCCACAGCAGGACCCTCTAGTGAGAGGTTCTGCCCGCTGATTTGATCCCACCCCACACACAGCAAGGGAGCGTCCTAGTCACCCCATCTTACAGTTGGGGAACTAGAAGCTCTGCGCAGGGCCATAATTGCTGCTGTTCCCCCAGGGAGTCAGGCGTGAGGCATCACAAAGTGAGCCGGGCGGTGGGGCCGCCCACACCTGCCGCAGGAAGCTGGGCTCTGCCGCTCACTAGCTATGTGTGGCTTCAGACAAATCCTTTCACCTCACTGAGCCTCAGTTTCCTTGTCTGCAGAATGAGGATAATGAAACCTATCTTGTGAGGCTGTCGGGGGGTGTATGCTTGATATATTGTGACTATTGCCATGAGAGGGACAGCTGGAAGTCTCATCCCAAAGCCTATGCCCAACTGATGGTCGCCTGGCGTCGGTCTCAGCTGGGCAAAGCCTAGCAAGATCACCTGGTGATTGTCCTTCTCCGGGGCTCCATGGGAACCCCGGCCCCTGCACCGCAGGCTGGCCCCTGGTCTTTGGAACACTTCCTTTGGAAATGACCCTGACCCAAACAGGATGTAGGGGTGTGTGTCTGAGCAGACCCCCTTCTTTCTCTGGCTGTGCGGACCAGGCCCCCAGGCACATGCCAGACATACCTCCCCCTCAGCCAGCTCTGCCCTCATGTAGCCCCCGCCCAGCTCGCACCTGAGAAAGACCCAAGCCTGGGGGCTTAAGAGGCTGTGAGAAAATCCCCACCGAAACCCATTTCTCCCTTCCCATGAAACTCGCCACCTCCCTGAACCCGAGGCCCCAGCTCCTCCTCCAGTCGGTGCCTGTCTGAATAATAATAATCCCTGCCTTTGTGCTCCCTTTGTGTTTTCTGAGCTCCTGCACCTCCATCTTCTCCAGGCAGCTTGGCCATCACTGGAGGCAGGCAGAGAGGCAGGCATTAGCTCCCTAGCCTCTCCAGGCCAGAAATGCCCCTGAGATGAGCTGGACCTGAACCTGGTGAGTAAGGTAAGCCTGGTCCAGGGAGAGAAGGGACAGGCCAAAGGTACTCAGCTCCCGACTCCCACACTAGTGCCTCTCCACCAGGCCGGCTCTCTAAACAGCAAACTAAGACACAGCGAGGCCCATGAGCACACGGCAAGCCCGCGGCTGGGCTCAAGCACTAAAGCTGGAAGGATCTTAACGGCTTAACTACTGGCATGAAAACATCACCAGAGGCTCCATCTCTCAGGCCTCTCCGGTTTGTAGACATGCATGATCTTGTGGGGTCTGCACTCCAATCCTAGCAGGCAGGTCACTGTTCTCATTTTTATGAGCTCAGAGAAGCGAGATAACTGGGATTCAAGCCCTCATTCACCGGACTCCTTCGCATTTCTCCTGCATGTGACACTCTGCACTGGCCAAGAAGTCAGGACACCTGGGTGCCCCCAGTGGCTTGCTGTGTGACCATGCAGAAGGCTCAGTTTTCCCATCTACTAAATGGGTGGACTGGAGTAATATCAACAGATGCCACTTTTGGGCCAGGTGTATGCTCTACCTGTTACTTATCTCACCTGCTCCTCACTACAACCTACCAGTTGGTGCTATGATGCCACTCCTATTTTACAGGCAAAACAACCAGGGCTCAGAGGGACTAAGGCACTGGTCCAAAGTCACACTTTGGACCAACAGGTGGAAAGGTGGGATGCAGACCCAGCCTGCCTGGCTCCAAAGCCTGAGCTTCCACACCACACTACGTCCTGCCTCCTCCATGGGTACACTCATCAGAGCAAATGCCACTCTCCTAGGTGCAAGAAAGCCTCTGCCCCAGAATAGGGACTTCCGGGCAGCCCAGTCCCATCCCAGCCACTGCCCTCAGCACTGACCTTGGCCTCTTCATTCACGTTCCACACAAAGGACAGCGCATTATAGGCCACCTCCTCAATGTGCTCCACAGTGTTGAAGTTTTCTTTGCAGTCAGCTGAAACCACAAGAGACCAGAAGCAGAGTCAGAAAGGAAGGGATCTGGGGCCACTTGACTGGGCCTCACTCTTGGCAGGGGCATACATCCTCTCCCCCAAGAACCACACTTCAATCCAGGGAGGAAAAGGGATTCCTGTGCCCTGGATTACAGATGGGAAAACAGATCCAGCCTGAGAAGCAGATCTGCCCCAAGCCCCAGAGGGAACCCCAAGCTTTGCCAAATAGACTCATCATATTGGGGGTGGAGGTTGTACTTTTCACCATGGCTGTGATTTGGGAGTTCCAGATGAAGCGGCAGCAGCAGTATGCTAATAACAACAGTAATAGGAGTAGTAAGAGCAATAGCAAAAGTAGTAGGATTAGCAAGTACCATTCCTTCAGCACTTACAACATGCTAAGCCCTTAGTTCATCCTCACAACTATGCTTTGAATATTCAGTTTATATATGAGGAAAACGAAGCTCAGAGAGGTTTGGTTACTTGGCTAAGGTCACTCAGCTAATAAAAGGCAGAGTAGGGGCTGGAGCTCCGATCTGTCTGGCTCCTGAACCCATGCTCCTTACTACTCTGCTGTCCAGCCTCTCGGACAAATCATTGAACAGTCCCCTGTGTGTATCGTGTTCCCCAGTGCACACAGCTCCGAAGCAGAAATCAGCACTGTAAGCAGGCAAGGCAGCTGGCCTCAGCCCGTTTGAGAGGTGAACAAACTGAGGCTCAGGAAGGTGAGGTGACACAGGTCACACAGCCAGGAAGGGAGTAAGGGAGCCAGAAGCTGAAGACTTGAGGGGGGGCTGTGCCTCCCACTTGTTTCAGGGCTAGGGATGGGGACCAGGTGGCACCCACAGAGAGCCTTTCCTCTGCCCAGCTCCCAAAAGCTGAACATCCTGTGCTGTGCCTCAGGCCTTCTGAACCACCTGCTGCCTGCACCTTATCTTGTCCCTTTGTGTCTTCATCAGCCTCCTGATGGGGACAAACAGGCCAGCATCTCAGGGGCCTATTTATTTCACACTGCTAGGTCCCCAGGGCCCTGTTTATCCCAAAGCAATACAGAAGACAGGCCACGACTTCTAGTTAACAGATGCAAATCCTTGCAAACCCCACAGTGTTTGACCTGGAGACAGAGGTCAGAGCCGGGTAGGGAAACAGGGATGAGCAAGAAAAAGGCCTGATTGGTGCGGGGGTGGGGGGAGAGAGAAGAGCTGGAATGGAGGCTTGAGAAGGCTCTCACCCACGTCGATGACCCGCTGCTTGGCAGTGGGTTGCCGGGAATGCCAGTGCTTCCAGAAGCGCAGCTGCTCTACTGGGACCTTCTCATTGTCGAAGACAACCATCACCACACTCTACAAGCACAGTTGGTCACAGTCACTCCCGGCCTCTTCCTAGAGCCTGGGTCCAGTGGCCTGCCCTTTTGCCTCAGTTTCCCCAACCCTGTGGCCATGGGCTATTATCAAACAGCCTTTCCCCAGGGTCCGTGGCTAGCCCAAGGAGGAGGTATATCTTGCCCCATTCCAGCCCTTCTGAAGCTGCTCCACGCCAACGCACCTTGACTTTGTTGGAGGACAAGGCAAGGCCTTTGCCACCTGCTGGGGTCCGCAGGGTGACGGGGTAGAACTGGCCTTTGTTGAGGTAGGCCATGGGTGACTCGCCTGACTTGATGTGGATGGCTTTGGGGGAGCCCAGGGTGTATTCAAAGTCACTGCAGGGAGGAGGGAGAGGACAGTGAGGCTGGGCTCCCAGGCAGGAAGTACCCTAGAGAGCAGTGGGGCAGGAAACCTGAGGCTGTGTTACAGACTTGCTGTCCGACCTTGGAAAATAACTTTACTTCCTTGGGCCCCAGTTTCTTCAATGTTGGGGTTCTATTTGATGGCTTTGTTGAGCCACAATCCTGCTGAATAATGAGGGCCCAGTGAAAATTAGAGAGAACCTTGAGAGGTGACAAAACCAGGGGCAACTAAGGATAAAAGAACCTCAGTTTTCTGATAAGGTGCAAGTTCTGAGCTCCCTGTCACAGCCCAGGGACAGGAAGTGGGAATCGTTCTCTCTCCCTCTATCTATCTGCCTTCATCTCCCACTTCTCATTAATTGATTGTGCCTGCTATGCCCTGGGGACAGTGTGGGGCTCTGTCTGCAGCCTCCTGCCCACTGCCCAGGTGTCTGAGGGTCCAGGGAGACCAAGTTACCTTTTGAGGCTGGGGTAGTCCTCTGGACATGGGGGTTCCGGGGAGGTTTTCAGGATATCCGGGAAGAGCATCGACTGCAGAGAAACACAGCCCCAAGAGAATAAATGATCACATTCACTCTGGGAAGCCTCAGCCCAGGGCTCTGCATTACAGCTGTGCAGCTTGTACAGTGTACAACTTGGACAATAGTACATGGCAATCCTGTCTCAGCTCTAGGATGCTTTCCCCCATGGATTCCAAAGCTCTGATCTGTTCACTATCTTCTCTCCTTCTGTACATGCACACACATATCTATGCTATAGGGAAATGGGGATGGGCCCTCACCTCCTGTGGGTCATCTTTGAAGGTGCTGTCTGGCTGCCAGCGCTGTGTGGGCGGTACCCCATGAATGCTCTCAAACAAGGAGTTGAGGGAGCCATTATCATATATATCACTGGTGGGCAACAGGTAGCTGTCCACAGAGCCGGTCTCCAGCTTGCTGGGGCCTGCAGGGAGGGGAGTTGCCTTGCCAGGGGTGGGCAAGGCCCCCTCCAAGCTCATCAGGTTATTCTTCTTGAGCAAATCTGGGTACTCCGGGGTTCCAGACACATTCTCTGTCAGGAATTTCATGAGGTGTGTGGGGCTTTCAAGGGGGGTGAGGTCCGTCTCATATTCCATGCCATGGTAGTACCTGGGGAGAAAGAAAAGGGGCTCAGTATACTTCTCTCTGGGGGTAGAAGGAGGTCCTTGGCTAGAGTGGAAGGCAACTGACACACTGGCCTTTGATCCAGTGTAATGTTCAGCCCATCCAACATGCACGAAATAAGTCACTGTAGCAGCCCAACTGGCTACGGGGATGAGCAGGGAGGTGTTGAGAATGGAACCAAGTACAGGCTCAGGGTTAAGGGAGCAACATCTGTTTTATCCATTACAGTACTTGTTAATTTAAAAAACAAACAAACAAACAAAAACCTGAAAGTTTAATCATTTATTTTTAGCCAAAATCAAATGTCTCTGTGTCAAAATGTCCCTACTTCAAAACAGCTGTATGGAGTCAACCCTAGCGGGGTGTGTACGAAGTGGGGAGGGTGGGGGAAATGTGTATCTGTGAGTATAGTTAACACATGTTTAGAAAAAGGTCTGGAAGGATGTACCCCAAACTGTTAAGCGGGAGAGGGGTACAGGATTATAGAAATTGGTTTTTTTTTTACTTTATACATTTCTGAAGAGTTTGAATCTTTTGCAAGAGACTGGTGTTACTTTTGTAATCAGAAGAGCTAATGATATTTTTTAAAATTAGTTTTGAGAAAGGTCCCCATGTACCCAAACCCACTGTTCCTGGCAGTGGAGGGGACTGGCCCTGAGCCAGATACAGGCCCAGGCTGGGTTATGAGAAGAGCTGCAATGCCTGTTTGAATTTTTCAAAAGGCTTCCCAGCAGAGGCACGACAGGGTCATTTGTGAGAAGTCACCTGATTGGCCAGGAAGGAGAAAGTGGAGAAAGAGAGGCAAGGTCTTTCCAGTGCCCATCTAGCCATAAGCATGGCCTGGGCTGCCTTCTGAAGGAAAGGACCGTCAATGCCCTGGGGCACTAATGCCAGGGGAAGAAGTAAGGGAACCCAGATGTCCCTCCCCCAACACAGGTCTCCCTCCCCAAGAGGCTGTGGGACTGCAGGGGAGAGGGTTTTGAAGCAGAAAGAAAAGCTGCCTCCAGCGCTTTTCTATTACTAAGGCTTTGAAGTTTGTTTTCAGTAAACTCCAGCCCACATGGCCTACAGGCATCTGGGGTGTGTGTGTGTGTGTGTGTATGTGTGTGTGTGTGTTTTCAAGCTGAGTTTCATTAGGACTTTCAAGAGCCCTAGGCTCTGCCTTCACTGGCCCCTTCCAAAATATTTAACAATATCTTTAATAAGTACATTGGTATAAAGACAAATATAATCCAAGTTGGATTATATTGATTTTTTTCTTTTAATTTTAAAAGAAATGAAAACACTATCGTGGATCCCAAAATGTGTTGTGGGCCCTCAACACTGCGCCTCCTGTACCTAATGGATAAGTCAAACCTGTGTGGAAGAGGCCCCAGGTGGAGGTGGGGAAGGGCAAAGAGGCAGAGGGTGTGGGCAAGCCTCACCTCTTTCCTTGGTCATTCCTGCCCCCAGTGCTGGAGGACAAGATCCGCTTCTCCTTGGGACCCTGAGAGGAGAGAAAGGAAGGATTTATGCATGGCTAAGCTTTTGCTGGTAGGAGCCTCAACCCCCTTTTGCAGCTTTGGCCAGGCAGGGGAGTAACTTTGGTGATACGGTTCAGCTGTGTCCCCACCTAAATCTCATCTAGAATTGTAGTTCCCATAATCACATGGGAGTGGGAGGTAACTGAATGATGGGGGCGGTTACTCGCATGCTGCTGTTCTCGTGATAGTAAGCTCTCATCATATCTGATTATTTTATAAGGGGGCTTTCTCCCTTTTGCTCGGGACTTTTCCTTGCTGCCGCCATGTGAAGAAGGATGTGTTTGCATCCCCTTCCGCCATGATTGTAAGTTTCCTGACGCCTCCCTGGCCATGCTGAACTGTGAGTCAATTAAACCTCTTTCCTTTAAAAATTACCCAGTCCCGGGTATGTCTTTATTAGCAGTGTGAGAACAGACTAATACACTTGGTCACTAGAAAACCCTCCGGTCCTTCCCACTGGCTGGAGCTCTAGCTATGATTAGTCTGAGCCCCAAGTCAGGGAGTGGGAAGAAGAACCTCAAGCTTAGTAGTTAAGGAGCATGAAATTTGGAGTCAGGCAGGCCTGGCGTAAGTCCTAGAAATGCCACTTGAAAATGCAGTGTGACTCTGGATAAATGACTACGCCTCTCTGAGACTCAGTTTCTTCATATGTCAAGTGAGTGGTTATAATACCTACTTAAAGGGGATTATAAATATTTGTTAATAAAAAATACTCACTTTTTTAATAGAGTACTTCTTATGGGCTAGGCCTCATACTAAGTGCCTTCTCATTTCTAAGTTAATCCTCACAATCACTCTGAGATGTCTACTAGTATCATCACCATTCTCTGGATGAGGAAATGGGGGCTCAGAGAGACTCTATTGTCTTAGTACTTATGAGCATGGACTCTGAATCTGGATTTCTTGGGTTCAGTTCCTAGACCTACCACATACTAGCTGTGTGACCTTACACAAGTCCCTTAACCTCTCCATTCCTCATATCCTCATCTGTACAGAGATCATAATATAATACCAACCTCAGGGGTCACTTTGAGCGCTCAGAACAGCGTCTAGCACATGGAGAGCACTATATAAATGCGACCTTTCACGAGTATAATTATAATATTGTTATATCTTAGAACATTCTAATTCATTTGTCTCTAAGGCTGTTACAGCTAGAACCAGGACCCCAACCCAGCATAGCCTCCAAAGCCTGTACTCTTCATCACACCTCATGAGAGTATGAAGGAAGGTGCCTGACACAGTGGTGGACATTCAGTAAGAAATGGTAACCAGTTGCCTTTAGCACTATATTGCCCAAAGCCACATTTGTGGCAAGACTAGGTCTCAAATTCCTGACTTAGTGCTCCCTGTATACCATCAGACCATGTCCTTACTGTTCAGGGGGCTGCTCTGAATCCTGAGTGCTCTGGAATGGGGAGGCCAGGGCAGGTGTATCTCACTGAGACACTGTACTTCGCGAAAACCAGTATTATCAGTGGCACCTTCAGAGCCTCTCTTCTACCATCCTGGCCCCGGAATGGCTTCTTCCCAAGGGGACAAGGAGTCAGGTTGTAATTTATGGTCCATTCTCAACCTATAAATCCCAGGCTGGAGTTTGAACCTAGATCTAGAATTCTGGCTCCTACCATGGCCCCAAGCTGAGGCAGCCATTCAAACGCCTCTTCCACTGACCTGGGCTGAACACTCACTGGATGCTACCAGTCTGCTGGGGAGGAAGGAGGGTAGGGTAACCAGACCATTCCAGAAGGAGAACCAAAGCCAGAGGATAGTTTTGGGCTTTCTCCTGTCTGGAATCCCCTTGGCCTCTGAGTTCATGCAAAGAATGTGCCTTTATTCTTGAGGTGCAGTGAATAAAATACTTCTTGGGCTAGTTAAGTTTGAGGTCTTATGTACAAGGTTGCTTTAAATCTTCAAGTTTCTCAATAATTGGCTCCTGTGTGCCCCCATCCCCCAATCTAGGACAGTTTCTTGGAGCAGTTACCCAGCCCAGGGACAGCATGTCAGTTTGCTGTCTTGTGACAATTCAGACAGATGGGTAGGGCCTACCTGGACTACTACATTGACAAAGATTCTGCAGCCACCTGTACCCTTCATGAGAATGCAGGCTGCAATCCATTAGCAATGTCTGGCACATGCACTGGAGGTGGGAGGGGGGTTGTATCACGTATTATACCCTTGTGATTCCTGACTGGCCCAACCCCTACTTATCAGATATAGGAGGGCCTAATTCCTATTCTTAGGAGCCAACAGCCTCCCAGAGACAAGGCCAAGACCCTGGAAGTAGTTAGAGAACAGTAAAAGACATAATGTCAGCTGGAGTAGGGAGGACAGTAAGACCCTTGGGAGAGGGAGATGAGGTGGCAGATGGCTTCTAAGAGAAGGTGGGCCTTGGGAAGGGCCCTGAAGGAAAGTTAAAGAGCAGGAGGTATGCTCCAGGTGGTGGGGCTATACCACATGGGTGGGGATGACAGGGAAATGTAAGATCCGAGGGACAGGGGCAGAAAGAAGATGGTGGGGTACAAGAGTGTTGCTGTCATAGAACGTGCTTGGACCAGGCAAGGGGTGGGTCAGGCACTGTCTACTTGGTCAGCACGTGTCATGCGCCGTGTGGCAGGCTGTATGGTGGGCTGAAGACTCGGTAATGATCCTCTAGGAGCTCAGTCTCGTGCAGAAGATGGAAGAAATAAATGTGTAAACAGCAAGCTTCTAAGCATTCTTGATAGCATCAAGGATGATGATGGTGGTTGCTGAGGGCACCCAGACAAGAAAGGCTCCCCTCCAGTAAATGAATGAAGTGACATTTAAGCTGAGACCCAAAGCTGAGAGTAGGGATTAGCCATGGGAAAGGGAGGGTGCCAGGCAGAGGGAACAGCACTGTGCAAAGGCCCAGAGATGAGGGGCTGGGGTGGTCATGGTGGGCTGCTGAGCCATGAGGCCTGAAAGCGAAGACACCCATTCAGTCAAAAGGGGGGCATGCCCAGAGGGGGCAGGCGTACCATGTAGTAATCGTAGAGGAAGCTCAAGGCTGCAACGCTGTCATCATCTCCATTGACTCTCATCATGGCCTTTGTGGCAGCTGTCAACGGGTTTTCTAGGTACGTCTTCCAGGCCTCATCCTCATTAGTGTAAGGGAATTTCTGCAAGTTGACTGGATCGTTCTTTAGCAGCCGCACAGACCTGAAACTGAATGCAAGTAAGGAGGGTCAAATTTAGGCTATCCCAGAGGAAGGTCCATGAATGGGCAGCTGCAGGCCAACGCTCAGGAATTCAGTTATTAGCTTTGAAAACATGAAACTGTCTCTTCTGCCACCATTAGGCAGTGTGGGGCAGAGGAAGGGACACAAACTCTGGAGTTGGATCAATTCCAAATGTTGCCATGTAGAAGCTGCTGACCTGGGCCTTAGTTCCCTCATCCACAGCATGAGGGCCATCATCCTGATCTTCAAGACTACAGAGTGGATTCAATAAAATACTTTCATAGTAGGTACTTATTCAAAGAGAATTCGTGTAAAGAATGGGAAATGCCAATGACAAGCTGCAATGTGATAAGAATAAAATTTCCAGATAACCCATCATGAGTTCTACTGAAGAAGTTGTCCTCAAGACTGTGAAAGGCACCGAAGGCTGTAGATCATTTCAAGTCTGGGAGAAAGCGTGGTCTATGACAGAGACAGCCAGGGCAAGGAAGCCCTTAGGCAGAACCTGGTCTGGGAAATGCCATTTCAGACCAATTTTATTATAGAGTTTCGAGCAGCTGCTCAGAAGCCAGGAACTGGAGTTGAAGGCTACAAAGCACACAGAGGCAGGCAGGACCCAGGTAATGGTGCTGAGAAGCTTGGACAAATACAAGGCATTATATCGCTCGAGAGACAAGCCACAAGGGCTCAAAGGAAAGAAATCAGGAAAGGCTTTCTGGAGCAGGCAGACATTTTAGTTGGGGAAACTCAGCACAGGGGATTATTTCACTCAGCAATCGGGGGAAGGAACAGGGACCTAACACAGAAAAATAATGAGAATGGTAAAAATAATAGCTACTCTTTATTGAACACTGACCATGTGTTAGGCACTAGCTAAGCACATTTCATAAATTACCATGTTACTTGAAATAACCCTGCAAGGCAGATACTATTATTATTCCTATTATACAGTGGAGGAAACTAAAGCTCAGATAAGTTGAGAGTTGTCCAAGGTCCCAGTAAGTGAGTGGCCCAGAGGGGATTCAAGCTCCTTCAGGGTGATGCAATGGTACAGAATAATGTTCTCAAACTTTAGCTGCATGAGAATGGCTTGGAAGGCTTGTTAAAACACAGATCGCTTTCACAGCAGGGTGACTACAGCAAAGAACAATGTAGTGTATACGTCAGGATACCTAGAAGAGTAGATTTGTAATGTTATCATCCCAAAGAAATGATACATATTTAAAGTGATAAATATGGCAATTATCCTGATTTGGTCATTATACAATGTAAAGGTGCATTGAAATCTTACACTGTACTCCATAAATATGTACAATTATTATGTGTCCTTTATTTAAAAATTAATTTAAAAACACACAGATTACTGGGCCCCACCCCCGGGGTGTATGATTCACTGGCTCCGGGTGGCTGAGAATGTGCATTTCTAGCAACTTCCCTGGTGCTGCTGATGCTGGTAGTCTGGGGACCACATTTTGAGGAATCACTGGTTACTGCACGTGCTCTTAACCATAAACAAAGGCATAGAAGCAGAAAAGTTCTGGTTGTGTTCAATTTAGAGCAAAGAGTGTATGAAGATGGGATGGTCCAGGCTATGAAGAGAGAGCCCCAGTGATGAAGTGGGCACTGACTGGTCTCCTGGTTTCCCAGTGCCTCCCTTTCTACATGGGCCAGGCAAAATCTCCCTTGTTAGGAACCTAAGAACAAGGCCGGCTGCCACTTACTATGATGCATATGAATGTTCTGCGTTCATTAGCCCTGCTTCTTACAAGGACAGTACAAGGTAAGGATCATTTGTGTCTGTTAAGGTAAAGGAACCTGTGTCTTGCAGAGAACAAGAAAATGTCCAAGATCATCCAGCTGGTCCATGAGACAACCAGGATTTCAACTCAGCCTTATCGAGCACAAAGGCACACACTTGCCACTCGGCCACACTGCTTTTCCGTTGATGCAGGGGCACAGTCTTTATCACAGCAGAAAAATGTGTTTGTGGTAAAACTGCGGCACAGTGGCAGACTAGTGGGTGGGCAGAGACCCCTATAATCAGGTGCATGAAGTACCCTCCTGCTGCCAGGCCACTCGGGCCCATATCCTCAGACTGCAGTGGAAACAGCCGGCCAGGCCATACCTCAGCACACAGGAGATGGCAGCTCTCCCAGCGGCTTCATCCAGGACAGCGTCTCCCATCCCACCGGCCCCGAGGTGTGAGGAGTTGGGCTCTGAGAGGAAGGGAGGTGGAGCTGTCACACAGGAATGAGAAATGACAGAAACTTTCCTGTTCTAGGGGTGCAGGAGGCACACCCTGAGTTTCTGTTGCTATAAATCAAGGGGCCTCAAGGAGAGGTGCGAAGAGGTCCCTCCTCATTGCCTCCTGGGCCTGGAGTTTAGAGGAGTTTACTGAGCAAGTCCAGGGTGACCACCCTCACTGTCTGCCCAGCCCTGAGCTAATGAGAACTCCCAACCAACGAGGCACGGGAAAAGCAGGGAAATGCCTGATCGATCCCACCCCCTGGGTCAGTGAGGACCACCAGTGCTTAGCAGTGTTCCTCATTTGTAAACAAATCTAATAAAAGCACCCTCCACTAACATAATGAGGATAATGCATCAGCACAAGAAAAATGCTTAAAACTGTGCCTGGCACAAAACAAGTGTGTAATTCATGCAAGCCATCACTGCGTTCCGGGTCAGCTCGGGGTGAGGCATGGAGGGGCTGCAAAGTAGTACAAGACATGGTTACTCTGCAAGTCAGTGGCAGGTCTGGGCCTGGAGCCCCAATCTGCTGACTCTAGGGGTTGACCATTATCAGCTTTGATGCTGAGTTATCTTACCCTTTAAAAAAGATAAATTTTAGAAGACAACAACAAAGTAACACCGAAACAAAAGAACAATGTCTGCTATTCACCTGGGTGGGTCTCCTGGCCTATAAGGTCTCGTCTATCCTGTTGGGATGTCAAAGTCTGATTCCTTGATAAACAGCAGCTTCTGTACTTTAAACACTTACCACTGGCAAACATAGTGCCATCTGTTTTTGTGTGTCATCTCATCTACTCCACAAATAGCCCCGAGAGACAGGAATTATCATCTCCTTTTATAGAAGGGGAAACTGAGACTCAAATAGGTGACATCACCTGCTCAAGGTCACTCAGCCAATAAGTGACGGAGGCTCAGCTTGAACTTGGAGCTGTCAGACTACACAGTATAGCGCTCAACCCCTGTGCTAGTCTCTTTTCTAGATGCCTTTCCTATTCTGGAAATTTCCCTTCTCAAAACACATTGAACTAATTCTCTGCTGCAAGGCAGAAAGGAATTTCCCACCCACACAAGGCAGGAGGAAGGTGGCAAGATGATGACTGTAAGAGTTTCTGGTCAGGGGCTGGGAGTCCCAGTGCCCTGGTTCCCATACCTGCTCCTGCCACCAATAACCTCATGTTCTAGAACCAAGCATTTGGCTTCTAGAAAGTCTTAATGGATAAGGTTAGTATTGACTTGTGTGTGGAATCCTAAAATCCAAGAACTTTTGGCTCTCTGCTCTCTTAAAGATTACAAATGAGTATTGAGGAGCCAGGAGGTGAGAGAGAGGGGAAAAAAAAAAACAAGTTGTCCCAGGAGCTGATACTGGATCAATGTGAAAAGAGTTCTAAGAAGCAGTGAGTCCTACTCATGGGTGATAGGGCCAGAAGAAAGAGGGAAACCAGGGGACTCCCAACCTATGAGGTCAGCTTCCCCGGGGCCTCCACAGATTCTCTGTTGGTGTCCCTGTCCAAGTCTGAACTAAACTATCAGAAAGTGAAAAGGAAATGAGGGAGGAGGGAAGACCTGCCATGGACAGCCTGCCATCAGATCTCTACCAGATACAGCACACCAGAACCTGCAGCACCATAGAAGGAGGCAGCACCAGGGTCACAGTGTATGGGTGTGTTAACTACATGTCCTTGGGTAAGGCACTTAGCCCTTCTATTTCCTCATCTGTTAAATGGGTCTACTGAGTGTCTTCTGTGCGCCAGTGTGCCAGTCAGGGACTCTTCTGGGCACTGGGAATCAACTAAAATGAGACAGATAAGTCTCTGTTTCCTTAGAACTTACAATCTAATTGGGGAAGACAGACCATAAACAAGTAGGTAAATTAGTTATTTTTAGTTAGTAATAAGTGCTGTGAAGAAAATTAACATAGTAAGATAATGGAGAGTAATTAGGGGTGGCTAGTTTAGAGTAAGGTTTGTCTCATGGGTTGTTAGGAAAATGAAGTACATTAAGGTAAGAAATGTGTTTAGCCTAGAGCCTGCCAGAGAATAATTGCTCAGTTAATAATAGCCATCATCACCATCATCATCCCAGAACCTCCAAATGGGAGTAAAGGGGAGACTCTGCCTGAGGTTCTTATCATCCCCCCACAAGCCTCCTGTCTGTGAATGGGGTTCTGTTCAAAAGAAAAGAGATAGTGTAATAACACCTTGCCCAACTTCCATTATCTCACAGAGCCTCCCAACATATGTGATGTGTTATTATCCCTACTTTACAGACCAGGAAATATACAACAGAGATGTGAGGTGATCTGTTGCAGGGGTCTAGGTGACTGAAGCCAGGACTCCTAGGGTCTGGCCTGGGAACTCCATGGCTAGCACTTTTCCAAGAAGGAAAAAACCACTACTTTCCACGAAGGGATGTAGGAGAGATTTAAAAAGCAATAAACCTGGGTGGCATCCATCCACGTAACCATCCATCCCTCATTTTCAACAAATATTTATCAAGTAACTACTATGTGCCAGAACCTGTCCTGGGAGAAAAAGATAAGGAGGTCATCCCTGCTGACATGGAGGTTGCATTTTAGTGGCAGCAAGACATACATGACCACAAAAACAAGCAGTTAACATTAGATAGGTGAGGAAAGCTATGAAGAAAAAGAAACAAGAGGACTTCTGACCTGCCTCAACCCAAGGGAGTGACAGATGTTGGTTGAGAAGAAGGCTGGAGGGGAAGAGGGAGAATGGAGATGAGTTGGGAGGACCTTGGACCTTCCAGATGAAAGGAAAGGCAAGATCAAAGGCATCTGCCTGGGACAGCTCCCAGAGCTTGTCCGCCTACTGTGTGCCAGGTGTGAGCCAGGTGCTTTGCATATGCCACCTTGTTTTAAGGAAAGCCAGCCCACTAAGGAGGAAATCCAAGATTTGATAATCCCTCACATTTGCATAGTGTTATATTTTTCAACGTGCTCACACATCTGTCATCACCTCTGATCCTGCAACGCCCTTGTCAGGGAGGGAGGGAAGGTATGACTGTCCTCGTTTGAGGAAAAACTGAGCCATGGAGAGGGCCACTGGCTTGCCTAAGGCCACCCAGCTGGTACCTCAAGGCATCAGGCGTAGAACTGAGGTCTCTGGCTCCCAGCATCCAGAACCTTCACAGAGCCGCCTCCTCAGAGTCTCCCGTCTGGCTTCTTCTCCATTTAGGAGAGAGTTGGCAACAAGATCAAGAGAGAGGAGCTCAGGGGTCTACCTGATAGGCCTCACTTCCTGAGGCCTCCCGTCCAGTCTGTGGAAGTGCAAATTGCCAGGGCCCCTGCTCTGGGAGGGGGGGATAGGACCTTTCCCCAGTTCACTGGCTCTCAGCACAGCAGGGGTGTGGTGCCAGTTGCTCCATGTCCAGTCAGCCTCAGCCTTCATGGCTCCAACATGCCTCATTCTGGGCACCAGGACGGTGAAAGTCTAGAGTGGTAACGTGGGTTTCATCCCAACAAGTCTCTTCTGACTCAAAATGCCCACTGCTTTCTGGCTGAGCTACTTAAAACCCCCAATAAGACCAAGGAAATGCCGTCTCAGCCATTAGTTGAGAACTTTTGGTATCATTTCCTTCTGTGAGAATCCTAGCGATTGAGGGTGCAGAGAGACCTCAGAGATCTAGTTCCAGAGAGGGACCTGCCTAAGGACATGAAGCATACAGCAGGATGGGACTCAGTAGTTAAACTACGGAAAAGAAAGTACTCCATTTTCCAGAAGGTGGGAAGAAAACCCAACACCAAAGGAGGTGTGTGGCACAGGGCAGATCCAGCGGGCTAGACCCCACTTCCCTTCAGCCAGAGGAGGAAGAGTCCCAGGGGCCGCCTGAGCTGGGTGTTGACACCCAGATACTCCCAGTCAATGACTTGCTAAAGACTCCCATGAGCCACCCAACCTCATTAACGGTGATCAATCACTCTCTAATCACCCACAGGGAGGCCCTGACACAACTGCTCACAGAGGAATCATTTTCAGTCAGCCCCACACACGATGTTCCCTGGGCACGACAGGGGTGCCCCAGGGTTCTCGTGCCTGCCAGTGGCCCATCTGGTTTTCTGGGTGTACAGATTGTGAAATGTGCCTTGTCACATGGGCTGGGGGCTCATTTGGGGGCCTCAATGGGGAAATGGCAGAGTGTAGGGCATGCCTCTGTAATGACTCCAGTTTGAATGCGGCAGTATGAACTCATCGTTATGGGAGTGGGCCCAGAGTTTCACAGACCTGGGTTCCAGGTCCAGCTCTGCTACTTACTGTGTGACTTCAAGCAAGCAACCTGACATCTCTGTGCCTGTTTTCTTACCTGTAAAATGTGAGGCAATGAGAATGCGAACCTCACAGAATTATTATGAGAGCTACCGTTCACTGAGGGATTACCAAGTACCAGGTGCTGGCTGACAACAACTTCTAATCATTGTCTTATTTTTTTACAACTTTGTGAAGTATTACTGTTGGAAGATGCAATGAGATAATGCAGGTAAAGCAATCAGCATAGTGCCAGCACCTAATAATGTGAACTATTTTTATTATTATTACTAATACGTTGTAGGGCAGTCCCCAGCAAATTGCACAACTCACAGCCTTTCTCCGGCCTATGAATTGGGATACCTCTTCCTAGCTGACAGAATCAGACCTGATGCTTGCAGATTTCCATTTAAGAGGAACACGCACTACCAGCTTCATCGTCAGGAGCCAGGCGGGCAAGCTGACGGTGGTCAGGCTCCAGCGGACACTTTTAGTTGCATGTAAATTATCTAGGTGCCCTTTCCTAATTATAGCAGAAACTCTCTTTCTTCGCTTTTAAAAATTCTTCTCTGTATGGGAATTTTTCCTTCGTGCTATATTCTCCTCTTGGTGTCTTATCTAATTTTCCTTACCGCGCCCCCCGCCCCCATCTGTTGTTCAATTGAGGTGTGAAAGAAGTTGAAATCCACCTCTAAACCCCGGGGTGCCACATCCCTTCACTTATTCACTCACAAACATTTACTGAGGATTACTCTGTAAATGACCACGTACTGGGTGCTGAGGACAAAAAGGTGAAGGCCACTGCCATTCATGTGGCTACACTGTTCTGTCCCCTTTCAGTCCCTGCCCTGAAAGTTCCCAATTCTTGCTGACCTTCTGGAAAAGCCTAGCAAAATAGCACCAAATAACGGTGAGATAGTTTCCCTTCAAGACTTTCACTAGGTCAGTTGTTCTAACCTTTTTAGGAGGCAAAAGGAATAGAGAGAGGGAGGCAGCCAGCCAGGATTATTTGCTGCATTTTAGATGGGAACGGTGAGTTCCAGAGAGAGGAGGGAAGGCAAGAGAGGGAAAGGAATGCAATCATTTAAGAGTCAGGCCTTGTGCCTTTTTATTCTCATACATGCCTTGTGAGGTGGCTATTTTTATCATCGTCTTATATGCGCAAAAACTGACAGGTTAAGGAGCTCATCCAAGCCACCCAATCTATAGGTGGCAGACCTGGGCTTTAAACACAGGTGTGATCTTGGAACTAAGCTCTCAGCCTGCTGACTCAGCAACAACACTGCAGGTCAATAGTGGATTTGGGAACCTCCTGCTTCCCAGTCCTCTGCCTGGTCTTCCAGGCCAACAGTTTTACAACTTGGACACGCATCAAAATTACCTGGAGGGCCTGTGAAAACACATAACGCTGAGCCGTACCCCCAGTTTCTGATTCAGTAGGTCTAGGGTGGGGCTGAGAATTTGCATTTTTAACTAGTTCCCAGGTGATGATGACGATGATGATGCTGGCCCACGGGTCACAGTTTGAGAACACTGTTCTAGGTGTTCTCTTTCAAAATAACGATTCCCTCTTCCCCCTAACGATTCCAAAGGTAACATAGGTTTGTAAAATACAACAAATACATAAAATGTGGAACCTACAGAAAAATAGGAAGAATGGAATTCATCCACATTCTTCTGCTCAGAAATAACCACTCTTAACAGTTTGGCGTATTTCTCTGCCTTCTTTTCAGAGTCTAAGCACAGAGGAAGCAGGGTGGCTTATGGCTGCTCCGCTAAAACACGGTTATAATCCCAGTGCTTCCGTGAAACCTTGGGCAAGCCTGAACCAAGTCTGGGTCCCCTCTTCGGCAAAACTGCATTTACACTCCCATCCCTCATTAGTTCGTTGGGAGGGTTAAAGAAGAGCGTGTATTTATCAAGGACTGGACACAATGTCAGATGCGGAGTCAGCGCTGCATAAATGTTGGCTGTCATTTTTGTTCTAACAGAGAAAGCTGGATGATCCCATTTGGGTTTCAGCCCTGTTGCCCCTCTTCACTCCTCCGGTGGTTCAGTGGGAGCTCTGCCGACCGCCTGGCTGCGGCCACTCACTGCTGGGACTGCGCGGCCTGCCCCTGGCCTGGGTCCGGGCGCCTGTCTGCTCCCAGCAGCTGGTGGAGCCGCAGGACCCCCGCGCAGCCCGGGCCGCCGCCGTTAGGGTTGGCTCAAGCCTCTCGGCCCAGTCCGCCAGTTTTATAGCCCGAACTCAAAGAGGGCTTTTAACTTTTCATTCAGCAGCAGCGTAGCCCCGACTTTTAATAACACACCTCGTGCACGACAAAAATTTGCTCCTGGCAATCATG
The DNA here is from genome assembly GCF_047675955.1 of Chlorocebus sabaeus. Classification (NCBI taxonomy): domain Eukaryota; kingdom Metazoa; phylum Chordata; class Mammalia; order Primates; family Cercopithecidae; genus Chlorocebus; species Chlorocebus sabaeus. The sequence continues at coordinate 112,741,472 of NC_132923.1, forward strand.
GTTTCGACCACAAAACCACAGCGGGGAGGCGTTCCTGGTTAACTCTTTCAGCGCTCCAGGCAGTCTGGAGCCGGCGCTCCTGGAGATCAGATAGACCGGCGGCGGCGGCCGCGGTCAGGACTGCGACGCTTCTCGGCCCCATCCCCCAACCGAGTCGCGCCTCTGCGAGGCTGGGGGGGAGACTCCAGGCGGCGGCGGTGGTGGGGCCCAGAGAGCACGGAGCGAGGCTGCGGGGGACGCTCCTGCCTCGGTGCCTTAGACCTACTGTGTGCCAAGCCCTTTTGCGGCGAAACTCTACTGGGCTGTCAACGGGGCCTGCCTGGAGGGCCGGGGGATGGCAGGCGCTCCAGCGGGGAACAGGAGGTCACCAGCGAGGTCGCCAGCGGCTCCAGTTCCCCGGGGCCCCGACGCACCTTCAGGAAAACCCGACGGCAGCCACCTCGCGGGCTCTAGCTGTTTTCCCGCGATACCCGGGCGGTCGGCGGCGACTTCCGGCGCCCACGGCCGCAGCCCAGGATCCTTTGCGCCCTGCTGTAGCCCGGGGCTGCCCAGGGCTGCGGGCTCCAGGCACCCAGAGCGCTGCGACCACATGAAAGGCCCGGCGCTCAGCACCCGCCAGCCACCGCCAGCTGGTTTCTAACTACACCGCCGGGGCCTCCATGCTTCTCAGGGGCCAGCCTTCGAATTGCCGCCTTACACCTGGGGCCTGCCCACCGGGCGGGCGCGGATGGCGCTCCCGGTCCACATTGGGGAGCTCACAGTTGTTCCTGCCAGGTAGGTGTTACAGACAAATGAGCAGACTGAGAGTCAGGGAGGACAAACAAATTCACCAGGATCCTGCTGTTGGTAAGTGGCAGAATTTAGAGTGACAGGCAAGTCTCACTTTTTCCACTATATCAAGGCCTGGCCAGAGTTGGCCATTCCGTGAGGGCCCAAGCTGTAAGCTATGGCCAGTCCTCTTTGGCACTTTTTAGGAGAATGCCGAGGCCGCAGCAGCAACAGCAGCTCAGAACTTGTAAGCCAAGCACCGGGTGTCCTCCCCTTATCAGGAGGGGCAGCCGAGCCCCCAGGCTCTGCCATTGTAATCTCAAATGGTGGCTTGGAGTCCGCCTGCAATTACTCAGCAGGCAACTGGTTTTCCCTCACCCCACCCCAAACTGAGAAGCCTCAACTGTCAGCGGATCTGACTTCAAATCCAAACCATTAGGGAGGAGAAAAGCAGGAAACCTTTCTGTTCAAGTAACCCAGCTTCAGAACACATACCCCCTAACGTACAGCAATGAATAGATTCTGTCTGTAGCCTCCGCAGTTTTAGCCAGCAAATTTAAGTGGAATGGAGACACATCTCAAAGATTTTTTTGTGTGTTCAAAGTATGGAAAAATAAGAGGTTCGGGAATGCTCATTGATTGGTTATTTCTACATGAAGGAACAATGGTGTTACTAGCATGTTCTCCACCAGCCTTAAAAGCAATCACTATTCTAAAGTTGTCAAATCCCCTAACAACCCCATGAGGTGGATACTACTGTTGGCCACAATTTACAGATGAGGAATAAGTGACTTGCTCAACATCACACAGCTGTAAGTGCTGGAGCTGGGACTTGAACCCACGTGTCAGCACCAATGCTCCTGCTCTTATTCTCATTGTGGTCCAATTGTCAATACATTGTCAACCCCGGGAAATTCATTCAAAAGAAATGTGCCTGTTCAACCAAGTGATTGTGCTGTGAACATGAAGAGCTGAAGGGCTAGCTAGAACATAGAATCCTGTCTGCAATCAGAACCTGGCACTGCTCTGCCCACAGATCTTCAAGTTCTTAAAACAGTCTGTTGAGGAGCAGTTAGGAAAAAGATGGTACAATCCTTGCCTCTGCCCACTCACCTCTGAGGGTGGCAGGAAAAGGAGAGCCTATGTTTAAAGGGTTCCGGCTTCTCCTGCCAGCAACCTGAACCCAATCTAAAGCAGTCTAGATCCCAGCCTCATCCCACCTTCTCTAAGGTCTGGACCCCAAGAAGGACACCATGGTGAAGATGAGCATCAGTCAGTCAGGATCTTAAATCTCAGATGTGGGCAGGAAAGCACATGCATCCTGCCAGCCAACAGAGGTGACCTACCAAAAATCCCTTCTCAGCTTCCCCAGCCTTAGAACTGCCTCTGAATAAGATGAACCACATTTTACTGAATGCATCTTTAGACCATAGCTTTACGCTAAGCATTTTACAGCATTTATCACACTTAACTCTTTCAAGAATTCTACAAAGCATTCTTGTACCTGTTTTCCAGATGAGGAAAATGAAGCCCAGAAAAATTGAGATCACCCAGGGACAGAGCCTGGATTTGAACTTAGGTCAAGCCCACTACAGAGAGTACACATGCTTAACCACCACACTGTAACCTTCCCACTTGGGACTGTTCCAGCCCACTAAACAAGTCCCTTTAGAGAAACTCAACTCTGCCTAAGACAGCTCTTAGAACTACCTCAAAGAAGTTCCTTTTGGCAAGAAGATAGAAAGCCTCGATGGGACTGGGATTGTCTGATTTCCAAGGCCCCTTCAGAGGATCAAAAAGTGGTGCCAGAAACCTTCACAGTTTCAGTCTTGTGTTTCCCTGCCTGGCTCGAAACTGCTCAGCAAAGAGAATGAGAAAAACTATTTTCCCAGGGAAACACTCACCTCTAGCATGAGACTGGGGCTTGCCTTGACACGCCAAAGAAAGATCGTCAGCCCATTCATTTACCCTTACAAATTGCTCTGTGAATCCCGGTGCCGGCCTCCCCGCTCTTCCCCCTCCAGGAAACCCCATCCAGCCTCCACGCCCCGAGAGCGGCAGGTATCCACCGATGTTTACTCACTCAAGTTCATTCGACATCTTCCTGCTCCCAGGCTCCGACGATCAGCACTGAGGTTCTGCTGACCGCTTGTCTCTAATTCTTGCCTGACACAGACATTCTCTGCCCAGGGAAGTGTTTGATTTATGTTGAGGTTTGGGTGTCGAGATTTTGCTGACAGGTAGGTTCCCAGCAGCGCTGGCGCTGATTGGCTACAGGTACAGGTGCCCGCGACTGGAGGTATACCTCAACAGGTGCAGCTGTTAACTCTTAGCCCGCCGAGGAGGGCGGAGCTATGGGGGACTGGCTGGGTGGAGCTGGCCAATTCCTTCCTTGGTGAGGGGGTGGGGGGTGGAGATGAGGGAGGAGGGATGGAGAAAAAAATGTTGGAAAGAAGCAAGATAACTAGAGGAAAAGTACAGGGACAAACAGATAACCTGGCTTAAAGGGAAACTTGATTCCTGTTTCTAGTGGTCCCAGATACCCAGAAACATCCCCACCCGCACATTTCTTTGCCCCCTCCTTCTGTACCACTGGGGAATTCTCGAAGGAGAGAGAAACTTTTCCCGGGTAGATCTTTGTATAAGTTCCCTTTTTTTCGGTTTCCCCTTTAAGATAATACTTATGAATAATCTTTTACAGTTACTCAAGTGACTTCTTTTGGTTCTTAGAGTAACCCACTGTGATAGATTTATTATCGCTTCCCCCTTCCTCTTCAACACACATTTTACAGATGAGGGAGGAAACGGAGGCCAGAGAGGCAAAGCGCCTTGCCCAAGGGCACAGCTAGCGAGGTCCCAGCCCAGATCCAATCTGCGGTCATCTCACTCCAAGTCTGGCTGCCCCTTGGGCTGAAGTCAGTGGCCTCAATTCAGCAGACATCCATTGAGCACCTGTTGTGTGCCAGACCCTACTCTGGGTTCTGGAGAAACTGAGGCCGGAAAAACAGGGTTACTGTTCTAGAGGAGTTTACAAGAGTTAAACAAGAGTTTATCTGGGCGGGATGTGTGTTGGTGGCAGGGGGTGGGGGAGTAAAGGAGACCAGGCTTTTATTGGGTGTGAAGGGGGTGTGGGCAAGCCACATACCTCTGCTTAGCACAGAAGGGATAGAAAAGTTGAAGGGGCCTCCGAAGCCTCAGCCAGCTGGTCATTTCACAGGCGCCAAGTGCTTCGTTCTGTATGGGGAACTTGGGAGAAATTCAATGCCTGATAGATGAAGTAATTGTGGAGTAATTGCTGTGAGCTGTCTTCTATGAAGAACAAGCTTGGTAAACCCCAGAATATCCACAAACACAAACAGGAGAATGTTAGAGCTTTTTAAAGAGCTTCTTCCAGGATTAGTTTGAAATTAAATCTAAGCCAGAGATCTTGGCATCTTTGTTTCCCTCTCTCTTTCAATTCTCCCCTCCCCCACCTTTTGGCAAATTATCTCTTTGCTCTATCTTCCTGGGAACCTCAACTTGGCCCACTCCTCTCTCTCTCTTCTCTGGGAACGGCAAATGAGGTTTCAGCTACTCCTGCCAATTTATGGAGGTTTTTCAGGGTAAAGTGGGAATTCAAAGGAGCCCTCTTGGGGTGGGGTCAGGGCTCTGGAGAGGGGGTACTGGGTTTGAGAACTCTCGGAGGTTGGTTTCTCCCTGGAAGCTGTGTTGGGGGAAGCCCAGGGGACCCTAATAAATAATAGTAAATAATTGCTAATAAAACCACCTCCCCAGAACAGCTCTCTTCAGTCACCCTTGTTAATAAAGTAGACATTCAGTCACTCTGGATCACACTGCTGTTTGTTCTCTGCAGAGCCCTTATGACTTATGATATAATGTAATATGACCTATGATATTTTTCTAATTGTTTATTGTCTTTCTTCCCTTCCTCTGGAATGTAAACTCCATAAGAGCAAAGACTTTGTTTTGCTCACTGTGGAATCTCCAGTGTCTAGCACCTAGTAGGTGCTTCATATACCACAGGCACCAGGCATTGTGCCAAGCCTTTGCATGCATTGTCTCACCTAATCCTTATAGCAACCCTGGGAGAAAGACACTTTTGATATCTCCATTTTATAGATGAGGAAACTGCAGTACAGAATACTGAAGTAAACTACTCAAGCTGCAGAGCTAGGCAGTGGTAGAGCTAGAGCTGGGATTTAATCCAAGAGCAGAGCCTGGGTACCCAACCGCTTCACAGAGGTTATTGGTGGCCGAAGGGCTATTGGGTGCCAACTGTAACTGCAAAACTTATTGCAGTCCAAAGGATGGCACACTCCTCTGTATGTACCTGTCTGCCCACCTCTTGGAAGGCTGTGGAGTTTCTGTCAGCCGTGTTGCAACCCACAGGTGAAGGGCTGTGGGTGACTCATGCTGGCTGGGCTCAGGGGAGGCTGGGATTCCAGGTGGCGTGTCTGTGCTCGCTAGGCTTTTAAAAATGGGTCCTCTCCCTCTGCCTCTAGGTCTTGCCTCTTTCATCACCTGTGCCCATCTTCAGAGATCAGCAGAGACCCAAATCACAGGGCAGAGGGCTTCTATGTCTCCACACACAGGAAGGCCACAGAAGTATCCTGGATGGGATAGAAGGACTGGTGGTCTGGGCTAGGTAGGCAGGGATGTCATGAGCCAGTTTGTAAGGTCACCAGACCCCTCAATAGGAGTTAACCTCCTGGGCAGGAGGTACAAGTGCTGTTCCTTCATCCCAACAACCCAGAAATGCCAGGCCTTTAAAGAGATGCCCCCCATGCTTTGCTGCTGCCCCCTTCCTGCTCCCGTGGGGCTAAGCAAGGCTGGCACCTACTTCCCCTTCATGGATCAGCACAGCTCTTGGTTCCTCTGCAGAGGAGCTTTAAAACAGAACAGCTATTCCAAAAACAAAACAACAAAAAAAAAGTTTAAAAAAACATAAACAGAGACCAGCCAATTACATGTAACATAATAATTATATCCACAATAACGACAGTAAATAATGAGGGCTGCTGTTTAGTTAGCGTTTGTATTTTGCGAGCACTGTGCTAAGACTTACCTATGTGATAAGATAGTATTGTTCTGAGACTCACAGGCCGCCTTTCAAATCTCAGCCCAACCACCTACTAGCTACATGATGTCAGGCAAGTGGCTATAGCTCTTTGAGCCTCAGTTTCCTCACCTGTAAAGTGTATATAAAAACTGTATTACCCCCTTATGCGGTTATTGTGAGGAGTAAATGAGATAATGAGATAAAGCACATTATCTGTACCTGGCATCTAGCACTCAATACTTGTTAGAAAAGCCTTTTTCTTTTTCTTATTTAATTCTCATTTAAATCTAATGAGGACGGTATTAACCTTATTTCACAAGTGAAGAAACTGAGACTCAGAGGTTAAATGATTTGTTGGAAGTCAAAAGTTAGCTGGGTGCGGTGGCTCATGCCAGTAATCCCAGCACTTTAGGAGGCAGGCAGATCACTTGAGATCAGGAGTTTGAGACCAGCCCAGCCAACATGGTGAAACCCTGTCTCTACCAAGAAAACAAATTAGCCGGGCATGGTGGTATATACCTGTAACCCCAGCTACTTGGGAGGCTGAGGCAGGAGGATTGCTTGAACCTGAGAGATGGAGGTTGCAGTGAACCAAAATTGTGCCACTGCACTCAGCCTGGGCAAACAGTGAGCTTCTTTAAAAGAAAAAAACAACAACAACAAAAGCTAGTAAGTTAAAGAATTGAGATTTGAACCCACATCTTTCTGATTCCATTCTTGCAGGACTGGACTAAGTTAGGGAGTGCCCTGGGCTCAAGTTCTGCCTGGCCTCTGGCCACTTACTGTGTGACTGAGTAAATTGTCTCCTCTCAGAGCCTCAATTTCCCTCTCTGTAAGACCAGATTAGTGAATCACTATAAGGGTAGAGTTCCCTATGAAAATCATCTTGATTTGCTTTTCTAGATTACTGATGTTCTTTCTCCAGACGTTATGATCTGCCCTCTTGGAGGATTGCACAGTCCTTCATCCCTCCCCTCATTTTCACGATCATGCCTGTCCAGAAGCCGCTGTTCCCAAAGAGTATGACACTTCTCCGTGGCACGCTGGAGAACAGTAAAAGTTAGGGCCACTGTAAGTGAGCCCTGAGAGCCAGGGCTCCTCTGTGTGTCTGTGAAAGTGGTGTACTGAACGACGACGGCACCGTTTACCAGACGGGACACGCGCTGCCGAACACGAGGACCCTGCTGACAGCCATCCTTTTCTAACACTTGAATGCTTTCTAATTATCCAGAACTCTTAATGCAAATCTGTTGACCTATATTCAAGTATTGAAAGAACATATACCCATATGTCAACAGTGCTTCTCTGTGGGCACTGAAATACTAGGATTTCAGTATTTTCCCTGTCTTCCCCCAAATGGGCTACATTGAACTTGCATTGCTTTTGTAATTAGAAATTCTATACAAAGCCTCAGTTTAAATGTCATTAAACCAAAATAATTTCCCATTGACAAATGACCATTGTGTCCCCATCCTTCCTGGGGCAAGGGCAAGGATGAAGAGAGTGAAGACTGAGTCCTTGCCCAGAGATCCCCAGGAGGCACAGGAATGGAGATGGGAGGCTGTCTGGCTTGCAGGCTCTCAGCAGTGAGCTTAGCTATCTGATCTCATTTTGATTTTCCAATTAAAATTACTATCATTTATTGAGCACTTAACATCGTAATGCTAGCTGTAGATGCTCTATCCCATTCCTACCTGTAAAATGGGGTCACATGGTTGGCCAAGTTACTAAAGAACGTCAGCTCTGAGGGTGACTGCCTGAGGCCTTGGACAAGCAACTTTGCTTCCTTCTACCTCAGTTTGTCCTCAGTGAAATGATTGCTGTGAGGATTAGATAACAGTGTCCACAGTATGTGTCAGGCACTATTCTAGTGCTTGACATATATATCATGTAATTCAAGAGGCCTGGAAGTAGCCGCCATAAGTATCCCTGTTTTACAGAAGACGTTAACAGTCCCAAAGCGGTGATATAACATCTAAGGTCACCTGGCTTTCCCCTTAGTGACAGAGATGAAATCAAACCAAAGTTGGCCTGATCCCAAAGTTGTGGAAATAGTCCTTTCAAGCTTCCTACTCCCTTTCTGGAACAAGGTCTAGGATAGATAAATAGAAGGGAGACGGGAGGGAGGGAGGGAAGAAAAGCAGATAGGTTGGTTGATAGTATCTGCAAGGCAGATAGGATTTGTAAGCTTCTGGAGGGCAGAAACCATACAAGGAAAAATAAATCTCACATAGCACTTGTCCTGTGTCTCAACATAATAGATGTTCAATAAATGTTTGTTGAATAAATGAAAAACAGATGAATGAATATAATCTCACACATTACTGACATTTTTGGCAAATTAAGTATTGCCTTCTACCCCACCCCCCACCACTACCCAAGGGAAGACCTCCAAGTTTGAATTCCTCTACTCCCTCTTATTATCATGCACCCATGACTTCATGTTTGTAAGTAATTTCCCATCATACTTCAGTGGAGTCAGCCTGGGGATTAAATTAAATGAGATATTGACATAAAATCTATGGCAAATAGGTACCCAATAAAAGATAGCTGGTGTTATAGGGGGCAACCAGCTGAGAAAAAAGGCCTCTCAGCCACTTGCCATTTCCAGCCCCAGTGCACAGCTAACTTCACAGCATTCAGCCCTCAGCCTCCCTTAGAAACAGTCCCTGCTAGATGCAGAGCTCTTTTCAAAGTGTTCTCCTGTGCTTCGTCTCCTCTGATCCATACAGCTGCCCCCGGAGGAGGGGACAAGAGTGCATGGTTGGCCCCATTTGTTAGACAGGTTCAGAGAGAGTGCCCCTGGTTACATGTAGAACTTTGGATTGACCCTTGCCTTCTCGGACAAAGCATCACCCTAGATATAATTATGGGTCCTAAGGGATCACAGAAGTGCTGTCCTGGGCACTCACTCAAAGCTCATTAAAATATTCTGTAGCATTTCATTTGAGCGTTCAACATTTAAAGTAAAAGCTTCATTATAATGTTCTTCAGCAGAGGGATAGGTCACACACCCTACACAGAGAATATGACCCTTTTTTTTTTTTTTTTTTTTTTTTTGAGACGCAGTTTCGTTCTTGTTGTCCAGGCTGGAGTACAATGATGTGATCTTGGCTCACCACAACCTCTGCCTCCCAGGTTCAAGCAATTCTCCTGCCTCAGCCTCCCTAGTAGCTGGGATTACAGGCATGTGCCGCCACGCCCAATAATTTTGTATTTTTTGTAGAGACGGGGTTTCTCCATGTTGGTCAGGCTGGTCTCAAACTTCCAACCTCAGGTGATCCGCCCGCCTCGGCCTCACAAAGTGCTGGAATTACAGTCATGAGCCACCGCACCAGGCCATGAGAATATGGCCCTTCTTTGAAGGCATAGATGGACCTGGAAGTTGTGCCTGCAGAGCAGCAGGACATGAAAAGGGCAGCTCTCAGGCCCTTTTATATTCTGTACTTTAGATTGTTATCACAGTTCTTCCAATAACACCACCTACATTCCTTCCTGGAGCTTTCTTGGACATGAGGAATCATGGAGTCTAACGTCACCCTGAAAGCTCTTCCTAAAATAAAAGTCTCTGAAAGCAAACAAGCAGTTCTTTTTTTTTTCATTTATCCAGTTGATAAAGATGAAAGAAAATGCTAATCACAGTACTGGCAAGGGAAAACAAGCGTGCTCCTTGCTGGAAGGAGAGTGAGCCCGTCCAAGCTTTGGCTTTCAAGTTTAGCTCATCCTTTGATCTAGCAATTTCACTCATAGGAATTTTGTCTGAGCAAATAATCTTTGTGTGCAAAGAGTTACCTACAAGGATATGCGTCAGAGCATTGTTTATAATCCTGAAAAATTAGAATTAATAAAAATACCCTTCAGAGGAGATTCAGTGAAGTAAATTAAGATACCTGAATGTAGCTGCATGCCCCGCTAAAGTTTAAAAGGATGCTATGGAGGCTTCCTGAGTACCATGGAAGTTATTTACTGTGCTTTCAGTACAGTTGTTAGCAATTATGTGTCCTTATGATGTTCCAGGCACTGGGCTTAGTGTTTGACCTCATATTATTCTCACAACCACCTTATGATGTAAGTACTATTATCTTTATTTGGAAAATGAGGCCCAGGAGTGAAACTTACTAAGGTTATTTTCAGGGAGTTTCTGAGCTAAGTCTTGAATCTGGGTCTGATTCCCTACTTTTAAGTTTTCCGTTTACTCTACTTTTAGTAAATTAGTCCATTCCTCTTTTAAACATCCATTTATATGAATAGAGAAAACAATAATTCACCCCGGGGAGCGTTATGGATATTGGGGTCAGTGGTGATTTTTTGCTTTATTTTTGTTTCTGTGGACATTATTTCTTCTGTTAATAGGAAAAAGAAACTTTATTTAAAAGTAACAAATCAGAGAAGGCTTATCCTCTGCTCAGGCAGAGAAAGCAGCAGCAGCCAGAGTGCTGTCTTGAGATTCTTCCTCTGTTGCTAGGAACTAGCCAGATCAGGAGGCAGCCAGGGAGAGGGGAGCCGGGGAGAATGCAGCCTCAGTCCTGGAAGGAAAGGGCCTGTTGGAAAGAACAGAACCCAGCTGCCTTGGCCGCAGGTGAGCCCTCACCTGTGCCTCAGGCCCCAGCAACCCAACCACTATGCTGGGTCTGTCTTAAAAGAGGCCATTAAACAAGACACTGCCCACTTCCAAATAAAAGACAGCATCGTGGAGACAACGTATTTCTCCCCACTACCCCCACGGCAACCAACACTGAAAATGTATTTCCTCCTCTCTGCAGGGGTCAAACTGGGGCCTGGAGGGTTAAGATGAGGATTTCCTTGAAATGCTACAGAGGAAAATTGGCCAAGGTCTGGCTTGGACAGAGGGTCTTGGTGCCCCAGTGCTGAATGGAGTGAGTAGGTGGCTAGGATCAGTGCTGCCTTCCTAGGATAGGGTGGGGTGGGGTGAGGTGGGGCAGGGCAGGGAGGGACCTGCTCTGCCTAGAGAGGTTCAGATAGGCACAACTAATCCATAAGGTCCTAACCCGTCCTGTTTCTTAGGAGTGTTCCTTCAAAGGCTGCCATTGGTGTTTGTTTAGATCTGATATCACTGGAGAGGGTAGGGAGAGGGAGAGTTTTGCTGAGGCCTTTCTGGGCCCTGTATCCCCCCTAGGAAGGCAGAGGCCATGTGGTCAGAGGTTAAGTGCTCAACCTTGGGCCTTGAACATTCAGGTGAGGGGTTTTCTGAATCCACCGCTGGCCTGCTAGGGAATTTTTCAAGGCCATCAGTTTGGGGCCCTATGGTCCAGCAGTGGAGAAGAGGAGGACTTAGAAACTGTGGCCTGCAGGGGCCTAAGAACCATATCTTACGTTAAGATCAGGCCCCTCTGGCTCTTCCCTCAGGACGGTAACCGCTCAGAAGTCACCATCAATCTCCCCACCCCTCACTTGCCCCTGCTCACCCTTTCAGCCAGTGCTCGGACATGCGGTCACATTGCTAGGCGCATGCATTATTCATTTATCCATTCAATGAGTATGGAGAGTTATTTAATCATCACCAATTATAATAGCAGCTCTTGTCTTTTGAGCACTTAACTCTCTGCCTGGGTCTGTATACTTTACCTGTCCTGTTTCACTCAGTCCTTACGAGTGCCCACCTCTATTTTATAGATGCAGAAGCTGAGACTTAAAAGAAGCTATGAAACCTGATCAGGTCATGCAGCGCCAGAGGACCCAAGCTGGGATCTCAACCCAGGCTGTTTGGCTCCAAAGCCGAACTGCTACATTATGTTGCTTCAGCAGTCATTCAGGTAACTTGGTGAGGACGCGCTCAGTTCAAGCAGCTATGCCACAGTCTGGGGAGATACATGAATAAGGTATATTCCTGTACACAAGCCCAGTGGGGGAACCTTGATGAAACCCTTCTACTTGAAAACTTTTCCTTGGCTTGCAACTAGATGTTTGGAAACATTGTTTTGTTGTCAAATTTCATAAAATCTCTTGTGTTGGAGGAGTCCATTAGACTTCTCTAATTTCACCCTTCAGGTGATGCAGAAGTCTCTACTGCCGACTACCTGCCCTCACACACACATACACAGAAGGTGGAGCACATCTAGCTTGGATTTTAGAGCCAGTCTACGTGAGTCTGTATCCTGGCTCTCAACCCTTTACTACTTGTGTGACCTTGGGCAAGTCCTTTGAGCTCTCTGAGCCTCAGTTTCTTCATCTGTAAAGTAGGCATAATTTCACACTTGTGATGTTTTTGCAAGTAAGGTAACACATGCAAAACATTCAGTACCACTCTGGTGTATAGTTAAGACCTGATAAGCATCAGCCCTTGTCTTTTATCATTAGGGATGGGCATCTCTTGCCACCCCAGTGAAACAGTTCCTTGTCTCTTTCTTTGCTTCTGCCACCTGGGGCACTCAGCCCAAGGCAAATGTGCCTGATGATGGGGGTTAGTCATCAGGTTCCCCTGCCTCAGAGGATGAGAGCATGACTGCTGCTCTCTGCCCAGTCTCCTTAGAAATCTGATTCATGCCTTGCCAATACTCTATGAATATGCATACTTCACCTGCAGCCCTGTCTCCTTTCACAATGAGCTCAGTCATGTGCACCTCCTGGGTCATGTGCAGACATCCTCAGTATTACCCACTGATGGGCGCTGGAGAAACCTCTAAGAAGATGAGTCTTGATAGGCAGGTGACAGTGGCTTGACTCTCTAACCTATGGCTTTGCCTGTTTGGCCATATTTCAAAACTACCAGGGGCCTCTGAATTGACTGATTACCCAGCGTAGGGTCACAGTGTTCCATTTGGCTGCTCTTAGACTAAAGTGACAACTTGGGATAGCCCCATCAGAATGGGACCCGTTTGGGAGCCTTTTGTTTCACCCTCTTTCTCTCTCCAGTCCTTATGGGTTCCCTGAAACCTGTGAGGTGGTTTGGGGATGTTGAAAGTTAAGCCCCTCAAAGAGAAGTCTTATGCCTTAGATTAGTGTTAGTGATTACAAGCTCCGGGTTTTGAGACTGATCTGGTTTGAAACCTGGCTCAGCTTTTTGTTAGCCGTGACCCTAAGCTTCATAACTTGTTTCTCTGAGTCTGTTTCCTCATCTATAAATGGGATTAGTAGTAGTATTTATTTCATAGGATGGTTTTAAGGATTGAATGCATATAAAGCACTTAATTTATTGCCTGGCACACAGTAAATGCTCCATAGTGATTATCAATATTATGCAGCAGGAGAGACAGCACAGGACCGAGAGGCAAGAGATCAAGGTTTGAGTTCCAGCTCTGCTGCTTGCTGGCTGTGTGACCTCAGACAAGTCATCTTCCTTCTCTGAGCCAGTTTCTTCAACTGCGAAATGAATGGTTTGAGTTTGAAGGTCACTCAGGTTCTTTCTAACCGTCTGAGATCTGTGACTTTGAAGGTGACAAAAAAAGAAAACAAAGGAAAAAATAACAGCAGATGCCTTTATCAGCCAAGATAACATTTCATAAACCCCAGGGCCTTGACACCATCTTCAAAAGTCACCCCATCCTGCAGTTTCTAGGCAGGACCTTCTCGAGCAGATAGGGTGAATGAACTAACTGTTTGCAAGACCGCAGAAAGCTTTCTGGAGCCCCAAGGAGGCCTCAGGGAAGGTGTAAGGCTAAAAAGCGAAGCCTGCATCACAAAGGGAGCAGGCCTGAGAAAACCAGCTGACCCCAAACATCAGACCTGAGGGATTCTGCTTTTTGGTGCCTTGGGCAAGAATTATCCTCCACTTGACCAGAATGGATTAGTTTATGGTGAGGGAGGGATGTTGTCCCTAGAGCCTGGTGATGTCCCCATCTGTTGTAAAACAGGCCCCACCTGGGAAATAGAACATTATCTTTTTTGGGGCCTAGTGACCTCTGACACCCCCACCCCCTGCTTCCTGGCCCACTACGCAGTCTGAGTCACACCCAGCAGGAGACCAATGCTGGGAATGGAGGAGGCATTCAGCATCCCCCTTACTCACAAGAGTCTCCACTGAGTTATTCTTAAGCCCTGCTTGAACCCTGAGGGGGATGACACGGGTGGGATTTACAGAAAATAAAACACAATCAGTTTCAACTCGTTCTACCAGTTTTTGCCCCTTATAGTACAAAGTCTCTTAACCATCTTAATGTAACAAATTTCCCTTTACAGAGACAATGGGCTTTAGAGGAGTTTAGTGATGTTACTAACAAACATAAGTACCTTTTACTAAGGTCCTGGTGCCCAAGTGTTTCAGGTGAAAAAACCTGAAACATGAAAAGCCCAGAGAGGTAAAGTGACTGGCTCAAGGTAAGTGGTGGAGCTGGTATTTGCACCCAGATCCCCTGTTACTTCAGAACCTCAACTACCGCGGTGACTTTGTGTGCAAACCTGTCTGAAGCCTATTGGTGAAGCTCTGCCAGCTATGAAGAGGCACAGATCTGCCTGCCGCCTTTGGAAGGTTCAGACTCTTTTTCTGGAAGGCCTACCTTTTCATCCTTTGATGGTTGGGGGAACCGAAGCACAATGAGGGAGGTGAGTGTGCCATACAATGAGAAGACAGAACTCAGCGCTCTTCACTTCTCTGCCTGTGGGAAAGAGGCCAGTTCTAGGGGTGGGGATCACGAAGGAGCACACTGCTTCCCTGTCCTTGTCACATCCCATGGCCAGTAGCCATGTACTTTTTCCTCCTTTTTCTCCTGCCCAGCAAATATAGGCTCCAGCTGCAGCCACTTTGAAGATAAAGTTTCCTCCATAGGAATTCTGCAATACAGATGTCTTTCCATGGTCCCAGTTCAGCCCTGCACCAGTTCCTTTTCCCGCTGGGAAGTTTCTTTCCTCTTCCTGCTTCCATGCAACTGCGAGGCAAGGCTCAAGCACACTTCCTTCTCCTTTTCCTGTGCCTTCCTGTGGAAGGAGCTCCCTCTTCTTCACTGCTCCGGGCTTTTCCCTACTCTGGCCCAGCCTTACGGGCATTTTGCTCCATAACTCTTCTGGATCTGAACTGCTTTGATTTCTCTCAAGTCATGTCAGCGAATCTCACAAATGCATTCTGAGAAATACATTCTGCATTACATTCTGAAATACATTCTGAAATACATTCTCTCACAAATGCATTCTGAGAAATGCATTCTGAGGAATGCCTGAGATGTTCCAGGCAGAAAAGATTCATGCCTCTTCTTAGAAATGAACAAGGCATAGTCATCAAGCCTCTGAAAAGTCCTGCAGTCAGGAAACCTACTTTGTTTGTTTTTCAACCCAGTATTTCCCAAACTGAGATGGCCATGATTTCATTTCCTCCATCCCCACTGAATCCTATAACAACCTGCAGAACCAGTGATCCACTGTGGAACACACTTTGGGAAACACTGTCCCCAGCCCTCCAAGAAGGCATAGAGTTGACCTTGCCTTCATTTATTTAAACTCTTCCTGTTTCTCTGGGCTATTTACTTATTATCTCACATATAAAATAATCTAAGGTGATACCTGCCCAATTGGGTTTTTAGAAAAGACATACCCAATGGGAATGAAGATTTTCTTAGCAGGATTTGATGAGCCCACTACTAGAAAAAAAAGGATTTCCCAGAATTTTGGGGTGGGGAGAGAATTTGATACAACCAGCAGAGGCTGGGTGCAGTGACCCACGCCTGTAATCCTAGCACTTTGGTAGACCAAGGAAGGAGGATTGCTTGAGCCCAGGAATTCAAGACCAGCTTGGGCAACACAGTAAGATCCCATCTCAATTTTTAAAAAAAGGAAGAACCAGCAGAAAGGGTTTAGCAAACTTACTTGTTTCCTAGTCAATGGATAAAGCCAGAGATGTAATGGCCAGAAACCAAAATCTAGAGTTCAGTACCAGATAAATACTTTTTGAGTGAATGAATGAATGAATGAATGAGCAGACTATTGATCACAAAGTTGGCAGACATCGTGAATGAATGGATGAACTAATAAACAATCAAATAACTGGTCTCCAGGCCTCCAGACTTTCTGAACTTCATTGTATCTACCTGTTGTGGCCACATACACATCTTCTCAAAACCCAGATCTCATCAGTCCACTCTTCTGTTCCCTGGCTGGCTCCCTGTTGCCTTCAGGATAAAGTCTACATGCCTTTGTCCTGGCATTGAAAACTCTGCAAAACAAAGCTCCAACCTAGCTTTCCATCCTTCTTTCTCTTCCCCACTGGGTACCCCTTTCTGTAGTCACACCAGTCCCCAATTCACTTTTATCTGTCTCCTTTTCTTTCTCAAGCTATTCCCTATACTTCATATTTTCTCCCCTGCCTCCATGGCTGCTTATTCAATCCTAGTGGTGCTTTCAGGCTCAGCTCAAACCTTATCACCCATGTTAAATGAAAGAAGCCAGACACAAGAAGGGGACATTCTGAATGATTCCATTTGTATGAAGGTTAAGAACAGGCAAAACTATTGTGGGGAAAAAACAGAACTGTGGTTGCCTTTGGGGAGTGAGGATTGATTAGAAGGGATTTTTAGGGTATGTCAGTGTTCTTGATCTTCATTCCAGTGGTAGTTTCATGGGTGAATACATTTTCCAAAATTCATTGAATTGTACACTGAAGATCTACATTTCTCTGTATTGTCAATTTAATCTAAAAATAAAAATCTTAGCACCCAGATCTCCCTGGCAAGAATTCACTACTTTGTCCTTTATTCTCTCAGTGCACTTTGTCTATACTGGCAGCACTTCGCTTAACATAGACTGCCTTCTTTGAGAATAATTTACGTGTATGTCTGTTTGCCTTCCCCACTACATAAGAGCTTGCCTCTAGGGCCTTCACACAGACACTCAACAAACATTTGTGAGATTGAGTTAAGGCCCAAAAGCAACAAACAACAGCAGTTTTCATGTATTAAGCACCTATTATGTGCCAGGCTGCATGCTAAGTTCTTTACACACATATTTAATTTTATAATATAAAAAAATATATATATATATATCTCCCATGAGTTCAGATCTATCTCATGAGCTACTCTGTATCTGAAAAGAGGAAAATATGCATAACAAATGTGAATGGTATAACTCGATTACATTAAAATACAGGCAAAATAAGTGTGTTTCCAAACTTTATGGTTACTGTGTGATTAAGGACATGTATGTTTAATTTTCAGTCTCTAATTTACATTGGTAATACTGAGGCCCGAAATACAACAACGTATAGTGCTGGAAATAGGATACAAACCCAGGACAGGCAGATCTCAAAGCCATCAAGCTTGAGTACCTCCAAAGTGGCATCACATAAATCTAGGAAAAACAAAACAAAACAAAACAAAAAAACCTTGTGAGATCTTTCTGGCCAAGAGACTGGAAAACAGCAAGTCTTGAAATTGAAAATGTGTGTAAAGTGTGTATATGAAGCACGCCCTGAGAAGAGGCTCTCTGGGAGCTCCCCAGGCCTCCAGGTGGGTGGTTAGCAAGAGGAGGACTTGAGTTTATGATCCTAACTGCTCCATTTAGCAGCTGTATAACCTTGAACAAGTTATTTAACCTTACTCAGCCTGACCGCTCTCCCACTTGCAAAACTGGTGTAATAACAGTGCCTACCTCATGGGGTTTTAAGGGAAGATTCAATGAAATAATGCATATAAACCCCCCAGCATGTGTAAGTACTCAGGAAACATTCATTGTAGTTTATTAACATTTTGCTGCTTTTACTATGATTACAACCACCTGTATCCCTCCTCCGTGTCTTCCCTTACACCTCCACACCCCCCACAACGGTATTTTGGCCTTCTCCCCACGCCTTCCTTTCCTCAGGTGGTAGAAACCCAGCAGGTAGTTCTCTAACAGCAGTTGTGATGGACAGTTTCATAATGAACAGCTATCACAATAGCCAGTCAGCCCTGTGAGTACAAAAAGGGGTTAATTTCCTGGTGGGTAGTGACTCTAGGGATCCCTAGCTAATTTGGAGAAAAAAAAAATCTTTGTTTTTAAATAATCTTTGCCACCTGCTTTGGGCTTTCCTGCCTAACTCACTCTGAAATGAGGTGGTGGGAAGGCTTCCCACATGATGAATGGGGCCACTGAGCTCTGGGTGCCCAGCTTTGAATTGCTAGCGAAGACTGGGCTATGGAATTCAGGGCTGATGGGAAGACAGGAACCTGCTGGTTGGAAACTCGCCCTTTGGGATTTGGCTTGAGGGCTGGCTGGGGATGAGGGTCCTCCATTGGAGTTCTGAAGACCAGACATTAGGGTTTTCTGTCCTCCATCTGAAACAACCCTCTGGCAGGTGGAGGACTTGCCAAGGATAAACTCTCTTATATTTCAAGCTTTTCATTTTTGTGATTTCTGAGTTCAACAGGCCAATGTTATTTGAAATAACTTTTTTTCTTCTAATTACAAAAACAACCAATGCTTATTGAGAGGAAAAAAAATCAATGAAAATGCAGATAATTATAATGAAGAAAAAATTAAGTATTCATAATTCGCCATCCCAAGAGAACCACCATTATTCTCCTGTATGGTTTTCTTTGCCTATAGGAAAGCAATTACATCCGAGTTAACCGCACAGGCTCTCAGAGCCAAACTTCAATCCCAGCTATAACATGTGGGCTAGTCTCTTACACTCGGAGAGCCTCAACTTTCTCAACTGTAAAATGAGATAAAAAGAGCACCTATGAGGCTGGGTCCACACTGGTGGTCTCAGCTACTTGAGAGACTGAGGCAGGAGAAATACTTGATCCTAGGACTTGAAGGGTGTAGTGCGCTATGGTCACACCTCCAAACAGCCGCTGCACTCCAGCCTGGGCAACAGTGAGACCTGTCTCTAAAAACAATATTGATTGATTGATTGATTGATTATTTTTTTTTTTGAGACGGAGTCTCACTCTTGTTGCCCAGGCTGGAGTACAGTGGCGCGATCTCAGCTCACTGCAACCTCCGCCTCCTGGTTTTAAGCGATTCTCCCGCCTCAGCCTCCCAAGTAGCTGAGATTACAAGCGCCCGCCACTACGCCCGGCTAATTTTTGTATTTTAGTAGAGATGGGATTTCACCATGTTGGTCAGGTTGGTCTTAAACTCCCGACCTCAGGTGATCGGCCCACCTCAGCCTCCAGAAGTGCTGGGATTACAGGTGTGAGCCACCGCGCCTGGCTATTTATTTTTTTTGGAGACAGAGTCTTACTCTGTCACTTAGGCTGGAGTGAAGTGGTATGATCTCAGCTCACTGCAACCTCTGCCTCCTGGGTTCGAGCGATTCTCCTGCCTCAGCCTCCCGAGTAGCTGGATTACAGGCACGGACCACCACACCGGCTAATTTTTATATTTGTAGTAGAGACGGGGTTTCACCATGTTGGCCAGGCTGGTCTTGAACTCCTGACCTCAGGTGATCCGCTTGCCTTGGCCTCCCCACAAAAAATAATTTAAAGAGCACCTATGATAGTTAAGAGTTTAT
Organism: Chlorocebus sabaeus; assembly: GCF_047675955.1. Lineage (NCBI taxonomy): Eukaryota > Metazoa > Chordata > Mammalia > Primates > Cercopithecidae > Chlorocebus > Chlorocebus sabaeus. Next base: position 112,760,677 of record NC_132923.1, read on the forward strand.
TAAACAATTTTTTTAAAAAGAGTATCTGTTACAGGGTTGAAATAATGCCTAAAAATGACTACAGATGTTAGCTCTTACTGTAGAAAACATATATTCTTTTTCATCTTTTTGAGATGGAGTCTTGCTCCGTCGCCAGGCTGGAGTGCAGTGGTGCAATCTCGCCTCGCTGCAACCTCCGCCTCCCGGGGTCAAGCGATTCTCATGTCTCAGCCTCCCAAGTAGCTGGGATTACAGGCATCCACCATCACACCCAGCTAATTTTTGGAAAAGGCATATTCTTACGGAAAAAATGCTGCCACACTATCTGATGGCATTTTTGTATCCTGCCTTTTCTCCTCACTGGGTAACAATGTGAACCTCTGTAGCATTAAATATTCTCTGGTGACCTTCGTGTGGAAGACCCATGCCTAATTTACCAGTCCCCCATTGACGTACAAGGGTGTATCCAGTATTTCATTATCGTAACGCTGCACAAACATAATTATGGCTAAACCTTTGTGCCCAGCCATAATTATTTCCTTGGGGCCAATTTCAAGAAGTAGAATTGCAGGGTTATAAGGGTAGGCACAGTTTTATGACTTTTGATAACTGTTATCGAACTGCCCTCGAGAAAGTTTGGACCATGTTCCTTTCCCACCAGCAGGGAATAAGAGTGACTGTTTCCCTGCACAGTCACCATCACTGAGTTTTATCATTTTTGTCCATCTTTAAACAATTATTCTTAAGCAAGGGAATGTCTTCTATCTGCCTGATTCAACTGAGAACTCCCAGCGGGCAGGGCGGGAAGTAGTTCCTTCATCTCTGCATATTTCCAGTGCCTAGCACATGCTCTGCCCACAGTAGACACTCAAGAAATATTTGAGCTCAATCTTAGAAGCAGCCAAGAGTGATTTTAAAAGCACCCTAGACAGCCAATTCTTACTAAGAGTAACACTTAACAACTAGGAATTGTACCTGGATGAAATTCAGAGAATATGCACTGAGGAAGGCAAAGGCATTTCCAGAAACGCGGCCCTGATATTCAGATATTAATCAGCCAAGCGATACTTTCTGAGATCAGCCTGGGTTGGGGCTGCTTATCTGCCAATAGATTTGCATGTGTAATTTGAGATCGACTCCAGTTCCAAATACTTGGGGGAACTCTGAGCCAGGGTATCTGGGTTTTGCTCTGTCACCATTTTGGTGGTGGTCCAGAGCTCATCAGTTCGTCCTGTTGAGTTTGGTTTCTCCATCTGTTTAATGGGGAACATACTAGCATTTCCATCAGAAGTATTTTAACAGTCATAGAATTCTGCCTCCCTCTCCCTCCAGCATTTATTGAGGACATAGCCTCCTACCTGTACTGAAAGCAGGTTAGCATGGTGGACGAGGAAACAGGTTCTGGAGCTGGACTACTTGGGTCCAAAATCCTCTCTGTCACATTCTCACCATAGGAACCTGGGTTTGCTGGGAGGATTAAATAAGCTCATCTGTGCAAAGCACTTAGGACAGTGTTTGGTAATAGTAAGCACCAAGTGTTGGCAACAGTTACCTTATTTAAACCTTACAGTAACCCTGTGAAGTCACTATTTATTATTTACTCCATTTTAAAGATAGAGAAACAAGGCACAGAGAAGTTACACAGCTGGTAGGATAAAGCCAGGCTTTGATCCCATCTCTGTCTGACTCAGGACTATTTTCAAAACTCTAAAATGTTAAAGCTGGAAAACACCCTATAGATTATCTAATCCAGTCCTGTCATCTGACCCATGAGGAAATCAAGACCCAGAGAGCAGAAAGAACTTGCCCAAGGACACAGCAAAATAGTGACAGAGCAGGGCCTGGTCTCTAGCCCTGCTTCCCAGAGACAATGAAGCCTCTCATGTTGCTGCCTTTGCTCCCCCGCAAAGGAGAGGAGCACAGGAGCTTGCAGGTACTTGAGCAAAAAGTGCCTTGAGCAACTCCGCAGCCTGGCACAGGCCAGGTGCCAGGAGAAGGCAGTGTTGTCATTGGCCACTCCAGTTACTCCTTTTGTTCAATTAATCCAGCCCTGAGTCCCCTCCCAGGGGGAAATCTACCAACGCCTGCCTGGACTTGTGCTTTCTGCAGCTCCCCTAAGTGCCAAGGCACAGTGACTCCAAAAGTGGCTGCTCCTCCCAGGCCCTCCCTCATCCCTCATTCTAAGTCCACCATTGAGTGCAGGAAGTTGAACAAAGAGACCTGAGGAGGAAGGTCCCTGCCGTCCCTCCCCTACAGTCACACCTCCTCTGCTTTGTTTCTAGGCTTGTTTTTTTCAATGGTATATTTTACTGAACTCCATATACAAACAATCTTATTTTGGGCCGGGCATGGTGGCTCACACCTGTAATCCCAGCACTTTAGGAGGCCGAGGTGGGTGGATCACCTGAGGTTGGGAGTTCGAGACCAGCCTGACCAACATGGAGAAACCCTGTCTCTACTAAAAATACAAAATTAGCCGGGCGTGGTGGCACACTCCTGTAATCCCAGCTACTCGGGAGGCTGAGGCAGGAGAATCGCTTGAACCTGGGAGGCAGAGGTTGTGGTGAGCTGAGATTGCACCGTTGCTCTCCAGCCTGGGCAATAAGAGCAAAACTCTGTCTCAAAAAAACAAACAAAAAAACTTATTTCAAAATGTATTGAATATAAATAAATTATTGAGGTATTTTTATTATTTTTTCTGTAAGTCTGATTTACCCTTACAACACATCTCATTTGAATGCTATATTTTCAAGGGCTAGTAGCCAAAAAAAATGGAAACACCCAAATGTCCATCAGCTGATGAATGAATAAACAAAACCTGGTACAGTCATACAATGGAATATTATTCAGCCATAAAAGGAGTACATCATGGTTGAACCTCGAAAACATACACTAACTGAAAAGAGCCAGACACAAAAGACACATATTAAGTGATTGCATCTATATAAAATGTCCAGAATAGGCAGATCCATAGAGACAGACAGTGGACTAGTGTTTGCCTGAGGCTAGGGGTTAGGGAGGAATTCAGACGGTTGACAGATACGGGTTTTATTTTGGGGGATGGGTGATAAAATGTTCTGGAATTAGACAGTGGTGATGGTTGCATAACCTTGTGAATATACTAAAACCACTGAGCTGTAACACTTTAAAATGGTGAAATGTAAAAAAAAAAAAAAAAAGCCCAGGATGGTGGCTCACACTTATTATTGCAACACTTTGAGGGGCTAAGGCAGGAGGATTACTTGAGCCCAGGAGTTCGAGAGCAGCCTGGGCAACATAGTGATATCTTGTCTTACTAAAAGTTTTTTTAAAAATTGGCCAGGCATGGTGGCTCACACCTGTGGTCCCAGCTCCTCAGGAGGCTGAGGTGGGAGGATCCCTTGAGCTGGGGAGTTTGAAGCTGCAGTCAGCTGTGATGGTGCCGCTGCACTGCAGCCTGGGTGACAGAGCAAGACCCTGTCTCAAAAATTTAAAAATAAATAACAAAATGGTGAATTTTATGGTATGTGAATTACATCTCAGGAAAAAATATTAACAATAAAATAAATAAAATTAAGAAGTAGTTCTACCAAAACAATAGTTATATTTAATAGGAAAATCTTTTACACTGATTTGGTTTCTAAATTTAAATGTAAGTTAATTAAGATTATAAAATTTCAAGTTAACTTCCCTCATTAAGGCAGCCACATTTCAAGTCATAATAGCCATGTGGGACCAGGGGCTACCATAAAGGATGTTGTACCTCTGAGAGCTTACTGCCCCTGGACACCAAATGAGGTCCTGAGTGGCCATCCTTGACCACTCCCTGGGTAAGTCCTGAAGGAACCAAAAGCAGGCTGATAAGAGGATGCTAGAGTGAACAAATGAAACTATACCATACAGACCCTTTTTCTTTCCACCAAAATCCAGAATCATATCAATTACATCATTTTTTTCCAGCAACAACTCTATCTTATAGGTGAAGAAATCCATACAATGTCAAAACCAGAAGGAATGTTTGAGACAACCAATTTTTTAAAAGTTTAAAAAAGTACAATTCAGGGCCGGCGCGGTGGCTCAAGCCTGTAATCCCAGTGCTTTGGCAGCCCGAGGCGGGCGGATCACGAGGTCAGGAGGTTGAGACCATCCTGGCTAACACGGTGAAACCCCGTCTCTACTAAAACAAAAAATTAGCCGGGCGCGGTGGCGGGCGCCTGTAGTCCCAGCGACTCGGGAGGCTGAGGCAGGAGAATGGTGTGAACCCGGGAGGCGGAGCTTGCAGTGAGCCGAGATGGCGCCACTGCACTCCAGCCTGGGCGACAGAGCCAGACTCCGTCTCAAAAAAAAAAAGTACAATTCACTCTTTATGGCATACAGTTCTATGGATTTTGGTAAAGGTATGGAGTTGTGTCCCCTCCACCACGATCAACACACAGAATGGTTCCATCACCCTCAGAGGTCTCTCATGCTGCCCAGTTATTGTTTGAAGCTTTCGTTCATTTCTTGACTATCCACTGTTTACCAGGCTCCTGCTCTGCACTGTGAACTTTCTTTTTTTCTTTTTCTTTTTCTTTTTCTTTTTTTTGAGACAGAGTCTCACTGTGTCACCAGGCTGGAGTGCAGCGGCCTCGGCTCACCACAACCTCTGCCTCCCGGGTTCAAGCGATTCTCCTGCCTCAGCCTGGGACTACAGGCACAGGCCACCATGCCCAGCTAATTTTTGTATTTTAGTAAAGATGAGGTTTCACCATGTTGGCCAGGATGGTCTTGATCTCTTGACATCGTGATCCGCCCGCCTTGGCCTCCCAAAGTGCTGGGATTACAGGCGTGAACCACCGCATCTGGTCAACTGCGAACTTTCTTAGTCTGCCTAACCACCCTGTGTAGTGGGTATTCGGTTCCCCTTTGCTCAAGGCCACACAGCTCTTGGTGGCAGAGCTGAGATGTGAACTCAGATCCACCAACTCTAATCTTAACTAGGAGTTAACTTAGTAGTTCTTAACTGCTGCTGTCCAAGACTCCTTCATTTGCTGACTGCCCACTAGAGGCTGACTGTTCATTGAAATATTTATTAGCACCAGCTATGCGCTGCCCTCTTCCAGGAACAAACAGGCCATGGTCCCTTCTGGACTATGCAGCTTCTGCCCTGGTCCCAGACTGCTGGGGTGTTGGGCTCTCACCCACCTCACCAGGGGCAAGTTCAGTGGTACAAAAGCACACAGCTGCCCTCTCTTCTCCCTTCTCCTCCTCCTCCTCTTCCTCCTCCTTCTCCTCTTCCTCCTCCTTCTCCTCCTCCTCCTCCAGCTGCCCTCCCCTCTTCCTCCTCCTCCTGCTGCTTTCCTTCTCCATGTGCCAAGCCTGACAGCTTTCACCAGTAGAACTAAGAAGCCTCTCCCGAGATCCTTTTCTGTTAACAGTGAGCTAAGGGCAGGTCCCCTCTGTCATCCTTTTCCAAAGTAGAGGAAGATGCCCCACTTCACCAGCCCTCCTCCTCACCCAAGCCTTCCTTAGGGAGGACATAATCGCCTCAGAAGCAGCAGCAGGGCTGCAGGACCAGGCGCACAGGCGGCGGCTTGGAGGGCTCTTGCACAGACCACTGTGTTTTGCAACCAGGAGCAGAAGGGAGGCTCAGAAAACATCCCCAGGAGCAATGACCCTGGTGGCCTGAGGGCTGTTTCTCCCCGTCGCATAAGCAACTACTGTCTGGGGTTTCAAAATCCCTTTTCAGGCTTCATCACTAAAAAGTGTTTCACTCCCAAATGACCTGTTGTCATCCTCCTGATCGTCTAGAGCTTTTTTTTTTTTTTTTTTAAATAAACCCCTCCCCTTGCTCAAGGTGAAGTGATGCCAAGACTGTCCAGGCTTCGCTTCAGGCTTCCAGCTGAGGAAGCTGAAGAGATTTAGTAGCAGAAGCCTCATAAAGAGAGGCTTCCCCCAGGGTCCTGCTTGTTCCTGGCTCCGGCTGAGGAGCAGACAGACCAGAAAGGCTGGGAGACAGAGCTGGTTCCATACTCAAAATCCTGGTTGCCTTAATCTGGGTTTAAACAGCACATTTTGATAAACAGCCCCACTCAGAACTGTACAGTGTTGCTAATCCCAGCCTCTCAGGGTAAAGCAGAGGCAAGGGGAAAACAAACATTTTATGGCTGTGGAAAGACAGCCACTCCTGCCCCGTGCCCTTCTGTGACAGCTCTCATTATAGGAGAAGCTAGGCCTAGAGGGACAAAGGGGCCACTGAGTCAAATACAAATGGCGAACAATGATTTCCCTTTTTTGGTTTTGAAACGGAGTTTTGCTCTGTTGCCCAGGCTGGAGTGCAGTGGCGTGATCTCGTTCACTGCAACCTCTGCCTCTGGGGTTCAAGTGACTCTCCTGCCTCAGCCTCCGGAGTAGCTGGGATTGTGAGCACCCACCACCATGCCCTGGCTAATTTTTGTATATTTAGTAGAGATGGAGTTTCACCATGTTGGCCACGCTGGTCTCGAACTCCTGACTTCAGGTGATCCACCCACCTTGGCCTCCTAAAATGCTGGGATTACAGGCGTGAGCCACCGCACCCAGCCTAATGATTTATCTTTAGCTTCAACTCCCTGGGCTTTCGGGGCAGCAGGGCTGAATTGAAGAAGGCATAAAAGCAGAAATTAGCCACTGACCTCGAGATATTTTTGTCTGAATCTGGGAGACAATTTTAAGCTAAGCTGGGGTTGGATTTACCAGAAATATCCGGAGGGTTGCTTTTATTATTTATTTCAAATGTAATATATGTTTGTTGGAGAAAATTTTCAGAATTACCAAAGGCAATAAATAACTAAAAATTTAAAAACGTTATTCCACCATTCAATGTTGATATTTTAAAACCTTCCAACCTATTCTTTCCATAGTAGATTGTTTTCCACAAAAATGGAATCGCAGACAAGATACTGTGTTTTATAAGCTTGCTTTTTTCTTTTTTACTTTTTTTTTGAGATGGAGTCTGGCACTGTCACCAGGGCTGGAGTGCAGTGGCACAATCTCAACTCACTGCAACCTCCACCTCCTGGGTTCAAGTGATTCTCCTGCTTCAGCCTCCCAAGTAGCTGGGATTACAGGCACCCGCCACCACGCCCAGCTAATTTTTTGTATTTCTAGTAGAGACAGGATTTTACCATGTTGGCCAGGCTGGTCTCGAACTGACCTCATGATTCACCCAGCTCGGCCTTCCAAAGTGCTGGGATTATAGGCGTGAGCCACCGCGCCTGGCCTAAGCTTGCTTTTTTCAAAAAAAATATCAATAGATTTTGTTGTTATTAATGACCATATCAATAGTTCTTAAGCCCACTGGGCAAATTATTAATACTCTATAACTAGAAAATGGTTCCCCTACAGCGTCCTGGGAGATGAATATGGTTCCGCACAGTGACTTCAGGAGATAAACCCCTCCATCTTGTTAAGCGTGTCTGTTCAACAGTTCAAGCTCAAGATGAAAGGCAAGTGGCATGACTGAATCAGCACTTTGGCCCCACCGTGCCTGCCACCTGTTTTATGAAGCGTGCCAGTGTGTCAAGTGCTAAAGTATGAAAAGAAGGGTGTTGTTGTCAACCAGGACTTCATCCCCTCACTCCAGTCCTTCCCTCAGCCACCTCAGCTGGAGAGGCCTTGAGGCTGAGGAAAACGTGCCTTCCGGGAAAGCAACTGCACACACTGAGCTCAGAAAATAGGAAGCCCCCAAGAGCAGTGAATGAAACATTACTTTGCTGTCTTTGGAGACCAATTTCCAGGTCTCTCCATTTTAAAAGGAATGCAGATACAAAATCTCCTCAGTCCCGTGTAGCCGCATGGGTTGTGTTTGTCCCCTTGGGACAGAAAATGGTGAGTTGATGGCCTTTGGTGAGCAAGAGCCCCCCCTTGACCTGAAGCAGCTTCTATCTGCCCCTCCACCTCCCCCTTCTCCTTTCCAGTAAAGAAACCCAGTTGCCTGTTACAGTGTCAGACTTTGCAAGGCTGTTAACGACCTATAAAAGTCCAAAGACAGAATACTCCGGAAGGAGGAAACACTAATTAAGGAAATCCTGAATGCCCTAAGCCTGCTCATTAACAAGAGGCGCATAATAACAGCCAAAGTGGAGAAGCTCATAAATTACCCAAGGAAGCCCAACGCAGTTGGGAGGTGGGGCCTGGCCAGTGGAACCCAGGGTTCACTTCTGGGGTTAATGGAATCCTGGCTGGTCCCCGGGATTGCCCAAGGCCAGGCGTGGTGTTTCCTTCCTGCCTTGCTGGGAGAGGTGAGTAAGTTTGAGGGAGGTGATTATTCAGAGTCACCCGCAAATCAGGGCGATACCTGCTCTGGGCCACAGAGGGAAGTGGGTCACGCACGGGAGAGTATTAGAACTCCAAGCTTTGTCTTGGCGATGTGCTCGCAGATAAGTAAACAACATCCCTCCCTTTCCCTCCCCCTACTGGGCATCTTCCACTCCCAGTCATTTATCACAGGCTGAAGAAAACACATTATTAAAAAGAAAAGGGAGAGGCGGGGAGGAAGACCTAGGACTTCTCAAACCCCTTTCCTTCCAAGAGCTCCAGGCTCGATGCTATGATCACTGTGAGCTTCCCGGCAAAAGACTGACACATTCAGCTAGAGAGAAACCAAGCGACACAGAGGTTCACTGACGGGCTTCCGCCCCCCCAGCAAACCGGGGGATGAGTTTAATTTGCTTTCCATTAAAGCTCCTGCTGCTTACTAAAGATTTCACAACGTGTTGGCTCAGTATAAGCAAAATGGAAGCCCCATGCATGACTCAGCCCACCTTTTCATGACTCAGGATCTGGAAGAAATTGGAGAATGTATGATCAAATCTTACCCGTGGCACATCCAGTACGAAGACGTTTCCCAATGCCCTGATTTTTGTGTCTGTGTATTCGGTGATTTCATCACTCCACCAATAAAGCCTAACAGTATCAACAACAGCAAAAGAATGGCAGCTGACTCTTATGGAGCCTTATCCATCCCAGGCATTAATAGACGTTTACACCTGTTTCCTTCTCTGGCCCTCATGCTGAACTCAAGAGGAAACCTAGGCTCAGAGAGGCAACGTGACTGTGCAGATCGCACAGGGTGAGAGCCACAGCCAAACTCGGGGCCCAGTTTCCTAACTGTTTGACTGCAACCAGATTTTGGGGCCATATTTGATGCAAACTCAGGTAGAGGTTAAGATCATGGGCCAAAGAGCCCGAAAGTCCTTGGAGACTGTCTTGGCCACATACTTTAGGGTGAGTCACTTTGCTTCCCTGAGCCTCACCTGTAAGATGGGGGAAATAATACCATTGGTGAGGATTAAATGAGATTCTTCACATAAAACGCTTAGAACACTTGTAATAAGTTGTCAGTAACTGTAGGTTGCCATGGACTGGGAGTGCCGGCTTCTGGGGGCACCCAGGTGGGAGGGGTTAGGGAGGGCCCCAGCAGGGCCCTTAGAGGAGCCGCAGAAAGCAGCGCTTGTCATTTCCACAATTTCGATGAAACCCATAATTATAACCCCTCCTGCTGTCCCTGGCCCTGGGGCAGTGATAAAATCTTGCTGCTTTCGGGGTCAGGTCTAATCACCACATGGATGGGCAGGCACAGGGTGCTGTGGGAGATGGGTGGGGGACAGGTGGGAGAGGGCACTTGTCTCTGAGTCAGGCAGCAGGACACACCCAGAACTGCACCGTGGGGCACCCACCCAAATGGAGAGAAGCTGCTGCGGCCCCTTTCACAGGAGATCGCAGAGTGAGATTGCAAGCCCTAGAATTGCTGCCCAGGTTTTTTTTCTCCCCCCACCCTAGCAGCTCATATGTAACATGCTGAATTTGAGCCAAAGTCATATTAAATAACAGCTCCTCTGAATTGAGTTCTTACCGTATACCAGGCCCTAGGCTGGACATGTTTTATTTATATTCTAATTTAATCCTCACAACCGCCCCATGGGATGGTATCAGTTGGGTACACATATGTAGCAGTTACTATGTGCCAGGCACTGTTCTGAGCATTTCATGTCTATGACTTTATCCACTCCTAAGAGGGGAGTACTATTATTACTCCCTTTTTACAGCCGGAGAAGCCCAGGCACATAGAGCTAAGTAATCTGCTCAAGGTCACAGGGCTGGAAAATGAGGGAGCCAGGTCTCAAAGCAGGGCAACTGGACCTGTGCACACACTTAACCTCTATATTACAAACCTTCTTTACCCCACAAGCTACTGTTATTATCCCCGTTTGGCAGATGAGCAAACTGAGGCTCAGAGACCAGAGCCAGGATCTGGCGCCAAGACCCATGCTCAAATTGTTATACCAGACTGGCCTACACTCCGACTGCAGTGGGTCTTTTTTTTCTTTTTTTTTTTTTTTGAGACAGAGTTCTGTTCTTGTCGCCCAGGCTGGAGTGCAGTGGCATGATCTCACTCACTGCAACCTCCACCTCCCGAGTTCAAGCGATTCTCCTGCCTCCGCCTCCTGAGTAGCTGGGACTGCAGGCGCATACCACCATGCCGGACTAATTTTTTTGTATTTTTAGTAGAGATGGCGTTTCACTATGTTGGCCAGGCTGGTCTCGAACTCCTGACCTCATGATCCGCCTGCCTCAGCCTCCCAAAGTGCTGGGATTACAGGCATGAGCCACCGTGCCTGGCTAGTGGATCTTTTTTCAGTGGGACATGAATGATGTGATTTAGGGAGAAGAGAGGGGCAGAGAGCCCCAATGCCTAGAAATAACCACAACCGGTAGCCCTTACACCTGTAGGTGTTACTTTTCTTCTCATTTTATGTATGAAAAAAATGAGGTCCAGAGAGGTGAGGTCCCTGTCCTGCCAGGGAGCAAGGGGGCTGAGACTTGAACCCCTGACTCCTGAGCCGAAGCCCCAGTGCGTCTCTTCTTCCAGGCAAGGTGTCTGAAATTCCACTCTAAGAAATTCATTCTTTGGATCCTGAAAGTGTTTGGCCTTCAAATCATTTAAAAAGAATTTGTTGAGCAGCGACCTTATTCCAGGTGTGGTGCTGAGTCAGGGGTTTTCACACCGTGTTGTGAGACCCGGGAGCTCCAGAGCTCTGAGAGAGCGTCCCTGGTGGGTCTGAGATGGTCACACAGGCAGGGCTGCCCCCAGCCCCCTTACCCCTTCTGCCAAGAACTGCTTTCTTGTATCTGTTTTATATTGAGATACCTATAGATTTTGCTTTTGAAGAGAGAGTTCCACCACTAAAAATGCTTTAAAATCACTGTATCTGGTCCTGGGGACATAGAGGTGGTCTGTCATGTCCCCAGCCTCAAAGACCCACCTGGGACAGACAGACAGGAAAACTCACTGCAGTATAGCTTAGCAACCACCCAGGCAGGTGTGAAGTGCAGAGACAACGCAAAAGAAGTGATTTAGCTCTGGGGCAAAGGAGGGAGAAGGCTTTCTAGAGGAAGGGAGGTTGAACTGAACTTGGAAAGACTGGATTCTCTGAGCAGCCGAAGTAGGAAGAGCATTCCAGGTGGAAGGAACAGCATGGCCAAGGATTGTAGTGGAAAGTGTATTGAGGGAACCTGAAGGAATCCTGGAACGGAAGGTGAGGGACACCAGCATGTCATCATCAGCTAGTGGCTGAACACGGAGTAGGTCACTTTTAACCATCTTTAACTGTCAGTGTACTTATGCTGGGTCCTATGCTGGGCAGCGGGGACAGGATGTGAGCTAGACAGAGCTCCTTGCTCTCCCAAATCTCAACATCTGGGGTGGGGAGGGGTGAAGCAATTCAGTCCAGCCGCTGGTCAATGAAGGTTTCTTAGGGTAGGATGTTGGGGGCTGGAGATGATCAAGAGTTAGTTATTGAAGCCCAGAGCAGGGCAAGGCGCAATACATTTTAAACGGACGGCCAGGAAGGGCTTCACAGGCAAAGTGGCACCTGAATTGGACTTGGAGAGGTGGGGATGATTGTGAGAGTCGGGGGTGGTAGAACACATTCCAGGCCAAGGAAGGAACAGCAGCAGCAAAAGCCTAGACACAAGAATGCACAGGGTGTGAGCAGGGAACAGGGAGCAGCTGGGTTGGGTGCAGCATCGGGTACGGGAAAGGAAGTAGAAGGAGATCAAACTGAAAATGTCTGTTAGAGCTAGACTGTGGAGAAATGGGCAAGAGGCAAGCAAAGGAGTCCACACCCGAGGATCTGAGCAACAGGATGAGCAGGACACAATACCAGGCCTGTGTCATCACCACCTGTGCAGGGGTCCACCTCCTGAAACACCTCGGAGGGACCAAAGTAATCCCAGCCCAGAGGGCAGCCTCTGGAACCAGCTGCTCCACTGAGCAGCCACATGACCTTGAGCTTGTTACTTGGCTTCCTGGAGCGTCAGTCTGCTCATCTGTGAAAAGGGCACAGAAATACATCTCCTAGAATTGGTGTGAGAATTAAATTAGTTAATACACTCAAAATGAACAGAACACAGCTGGTCACATGGTAAATACTCCTATTATGCTAGTGCTTATTATTTAAAAGATCAACTTATTTAATTTCTCTCCTTTTCCAATGATGAGAAGGAGAGCTCTCCAGAGAATGAGAGCTACGAGAGGAATTCCATTTCATTTGTTTCTTGGTTCTTTCATACTTTGATCATCCAGTTGGTAGGTCAGGCATGCCTCTTATTTCCTTCCTTTTCCTCCCTTCCTCCCTGCTTCCAAAAATCCTTTTTTTTTTTTTTTTTTGTTGAGATGGAGTCTCTCTCTGTCACCCAGGCTGGAGTGCAGTGCACAATCTTGGCTCACTGCAACCTCTGCCTCGTGGGTTCAAGAGATTCTCATGCCTCAGCCTCCCCAGTAGCTGGGATTACAGGCACCTACCACCACGCTTGGCTAATTTTTGTTTTTTTCAGTAGAGTTTCATCATGCAGGCCCCGCTGGTCTTGAACTCCTGACCTTAAGCGATCCACCTGCCTCAGCCTCCCAAAGTGCTGGGATTACAAGCGTGAACCACCGTGCCCGGGCCACAAATACATATTGAGTGCTAACTCTGTTCATTGCTTTCTATTCTGTGTCAGGGAAGTTTGGGTGAGATGCCCAGTACACTCTAGGTCACTATTTTTTCAACTCATGGCCCTTCACAGGGCACTGATCTGTGCCAGGCCCTGTGCTGAGTATGGGGAATACTGATGTGTAAGCTGCTTCCTGCCGTGGACGAGTTGCCATCCTGGCCCTGTGCCCAGGACTCTTGAATGTTAACCATAACCCAGTGGGATCCATGCAAAGTAGTGCCATGGGAAGCTCAAGGGGAGAGTGGAGAGCCAGGGCCACAGCAGAGGAGAGGAGAAAGGTGTCATGACAAAGGAGAAAAGTCCTGATTTGGCCTGTGTCATGAAATCATTTTATTGCCTACAAATTTCAACATTCAGATTATTTTCCGAGTACCCAGAGAGGGGCTGAATGGGACAATGAATTTATGAAAATGATGCCAGCCCAGAGTTCTGCTGCAGACAGACCGTCCCCAAACCTTGGTTACAACCACCCTGCCACCCAGAGTATAGAACACAGGGTCCCGGGCCAATAATGATAATAGTAACAATGCACTTTTTTTGTTTTTTGCTTTTATGAGACAGGGTCTCACTGTGTCACCAGTATGATCATGACTCACTGCAGCCTCCAGCTCCCAAGCTCAAGTGATCCTCCTGCCTCAGCTTCCCAAGTTGGAACTACAGACATACACCACCACACCCAGCTAATGTTTAAAAACAATTTTTTTTCTAGAGAGGGGATATTGCTATGTTGCTTAGGTAGGTTGCTCTTGAATTTCTGGCCTCAAGTGGTCCTCCCTCCTTGGCCTCCCAAAGCACTGGGATTACAGGCATGAACCATATCATAATGGCCGGTTTTTTAGCACCTACTATGTGTCGGGCACTGTGCTAGGTGTTTTACAGACATCATTTCACTTAATTCTCACAACGACTCTGCAAAGGAGAGGAAGTCTAGTTGAGATATTGACACCCAAGGTCACACAGCTGGCCAGAGGCCTGGCGTGGCACCAGGGAGCTTGTAGAATGCCAAGTCGAACCTCAAAAGTATCACCAGTCGATCCTCATCCTTTGCAGATTCCATATTTGCAGATTTGCTTGCTCGCTAAAATATATTTGCAACACCAAAATCAATATCACGGGGTTTTCACTGTCTTTCACACACATGCATGGAGCAGCAAAAACTTTGGGTTGCCCGATGCTACATTCCCAGCTGAGTCTGAACAAAGCAAGGCCATGCCCTCTTGTTTCAGCTGTCATACAGTCAACAAATGTCATACCATGCTCTATTTAATTCTGCACTTTTCACTTTTTGTGCTTTTTTGGGTGATTTTGCTGTTTAAAATGGGCCCCAAGGCTGAGTGCGGTGGCTCATGCCTGTAATTTCAACACTTTGGGAGGCCGAGCTGAGAGGATCGCTTGAGCTCAGGAGTTGGAAACCAGCCTGGGCTATATAGTGAGACCCTGTCTTTACAAAAATAAAAAAAATTAGCCAGACAAGGTGGTGCATGCCTGTGGCTCCAGCTACTCAGGAGGCTGAGGTGGGAGGATCACTTAGGCCTGGGAGATCAAGGCTGCAATGAGCCGTGATCACACCACTGCACTCCAGCCTGGGCAACACAGCCAGTCCCTGTCTCAAAATAAATAAATAAATAAATAAATAATAAAATAGCTCCTAAGTGTAGGGCTGAAGTGTTGTCTAGTGTTCCTAAGCTGTGGTGTGCCTTACAGAGAGAAAATACATGTTAGATAAGCTTCATTCGTGCATGAGTTATAGTGGGGTCAATGTTAATGAAGCAACAACTTACACTAAATCAAGTGTGTTTAACAGAATCACACATAAAACGGGGTTACATATTGCTTGGTTGATGAAAATGTTGTGATCAGTGGCTCACAGGAATTTCACCTTGGATTTATCCTAGGAGCAATGGTTCTGTATTTGGGAAGTCAGTGTTTGCGGTGACTTTATAGGAGGAGAACTACCATAAGTAATGAGTGTCAGCTGTACAGAACAACACAGAAATTCTTCATTCAATGTACTTCTGTCTATCTCCTACACATGCACACACATACATACATACACATTTATACTTTTTTTTTTTGAGACAGGATCTCACTCTGTTGCCCAGGCTGGAATGCAGTGGCACAATCTACCCGTCAGGCTCAAGTGATCCTTCTGCCTCAGCCTCCCGAGTAGCTGGGACTACAGGCGTGCACCAGTACATCCAGCTAAGTTGTTTTTTTTTTTTTAATCAAGACGGGTTTCACCATGTTGGCAAGGCTGGTCTTGAACTCCTGATCTCAAGTGATCCACCCGCCTCAGCCTCCCAAAGTGCTGGGATTACAGGCATGAACCACTGCATCTGGCCAGTTTTTAAAACATTTTTTGTAGAGATGAGGTGTTCCTATGTTACCCAGGCTGGTCTCAAACTCCTGAGCTCAAGTGATCCACCTGCCTTGGCCTCCCAAAGTGCTGGGATTACAGGTGTCTCTATACACACACACACACATACACAAAATTGGTCAGGTGTGGTGGTGCACACCTGTAGTCCCAGCTACTCGGGAGGCTCAGGTGAGAGGATCACTGGAGCTGGAAAGTTCAAGACTGCAGTAAGTTGAGATTGCACCACTGCTCTCCAGCCCGGGCAATAGAGGGAGACCCTATCTCAAAAAAATTATTAAATAAAATAAAATAAATGAACCTAAATGGGATCCTACTGTGTATGTTCTTTTGCAGTTTTATCTTTTTGCTTCACAGCAGGCTGTATGTGCTTTCTGTGTTGCTGTGTCCAGAGACCAGCCTCACTCTTTTTAAATATCTGTGTGATGTGAATGTTCGTTCTTATGTGTTTAACCATTTGCCCCTTTGATTGACATTTAGGTTGTTTCTATTTTTTCATGATGACAAACATTTCTTGTCCATGACAATAGGGATCTGTAATGGGCCCTTCCATCCCTTCATAGAGGGTTTTCACTGGGAAAGACTGGGGCCAAGACTTGCTCCAATCTCCGGGCAGAGCTAGAGCCACAGGACGCAGAATCCCAGCAGAGCTCCAGTTACCTGTGAGAGAAATAGGTGCCTGTGAAGGCAGGGAGGGTGGGCGGAGGGCGGTGGGCACAGAGCCCCCGCTCCCTGGCAGTGCGTGTGGTCCCATTCCTCAGGTCCTTGTGCAAATACCGCTTTGTCCCTGGCTGAATAGGAAAGTCAGCCCCAAATTAGCACTAATGTGAGGGCGTTTAACCCTCTTGTGAGGCCCTTTGAGAAAGCACAAAAGAACTTTTTCAGGGGCTGGGCTGTGCAGCCCAAACAGGTCTGACTTGGAGACACATGCCTAGCAGGAATGCCAGCCCTAGGGAGACTCAGCAGCTGCCCTCTCCCGGCAGGTAACCCAGCAGATGGAATCTGAACACAGCCCCCGGTCCTGGAAGGCCTGCACCCCGAGGGCTGTGGCAAGCAGGGGCAGGCCATGGTGCCAGAAGGCAGGATGTCTGGTTAACTAATGCTTTGACATCAGGGAGATCTGGGTTCAAATCCTAGCTCTGCTGTCACAGACTGAGACCCTCTGAGCACATCTGTTCCCCATCTGAGCCTCAGCTCTGTCAGCCATAACATGGGGATGATAATAGTGAGACCAGAGGAGCTTATTAAGAAGGTGACCTGAGACGATACAATGTCACCTTCTCCGGGAGCCTGATCAGGCTGTTTAAAACCACAACATTAGGTGGGGCACAGTGGCTCACGCCTGTAATCCCAGTATTTTGGGTGGCCAAGGTGGAAGGATCTCTTGAGCCCAGGAGTTTGAGACCAGTCTGGGCAACATGAAACCCTGTCTCCACAAAAAATACAAAAAAGAAAAAAAAAAAATTACCTGGGCGTGGTGGTGCACACCTGTAGTTCCAGCTACTCGGGAAGCCGAGGTGGAAGGATGGCTTGAGCCTGGGAAGTTGAGGTTGCAGTGAGAGCAGTGATTACACCACTGCCCCCCAGCCTGGGCAACAGAGCAAGACCCAGTCTCAAAAATAAAAACATTAAAAAAAAAAAAAAAAAAAAAAACCACAGCATTCCCCTGCCCAACTCCACTCCTCTCTCCTCCTTTCCTACCTTATGTCCATCCATAGCACACGCCCCTTCTAACCTGCTATGTAAGTTACTTGTTTGTTTCGCTTACTATGTGCCTTTCCCCACCATAACCTGCAGGAAGGCACAACTTCATACCTCCTCTGTTCATCGCTGTGCCCCAAGAGCCTTACACAGAGCCTGGAGCACAGTGGGCCCTCAGTAAAGATTGGTCATGTACAGAGGGCTTAGCACAGTGCCTGGCACATATAAGTCTTTGATTTTAAAAGGCAGCTTTGGCAGCTGCCACTGTTGGCATTGTTCTTATTCTCAATGTAATTCCCCAGGGCACACAGACAACCAAGTCCCTGTGCCTGGGCTGTGCCTATCGGGATTCTCACCCTCCTCAGCTCATAAATCAACAAAGAGAAATATTTGGGCCCAAGCAAAACCACAGCAGAGGGCTGGGCCTTGCCCAGAAGTTGTCTCCGAGTAGAGTCTGTATGTGCGTGCGTGTACGTGTATTCGTTGACCTGTCTGTGTGTTTTCCCATCAGCACAGGTGCCTGCTGGGGCCGCACTCTCCACCACAGGCTCTCCTCTCTCTCAAGATGGAGGTCGGGGTGTAGCTGCATTTGGGGAGCAGCTGCCGCATTTCCTTAGGCATGTAGCAGCCTGCGTGTGCTCCGGAGACGGAGCAGCGTGGGTGAGGCTCAGGGTTTGCCCGCCCCGGCGGCCTCTGCTCCAGAACAGGCTTGTCTGGGCCTGCCCACCCCTAATCTGACCACAGAATCAGGGAACTGACTGAACCCCAAGTTCTAGGGGGGCACAGCTTGAATGCCAAGGCTTATGCCACTGTCTCCATGGCCTTGGCCCGAACGTTATACGCAAGAGGCCAAGTCGAAGGACCTCATGTGGGTGTTGGAGGTTCCAGATCCACAGGCCATCTCCTGGGTTCTGAAAGGGCCACTTGTGTTTCCCAAGTGCCCACTAGTGCCAGACCTGCATGAGGAGTGGGATGGAGGGGTGAGCAACAGAGACCCAGCCCTACCCCATGGGGCTCCCGGGCTGGGCCAAGGAGGCAGATGTTAAACAAAGAGTTACTTAAATTACAGATGTGATGAGGCTGAGAAGGAAAAGTTCAAGGGACTGTGTGTGCTTTGAACTGTGCATCTGCACTGGGCTGAGGTGCTCTCTGAAGAAATAATATTTACGTATTTATTTAATGTTGAGAAAGGGTCTTGCTCTGTTACCCAGGCTAGAGTACAATGGCATGATGACAGCTCACAGTAGCCTCAACCTCCCGGTCTCAAGCAATCCTCCCACCTCAGCCTCCTGAGTATCTGGGACCACAGGCACACACCACTACACTGGGCTAATTTTGTTTACTTTTGTAGAGACAGGGTCTATGTTGCCCAGGCTAGTCTTGAACTCCTGGAGTCAAGCAATCTGCCCACCTTGGCCTCCCAAAGTGCCGGGATTACAGGCATGAGCACCTGGCCAGAAATGATATTTAAACTACAGCTGGAAGGATGGTTGGTGTTAACCAAGTTGAGAGGCTGGAGTGGTGATGGGAAGAGAGGAATTGTATCTCAGAAAAAGGGAACAGAATGTGCAATGGCCCCGAAGTGAGCCTGATCCACAGTGTGATTGTATTGAAAACTGCAACACCCTAAGAGGGAACTTTTTATTTTGCTGATGAGGAGACAAGGCTTGAGGAGGTTGGGCCACCGGCCTGGGACTCTGCACATTGCATCCTGAGCCCCTGGGGTTTTCCTGAGGACTCAGCCTGAGTCACCCAGGACTCAGCTGAGTCCAGAAGACCAGCCTCCTTTACCTGTGGAAAATGTTCAAAAAGTTTCAGGGTTAGTGAGGTTTCTGGGGAGGAAACTCATTGTGAAGGAGAAATCATAAAAAAAGAGAAGAATCCTGATTCTGAGGTGACTGAGGAGGCGATTCCGGGATTCCAGCATCCTTTCCCAACCCGGTTCCTCCTTGGATGTGGTCCCATCTGATACAGCTTTCCCAGAATGAATCATAATGCAAAACTGTCCAGATGCATGTAGATAAGTAAATAAATAAACCCAACAAGTGGCCCAATTCCTTCTTCCCGGAGGAAGTAGCTCAGTAGAGTCTACAGATACAAAACAGAGTGTGTCTTAAGATTTTAACTAGTCACATTGTTGGTTTTCCCTGGGTTATTGAATAAGATCCACTCGGAAATAATGAAGACACCAATGTGCCCGGGCTCCTGGGCGAGTAAAGAGAAGGCAGCATTTGGCAATGCCTGGTGAAGGCCTAAGTGAGGTGTGGGTCATTCACTGTGATTTGCTCCACATTTATTTACAAGCCCAGCAAGCTGTCCCTACTGTCCCAAGGTGGGCAACCACAGCTTGACTTCCTGGGCTAGAGCAGGTGGTGTCTTTTTTGAGGAGGCCCCAAATGGCATCCCCCATACTCCCTGATATGATGACTATGAGTGGGGCCTCCAAGTAGTGGGTGAGGCCTGGGCACCCCCCTGTCTTGGGGTAACCACACCTACCTTGGTAAGCATTGGGTAACTAGGCATGAGGCACCCATCTGCATGGGCAATTTGTGCAATTACCCCGTGTGCCCAAGTGAATCAATGTTTACTTGCTGCAAAGCTGGGGAACCTCAACCTCGCCTGTGGTCCAGGGACCTCCAGGACAGCAGCACGGGAGGAATATCTGGTCCAAAGGGCTAAGGCATCCCTGGCCCAGTTTCAGGTACAGACTCCAGCAGACTCTCCTGTATCCATTCAGGGTTGAGAATGTTGAGGAACCTGGAGATATTTGAAAAATAACTCCAGAAACAAATGAAGCAATTTTTGAAGACAGGGCACAGTGAGGTGAATTAACTTGCCCTAGGTCACACAGTGAATACACAGCAGAGTCAGGACTTGAACCAGGCACAGGCAGACTCCAGCATCCCCTTCTACTCTTGGGTTAGCGTACTTATATCTATGGTTGCATATGTATGGAATAGAAGGTCTGGGAGCATGTACATCAAAGTGATTTTTCTTTACTAGTGAGATTATTGGGGAGGGAGGGGGCTTTCACTCTATTTTTCACAATCATGTATTGTTTCTTCTTTTCACAAACTGCATTAATTTTATATTTAGGAAAAAGTGAAAAGATGTGGTTTTGACCTGGTGCTCCAAATTGATAATGTTTATCAAAGGCTTTAAAAATATCCCAAGGGAATAATCACATGTAGTCAAGAGGATGCAAGGCTGTTTCTGGAATCACTGATCTTCAACCCACTGCTTTATCACCTGACACAGTGCAGCACCTGTTGCTGGAACATT
Source organism: Chlorocebus sabaeus (assembly GCF_047675955.1). Lineage (NCBI taxonomy): Eukaryota > Metazoa > Chordata > Mammalia > Primates > Cercopithecidae > Chlorocebus > Chlorocebus sabaeus. The sequence continues at coordinate 112,781,009 of NC_132923.1, forward strand.
CCACAGCCTTTAGGAGTGGAGCTTTGAAGAACATGCAATGACATGAGAAAATGTTAATGACATAGAGTTAAATATAGAAAGGAGGGTATGAAATTGTATACGGAGTATGATGCCATTGGTGTTTTTAAACAATTCTAGGCTAGGCACAGTGGCTCACGACTGTAATCCCAACACTTTGGGAGGCCAAGGTGGGAGGATAGCTTGAGCCCAGGAGTTTCAGACCAGCCTAGGCAACAAAGTGAGACCCCATCTCCACAAAAAAATGAAAAAATTAGCCAGGCATGGTGGTGTGTGCCTATGGTCCCAGCTACTCAGGAGTCTGAGGCAGGAGGATTGCTTGAGCCCAAGAGGTTGAGGCTGCAGTGAGCCGAGATCATGCCACTGCACTCCTCCCCAGGTGACAGAGTGAGACTGTATAAAAATAATAATAATAATAAAAATTTTAATCCTATATACAAATACTAGAAAAATGTGCCAAATATTAATAACAGTTATCTTTGGGTGTCAGGGTTATAGTAACTTTAAGCTTCTTTCTACTTTTCTTCATTTTCTATGATTTGTAGAAATTGCGTGTAACTTTTCTACTCAGATAGAACAATAACCAAACAACTAATGTTTACTAGTGTTTTCTGTGCTAGGCATGTTACATGTTCCGTCTTATTTAATCTTCACCACAAACTTATGAATAGATGTGAGGGAATGAAGAGTTAGAAGTGGGAAGTAATTTGTCCATTGTCACACAGCTGGTATGTGGTGAGGCTGGGGTCTGAACCCAGACAGTCTAACTGCAGAGGCCACTGTCAACCACTATAAATGCTATTTTTCTTTAAAATAAATATGGTACTTCAAGGGCTGCCTCCTGTTTGTTTTGCCCAGTAGGCACCATGGAGACCTGAAGCACAGCCACCATGGGTCATTGGGCAGGCTGTGCTCTGCATGACAGAGCATGTACTCTGCTTGCTAAGCTGTGAGCCTTGGCAAGGAACTGTATCCATCTGGAGAAAGAGGTGCTTTTAATAAAAATGTGAATTAAAACCACAGTGAGATGCTACTACATACCTACCAGAAACATTAAAAAGATGGATAATACCAGCCAGGTGTGGTAGCTCATGCCTGTAGTCCCAGCACTTTGGGAGGCTGAGGTGGGGTGGATCATTTGAGCTCAGAAGTTCGAGACAAGCTTGGGTAACCTAGTGATACCCCGTCTCTACGAAAAATAGAAAAATTTAGCCCAGCATGGCCACACATGCCTGTAGACCCAGCTACTTGGGAGGCTGAGGTGGGAGGATCACTTGAGCTTGGGAGGTGGAGGTTGCAGTGAACTGAAATCATGCCACTGCACTCCAGCCTGGGTGACAGAGCAAACTCTGTCTCAAAAAAAAAAAAAAAAAAAAAAAAAAAATTAGAAAAAATGTTGATGAGGCTGTGGAGCAACTAGAACTCTCATTCATTGTTGGTGGTGAAGTGATACATTGTTGGTGGTGCAATAAAGTGATACCACCACCTTGGAAAAAGATCTGTCTTTTTTTATAAAATTAAACATACACCTACCCTGTGACCCAGTCATTGTACTCCTAAGTATTTACTCAAAAGAAATGAAAGCATATGTTCACAAAAAGCCTTGTACAAGAGTGCTCATAGCACCTTTCTCATAATAGCCCCAAACTGTCAACAGCCCAGGTGTTCATCAATAGAAAAATGGACAAACTGCAATATATGCCTACAAAAGAATACTCCCCATTAATAAAAAGGAATGAATTAATGATATGCAGGAACAACATGGATGAATCTCAAAACGCTACATTGAATGAAAGAAGCCTTACATGAGAGATTATACAAGGTATGATTCCATTTATATGAATTTTCAGAACAGGCAAAACCAATCCACTGTGGAAAAATATTAGAACAGTGGGTTGCCTAGGGTGCTGGAGGGGAAAGTATTGACTGGGAAGGGGCATGAGGGAACTTTCTGGAGTGATGGGGATGTTCTTTATTTTTATAGAGTTTGGGGTCACAGGTGTATACATTTATCAAAACTCAATAAAAAGCACTTGTGCATTTCATCATAAATTTTACATCAAAAGGATAAAAGTTGTGAGCAAATATATGTGCATGCTGAAGTAGTTAAGGAAATTGTATTGATGCCTGCAATTTACTTGTAAATTCATAATGAAGTTGGAGCATTAATGAAAGTCTAAAAGAATGGCTTTATATGAAAGAAAAGCAAGTGCAGTACAACATTCATAGTAAAATTTAAATGGTGAGTTTAAGGATATTCACTATAAAATGCTTTCAACTTTTGCTGTGATGTTTGAAAACTTTTATAATGAAACGTTGAAAAACACACTTGCTGTAACAAACATAATGTATGAAAGAAGTCAGGCACAAAAGGACACATGATATGTGATTTCATTTAGCTAGAGGACAAAATGAACTGATGAGATTAGAAGTCAGGATAACGGTCAGGACAGGGGGATGAGGGTGTGTGTGTCTGTTGCTGGGAAAGTTCTGCTTCTGCACCTTGGTGTGGATGGCAGTGTTCAGGTTGCGAAAATTCATGATTGGTGCACTTTTCTATAATGTATATTACACTTTTCTGTACATATGTGTATTGTACTTAATAAAAAAGGGTTTTAAAAGACTTGCCATGTTACCAACTCCTGCTTCAATCAGTATGTGGTAATAATTCACCATCTGTCTTACTCACAGAGAAATGTGGGTTCAAATTCTGGTTCTGCCACTTACCAGCTGTGGGATCAGGGACAAGTAACCTCCATAGGTCTCAGTGTTCTCCTCTGTTAAGAGGAATAATGACATCTCTCTCAGGGGAGGTGATGTTGAGATGGAAGGAGACAATACACACTTGTTGCTTGGCCCTGAGCCTGCCACATGGTATTAGGTTGGTGCAAAAGTTGCTGAGTTTTTGCCGTTAAAAGTAATGGCAAGAACCACAATTACTTTTGCACCAACTTAATAACTGCTTTCAATGAGATTAAGCGGTGGTGATTAATCAGTACCCTCAGGCTCCCCCTGTTTTCAACACCACCAGGGATGTCATGACTGGACAGCAAGAAAGGCTTTTGGATTGGCTGAGGTCCTTTGGGCGACTTGCTTAACTTCAACCTCTCTGAGCCTCAGTTTCCTCATCTACAAAGCGCAGATGATAATTCCTGCTGGGCGGGGTTGCTGTTAGCACCAGAAAAACTTTAGATCCATTAGCTTGAAGACATCCAGGGTTTTCTGAGGACCTTCTTGTTTTTGTTTTGTTTTGTTTTTTTGAGACAGGGTCTCACTCTGTTGCCCAGACTGGAGTGCAGTGGCGCAATCTCAGCTCACTGCAACCTCCATCTCCCAGGCTCAAGTAATTCTCCTGCTTCAGCCTCCCAAGTACCTGGGATTACAGGCACATGCCATTACCACCTGGCTACTTTTTGTATGTTTTAGTGGAGATGGGGTTTCATCGTGTTGGCCAGGCTGGTCTTGAACTCCTGACCTCAAATGATCCACCTGCCTCAGCCTCCCAAAGTGCTGGGACTACAGGCATGAGCCACCGCACCCAGCCCCTTCTTGAAGTTTCAAACCCCACTGCAGATAATGGATGTAGCTTGGACGTCTTGGAATGGAGGCTCTGGGGTCCTCCCCAGGATACAGTGACAACCCTTGTGGCACCTGCCCCTGGAGGCCAACACGGTAGCCTTGCTGTGGCAGCCTAGCAATTGCTCCAGTTATTAAATCAGGGATTGCACTTCAGTGAGTAACCTGTCACCCAGGAGCAGTTATCCACTGCTGCCACCACACAAAGGAAGCTCTGTTCAGGCACAAAGTGACTGCTCGGGGTGCTGGCGACCAGAGCTTCCCTCAGGCCAGGACTTGGGGCTGGGTGTCTGGCCCTGAAGATGGGTCTCCGCTTCCCAAAGGTGTCTGCCAAGCTCAGAGGCATTAGGATGTGCTCATTCCTGAGCTTCAAGACAGCTTGTCTTCCACCCACCCAGTCTGCCAGGACCCGGGCTGGCTTTCCTGGGGGCAGCTGGTCATTCTAGTGTGGTATGTATGCCAGCCATGGACCAGATGGTCTACAAGCCAAGGATCCTCAAATGGAGACCCTTGACCCCAGCCCAGGACTTCTCAGATGGAGGACCAGCCCACTCCTGCCCAAGAGGGACAGGTGCTTAGGACCAAGTGGGCAGTCAGTAAACACACATTAGAGAGAATAGTAGCGAAGGGCTTAATTGCCAGGCAGCATGCCAAAGCATTACACACACTGTCACATTTGGACTGTTATTTATCCCATTCCTCGATGAGGAAAATGAGGTTTAGAGAGATGATGTTACCTGCCCCGGAATCCATGGTTTGAGCCCAGCTTGGGTGACTTTGAAGGGCCCCCAGTCTTTTTTTCTTTTTTCTTTTTCTTTTCTTTCTTTCTTTTTTTTTTTTTTTTTTTTTTCTTTTTTTTTTTGAGACAGTGTCTCACTCCCATCACCCAGGCTGAAGTGCAGTGGCCCAATCACAGCTCACTGCCACCTTGAACTCCTAGGCTCAGTTGATTCCACTGTCTCAGCCTCCTGAATAGCTGAGACTACAGGCAAGTGCCACCACACCCAGCTAGTTTCTTTGTATTTTTAGCAGAGATGGAGTCTCATGATGTTGCCCAGGTTGGTCTTGAACTCCTGGATCCACCCACCTCGGCCTCCCAAAGTGCTGGGATTACAAGCGTGAGCCACTGTGCCTGGCCAAGCCTCCACTCTTGCCCACCTTGTTATACTAGCAGCAAGTGATGACAACAATGATACCTGACTTTTAAGCACAGATAGTACATATGCTAAGCACTGTACATTCATTATTGGATTAAATTACTTGAACGACCCTGTGAAGTAAGTATGATTATTCCCCATTTTATGGAAGAGGAAATTGAATAAATGAATGGCTGGTGGGCTTGGCCTCTCAATAACTAATTTTTATCACATACCTTCTCAACAGAATTGGGTATTAGGACAGGTACATTCATAGTGATGACCACCTTTCATCTCCACAACCCCAATACAACCTCAGTGTTAGTTCTTTCATTTTCTAGATGATGTAACTGAGGCTTGAACAGTTAAGTTTCCTGTTACACAGCTAAAAGTGCTAGAGCTGCGATTCAAACCCTAGGCAATCTGCTCCCAGAACGCACATTCCTACCATTCTAAACTACTGTGCCAAACCTACAAGCCAGTTGCCTTTAGCCATGCTTAATTAAAGAACGGTGCCATGTGAAATATGCCTGGCTGGGCTGGTTAAATTAATCGAGTGTCAACATATCTGGGTGGACAGTAAGACAAGTCAGTGTGAGTCGAAAGGACTGCGTAACTCCCCCGGGCCCCTGGTTTTTGGGGGGCAGTATTGCTTCGTGGTAAGGAGCCCAGAGTGCCAGAGCCAGCCTGCGTGGGTTCAAATCTCAGCTTTTCCACTGACCAGCCGTATGACCTTCAGCATGTTGCTGAACTTTTCTGTACCTAGTTTATTCATCTGTAAAATGGGTATGATGATGGCAACGTAACAGTGCCCATCTCCTAGGGCACATCTCCTAATATGAGAATTAAAGCAGCTAATGTATGTAAAGTACCCAGCACACAGCCTGGCAGGCTGTCAGCATTGTATAAGCGTCTGTGATTCCATCCATGAGTTGGGCAATGGATGCAAGCACTTGAGTTTTGCCACATGCAAAAATATCTTCGCTGAGTTGTGATTTGATGTTATACCCCAGTTTTTATAGAGGGTGGATGTGACAAATAGTTCATGAAGAATGTGTCCGTGTCACTGGCGAAGCTGAGGACATTGTTCACCACGTTGCACAACGCCCTTTATCTCAACGTTCCCATGCTCTCTCTGTTCCTCCCGGAGCTGAACACCAGGAAAGAGCACATCTCTCCAGACCAGCACGCGTGATGTCTGGGAGCAGCACGAGACCCCTTTGGCTGTCAGGAATTTGGAAATAAAATGAAATAGGATGTTCGTTGGCTTAAGCTCAGGCCCTGGGACATTCTCCTTTTCCTATTGGTTGTTTTCTTTATCAAAAACATTGTTTCAACTTTGATGTTTTTGAAATGGCAATTGTTTTACAGATTATTTCTGATTTTAAAACATATGTATCTTGATTGTAAAGAAAAGAATTAATATTTTTATGTATCCCCTTATAGATGTTTGTGTATACTTTGGGTATGTATAATGTGTGTGTGTGTTATGTATATTATATGCATGTGTATGTGTAAACATGGATATGTGTGTGCATATGTTTTTGGAAATAAAATTTTAGAAAAGGGAAAATAGTGCCATACTGTTTTGAAACCTACCATTATCGGCCAGGCGCGGTGGTTCATGCCTGTAATCCCAGCACTCTGGGAGGCCGAGGTGGGTGGATCAGGAGATAGAGACCATCCTGGCTAACACAGTGAAGTCCCGCCTCTACTAAAAATACAAAAAATTAGCTGGGCGTGGTGGCGGGCGCCTGTAGTCCCAGCTACTCGGGAGGCTGAGGCAGGAAAATGGCAGAGGTTGCAGTGAACCGAGATCCTGCCACCGCACTCCAGCTTGGGTGACAGAGCAAGACTCCATCTCATTAAAAAAAAAAAAAAACAAAAAAAAAACCTACCATTGCCTTTTAAGCTTACTGCAGACATTTTAAGGAGTTACAATATCTCAGGGTGTGCTTGTTGAAAAGGAAAAGAAGTTACAATAACCACAGTCATCATAACTTTATTCATTCATTTAGCAAAATATGTATGATACTCATAAATATTTTCTAGGCACTCTCTCTAGGCTCTGAGAACATAAAACTGAACAAAATAGATAAGATCTGCCCCTCATAGGAGCTATCAAACCATAAACCACTGAAAATGATCATTTCAAATGTTACTATGAAGAAAGTGATGCTCATGTGTTGAGGGCAACATTGAAAAGGGGATCATAAAAGCCTGCTTAGGTGACGCGCAATGGCTCATGCCTGTAATCCCAGCACTTTGGGAGGCAGAGGAGGGTGGATCACCTGAGGTCAGGAGTTCAAGACCAACCTGGTCAACATGGTGAAACCCAGTCTCTATTAAAATACAAAAAGTAGCCAGGCGTGGTGTCGGGTGCCTGTAATCCCAGCTACTCAGGAGACTGAAGTGAGAGGATCACTTGAACTCGGGAGGCAGAGGTTGCAATGAGCCAAGATCATGCCACTGTACCCCAGCCTAGGTGACAAAGTGAGACTCTATCCCAAAAAATAAAAATAATAAATGAATAAACATTTTTAAAACATAAAGCCTGCTTTGAGGAAGGGATGTGTGAGCTGAAGTGTGAGTCATGAGAATGGGACAGCCTTGACCACATCCTGGCAGGAAAATGGAGGAATTGGCAAGTGCACAGGCCCTGTGGTGAGAGCAAGCATGGTCCATTCTAGGAACAGCAAGAAGGCTACTGTGGCTGGAGCTGATCAACACACAGGTGGAGAGACCAGAAGGGGCCAGTTCTTGCAGATCCTGGGGAAGGGCTTGGATTTTTCTTTCAGTGTCATGCTCTGATTTAGCCATCTGAAGATCAAGATCACTGTGGCTGCTTGGTGGGGACTGCAGGGACCAAGAGTGGAAGCAAGGAGAACAATTGCAGGAATCTGGGTGGCATGCACTGGAGTGGCAGCAATAGACATGCCAAACCCTGGCTGGATTTAGACTTAATTTTGAAGTAAGTCAAAAGAGGTACTTGCAGAGGTAAGGAATAGGGGGTTCAAGGACAGCTCTGAAGCTTTGGATAACAACTTATAGTCAGCACTCTGTACCCAAGGATTCAGCCAACTGTGGATGGAAAATATTTCTTAAAAATACAGTAACAAGTGGGTGGCTGACAAGATGGCTGAATAGGAACAGCTCCAGTCTGCAGCTCCCAGTGAGATCAACACAGAAGGCGGGTGATTTCCGCATTTCCAACTGAGGTACCCAGCTCATCTCATTGGTACTGGTTAGACAGTGGGTGCAGCCCACGGAAGGCGAGCCAAAGCAGGGTGGGGCATTGCCTCACCCAGGAAGTACAAGGGGTTGGGGAACTCCCTCCCCTAGCTAAGGGAAGCCATGAGGGATTGTGCCTTGAGGAATGGTGCCTTCCGGCCCAGATACTACACTTTTCCCATGGTCTTTGCAAACCATAGACCAGGAGATTCCCTCAGGTGCCTACACCACCAGGGCTCCAGGTTTCAAGCACAAAACTGGGTGGCCATTTGGGCAGATGCCGAGCTAGCTGCAGGAGTATTTTTTCATACCCCAGTGGTGCCTGGAACGCCAGCGAGACAGAACCATTCACTCCTCTGGAAAGGAGGCTGAAGCCAGGGAGCCAAGTGGTCTAGCTCAGCATATCCCACCCCATGGAGCCCAGCAAGCTAAGATCCACTGGCTTGAAATTCTCGCTGCCAGCACAGCAGCCTGAAGTCGACCTGGGACACTTGAGTTTGGTTGTGGGAGAGGCATCTGCCATAACTGAGGCTTGAGTAGGTGGTTTTTCCCTCACAGTGTAAACAAAGCCTCTGGGAAGTTTGAACTGGGTGGAGCCCACCACAGCTCAGCAAAGCCGCTGCAGCCAGATTGCCTCTCTAGATTCCTCCTCTCTGGGCAGGGCATCTCTGAAAGAAAGGCAGCACTCCCAGTCAGGGGCTTATAGATAAAACTCCCTGGGACAGAGCACCTGGGGGAAGGGGCGGCTCTGGGCGCAGCTTCAGCAGACTTAAACATTCCTGCCTGCTGGCTGGGAAGAGAGCAGTGGATCTCCCAGCACAGTGCTTGAGCTCTGCTAAGGAACAGACTGCCTCCTCAAGAGGGTCCTGGACCCCCATGCCTCCTGACCGGGAGATACCTCCCAGCAGGGATTGACAGACACCTCATATAGGAGAACTCCAGCTGGCATCTGGTGGGTGCCCCCTCATACAGGAGAGCTCCAGCTGGCATCTGGCAGGTGCCTCTCTGGGACAAAACTTCCAGAGGAAGGAACAGGCAGCATTCTTTGCTGTTCTGCAGCCTCTGCTGGTGATACCCAGGCAAACAGCATCTGGAGTGGACCTCCAGCAAACTCCAGCAGACCTGCAGCAGAAGGGCCTGACTGTTTTAAGGAAACTAACAAACAGAAAGGAATAGCATCAACATCAACAAAAAGGATGTCCACACAAAAACCCCATCCGAAGGTCACCAACATCAAACACCAACGGTGGATAAATCCATGAAGATGAGGAAAAACCAGCGCAAAAAGGCTGGAAATTCCAAAAACCAGAACACTTCTTCTCCTCCAAAGGATCACAACTCCTCGCCAGCAAGAGAACAAAACTGGAGGGAGAATGAGTTTGTCGAATTGACAGAAGTAGGCTTCAGAAGGTGGGTAATACCAAACTCCTCTGAGCTAAAGAAGCATGTTCTAACCCAATGAGAGGAAGTTAAGAACCTTGAAAAAAGGTTAGAGGAATTGCTAACTAGAACAACCAGTTTAGAGAAGAACATAAATGACCTGATGGAGCTGAAAAACACAGGACGAGAACTTCATGAAGTATACACAAGTATCAATAACTGAATTGATCAAGCAGAAGAAAGGATATCAGAGATTGAAGATCACCTAAATGAAATAAAGTGTAAAGACAAGATTAGAGAAAAAATAATGAAAAGGAACAAACAAAACCTCCAAGAAATATGGGACTATGTGAAAAGACCAAACCTACATTTGATTGGTGTACCTGAAAGTGGCAAGCAGAATGGAAACAAGTTGGAAAACATTCTTCAGGATATTATTCAGGAGAACTTTCCCAACCTAACAAGACAGGCCAACATTCAAATTCAGGAAATACAGAGAACACCACAAAGATACTCCTCAAGAAGAGCAACCCCAAGACACATAATCGTCAGATTCACCAAGGTTGAAATGAAGGAAATAATGTTAAGGGCAGCCAGAGAGAAAGGTTGGGTTACCCACAAAGGGAAGCCCATCAGACTAACAGTGGATCTCTCTGCAGAAACCCTACGAGCCAGAAGAGAGTGGAGGCCAATATTCAACATTCTTAAAGAAAAGAATTTTCAACCCAGAATTTCATATCCAGCCAAACTAAGCTTCATAAGCGAAGGAGAAATAAAATCCTTTACAGACAATCAAATGCTGAGAGATTTTTGTCATCATCAGGCCTGTCTTGCAAGAGTTCCTGAAGGAAGCACTAAATATGGAAAGGAAAAACTGGTACCACCCACTGCAAAAACATACCAAATTGTAAAGAGCATCAACACTATGAAGAAATTGCATCAACTAACGGGAAAAATAACCAGATAGTATCATAATGACAGGATCAAATTCACACAACAATATTAATCTTAAATGTAAATGGGCTAAATGCCCCAATTAAAAGACACAGACTGGCAAATTGGATAAAAAGTCAAGACCCATTGGTGTGCTGTATTCAAGAGATCCATCTAATGTGCAAAGACACACATAAGCTCAAAATAAAGGGATGGAGGAAAATTTACCAAGACAAAAAAAAAAAAAAAAAAAAAAAAAAAAAAAAGCAGAGGTTGCAATCCTAGTCTCTGATAAAACAGACTTTAAACCAACAAAGATCAAAAAAGACAAAGAAGGGCATTACATAATGGTAAAGGGATCAATGAAACAAGAAGAGCTAACTTTCCTAAATGTATATGCACCCAATACAGGAGCACTCAGGTTCATAAAGCAAGTTCTTAAAGACCTACAAAGAGACTTAGACTCCCACACAATAATAGTGGGAGACTTTAACCCCACTGTCAATATTAGACAGATCAATGAGACAGAAAATTAACAAGGATATTCAGGACGTGAACTCAGCTCTGGACCAAGTGGACCTAATTGACATCTACAAAACTCTCCATCCCAAATCAACAGAATATGCATTATTCTCAGCACCACATCACACTTATTCTAAAATTGACTACATAGTTGGAAGTAAAACACTCCTCAGAAAACACAAAAGAACAAAAATCATAACAAACAGTCTGTCAGACCACAGTGTAATCAAATTAGAACTCAGGATTAAGAAATTCACTGAAAACCACACAACTACATGGAAACTGAACAATCTGCTTCTGAATGACTACTGGGTAAATAATAAAATTAAGGCAGAAATAAATAAGTTCTTTGAAACCGATGAGAACAAAGACACAACATACCAGAATCTCTGGGACACAGCTAAAGCAGTGTTTAGAGGGAAACACTTTTTAGAGGGAAACATTTATAGCACTAAATACCCACAGGAGAAAGCAAGAAAGATCTAAAATCGACATCCTAACATCACAATTAAAAGAACTAGAGAAGCAAGAGCAAACAAATTCAAAAGCTAGCAGAAGACAAGAGATAAGTAAGATCAGAGCACAACTGAAGGAGATAGAGACACTAAAAACCCTTCAAAAAATCAATGAATCCAGGAGATGGTTTTTTAAAAGATGAAAAATATAGATGGACCACTAACCAGACTAATAAAGAATAAAAGAGAGAAGGAATCAAATAGACAATAAAAGATGATAAAGGGGATATCACTAATGATCCCACAGAAATACAAACTACCATCAGAGAATACTATAAACACTTCTACACAAATAAACTAGAAAATCTTGACGAAATGGATAAATTCCTGAACACAATACCCTCCCAAGACTAAATCAGGAAGAAGTCGAATCTCTGAATAGTCCGATAACAAGTTCTGAAATTGAGGCAGTAATTAATAGCCTACCAACCAAAAAAAGCCCAGGACAAGACGGATTCACAGCTGAATTCTACCAGAGGTACAAAAAGTTGCTGGTACCATTCCTTCTGAAATGATTCCAAACAGTAGAAAAAGAGGGACTCCTCCCTAACTCATTTTAGGAGGCTAGCATCATCCTGATACCAAAGCCTGGCAGAGACAGAACAAAAAAAGAAAATTTTAGGCCAATATCCCTGATGAACATCGATGTGAAAATCCTCAATAAAATACTGGCAAACTAGATCCAGCAGCACATCAAAAAGCTTATCCACGGGGCCGGGCGCGGTGGCTCAAGCCTGTAATCCCAGCACTTTGGGAGGCCGAGACAGGCGGATCACAAGGTCAGGAGATCGAGACCATCCTGGCTAACACCGTGAAACTCCGTCTCTACTAAAAAATACAAAAAAATAGCCGGATGAAGTAGCGGGTGCCTGTAGTCCCAGCTACTTGGGAGGCTGAGGCAGGAGAATGGCTAAACCCGGGAGGCAGAGCTTGCAGTGAGCAGAGATCCGGCCACAGCGCTCCAGCCTGGGTGACAGAGCGAGACTCCGTCTCAAAAAAAAAAAAAAAAAAAAAAAAAAGCTTATCCACACGATTAAGTCAGCTTTATCCCTGGGACACAAGGCTGGTTCAACATATGCAAATCAATAAACGTAATCCATCACATAAGCAGAACCAATGACAAGAACCACATGATTATCTCAATAGATGCAGAAAAGACTTCCAATAAAATTCAACACCCCTTCATGTTAAAAACTCTCAATAAACTAGGTATTGATGGAATATATCTCATATACATAATAATAAGAGCTACTTATGACAAACCCACGGCCAATATCATACTGAATGAGCAAAAGCTGGAAGCATTCCCTTTGAAAACCAGCACAAGGCAAGGATGACCTCTCTTACCACTCCTATTCAACATAGTGTTGGAAGTTTTAGCCAGGGCAATCAGGCAAGAGAAAGAAGTAAAGAGTATTCAAATAGGAAGACAGGAAGTCAAATTGTGTCTGTTTGCAGATGACATGATTGTATATTTAGAAAACCCCATTGTCTCAGCCCAAAATCTCTTTAAGCTGACAAGCAACTTCAGCAAAGTCTCAGCATAAAAAATCAAAGTGCAAAAATTACAAGCATTCCTATACACCAATAATAGACAAACAGAGGGCCAAATCTTGAGTGAACTCCCATTCGCAATTGCTACAAAGAGAATAAAATACCTAGGAATACAACTTACAAGGGATGTGAAGTACCTCTTCAAGGAGAACTACAAACCACTGCTCAAGGAAATAAGAGAGGACACAAACAAATGGAAAAACAGTCCATGCTCATGGATAGGAAGAATCAATATCGTGAAAATGGCCATACTGCCCAAAGTAATTTGTAGATTCAATGCTATTCCCATCAAACTACCATTGACTCTCTTCACATAATTAAAAAAAAAAAAAGAAAACTACTTTAAATTTCATATGGAACCAAAAAAAAAGCCCATATAGCCAAGACAATCCTAAGAAAAGAAGGAAGCTGGAGGCATCATGCTACCTGACTCCAAACTATACTACAAGGCTGCAGTAACCAAAACAGCATGGTACTGGTACCAAAACAGATATATAGACCAATGGAACAGAACAGAGGCCTCAGAAATAATGCCATATGTCTACAACCATCTGATCTTTGACATACCTGACAAAAACAAGCAATGGGGAAAGATTCCCTATTAAATAAACAGTATCGGGAAAACTGACTAGCCATATTCAGAAAACTGAAACTGGACCCCTTCCTTACACCTTATACAAAAATTAACTTAAGGTGGATTAAAGACTTAAATGTAATACTTAAAACCATAAAACCCTGGAAGAAAACCTAGGCAATACCATTGAGGACATAGGCATGGACAAAGACTTCATGACTAAAACACCAAAAGCAATGACAACAAAAGCCAAAATTGACAAATGGGATCTAATTAAACTAAAGAGCTTCTGCAGAGCAAAAGAAATTATCATCAGAATAAACAGAATGGGAGAAAATTTTTGCAATCTATCCATCTGACAAAGAGCTAATATCCAGAATCTACAAGGAACTTAAACAAAGGTACAAGAAAAAAACAAACAACTCCATCAAAAATTGGGCAAAGGATATGAACAGACACTTCTCAGAAGAAGACATTTATGCAACCAACAAACATATGAAAAAAAAGCTCATCATCACTGGTCATTAGAGAAATGCAAATCAAAACCACAATGAGATACCATCTCATGCCAGTTAGAATGGCTATCATTAAAAAGCCAGGAAACAATAGATGCTGGAGAGGATGTGGAGAAATAGGAATGCTTTTTTTTTTTTTTTTTTTGAGATGGAGTCTTGCTTTGTTGCCAGACTGGAGTACAGTGGCATGATCTCAGCTCACTGCAACCTCCACCTTCTGGGTTCAAGCAATTCTCCTGCCTCAGTCTCCCGAGTAGCTGGGACTACAGGCGTGCACCACCATGCCCAGCTAATTTTTATATTTTTAGTAGAGACAGGGTTTCACTGTGTTGGCCAGGATGGTCTCGATCTCTTGACCTCGTGATCTGCCTGCCTCAGCCTCCCAAAGTGCTAGGATTACAGGCTTGAGCCATCATGCCTGGCCAGGAATGCTTTTACACTGTTGGTGGGAGTGTAAATTAGTTCAATCATTGTGGAAGACAGTGTGGTGATTCCTTAAGGATCTAGAACCAGAAATACCATTTGACCCAGCAATCCCATTACTAGGTATATACCCAAAGGATTATAAATCATTCTACCATAAAAACACATGCACACGTATGTTTATTGCAGCACTGTTCACAATAGCAAAGACTTGGAACCAACCCAAATGCCTATCAATGATAGACTGGATAAAGAAAATGTGGCACATATACACCATGGAATACTATGCAGCCATGAAAAAGGATGAGTTCATGTCCTTTGCAGGGACATGGATGAAGCTGGAAACCATCATTCTCAGCAAAGTAACACAGGAACAGAAAACCAAACACCACATGTTCTCACTCGTAAGTGGGAGTTGAACAATGAGAACACATGGACACAGGGAGGGGAACATCACACACCGGGGCCTGTCAGAGGGTGGGGGGCAAAGGGAGGGATAGCATTAGGAGAAATACCTAATGTAGATGATGAGTTGATGGCACAGGAAACCACCATGGTACGTGTATACCTACATAACAAACTTGCATGTTCTGCACATGTACCCCAGAACTTAGAGTATATTTTTAAAAATACAATAACAAATAACTTTACAACAATAAAAATAATACAAATAAAAACCAATATGATAAAACAACTATTTACATAGAGTTTACATTGTATTAGGTATCATAAGTAATCTAGAGACGATTTAAAGTATACAGGAGGGAGCTGGGCAGAGTAGCTTATACCTGTAATCCTAGTACTTTGCAAGGCAGAGGCAGACAGATCACTTGAGGTCAGGAGTTCGAGACTAGCCTGGCCAACATGGCAAAACCCCATCTCTACTAAAAATACAAAAAATTAGCCAGGTGTGTTGGCACATGCCAGTAATCCCAGCTACTCAAGAGGCTGAAGCACAAGAATCCCTTGAACCCAGGAGGTGGAGGTTGCAGTGAGCTGAGATCATGCCACTCTGGGTGACAGAGTGAGATTTTGTCTCAAAAAAATAAAAAATAAAGTATACTGGAGGGGACTGGGCACAGTGGCTCATGCCTGAAATCCCAACACTTTGGGAGGCTAAGGGGGTCAGATGGCTTGAGCTCAGGAGTTTGAGACCAGCTTGGCCAACATGGTGAAACCCTGTCTCTACAAAAAGTACAAAAAAATTAGGATATGGTGGCATATACCTATGGTCCTGGCTACTCAGGAGGCCAAGGTGGGAGGATTGCTTTTGCCCAGGAGGTCGAGGGTGCAGCGAGCTGTGATCACACCACTGCACTCTAGCCTGGACAACAGAGCAAGACCCTATCCCCTAAAAAAAAATGTATATGGGAGGATGTGTGTATGTTATATGCAAATACTACATCATTTTATGTCAAGGACCTGAGTATCCTCAGATTTTGGTATCCTGGAGGGGTCCAGGAACCAATCCCCCTCAGACCCCGAGGAATGACTATATTTACTGAGAAGTTACTAACACCAAGAACTGCGCAAAGCCCATGTATAGGTTGACTTCACAGTTCCCCAAAGTAGGTCTGTGGTCTAAGGTATTAGACCCACCTGCTATGGTCCTGAAAACGCAGGGATTTGTATTCATATCATTATTCCAGGGATCTTATTTGTGGCTAAGCTTGGGGGTATCTGTGCTCATTTAATCATTCAATAAGTCCACAGGTAGGACTTTGTATATTAGTTTTGCAGAGTGGGAAACTGAGGCTCTGGAAGCATAAGTGACTGGCACTAAGTTGACAGTCCCTCTGACTTCACAGCTGGGCACCTAGGCACTGCAGTCCAAATACTGGCAAAAAATATGGCACCACCCAGTGACTTAACAGCTGCCCTGGATTCTACTTTATGGATTGCCTGGCACTAAGTAAACACAATCTTGCCTTTTTACCTTTTATTTTCATTACTTAGGGGTGTGACATGGACTTGGGTTCCAAACCATGGGCTTAAAATCCTTTCTAGATGTAGCCAGAGTGAAGCACCACTTCAGTAGCAGTTAATTACCTTTAATGATAATTGGTAACACTAATAATTGCAGCTCCCATTTACTGAGCGCTTACTACAGGCCAGGCCCTGTGCTACAGGTGATGTGTGCCCTTTGAACACATCATCTCCTTCATCCCGCCCAGGTGAATGTGGGCTGGGGATACTCACATCGCCCACAGCTCCCTCCCTCCCTCCCGGGTATGTGGGGAGACAGTGATACCATCAGGTAAGCCTGGTGATTAAGCATCTTGGGCCTTTGCTACTATTTCCATAAAGAGGCAGTGGCTTTTGACCTACTTTCTGGGCCAAAACCCTCTCTGGGGATGTGGTGGCTCTGTGGCAAAATCTGACCACTGGTCTCTCTCCTTGTGGTCAAGAATCAGGGTGGGGCTGTGGGTGCTGGTGGAGAGAAAGGGGGAGGAAAGATTGCAGCATGAATCAGGCCCTGGCTCCACACTTAATGGTCACCAAGAAGTCTGCCCCACCGTGGTGGCATTCCAGAGGCCAGAAGCCGGCATGACTCCTGCAGCTGGAATCTGACCACTGTGGCGTCCACCATAATGATAACTTAGTGGTCACATGGGGTGTACTTTATTCCCTACTCTTTTCCACTCTCAGCTGGGCCCTTGGGCTATCCCTGGGGAAGGGAGCAGAGAGCTATTCAAGCAGAATGGTCGGTAGGCAAGCACTTCCTCTGGGGACTCTTTTATTCATGCAGTCATTGGTTCCTCTGCCCATCCATCCGTCCATCCATCCATCCATCCATCCTTCCATCTATCCGTCCACCCATCCATCTGTTTATCCATGCAGCAAATGCCTATGTCTAAGGCACACTTGTAGATATTTGGGGCTATGGGAAATACAGAGGAGTAAGACACAGACCCTGCTCTCAAGGAACCTACACTCTCATATGGGAAACAGAAGTAAACTGACAATGCCGTAAACTTTAGGAATAGTTTCTAGGAGACCTATTAAGCTGTGCTGAACAAGTTCATTTGAATTACTCAGAGCCAGTTTGTCCTCTGGAGGCACACATCCCTGCTCAGATCTCAGCTCCACCAATTATCATCTGCATGGCCTTGGGTAAGGCACTTCACTTCTCTGAGCCTCAATTCCCGCATCTGTAAAATGGGAGTAATTATAATACCTACTTCAATGAGTTGTGAGAATTAAAAGGAATATGTATATACAAGACAATGCCTAGCCTGTAGTAGATGTGCAATCATTGGTTACTTCATTTCTCTTTTCTTCTTGAAGCTCTCTTGGCAGGGTACAGAAACAGATAAGCTCTGGTTCCTGTTACAAAGGGACTTAGGATGTAGTAGGAGAGAGTGACCGTGGGTTTAGCCCTTGCTGTTTGCCAAGTACTGTAAAATGCTTCCTGTTTATTTTCACATTTAGTTTGTACAACACAGTGAAGGCTTTATAATTCCCACTTCACAATAAGATAATGGAAGCTCAGAGAGTTAAATGACTTGCCAAGTTTGCACAGCTAATAAATGGCAAAGCTGGGACCTGAATCCTGGTTTGTTTTACTGCAGAGTCCACAGTCAAACACTAGATTATAGTGTCTGTACACAGCTATGCATGGTAGAAGGTAATAAGTATCCTAATAAAGTGTCAAGCATATTGTTCTGAAAATACAGAGAAAGAATTTCTTGGGATTTTTTGGAGAAGATGGTATTTGAGCTCCATCGTGAAGGAGAGAAATCTAGAATATCAGTCTCATCTCATAGAAATCGCAGGTGGCAACTGTGGTCTTCCAGGCAGACAGTATAGCTTGGATAAAAGCATGAAGGTGAAAAGTGTGCAGTGCTTTGGGGGAGTGATCCCAGGATCATATACCATTTATAAAACCAGAATATCATGTTAGTCCAATCCCATTATCTCACCGGTGACAAAACCAAGGTCCTGACCCAGGCCCCATGGTAATGAGTGGCAATGCTGGGGTCAGCCCAGCATTGTTGGGGTGCACAGTGTGGGACGGATAAGGCTCACCAGAAAAGTGGGAGTCAGATTACAGAAGACCTCGATTCTAGTGTGAGGAGTCTGGAAATGGAGAACTGGTGAAGGTACCTGAACAAGGTGAGTTCCAACCTATTGATGGTGGAACTGGAGGGACCACAGCCCCATGTGATGGGAATCCTGGGTGGGGTCCAGCAAACCCTTGACTTCGTGGGATTTTAGCCACTTCAACTGGTCTGGAGCTCTTCATCACGGGGACATTCATTTGCTTATCAAAAAAATAGGTTCGCTTGAGGACTGGCAGTTCTAACAAGGTGTTTCAATTTTTCAATTTAGAGGTTTCCCCTGTTAAACAAATGCCCCCATAGAACTCTGTATTTTCTCCTTTGGAGCACTTATCACACTGTATCATTAAAGCTAATTGTATGAAAGTAGTGGATGTCTGGCTCCATGGTCGGATCAAAACTCTAGGGTGGGAGGGACTGCCGTCTGCTTTTTTCAACATCATATGCCTAACATCTAGCAAAGGCCTGGCATAGAAGGGCTTAATCAACATTTTTGAATGAATCAATGAACCAACCAATGAATCAAAACTAAGTTCAGCCCAATCAATTTCCAGGTAAGAAAACTGAGGTCCAGAGAGAAGCAATTCCTTCATTCAACTTGACACACATTCCTTGACCTCCTATGCACCAGGCAATATCGTAAATATAATGAACAAGACAGATGAGGTCCCTGTCCTCATACGGATTACGAGTGAATAAACAATACATGAGTAAACAGATAAATTGAAAAGGCAATTCTGTTAGGTGCCTGTCTTGAGAACAAGGTTTCCCTTGGAAACAGGATGGGCTGGCCCGAGATGACTCTTCCTTTTCCTTACTACACACTTCATCCCTCTACTTCCTCCAAACATTTTGAAGGTTTTAGTTTAAATCAACATGTGGGATCAACTCTCAGGCATTTTCTCCCAAACCAGATTGAACATTTGGAGTGCTGGGATGATGGGTTTGAAGCCACCAACAGCATTTGTGGAGCACACTATCTGCTTCTAGAAACATAGGCAGGCCAGGCACAGTGACTCATGCCTGTAATCCCAACACTTTGGGAGGCCAAGGCAGGCAGGTTGCTTCAGCTCAGGAGTTCAAGACTAGCATGGGCAACACAGGGAGACCCAGTCTCTACAAAACAAAATACACACACACACAAAAATTAGCTGCGGTTGGTGGTGTGCACTGGTAGTCCCAGCTACTTGAGAGGCTGAGGTGGGAGGATCTTTTGAGCCCAGGAGGCGGAGGCTGCAGTGAGCCATGATTGTGCTACTACACTCCAGTGACAGAGTGAGACCCTTTCTCAAAAACAAACAACAACAACAAAAACAGAAAGAAAGGAAGAGAAAAAAGTAGGGGAGACCAAGAGACAAAGAGACAGAGCCCACAGCTTACATCATCTCAAAGGTCAAATTTCACTTGATGAGGCAACAAGAACCATGGAGGTTCTCATTATTGTTTGAGTTTACATTTCCTTGATTATGAATGAGGTGAAGCATCGTTTCATGTGTTTCCTGGCCGTTTGAGTTTCCTCCCCTGAGAAGTGGTTGTTCATGGCCTTCTTTTTTTCTATGACCTCCGCCTCCTTTCGCACAGGAGGAAACTAAGGTTGACAGTCACATGACTTGCCTAAAATCAGAAAACTATTTTACATAAAATTACAGAAAACTATGTTATCTACTGTATGGTGCCTTCCTCAAGACCTATGTGTTGAACTGAATTTAAATGAATAGAGAACAACCCTGAATGTGAGACACCATCCTTGGGTGGTGAAAGCAACACAGATCTGGAGTCAGCCAGCCCGGGAGGGCTCTAAACCTGGCTGTGCTGTGTGATCTTAGATAAGCACTGAGCCTCTCTAAGCCTCCATTTCCTTGTGGAAATGTAAGAATCTCTATCCCCAGGTGAATCAGGGCACCTACCACAGGGCTTGCTCAGGGACCATTCATTTTTCCCTCTCGCCCCTTCCTGGAGGATGCAGAAGAGCCAAGTGCACAGGGTTGTGGAGGCCAAATCAATAGGTATGAATAGGAAGGCAGGCTAGATGATGGCCCCCAAAACGTGCAGTCTTAATCCCCAGAGCTTGTGAATATGTTAACTTACCTGCTCAAAGGGACTTTGCGGATGTAATTAAGTTAAGGATCTTGACATGAGAGATTATCTGGGTGGGCCCAATGTAATCACCAGGTTTTATGGTCAGAAGGGTCAGAGATACAGAGAAAGAAGTGAGGACCAAAGGCAGAGGCTAGAGTGATGTTCTTTGAAGATAGAGGAAGGGGCCACAAGCCAAGGGATGGAGGCAACCTCTAGAAATTGATAAAGAGAAGAAAACAGGTTCTTCCCCAGAGCCTTGGAGGGAGCACAGCCCTGATGACATCTGGATTTGATCCAGCAAAACCCACTTCAGACTTCTTTATTTTTATTTATTTTTACCTCTTCGAGACAAGGTCATGCTCTGCCACTCAGGCTAGAGTGCAGTGGCACAATCACAGCTCACGGCAGCTTCAACCTCTCAGGCCTAAGCAATCCTCCTACCTCAGCCTCCTGACTAGCTGGGACTTCAGGCACGCACCACCACACTTGGTTAATTTTTTTACTTTTTGTGGAGATGGGGTCTCACTATGTTGTCCAGGCTGGTCTCAAACTCCTGGCCTCAAATGATCCTCCCACCACAGACTCCTAAAGTGCTGGGATTACAGGCATGAGCCACCACACCCAGCCCCATTTCAGATTTCTAATACGTAGAAATGTAAGAGGATACATCTTTGTTGTTTTAAGCCACTAAGTTTGGGGTAATTCATCGCAGTGACAGTAGGAAACCAGTAGAGATGACATCTTGGAAAAATCAAGTTTTCTGAAGGAAGGGAGAGACATGAATGGTGGTGAAGAAACAGTAATAGCTCCTGTTTAGTTTTTCTTAGGGTTTATTTTATACCAAGAAGTGTTCAAAACCCTTGTTTCAAATTATTTCATTTAATCCTCACATCACCAAGTGAGGTAAAAGCCATCATCCCATTTGCCAACTGAGGGAACAAAGGCCCAGCAAGGGCGAAGAATTTAGTCCCATTAAGTCAGTAGAGGAGCCGTCATCAAAACACCATGATTTTCCTGAAGTGGAAGTCTATGGATGGCCAGAGGCCAGAGGAAGTCTATAGGCTTTAGTTTTAGAACTGGCAGGTTGCTGCCAAGTTCACTTATCTGTGCCTAGCACTGCACTAGTGCAGGAGAGACCCACACTTCCTGGCAGATAGGATGTGGTAGAACACAGAGACCCAATCTGAACGATTCTGAAAATATAAGCACGTTCTAAAATGCCGAATTGTGCTTAAATAAAGTGGAGAGGGGAAGAAAAATAGAGATTGTGGCTGGCAGGGTAGGCTTTTGAGAGAAAGTGGAGCCTTAACTGGTCCTTGAAGAATGTATAGGAATTAGGAAGATGCGGACAGGCCCCTCTGAGGGGGAACGGGCTAGAGAAGGGGATGCTGCCTGTGCCATCCCAGGCTGCGATGTAGCAGAAACTCAGTCCTGGGAGAACTTACACAACTCCACGAGAAAAACCTTGAAGGCGCCGAAAGCTAAATGGATGAAGGAAGGAAAGGTTAGAAGACAGGAATAAGCAATTCACAAACACATGGAAAGATGTTCCGTCTCGTTAGTTATCGAAGGAATAAAAATTAAAACGAGATGCAAATGGTTGCCTACCAAATCAGCCCAGATTTGAGAAAACGATAGTAGCCAAGGTTGCCAAGGGTGTAGTGAAAGAGGAACTCTCATTCCTGGCTGGTGGGAGTAGAAATTAGCAGAACTGTTTTGGAAAACAGTTTGGCAATGTGTCTTAAAAGCACGGGTATGTTGATATCCTTTGATCCTGTACCTCCTCCTCAGGGAGACTGGCTCCGGTTACTGTGAATAGGGAGAACCTTCATATACGAAATTCTCACTGCATCCTTACTTACACAGTGGAATAACCACCACAGTGTCCCAAAGGGGAATGTGAGGTACATTATAGTGTCTCAACCTAGTGAAGTATTATGTATCCATTCAAAATAATGGCAGCAAAAATTTAGATTTGCTTTAATATTTTACATTAAGTGACTACAGCAGGACAAAAAACTTCATATCTGGTAGAGCAGCCATATGCAAAGTGTTTTTTGTAATTGTGGTTAAAAAAAACACAAAAAACTCCACAACATAAATTTACCCCTTAACTATTTTTAAGTGTACAGTAGTGTTACCTATATGCACGTTGTCATATAACAGAGCTCTAGAACTTTTTTTTTTTTTTTTTGAGACAGAGTCTCACTCTGTCACCGGGGCTGCAGTGCAGTGGCACAATCTTGGCTCACTGCAACCTCTGCCTCCCGGGTTCAAGCAAGTCTCCTGCCTCAGTCTCCTGAGTAGCTGGGATTACAGGCGCCCGCCACCATGCCTGGCTAATTTTTTGTATTTTTAGTAGAGACGGGGTTTCACCATGTTGGCCAGGCTGGTCTTGAACTCTTGACCTCATGATTCGCCCGCCTCGGCCTCCCAAAGTGCTGGGATTACAGGCGTGAGCCACCATGCCCAGCCAGCTCTAGAACTTTTTAATCTTGCATGACCGAAAATCTATACCCACCAAACAACTCCTCATTCCCCTCTCTTGAGTCCCAGGCAGCCAGCACCCTGCTTTCTGTTTCTATGAGTTTGAATGACTTTAGATACCTCACAGAAGTGGAATCGTGCAGTATTTGCCTTTTTGTAACTGGCTTACTTCACTTAGCATAATGTCAAAGTGTTTTTTAAAGGATTCAAATAAAAGACGCCAAAACTTGTGGTTGGCTTTGAGTGGTGGGTCTAAATATGGTTTTAAAACTTCTTTCTACATTTCCCTTTTTCCAAATGGTTTAGACTCATTTCTTTTTAAGGAAAAAGGACAAGAAAGCGGGTCCCAGAGGCCTAGGAAGTAGCACATTCTTAAATTTGTCACATGCTATGGAGGTGATAGGCTGGCACAAAGAAGACCTTAGGCTCAAGAAAAGGCTCCAATATGAGACCCAAAGCATCCAAGCTTCCCCCTGTCATCTTGCCTTCCCAGAAAGCCAGCTGCATTCCAGGTAAGGCCTGAGAGCTGGGGATGTAGAGGACACCCTGCCCTGGTTCTCTTCGAGAATCTACCACTCCTGGGCCCAGTATTGATTAGTGACAGGGCCAGTTGACATTCACCGCCCAAGACAACTATGATTCATTCCTCCCTCTCCCAGGGAATGTTAAATAGCCGTCTGCTCTTGGCTCTCTCTAAACCCACCCAGCCAAGCAGCCCTCGGAGACCTAAGCCATGCTCCACCTGCTACGTGCAGAGTTAAAAGGAGGGACTGATGCTGAGTGGGTATAAATTAGGAAGTAGGTGGAGGGCACAGAAATACATCCGCCCAGTACTGATTTTGGGTCCACTGCTGTATTGGAAAATCCTTGCGGGCCCAGATCTTTTGTTGTCCAGCATCTCCGCCTTCCAGCCCTGATTACAGGGTTGTAGACCTTGTGGAGACTTCATAAATATTCATTCATTGGATGAACCAAGAGCATCCTATCATTTGTCAAACAGCTCATTTGAGGTGTGGTGCATTCATCTTGGGAAATCCACCAAGACAATGGAAAGTTACAGCAACAGGCAGACGACAGGCAGGGGGAGGAGACCTCAGGCAGAGGACAGGCAGGGAGGAGACCTCAGGCAGGGAGCTGGGAAGGACACCAGGCACAGCAGAGGGGCTCTCGGTTACCTTCCATCCCGCCCTGCTTCCATGCTGCTACCTCTGAGTGCTAGACCCCTCCCCAACTTGATGTCTACTCCTATCCCTAAGAAGCATGATATGAACACAGGCAAGGACACTTCTCCCATCCTATTCAGGTCAGCTGGAATACAATAAGCATGGACTGCTACCATCCCTCAGGACCAGGAAAACTGAGTGTGAGTCCCAGCTCTGCTGCTTACGACCTGAGTGACCTTGGGCAAGTCATGTATCCAAGGGGCAACACACTATCTAATAAATATGTAAGGCATACCTAATTTTAAAATATTCATTTTTTGGGTTCTTGGAAACTTTACAAATGGCACCTACTTCTCGCAATGCCCTGTGACAGAGGGACTATTCTTATCCCCATTTTACAGAGAAAGAAAGTCCAGATTCAGAGAGGTTTAGAAAATTTCCCAAAGTCATAAGGCGATGAAGTGGTAGAGCTGAGATCTGGACCAGGTCTGATGACTTTACAACTTGGGCTCTGCCACCAGGCCATGCTGCTTCCCATCCACACCTACCTACAAAGCATTGCTGTAAGGCTCAAAAATGGGGTCACATATGTGAAAGCATGTTGTGAACTCCAGTGCACCGTATGATTATTAGGATGGCTGTGGAGACATTCACAGGACAGGGAGAGGGGAAGGGACTGGAAAATCTCAGGACCACCTACCACACCTGCATCTGTCCTTATAAGTTTCTCAATTCCCATGAGGGTGTTTGGCCCCGAGGCAGCCCTCCCTTCTAAGGTGGGCAGGAAGAAATTCTCCCTGCTCTGAAACTAAGAGCAGTTTCACAACTAGGGCTGTGTCCCATAGGCTCTCTGCATCAACCAACTGACCTTTCCATCAGCTGACAAGGTGTCCTGAATGCCTAATATGCACTCAGCACAGCGCCAAGCCCTCTGCCTTCACTGGGGGGCCGGGCCAGGCTTCAGGAGGCAGGCTTTTGCCCCAAGAGAGCTGCCTAACTCCAGGGCTCTGGGGAAAGAGAGCCTGACTAGAGGAAGACCTCTTTCAGATGTCACTGGAGGTAAGAACACACAGATGACAAAATCACACGCTTTGTAGGTCTGGCTGCCTGAACTGGCTGTTGATTGACTCAACTCTACAATTCATCACCCATATATCATGGTTACTGAACAACTTCTCAGCAAAGCTGGGTGGCACAGCGATCAACCACGTGGGCTCCAGAATCAGGCAGACCTGTGTTGGAACTTGGCACTGTGTTAATGAAATTACTTCAACTTTCTGTTCCTTAGTTGCCACATCTGCAAGATGGGGTAATATGATCCATTCACAGAATTTCTGTGAGGAGTAGAAGAGATGATGCACATGGAGGCTTCAGCACAGTGGGCATGTAGTAAGTGCTTCAGCGTGTAGTAGGTGCTCAGTAAATGTATCTGTGTGTGTGGCCAGAGCTACTTAGTTAGTTGGGTAACTAAGATGAATAAGAAAAAGGCTTGCCTTCAAGGATTATACATTCAGTAGCAGGGTCAGAAAACTACAATCTATACTATAATCATGACTGTACTTAATATTTATATTTAATTATTCCATGCAATCCTTGCCCAATCAAGATCAGGCAACGAAAAAGTTGTAGAGCCAGGATTTGACCCCAAGTATGGCTTACGAAGATTGAGACATTAATTTGGAGAAAAGGATCAGACCCCGAATTAGGAGACCCAGGAATGAGTCCTCTTTTTGGACCAACTTTCCTAGCTGACATATATATATATATGGACATTTGGAAATGAATGTGCTGTGTACTTGTCAAGTTGATAATTATTACATATGATGGTAGAAACTGAAACCAGACAGTCCTACAGATAGTAAATTAGAGGAAAGGTCTGAAATCCTTTCTGACTTCTGAGCCTGTGCTCTTTCCCATGTGCTATGTCGACCTGCCAGCCTTGAAAGTCTGATGAGAAATTCACCACGGATCTGCCAAGAAGCAATAGGCTCACCAGTCATTCACTGTTTTACTCTCAATCACTAGTTTTGAGGAACTGATGGATTTATACTAAGGTAATTGTGTCTCCTAGGTGACCTAATCATGACACTGGGCAATGAAGCAAGGAGACGAGAGAGAATACTTTCACGGAGCCTGCATGTATTCATGACCTACTCTGTGCTCAGCCCTATGCCAAACCCCAGCATACAGATGTCATGCCCTCCCTATGCTTCTAGGTTTGTGGTGAGCCAAGGCAAACACTGAGGAAGTATCCAGCCACACAAGACTCTAACCAGAAGCTCAGTTTTACTTTGAACTGTAATTATGAAGACCTTGGAATCATACAGACCTGGGTGCAAAACTGGGTTCTGATACTCAGTGCCTGTGCAGTTTTGAGCAAGTCACTTCACCTCTCTGAGCCTGTGAACTGGAGATGAGAGGGATGTACTCAGGGACGTTGGCTGACAAAGACTTCGTTGGGTTGTGCAAGACAGCGTGGGTTCCAAGACCACCTAGGGGGAACACTACAGCCTTGTGGTTGCCAACTAAAGAAAAATCAGGCATTTAAATAGTTTTACTTTTTCTATTTTTTGTTTTTTGAGACGGAGTCTCGCTCTGTCACACAGGCTGGAGTGACATGGCGCGAGCTCGCTCACTGCAACCTCCGCCTTCCAGGTTCAAGCGATTCTCCTGCCTCAGCCTCCTGAGTAGCTGGGATTACAGGCGTGTGTCACTACGCCCGGCTAATTTTTGTATTTTTAGTAGAGACAGGGTTTCACCATGTTGCCCAGGCTGGTCTCGAAGTCCTGACCTCAGGTGATCTGCCCACCTTGGCCTCCCAAAGTGCTGGGATTACAGTTGTGAGCCATCGTCCCCTGCCTAATAATTAGTTTTATTAAGAGGATTGCAACCTGGTAGTCTTTCAGAGAGTTTATGTTAGACTGCTTCAAAACACTATTTAAGTCCAGTTTATATGAAGATAGGGGTGGTTCTGCATGTGCTCAGAAGTTACATCAAACCTACTCAGAAGTTACATTAGAGCAAAACCTTATGAAAGTTTGGGTGTGAGGGTACATGTGCTTATAGATTACTGAGGCACAATCATTAGTCCCGTCAGTATCTTATGCAGAGGAAGAAGCAAGGGCCAGCCAGGATCATTGAACTTATTTTTTTCTAAAAATGCTGTAATTCGGGCAAGAGATGTGGGAACTTGTGCTCTATCCCGCTCATCATCTTACGAGTAGGAGGACTGCGCTGTCACAGAGTCAAGGGCTTTGTGAAATTCTGCTGGGAGGCAGAATGAGCAAACATTGCTCCTTAGCTCTGCTACTTTGTCTTACGTGGTTAAGAGTGGACTTGTGTAAGACAGACCCGGTACGGAATACTAACTGCTCCATCATAGCTGCGTGACTGTGCAATTTATTCAATTTCCCAGGTCTCTCTGTTTTTTAGAAGAACAGAATGCAGTGACAACAAGCTTCCTGGAGGAGACAGAGACCACATCACGGAACAGGAATAGCAAAACTCCAGGGACAAGGCCCCCAAAGAGCGCACCTATGATATTCAGCTGGACTTAAAAAAGAGAGAGAGAGAAAGAGAGAGAGAGCCTGGGGGTGCCACCAGCCCTGCAGCAACCCTGTAACGGCCTCATGCAGCCGACTGTGGGTGCGAGTGCCCGTATCTCCACAGGCAAACATGGTGGCCCAGAAAAACCACTTTTGGTGTTAACGGCTGAGTGTAAATTTCCAGTCCGAGGCTGCACCAAGCGGCTGAGCTCCTAATGGAACGCCCTGATTGGGTCTGCTTGCCACTATCCAACATTGAGCTCTCCTATTGGACAGAGCCTCTACACCAGCACGCCTCTCTGTATCACCATGAGCCAATTAGCTGAGGCCGGGCTATGAGGTCACCCAGGGGACAGGGTTGGCTCCAGCTATAGCTGGGAAGGAGCCGTTTCCCGTAACGTCCAAGACTCCTCTGCAGTTCACAGCTTGACCTGGCTTTCTTCCCTATGTGCCAGCTCCTCACGGCCATTAATGTGCAGATGGACTCGAGTCTATCCTTCACACGCACGTTTATGAGGCACTGGCCAGAGTGGTGTCCTCTGTGGCCCTGGAACAGAATTTGTGTGCTTGGCAGCATTGCCTATCCAAGACCAAGATGGTGGAAATTACCCGTGCATTACTTGGAAGTCTGGATAAGACTCGATTGATGGCTGCCGTGACTCAAGCACCAAGAGGGGCATCAAGATGATGCAGATGTGCCCGTGTCCACAAAGAGCATCTGCCTCCTTGCAGAAAGAGAAAAACAGTTGCAGAAATGTAATACAAAGTAGAAAATATCCATGCCTCAAAAGAGGTGAAGATAGCGTGCAAAAGAGGTGAGGATGTAGAGCTCTGGGAAGACTGCTGGAGCTCTGGGGCAGGAAGGACGAGAGCAGATGGCTTTTTAGGACAATGCCACTCTGGCCATCACTGAGTGCTGCGAGGAACTCACAGTTCTCACAAGCTCTCTCTCAGTGGGAGACAGAGGAGTATAGTAGTTGGAAGCACAGGCCTTGGAATTGGCCCACTGGTTTCAAATTCCTCTTCTATTTTCTAGCTCTGTGAACTTAAGAGGTTTAAGTGAGATGAAAGTACCTCAGTGCCCGGCATATAGACGAATGGCTATTATCAGTTGTCAAATGAACTATCTCACACGCCCTCAGATAACACATCACAAACTCCAGGATCCACAACGACAGGACTAGAACCTTAGCCTCTTCCAGTTCTTCGGTAATCTGCAATTCAGGTTGAAGGGTGAGAAGAGAGGATGGAATAGACAGACCCACACGGGCCTTTACTCAACTCCAACTCCACACCTCCTGTCCGGTGGCCTTAAGTGAGGCAGGGAAGGCTCACCTGGATCCCTGAGGTCAGCGCTCCATCTCGCCCTGATGTCTGCCTGGTCTGTGATGCTGCCCTGGCCTTCCTGCATGCCTTGGTCCGGGGCTGACCTTTCACCAGATGAAATGGGCCCTTTCAATGGTTGAGGAAGAGAAAGACTGGCCCCTGCCTTCTGTAGCTTGTCATTAGGGGGCAGTCAGTAGCCTAGGGACATGCAAAGGTTTCCAGCCCTTTAACTCTTGATTCTCAACTCCTTCCTTCCCCAGCTCTCCCCCAGGTATATTACGAGCAGTGGGGGCTTCTAGTGTGAAGATAATCCCTCCGCAACTTTAAGACTTTAAGAGTTTCATAACACTCTCCTTCCAGTTGTTTTTTACCATATTCTCATCTGTAAGAGGTATATTTTAAAGCCCCAGCAAGGAAAGAATTGTTGGGCCTTGCTTTGTGTTTTGCAGTTGCCTTTATTTTAGTATTAACCTGAAAATAATTATCTGTGGCTAAGTCTGCTTCCACTGGGGTCCTCAAGGGCCGGATCTGTGTCTGATTCATCTCTGTGCTCCCGGAATTGAGTACAAGACCTGGTACGGGGTGGGGGTGGGGAGGTGCCCCATGAATACTTTGAGGGGTGGATGGATGGATGGCATAGCTCATCCATTTGGGCCTAGACACTTGGGAGCTCATATCACAACAGAAAACTGTCCCGATTTCTCACCCTCTGACCTGATCTAGGTTATTGCCTAAAATTCCCCCATTTGACAGTTCATCTCTTTGAATTCATCATTTACTGCCTCGGCCTCCTGGAATTTGGATTCTCTTTTAAAATCAGTTCGTCAGGGGTTCTGGAGGGTTTTAAGTGTCTGGAGGGTTTTAAGAGTTTCATGAGTCCCATGAAAGTGTTTGCAAGATTTTCAAAATGTGTGAGTACAGTTTCCTGGTGGTGAGGGTTACCACTAGCTTTCATCAGATTTCCAAAGGGGCTGTGACAAGAAGAGGTGAGGAAATGCTGTCAGGATAGAGGGCTGTACGCGGAGACTTTCTGAGGACCCTGGGTCATCAGTCCTCTCATTTATAGAGGGAAGAGAACGGCACTCACAGGATTGTCAGAATTCAGTGGTTTTGGTGCTTCCTCAAACTGTATTGGGTCTCCTACATACACCCCTGAGCGCACAATGGAACTTCCTGGAAGGATTTCCATTGCTCTTGAAGCCTTCCTGTGGCCCATGTGGCCCTCCAGGCCCTCTCACAACTTGCTCTCCTGTCTCTCCCCTCAAGCCACAGCTCTTTTTACTTCCTTGAGTGACCCTTGCTTCCTCCCATCATGGGATCTTTGCACTTCCTGCTCCCTCTTCCTGGAATGCTTTCTCAGAGGTGCCGCCCTCATTCCCTCTTTGCCTGAATAACTCTTGCTTCTCCTTCAGATCTCTGCACACTTATCTCTTCTTCAAGGATGACTTCCCTGACCATCCTGACTAGACCAAAACCCTCCTTCACAGGCCCTTAGAGCACTGGGAACTGCTTCAGCACACTACTGAAGCAGTTTTATGATTTTATATTGACTTTTATGATTCCTTAACTGGTGTCTGGCACCACCACTGCATTGTGGGCTCCAGCAAGGCAGGAGCCAAATGCATACTTTTCCTCTGCATTCTATTCCCAGGACCTAGCACAATATATACATGTAATAGGTGCTAAATAAAAGGGTGTTGGGAGCATCAAAACTCTTGTTTTCATGTACTAGAGCAGCCCTAGCTGGAATACTTTCTCTAATGCTTTCTTTGTTGTTTCTGCAGAATTCATGAGGTGGGCTTATTCTCATGAATAGTGTGGGATGGTCAGTCTGGGTGTGGACTCTAGAACCAGACCGCCTGAGTTCAAATTCTGGCTGTGCCTCTTACTAATGCAGTAACCCTGAGCAGATCATTTAATCTCTCGCTGACTTGGTTTTCCTCATCTATGATAACATATGGATATGATAACAGTACCTACTTCATAGGGTATTTGTGAAGATTTGATTAATTCACACACATAAAGCCCTGAACAGTGCCCAGCATGTGGCTATCATTATTAGCTTCCTCCTATGTTTGGCATTGACTACTTGAATGCATCTAAACGTTAGGAACCAGCAGTTTTTTAGACTTCTTCACTCTCTTTTCATTTACTTAACTAGCACAAGTAGTGAGGTAATGGCAAAGCCATTGCTGATATGCAGATCCTGGGGGCTTTGTTAGGCTTATTAGCCAAATAAACCACTATCTTCCAAACTCCAGCCTCCCTTGTGGAATTCAAACATTAGTTTCAGCAAAATGACACCTGACCACATGTTGGGTCTTGGAGTTTTCTTACTAAGAGATGAAACTCCAAATATTATATTAGTATATGGAACCCAGGGTCTTGAAGACAGAATTCATTAATGCCCCTGAATCTTCAGCATGAATAAGGGCCCAGACTTTTCCTTTGAGCCTGGGAAGGAACTAACACTTGTTGAGCATCTACTATATCCCTGGCACTCTACAGAAGTAATTTTCTAATTCAGTCCTTATGTCAATCCTACATTTTGGAAATGAGGAAAGTAAGGCTCAGAGAGGTTAAACTATGTACCCAAGGTCACACAGTGGAAAAAACTAGGATTTGAAAATAATAGGACTGACTCCAAAATCTATGCTGTTTTCATTCTAATACTTGGGCATTTTTGTTAGAAAAAAGCTCTGAAAGTTTATTTGGGGCGATAGAACAGTTCCGTATCCTGATTGTGGTGATGGTTATACAAGCCTGTACATGTGATAAAATTTCAGAGAAACACGAGCACACACACATAAGAGTGCATGTAATGTAGAAACTTGTAAAATCCAAAGAAGGTCTGTTTTTGAGTTAACAGTATTGTACCTATGTCAATTTCCTGGTTTTGACAGTGTACTTTGGTTGTGTAAGATGTTATCATTGTGGGAAGCTGGGTGAAGGGTACGCAAGAACTCTTTTTGTATGCAACTTATTATGAGTCTGAAACTATTTGAAAATAAAGAGTATTATTTGTTAAATGAATTCTGACAGTTAATAAAGGGGGAGCTGAGAGTAGCTAATAAACAATGGACATTACTATCTTACTTAAGGTCTCTTGGGCTGGGGGTCAGGAGACTTGCAGAGGCTGAGGAAGAGGCCACCCTGCCCTTGTGCCTACCCACAACCACAGCAGCCCACGGCATGTCCAGTGGACACCCCTGGAGTGATGCAGTTGACAGTCATGCTCATTAGTAAGACAGACTCTGATTGGTCTGATCTAGGAGTGTGCTTAAGCCAGCTTGAACCAGCTCTCCAGAGCCATTGTGTTCATCTCTTCCTAACTCTGCATGTAGTAAAGTTAGAGTAATAGCTTAAAACTAGCTGTGGTGGGAGTCTCTACAGCATAGAAATCAGCAAATGCAACAGATCAGAGTTGGTTTTTTTCCTGAACAGCACACCACTACCCCAGTCTACATCATATGCCCACAACTGAAAGATTATCTTGTGCTTCTCCAAGGATGACAGGGTTCATATTATAGGCACTGGCTGTAGCACCAGCCCAGTGTCCAGCTGTCTTTAGCAAGCCACAAAGATCTGACAGGCACTCACACACAAGGCCTTGAGCTATGGCACTAGTTAGTGCCTCAAAATCTGCAGATGAGGCCGGGTGCGGTGGCTCAAGCCTGTAATCCCAGCACTTTGGGAGGCCGAGACGGGCGGATACAAGGTCAGGAGATCGAGACCATCCTGGCTAACCCAGTGAAACCCCGTCTCTACTAAAAAATACAAAAAACTAGCCGGGCGAGGTGGTGGGCGCCTGTAGTCCCAGCTACTCGGGAGGCTGAGGCAGGAGAATGGCGTAAACCTGGGAGGCGGAGCTTGCAGTGAGCTGAGATCCGGCCACTGCACTCCAGCCTGGGCGACAGAGCAAGACTCCATCTCAAAAAAAAAATAATCTGCAGATGACAAATCTGGTGAAATCTCCATAGCTGTGTTCTGAACAAGCCAGAGGGACTGCAATGGGCAATGTGGCACAATAGACATAGTCTTGGACTAGAAGTTCTAGGCTTGGTTCTACGGCACCTTGGGCAAGTCACTTCTCTCTGGGTCAGTGTCCTGAGGAAGGGAAGGAAAGAGCATTGTGCTAGATGGTCCCTGAAGGCCTTCTCTAAGAACAATTTACTTTCAAAATAAGAACTCAGCCCTGGATCTGCCATCTACTCCCTGCTTGGCCTCAGACAAGTCCCTTCACCTCTCCGAGGCCTCAGTTTCTGCATCTGCAAAAGAGGATAAGAATCCCTTTTTCAAAGAATTGTTCTGAAGCATAAATGAGATTTAGAAGATGTGTCCCCTGCCCTCAAGGGGTCCCAGTTCTGTAGGAAACAAACCCACCCAGATCAGTGAATGCTGAGTTTCCTGAAGTGTGAGCCAGGAGATGATTTCAGTTCATGTTCAGACTCATGTTTTCTGTTAATAATTGCATATGTATACATTTATTTTAAGGTACCTCAGGAAAAATTAATAATGATTCACCCAAGAATGCATGGACACTATTGCTAAGAATAATAATTTTTTTAAATTGAATTGTTTAAAATCCAACTTAGAAATGTTCGGTAGCTGGGTACAGTGGCTTACAGCTGTAATCCCAGCACTTTGGGAGGCCAAGGTGAGCAGATTGCTTGAGCCCAGGAGTTCGAGAGCAGCCTGGACAACATAGAGAGACCCCATGTCTACAAAAACTACAAAAATTAGCCGGGTGTGGTGGTATGCACCTGTAGTCCCAGCTACTTGGGAGGCTGAGGTGGGAGGACTGCTTGAGCCCAAGAGACAGAGGTTGCAGTAAGCTGAGATCACACCACTGCACTCCAGCCTGAGTGACAGAGTGAAACCTGGTCTCAAAAAAAAAAAAAGTTTGGCAAATAAAAACACAGATTGTAAGGGAAATCTCAAAAGTGAAGCTTTGTAGATGCTGAAATGAAAAGTCCTTTTCAAAATGGAGGCTCCTGGCTCCTTCAGTTCTGACGCTGTGGGAAAATGGGTGGAAGATGTGGAGAGGCGAATTTGGGCGTCATACATGAAAAACCTTGACAGCAGTTCTACCTGTTAACCAGGGAGAGAGACTGGGCTCTGAGGGGTTTCTGGCCATTGACAAGGTTGTTCTAGAAGCCATCAGATCAGCAAGGGTGCTCTGGCTGGGAGTAATAGAAACTGTGACTCAAAGTGGCCTCGACAAGGAGGGATCTTATGGGCCTCATCACTGGAAGTCCACAGGCTGGGCAGGCCTCAGGGCTGGTCCTGTAGCAGCCCCACAGAGCCTGCGGGGTCCCAGCTTCTTCCTGTCTTTCTGCTCTGCAGGGCACAGTGCTGGTCCCGCCTAAGGCTGGTTCCTTCTGCAACCTTTGAAGGATGGTCACCTTCTGATTTTAGTGTTTCCTCTCGCCACATGCTTTCTTCTTCACAGCTGGAGGAAGAAAGAGTGCCTCTTCCTCAACCGTCAAACAAAAGTTATTTTCAGTCTGACTGGGACAGGGTCCCCTGCCCACCGCTGAGCCCATAACTGTTGCCCAAGGAACGCCATTCTCTGCCAGCTTCAGCCTAGGTTCCTTAACCAGTCACTAGAGAGGGAATCACTATGAGTGACTTGGACTAATCTGGGCTGAGAAAGACTCCTCCACTGGATGAAACAGCGAGAGACAACCATGATGTTCATCACCGTCATGATTGTCAGATGGTCACCAAGCTCACTTCCTCTTCTTCCTGGGCACACAGCTGGACTACATTTCCCAGACTTCCTTGCAGTCAGGCATGACCACATGATAGTTCCAGGCAATGGAATATGGATGTAGGTGATGTGGACCACTCAGCTACCTAGAATAGAAATGTTTCTAAGGCAGGAGCCAACAAATGTTTTCTGTAAAGGATCCGATACTAAATATTTTCAGCTTTGCAGGCCACAAATAGTTTCCATCATATCTTCTTCTCTTTCTCTTTCCTCTTCCCTTTCCTTTCTCCTAGCTCCATCCTTCCTCTCCTCTCTTTCTCTGCCTTAGTCACAACCCTTTAACAATGTAAAACCATTCCTAGGTCTAGGGCTATACAAAACAGGCTGCTGGCTGGATTTGGCCCAGGGGGATAGTTTGCAGCACCTGCTCTAGGCTGGCAATGGGAGCCACACGTTGAAGATGGCTAGCAGAGGCATAAGATGCCAAAAAAAGTGGGTCCCTAAAGTTACTGCATGGAAGAGAGTCCCCAAACAGAGCACCCTCATTTAGATATAACTACCGTGAAGAATGAACTCTTTTTTAACATTCTTTTTTTGTGTGATAATACATAACATACAATTGATCGTTTTAACCATGTTTAAGGGTACAGCTCATGGTATTCACACCGTTGTTCAACCATCACCACCATCTGTTCACAAAACTCTTTCCTTTGTAAAGCTGAAACTCTGTACCCATTAAATAACCACTCCCCATCTCCTCCCAACCCAGTCCCTGACATCACCATATTCTACTTTTTGTATCTATGAATTTGACTACTCTAAGTACTTCATGTAAATGGAATTATATAATATTTGTCTTTTTAAAATTGGCTTAATTCTCTTAGCATAGAGTCTTCAAGATTTATCCATGTTGTAGCATGTTGTAGCATCCATGTTGTAGCATCCATGTTGTAGTCGCCTTCCTTTTCCTTTTTTTTTTTTTTTTTTTTTTTTTGAGACGGAGTTTTGTTCTTGTCACCCAGGCTGGAGTGCAGTGGCATGATTTCACTCATTGCAACCTCCACCTCCCAGGTTCAAGCGATTCTCCTGCCTCAGCCTCTTGAGTAGCTGGGATTACAGGGACCCACCACCACGGCCAGATAATTTTTTATGTGTTTGTAGTAGAGACCGGGTTTCACCATGTTGGCCAGGCTGGTCTCAAACTCCTGAACTCAGGTGATCTGCCCGCCACGCCCTCCTTTTTTTTTTTTTTTTGAGACAGAGTCTCGCTGTGTCGTCCAAGCTGGAGTGCAGTGGTGACTACAGGCCACTTTTTCTATTTTTAGTAGAGATGGGGGTTTTACCATATTGGCCAGGCTGGTCTTGAACTTCTGACCTCAGTTGATTCACTAGCCTCGGCCTCCCAAAGTGCTGGGATTACAAGCATGAGCCACCATGCCTGGCCAATTTCCTTCCCTTTTAAGGCTGAACAATATTGCATTCTCTGAATAGACCACATTTCATGTATCCATCTGTCTGTCAATGGATATTTGCGTTGTTTCCACCTTTTGGCTATTGTGAATAATGCTGCTATGAACATTAGTGTACAAATATGTGTGCCTGCTTTTAATTTTTTGAGGCATATACCCAGAAGTGGATGACTTCTATTGTTTTAAGCCTCTGAGACTTTTGTTGCTTATTTGTTATAGCAGCAAGTGTTGAAAAATACAATTGTCGTTATTACCATCATCATCCTTTTAAACCATTTCTTGAACACATAGTGTGTGCCAAGGACTAAATCAAGGCTTGTATATGAATTTTCCGGGATGATCTCATTTAATCTACAAAATGACCTGGTGAGGGAAATGCTATTTTATCCCCACTTTAGAAGTCAGTAAACTGAGGCTTAGAGAAGCTAAATGGATTATGCAAAATTACATGGGATCTCTGCATGTGAGTAGCTCACAGGCTACTGAGGGACAGAGACAAGAAACAGACAATTCCAAGGCAGCATGGTGAGTGGTGTGCTCAACAGAAAGAATGTTTTGCAAGTCTTTAGCTCAGGAGGAAACGGTGGGCAGTGGACAGAGAAGCCTCCCTAGAGAAAATGAAGTCTAAGCTGAGCCCCAAGAATAGAGAAGGTGTTACTTGACAAGGAGCTGGGGAAGAGGGCTCGGGCAGGCAGGTCAGCATGTGCAAAGGCCCAGAGGTGAGTTAGAGACAGCATGATTTATGTGGGCAACTGGCAGGATAGGCAGATTCCAACCCGGGTCTGTGGGCTCTGAAGTCTGTGTTCAACCACAGTGTTGTCCTGCCTCCCCTGAAAGGAGGAGAGGGAAGGGAGTGAGAAAGGAGCAATGGTCCCTGAGATTCCTTCCAGTCCTGAAGCTCTAGTTCTGTGATTGCCTGAATCAAGCTCTGTATAAGCATCAATGTGGGATCCTTCATCATCATTCTCAGGAAACACAGGCAAGTGGGAATCTGGTCCTCCTGCCTAAATGTTCTGTGAGTGCATTTTCAAACACCTGAGGCCATACGCGAAATTCAGATTACTCTCCCAAGTCTTGGGGGATTTAGCCTGCATGAGAGCAGCCCACCAGGCCTACCACGTTGGTTCATCAATATTTAATGACACATTCGGTCATTCAACAAACACCAAGTACCCAAGTGGACAAGACACTGCAGAAAGTAAAGCATTTAAGGTAGTATTTGTCTTGAAGAACGGGGAAAAATTTTGCTGGCAAATGGCTCTTTCTCACCACTAAAAGCAATGTGCAAGTGGATATTCATATGCAAACAAACAAACATGAAAAACTTTATCAAAAAGTTTTTTGTCACCATTGCACTCCAGCCTGGGTGACAGAATGAGACTCTGTCTAAAAAAAAAAGTAAGATACACAAACATAAAGATAATAAAACAAATACAAAGTAAAACATAATAAAAATGATAAAATGCAAAAGTAAAATACAAACAGTAAAATGTTTGCAAATCATATATCTGATAAGGGACTTTCATCTAGAACATATAAGGAACTCTGAAAACTCAATGGTAAGAAAACAGACATCCCAATTAAAACTGGGCAGAAGATTTGAAGAGACACTTCACCAAATACAGTGCTAAGATGGTAAACACATAAAAGATGCTCAACATACAGTTGTGAAAATTAAAGACTATAGCTTTTTGTTTGTTTTTAGACAGGATCTTGTTCCACCACCCAGGCTGGAGGGCAGTGGTGTGAACATGGCTCACTGCAGCCTCAACCTCCTGGGCCCAAGCCGTCCTCCCCACTTAGCCTGACTTGAGTAGTAGCTGGGACCACAGGCATGCATCACTATACCCAGCTAATTTTTTAATATTTTTGTAGAAACAAGGTCCCACTATGTTGCCCAGGCTGGTCTTAAACTCCTGGGCTCAAACAATCCTCCCACCTCAGCCTCCCAAAGTGCTGGGATTATAGGTGTGAGACACTGCACCCGGCCAAAAAGACTGTATGAAGTGTTGGTGAGGATGTGGAACAATCAGAGTTCTCACACACTGTTGCTAGCAATGTAAAATAGTACAACCACTCTGCAAAGCAGTTTGGGATTTTCTTAAAAAGCTGAATATACCCCAGCTATGTGATCCAGCCATTGCAATCCTAGGATTTACCCAAGAGAAATGAAAGCTTGTGTCCATTCAAAGATTTGTGCATGCATATTCAGAGCAAATCTGAATAAGAGGACATTATTTTTCATAGCCCTAAACTGGAAACAACCTAAATGTTCATCAACTGGTGACTGGATAAACAGATTGTGGTATATTCAGACAATGGAATACTATTCAGCAATAAAAATTAATGAGCTTTTTTTTTTTTTTTTTTGAGACGAGTCTCACTCTGTCACCCAGGCTGGAATGCAATGGCGTGATCTCGGCTCACTGCAACCTCCGCCTCCCGGGTTCAAGAGATTCTCCTGCCTCAGCCTCCTTAGTAGCTGGGATTACACTCAGCTAATTTTTTGTATTTTTAGTAGAGACAAGATGTCACCATGTTGGTCAGACTGGTCTTGAACTCCTGACCTCCAGTGATCTGCCCATGTTGGCCTCCCAAAGTGCTGGGATTACAGGCATGAGCCGTCGTGCCCGGCTGTGAGCTATTTATACATGCAACAACATGGGTGAATCTCAAAATAATTATGTTGACTGAAAGAAGCCAGATGGAAAAAAGTACATACTGTTTGATTCCACTTCTACAGAAATCCAGGAAATACGAACAGTTAAACGATAGTGACAGAAAGCAGATGAGTAAGCTGCCTAAGGATGGAGAGAGAGGGCCAGTGAGGGAAGGCGAGGTTTTCACGGGGCCTTTGGAGTCAATGAATATGTTAATTCTCTTGATTCTGGTGATGATTTCACAGTGTATACATATGTCAAAATTTATGAAATTGCACACTTCAAATAGGTACAATTTATTATACGCCAATTATACCCCAAAAGCTGTTAAGAAAAATCACTGTACAAAAATAGAATTGGTAGTAACAGGAAAGACAGTCCAAATATGTTGGATCGAAATATACTTAAAAAGCACCTTCCAAGATAGCAAATATAATTTTATAAATACACATAAAAATGTAGCAGAATATTTTATGATTAAAAATGCACACAGGGCTGGGCGCGGTGGCTCACGCCTGTAATCCCAGCACTGTGGGAGGCCAAGGCAAGTGGATCACCTGAGGTCGAGAGTTTGAGACCAGCCTGGCCAACATGGTGAAACCCTGTCTCTATGAAAATTACAAAAATTAGCCAGGCATGGTGGCAAATGCCTGTAATACCAGCTACTTGGGAGGTTGAGGCAGGAGAATTGCTTGAACCCAGGAGGTGGAGGTTGCAGTAAGCTGAGATTGCGCCACTGCAGTCCAGCCTGGGAGACAGAGGGAAACTCTGTCTCCAAAAAAAAAAAAAAAAAAAAGCACACAAACCCTTCGTCCTGGCAGTCTAATGTTTAGGGAGCCATCCTACAGGGGGAGAAAGAAACAGACTGTGGAAGATGAGACAATCATGTAAGGATGCGCAGGTTGTTCACTGCACAAGAAGGACACCAGATTGATGGGGCATGTAGGGCTGGAATTCGGCCTACACTCCACTTGCCAAGCTGCCTACTTTATTACAGGCTGGTGTCTACAGGACGGGCATTTTTTGCTAATTTGCACAAAGATGCTACACGGGTGATATGGTTTGGCTGTGTCCCCACCCAAATCTCTCTTGAACTGTAGCTCCCATAATCCCTGTTGGTCATGGAAGGGACCCAGTGGGGGGTAATTTAATCATGGGGGCAGTTGCCCTCATACTGTTCCTGTGATAGTGAGTGAGTTCTCTGGAGATCTGATGATTTTATAAGGGGCTTTTCCCCCTTTTGTCTGGCATGTCTCCTTGCTGCTGCCATGTGAAGAAAGACATGATTGCTTCCCCTTCTGCCATGACTGTAAGTTTCCTGAGGCCTCCCAGCCATGCTGAACTGTGAGTCAGTCAAACCTCTTTCCCTTATAAATTACCCAGTCTCGGGTATGTCTTTATTAGCAGCATGAGAACACACTAGTACAACGGGCTAGCACAGCCCAGTCTTTAAAGACATATATCTCAGAATGATTACTGCAACATTGTCTGCAATAATCACTGCAACAAATCAGAAACGACCTGGATGCTATCAGTGGAAGAAGGGGTGAACCGAGTCACCCAGCCATGTAATGAAAAAGTATGAAATAATTAACAAGAATGAGGTAGCATCACAAGAGTCAACCTAGAGAGAGGTCCAGGGAGAATGTTAAATGAAAAAAGCATATTGTGAGGTGCTGTGCATTGAGTGGACGCAAGGTTCCCACACACGCTCCTTGGAAGTCACCCAATAAATCCCCTTGATTCTCTGCATGTGTTTTCCTTTTCCCTCATGTTTCTCCAGACATCTCCCTTGCTGACGGTTGGAGGTCAGTAAACCAGCCTTGGATGGCTGTATTAAGGCCTTCAATTAACAGAAGATATAAATCTTATACATAGAGACTATTCTGTTTATATCAACTATGATTTCGGGGCAGCCCCAGTGGCTCACACCTGTAATCCCAAAACTCTGGGAGGCCAAGATGGGAGGATTGCTTGAGCCCAGGAGTTTGAGACCAGCCTGGGCAACAAAGTGAGACCCTGTCTCCACAAAAAATTTTAAAATTAGCCAGGTGTGGTTAATGTATCAAAACCTGCATAATTTCATAGCAGGCAGACCAAGAAAATTGTAGCCTCTTCACATCATAGCTTTCAGGTCACTTTGGCAGGTGAACAAACACACGAGCCACCTTTGTCGATATTAGTCTCGAAGTATGTGAGCTTGAAATGATGTAAGGTCTTTAGTGAAAGGGCTTTCATATTTTAAGAAATTCATCCTCCCAGGATTGTAAAATTCCAATGACATACTTTATGTCCAGCGCCTAGGTTAGTGCCTGGAAAGAGTGCTTCATGTACAAATATCTACTCGAAAAGATGACTTGGCCTCCTGCCCCCTGGGGCCTGGCAGCCACCCTGAGACCCCATCCACCACTGCTGGTCCCACCTTTCCTACAGGGGAAGGGGCTGCTAGTATTCTACCAGCGAGGGTCCCATCTGGTTCTCGCCCCAGAAACAGAAGGTAAATAGGGGCTGGGGGCTTGCAATAGAAATCCTGGAACCCCTCCTGGGCTGGGAAGTAGTGTCCTAGCAACAAGTCAAAAGTGGGAGCAGGGGCATGTGGTATGTGACCCCAAGATGCTCCTCTTCTCCCTTGCTTGGGGGTCCCTACTTGTCATTAGTTTATACGTCACCTCCTCTGGGATGCCACTCTAGCTTCCTTCTCCCCATCCTGCAACCGGAGCCTCTTCTGGCTTCCTCACACTCTGCTTACCCCATCACAGCACTGGGTACAATCCATTCCGATAACCTGTCCGCTTGCTCAATGCTACACTCCCCGCGCCTCCCACCTGGTAGACCAAGAGCTTCGAGGACAGGGAGTGCGTTTTATTGTCTGTATCTCTGGCATCTAGCACAGAGCTCAGAGTGGGCCCTCCACAATCAGGAATGTGAGTAACACCTGAGC
This sequence comes from Chlorocebus sabaeus, assembly GCF_047675955.1. Taxonomy (NCBI): domain Eukaryota; kingdom Metazoa; phylum Chordata; class Mammalia; order Primates; family Cercopithecidae; genus Chlorocebus; species Chlorocebus sabaeus. The sequence goes on from NC_132923.1 coordinate 112,822,830, forward strand.
ACATGAGTACATGAGTAATTTGGCACAACTTGTAGGGCAGAGGTTAAGAATCTGGGCTTCAGAGCCAGACAAACCTTGATCAAATCCCAGCTCTGCATCTCCCTGGCATGGAACTTGAACGAGTTCTTTCCTCCCTGGGCCGTGTTGTCTTCATGGCTAAAATGGAAATAACAACAGTTCCCAAAGTACCAGTTATTCTGAGGGTTAAAGGTGGCAGTCACAACAAAGAATGAGCTCAGATCCTGAATGCAGTAAGTATTCCATAAATGCCCTCTGTGCTGCTGTCTCCCCAGCTCCTAGAAGTGTGGTGGCTGGAACCCTCCATCCCCTCCACCCCAGGAATGTGAAGGGCCTGCCTTGGGGGCAGTGCAGGGTCAGGGGAGCTGGTGGGCCTCTGACCTGGATCTACTGCTCCTTTCAGAGATAAGGATAGAGACGCTGGTCTCAGCCTGGCTCACCCTTCCTGAGCCTCAAAGGCTGGGGCTCCCTCTCTCCTTGTCAAAATTAGCCTATCACATCCTGTGAAACTCAGGTGGGTGACTCAGAGACAGGCGGGCCACCTCGATTGCTGTTCCCAGGGCTGGGCTCATGGGCAAGGTGAGGCATGGGCCCTCTACACACACCCACACCCCACAGGGACCCAGGGCCAGCAGCGAGCACGCCTTCTTCGCTCTCAGAAGCAGCCAGGGAAGCCCACTTCCCCCTACTTTTTCTCCTCTTTTCTTTTCTTCCCACTCCTCCAGCCTCTTGTTTTCTGCCCCCAAGGTGAAACGTGAGATCTGGCCTTAGAAATTACAATGACTGACTGTCTAGCAGCTGACAGCATTGAGGAGAAGGGAGGGGTGGGGTCTGTGAGGCTGGCTCAGTGGGTTTTTCCCCATTCCTTCCCCCAACTGCCCTCCCAGGACAGCAGAGCCAGATGTGTTCACATCCAAAACACACTAATTGTTTCTGGAAATCATCTGGGAAGATCTTCCTATAGCTGCAGTTCTCAAAAGGTGGTCTGTGGACCCTTGGGCATCCTGAAGTCCCTTTGAATGTTTCACCTTTTACCAAAGACCGTTGGAGGGGCCCACAAGATCAAAACCATTATAATCACCCTGAGATGATGTCTTTATCACTGTCATTCACTCACAAATATTTAATGGAGTTTTCCGGGAGCTCTGTGACATTGCAACAGATTGAATGCGGAAGTAGATACAAGAATCCGGTGCGGTGGCTCACACCTGTAATCCCAGCACTTTGGGAGGCTGAGGCAGTTGGATCACTGGAGACCAGGAGCTCGAGACCAGCCTGGCCAACATGGCGAAACCCCATCTCTACTAAAAACACAAAACAAGTAGCCAGGGATCGTGGCACATGCCTATAATCCCAGCTGTGCAGGAGGCTGAGGCATGAGAATGGGCTTGAACCCGGGAGGCAGAGGTTGCAGTGAACCAAGATTGTGCCACTGCACTCCAGCCTGGGCGACAGAGTGAGATTCTGTTTAAAAAAAAAAAAAAGGAGAAAAAATAATCCAGCTGTCTCTTGTGAAGCCAATCATGAAAGAGACCTGCAAAAATACAGTAATAATGTATTATTACATTATTATGCATAATAAATAATGCCACTCCTTTAATTGGTTTTAATTTGGAAAATTGTGTTATTTCTTATAAAACTATGTTTTGTGTTAACGTGTGATGAATTTATTATCCTCACTTTAAATCAGTTTCTCAACCTTGGCACTATTGACATTTGGGCCAGGCAATTCTGTTTATGGGGGGCACATCTGTGTATGGTAGGATGCATCTCGGATGCTTAGCAGCGTCTCTGGCCTCACTACACACTAGATGCTGGTAGCATGCCCTATCCCCGGCTGTGAGAAACAAAAATGGCTTCCAGCCTTGTCAAGTGTCACCTGGGAGATAAAACTGCCCCTGGTTGAGAACTACTACTTTAAATAAATAAACTAGTTAATTAATTAAAATTTCTCGGTTTCATTTTCTAGTATGACAATTAGCAACAAATATAACAAAACTCAATGACTTTTCTCTTTTTTTTTTTTTTTTTTTTTTGAGATAGGGTCTCACTCTGTTGCCCAGGCTAGAGTGCAGTGGTGTCATCACAGTTCACAGCAGCCTCAACTTCCTGGGCTCAAGCAATCCTCCCACCTCAGCCTCCTGAGTAGCTGGAGTCCCAGCTACTCGCCACCATGCCTGGCTAATTTTTAAATATTTTGTAGAGATGAGGTCTCACTATGTTGCCCACACTGATCTCAAACTGCTGGGCTCAAGTGATTCTCCTGCCTCAGCCTCCCAAATTGCTGGGACTGCAGGTGTGAGCCACTGTGCCTCATCACTTAGTGATTTTTAAGAGTGTAAAGTGGTCTGGAGACTAAGAAGTTTGGAGACCTCTGCCTTAAACCACACACAAGGCATCATGGGTTTGCAGATGAGGACAAAGGACTGGCAGCTCTCACGTTTTTCACTGCCCTGTTCCTGCAGAGGAGTACCCCTCACTGTGTAACTATGGGAGGTGTGAGTCAGTCTCCCACAGAGGGGATTCTTTTCGTCTTTTTAAATAACATTTATTTTGCTTTTCCAAATAACAAAACAAAATCAGCACATACTCAGGGTGGCATATATACAAAAACACAAGGGGGTGAGAAAGAACCTCCAGTGATTCCACCCAAGGAATAACGACACTTCACATTCTGGTGTATTATCTTAATAGTTAAGGAACTGAGTGATGTGGTTTGGATCTGGTCCCAGATCGCATGTGAATTGTAACTCCCAATGTTGGAGGTAGGGCCTGGTGGGAGGTGATCAATCATGGGGGTGATTTTTCATGAATGCTTTAGCACCACCCCACACACCCCCGCCTGTGCTGTTCTCGCAATAGTGAGTTATCACAAGATCTGGTTGTTTAAAAGTGTGTGTGCGGCTCCTCCCCCCTTGCTCTCTTGTTCCTGCTCTGGCCATGTGACGTGTGTGCTGCCCCTCCAATTTCCGTCACGATTGTAAGTTTCCTGAGGCCTCCCCAGAAGCTGAGCAGATGCCAGCATTATGTTTCCCAGACAGCCTGGGAAATGGTGAGCCAAGGAAACCTCTTTTCTTTAAAAATTACCCAGTCTCAGGTATTTCTTTATAGCAATGCAAGAACGGTCTCATACACTGAATCTCTATCAAATTGTGGCACCAACATGGTCACACTGGGCACTGTGAGATGGCTTTCTCCCCAGCTCAGCTGGGGAAGCATCTCAGATTTTCTGGGGTGACTTAAGCTGCTCTCTGCTGCACTGGGTGGGGTGGGGGTGGGTACTGAGGACGACGTGGTGAGACTCCCTGAACTGCACAAAGCCAGCTGTATCTGCAATTCACACCTGCCCCAAGGCCTCCTTGGCGACTGGGTGGTGCCTGAAAGCTCACCATTTGCATGGCATTTCTTTAACTTGAGGTTTTACTCCCTAGTAGGCCTCTAGGGGTATTCACAATCTCCCTGCTTGAAATGCTTCTGGGTTCTTCATTACCTGCAAGTTGAAGTCCTGATGCATTTGCGTAAGTGAGTAGTAACAGTTCCCAGTCACAGTGTGTTTCCTGTGTACCCGGCCCTGTGCTGAGTGCTTTTCCTATTATAATGCGTGTCATCACATAAGGTGAGCATCACAACTTCACTTTTGAGATGAAGACAAGGCATAGGGAGGCTAAATGACTTGTCCAAGGCCACACAGCCAATGAGTGGCAGGTTGAACCCACTTCTGATGACATGGAAACTTGTGTTCTTAGATGCCACACTTTACACACACACATGTCCCTTACAGATCCCGTTTGCTCCTACAGCTTCTCCCAGGAGTGTCAACAGTATGGGGCTTTGGACACAAATGGATTCTAGCCTTGACTTCATCTTTTTTTTGAGAGTCTTCTCTGTCTCCTGGGCTGGAGCGCAGTTGTGTGATCTCAGCTCACTGCAATCTCCACCTCCCAGGTTCAAGTCATTCTAGTGCCTCAGTCTCCTGAGTAACTGGGATTACAGGCGTGTACCACCATACCCAGCTAATTTTTGTATTTTTGTGTAGACATGGGGTTTTGCCATGTTGGCCAGGCTGGTCTTGATCTCCTGGCCCCAAGTGATCCTCCCACCTCTGCCTCCCAAAGTGCTGGGATTACAGGCATGAGCCACCACACCTGGCTTGACTTCATCTTAAAAATAACTGTAGGTCAGGTACAGTGGCTCACACCTGTAATCCTAGCACTTTGGGAGGCTGAGGCGATGGATCACCTGATGTCAAGAGTTCGAGACCAGACTGGACAACATGGCAATACCCCATCTCTACTAAAAATACAAAAATTAGCCAGGCATAGTGGCATGCCTGGGACCTGTAGTCCCAGCTACTCAGGAGGCTGAGGCAAGAGAATCACTTGAACCCAGGAGGTGGAGATCGCAGTGAGCCAGGATCATGCCACTGCACTTCAGCCTAGGTGACAGAGTAAGACTCCATCCCCCGCAAAACAAAACAAAAACTGTGTAACCTGGAGGAAGTCATTCGGCCTCTCTGAGCCTCAGTTGCCTCATCTGCAAAGTGGAGTGATAATGATACCGACTTCATAGGGCCATTGAGAGGACTCAGTGATGCAGACATGCTAGGACCTTTGGGCTGAACCTGGCCACTAGTAAATGTTCAGTAAGAGAAAAACAATCCTACAACCAACCACACTGAGATCCTTGTGGTTCCCCCAAACACCCTGAGTTCCTTGAAACCACACTGCTTTGTAGGCAGTACTCCCTCCACCTGGAATGTTCGCTCCTTCACTTTCAACTCCTATTCATCTTGCTCCATCTCTTCTTCAAAGTCTTTCTTGCCTTCTTTCCCCATGGTAGTCCCAAACCTTCCTGGGCTTCAGAACTACAGGTTTCATGTGAAACCTATGTACAGCCACCCTACCAGCTGAATCAGAACATCCAGGGTGGGGCTTGGAGCCCATCCATATTGTGACATGCTTCCCTGCTGATGAGGACGCGCAGCCAGTGTATACCCTCTAGGCCTGCAGCACACCTTCCTATGAGGATTTGTTTCCCAGGATGCTCAGCATGGTCTCCCACAGACGGTGGGGAGGACCTGGAGATCAAGACGGGGTCTCCTTGTTTTTGAAGCTCCCATGAACTCTTAACATTTCCTGAGCACTTACTTGCTGTATGCCAGGCACTGTTCTACTGCTATGCTCATATTATCTCATTTAACCCTCAAATTACCCTAGGAAACAGGCATTGCTATCAGGGTGGGTGCTGTGGATTCACTTATTCAAACTCCATTCCACCCTTGAGCACCTGGAGGGGCAGCCATGAGCACTGCCTTGCAAACTTCCTATTACAGGTAATGGAACCGCCCAGAGTCTCAACGGCTGTGCTTTGAAATCTATCCCCATGGGATGTTCCTATCCATGACTGAGTAGAGCAGGGATATTTAACTAACCAGATCCATTCCTTGGGGATGTGGGACTTGCTTCGCGACCAACTGTGGTTCAAGGACTCCCAGTCGGCTTTGCAGAAACTTTCCAAGTTTGCACAGCCTACAATGCTTCTTCTACCCAACCCTCTCTCCTCTTTTCTTCACTTACAGTCAAACTTGCTTTGCAATCTGAGGGCTCTCCAAGCCTTACCTGACTCGCTCCCTATTTTCTTCCCAGGCATTTCCCCTACTAAAATCCTTGCATGTTTAATTCTTGTCCTCTGCTTCTCACAGGACCCAGACTAGGTCACTCTTTTTTTTTTGAGATTCAGTCTCGCTCTGTCGCCCAGGCTGGAGTGCAGTGGCGTGATGTCGATTCACTGCAAGTTCCGCCTCCTGGGTTCACGGCATTCTCCTGCCTCAGCCTCCCGAGTAGCTGGGACTATAGGTGCCCGCCACCATGCCCGGCTAATTTTTTGTATTTTTAGTAGAGAGGGGGTTTCACTGTGTTGGCCAGGATGGTCTTGATCTCCTGACCTTATGATCAGCCACCTCGGCCTCCCAAAATGCTGGAATTACAGGCGTGAGCCACCGCGCCCGGCCTGTGTCACCTTTTATTGACAAGATTAGAAAACTAAAAACTGCTTTTCCTAGATTCCCTTGTACCTAGGATTTTGGATATGAATTAGGTTCTGCCAATTAGATGCTCTAGTGTGATTTTTGTGGGTGGAAAAGAGGAAAAGCCTCTTTCCCCTCTCTTTTTAGTTATTTCTTCTGACATGCAAAGTTTGGGAAATACGAGATTTTTCTCCAGTAGTCTCCAGTGGCCCTTATGCATGGGTGCCAAGAGGTAGCTGCACGCCAGGTGCGGTGGCTCACGCCTGTAATCCCAGCACTTTGAGAGGCTGAGGCAGGCAGATAGCTTGAGCCCAGGAGTTTGAGACCAACCTGAGCAACATGGTGAGACCTTGTCTCTACAAAAACAAATAAACAAACAAATAAATAACAGTTGCAGTGGTGGCCTCTAAATCTGCCTTCCCACCTCCTGACTGGCAGTTAGGGTGTTTGTCTTGAGCAGGACCCAGAGGTAACAGCTCCCCAGAAGGTCAATTCTAAATGCGGTTTCTGGAGGCCCTAGAACTTGCTCCCTCAGCCCTTCAAATCATTTTGTAAGCCCCTCATTCCATGTGTTAAATCTTGCTTACCACACCCTGAATGACTTCTGTGTCCTGCACTGATACCACCATGATTCTTCTCTCTTTACAGGTGAGAAAACTGAGCCTCGGGTGGTTGAGAAACTTCCCGAGTTGAGAAACTTCCCGTGATTGGTGATTGAGTGGGAACTGGCCATAGAACCTGACTGTCAGGCTTTGGAGCCATGTCCCCAGCCACTGCACCACTCTCTGAAGCACCCGGCACAGGGCTCAGCATCTCTTACACTCTGGAAACTTCTGCAGTAATTAGATGGGAGGAAAACATATTTCCCACTTTACAAACATATTTTACCTTGGTTTTTTTTTGTGTGTGTGTTTTTTTTGGTTTTTTTTCGAGATGGAGTCTCATCTGTCGCCTACGCTAGAGTGCAGTGGTGCAATCTCAGCTCACTGCAACCTCTGCACCCTGGGTTCAAGCGATTCTCCTGCCTCAGCCCCCCGAGTAACTGGCATTACAAGTGCCCACCACCACATCCAGCCAATTTTTGTATTTCTAATAGAGACAGGGTTTTGCCATGTTGGCCAGGCAGGCCTCGAACACCTGGCCTCAAGTGTCTGCCTGCCTCGGCCTCCCAAAGTGCTGGGATAACAGGGATGAGCCACTGTGCCCGGCCTCTACCTTGTATTTTTAATAAAATCATTTTTCACCCTTCACCTCATGTCATAAGACTTCAGGTGGTTTTCACTTATGCAAAACAACCTTCCAAAATACAAATCAAATCAAATGTTGTGCTGTGCTTAAGATTTACTTTAAAATATAGGGCAAAAATGCAAAACTCAGAAAAAATATATATGTTTTTAAAACTAAGATGTTTGGTTGTTTTCTTATTCTCAAGGCAATATACATTCATCCCTCAGTATCTGTGGGGGATTGGTTGCAGGAAACCCTGAAGATAGCAAAATCCATAGATGCTCAGGTTCCTATTTGCATATAACCTATGCACCTCCTCCCATATTCAGGCAAACCTCATCTTACTGCATTTTGAAGATATCATGTTTTTCACCAATGGAAGGTTTGTGGTAACTCCGTGTCAAGCAAGTCTCCTGGCGTCATTTTCCCAACAGCACGATCCTTCTTCATGTCTCTGTATCACATTTTGGTAATTCTTGCAATATTTCAAGCTTTCTAATTATCATATCTGTTACAGTGATCTGTGATCAGTGATGTTACTATTGTAATTGCTTTGGGATGCCACGAACCGTGCCCATACAATATGGCAAACTTAATCCGTAAGTGTTGTGTGGGTTCTGATTGCTCCACAGACTGGCTGTTCCCCATCTCTCTCCCTCTCCTCAGGCCTCCCTATTCCCCGAGACACAACAGTATTGAAATTAGGCCAATTAATAATTCTACAACGGCCTGTAAGTGTTCAAGTGAAAGGAAGAGTTGCATGTCACTCCCTCTAAACTGAAAACTAGAAATCATTCAGCTTAGTGAGGAAGGCATGTGTTGAAAGCTGAGATAAGCCAAAAGCTAGGCGTCTTGCACCAGTGAGCCAGCTTGTGAGCCCAAAGGAAAAGTTCTTGAAGGAAATTAAAAGTGCTAATCCAGTGAACACACAAATGATAAGAAGGTGAAATAGCCTTATTGCTGACATGGAGAAAGTCTGAGTGATCTGGATAGAAGATCCAACCAGCCACAACATTACCTAAAGCCAAAGTCTAATCCAGAGCAAGACTCTAACGTGCTTCAATTCTATGAAGGCTGAGAGAGGCGAGAAAGCTACAGAAGAAAAGTCTGACGCTGGCACAGGTTGGTTCACGAGGTTTAAGGAAAGAAGCCATCTCCATAACATACAAGTGCAAGGCGGCCGGGCGCAGTGGCTCAAGCCTGTAATCCCAGCACTTTGGGAGGCCGAGACGGGCGGATCACGAAGTCAAGAGATCGAGACCATCCTGGCTAACCCGGTGAAACCCCGTCTCTACTAAAAAACACACACACACAAAACCAAAAAACCTAGCCGGGCGAGGTGGCGGGCGCCTGTAGTCCCAGCTACTCGGGAGGCTGAGGCAGGAGAATGGCCTAAACCTGGGAGGCGGAGCTTGCAGTGAGCTAAGATCCGGCCACTGCACTCCAGCCCGGGTGGCAGAGCGAGACTCTGTCTCAAAAAAAAAAAAAAAAAAAAAAAAATACAAGCGCAAGGCAAAGTAGCAAGTGCTGATGTAGAAGCTGCAGCAAGTTCTCCAGCAGACCTAGCTAAGGTCATTCATGAAGGCGGCTACACTTTCAATGTAGATGGAACAGTCTTCTGTTAGAAGAAGATGCCATCTAAGATTTTCATAGCTAGAGAGAAGTCAATGCCTTGCCTGGCTTCCAAGCTTAAAAGTACAGGCTGACTTTCTTATTAGGGACGAATGCATCTGGTGACTTTAGGTTGAAGCCGGTGCTCACCCACCATTCCAAAATTCATGGGGCTTTTTAGAATTATGCTACATCTCTTCTGCCTGTGTTCTGTCAGTGGAACAACAAAGCCTGGATGACAGCACATCTGTTTACAGTAAGGTTGACAAAATATTTCAAGCCCATTGCTAAGGCCTATTGCTCAGAAAAAAAAAAAGATTCTCCTTTCAAAGTATGACTACTTATTGACAATGCACCTGGTCACCCAAGAGCTCTGATGGAGAGATACCAGATTAATGTGGTTTATATGCCTGCTAACGCAACATCCATTCTATAGTTCATTGGTCAAGGAGTAATTTTGACTTACTTTCTTTTTTTTTCAGACGGAGTCTTGCTCTGTCACTCAGGATGGAGTGCAGTGACGTGATCTAGGCTCACTGCAATCTCTGCCGCCCTGGTTCAAGCGATTCTCCTGTCTAGCCTCCCATGTAGCTGGGATTACAAGCGCCCACTATCATGCCCAGCTAATTTTTTAATTTTTGGTAGAGGTGGGGTTTCAGCATCTTGGCCAGGCTGGTCTTGAACTCCTAACCTCATGATCCACCTCTCTCAGCCTCCCAGAGTGCTGGGATTACAGGTGTGAGCCACTGTGCCTGGCCTTAATTTTGACTTCCAAGTCTTGTTATTAAGAAATATATTTTGTAAGGCTATAGTTGTCATACATAGTGATTCCTCTCATGGACCTGGGCAAAGTAAATTGAAAACCTACTGGAAAGGAGTCACCATTCTACTAGATACTGTTAAGAGCATTTGTGATTCATAGGAGGAGGTCAAAATACCAACATTCACAGGTGTTTTGAAGAAATTGATTCCAATCCTTAGGATAACCTTGAGGGGTTCAAGACTTCAGTAAAGGAAGTCATTGCCGATGTGGTAGAAACAGGAAGAGAACTCGAATTAGAAGCGGAGTCTGAAGATGTGACTGAGTTGCCACCATCTCATAATAAAACTTGAATCGATGAGAGGTTGCTTCTTAAAAATGGGCAAAGAAAGTGGTTTCTTGAGATGGAATCTATTCCTGGTGTGAATACTGTGAACATGGTTGGCATGACAGCAAAGGATTTAGAATAGTCCATAAACTTAGTTGATAAAGCAGCTGCAGGGTTTAAGAAGATCGACTCCGACTTTGAAAGAAGTTCTACCATGGATGAAAATGGTAAGCAGCACCGCATGCTACAGAGAAATATTTTATGAAAGGAAGAGTCCATTAATGTAACAAACTACATTGTCTTATTTTAAGAAATTGCCACAGTCACCCCAGCCTTCAGCAACCACCACCCTGATCAGTCAGCAGCCATCAACATCAAGGCAGGACCCTCCACCAGCCAAAAGACTCACTAAAAACTCAGCTGATTGTTAACATTTTTTAGCCATAAAGTATTATTTAATTGAGATGGGTACATTGTTTTTAGGCATAATGCTATTACACACTTAATAGACTACAGTATAGTGTACACACCACTGGGAGGCCAAAAATTTGTGTGACTCAAGTGTACTGCGATATTCACTTCATTGCAGTGTCTCCAAGGTATGCCTGTACTTTAAATCATCTCTAGATTACTTATAATACCTAATGCAATATGAATGTCGTGTGATTAGTTGCCATCGTGTATTGTTTAGGGAATAACCACAAGGAAAAAAGCCTGTACATGTTCAGTACAGAGGCAACCACCCATCTTTGTTTCTGAATATTTTTGGCACATAGTTGGCTGAACCCACAGATTCGGTACCCATGGATACGGAAGACTGACTCTATGTTTGTTAACAGGCAAGCACACAAACAATGAAAAACTACAGACAAGTCATGCAAAATTCTATTTCCCCAGGAAAAACCACTGGTAATAGCGTATGGTGGCCGGGCATGTGGCTTATGCCTGTAATCCCAGCATTCTGGGAGGCCAAGGTGGGTGGACACTTGAAGCCAGGCGTTTGAGACCTGCCTGGCCAACATGGCAAAGCCCCGTCTCTATTAAAAATACAAAAATTAGCCAGGCATGATGGCGCACACCTGTAATCCCAGCTACTCAGGAGGCTAAGGTATGAGAATCATTTGAACCGGGAGGCAGAGGTTGCAGTGATCCGAGATGGTGCCACTGCACTCCAGCCTGGGCGACAGAGTGAGACCCTGTCTTAAAAAAAAAAAAAAAACCTTCCCAATAGGCTGTTGCATGTGTGTGAAGCCATCCTTCTAGATAATGGTGAAATTGTTTCGGGTGCTTCCCCAATCCCTCTAGGTCAAGATCTGAACCAGCTGCTCACCGTGGGGAGGGTGGTTTCTGTGATGAATCTTCTGGCCAAAGTCCTCTGCCTCCACAGTTGTTAATGGAGTGGGGACAGCTCCAAGTCCTGTCCTTCGAGATTCCACCTCTTTTGGGGACCTCTCACTGAACCCTGCTGTCCTGGGGAAGGGAGCACAGAGCTCCCTTTGGTGGTCTGCTTAAAGCACAGCCTCGGAGCTCTTGCCTTCATTCCCCATAGCACAGCTGAGCTCTTTTAAACAAGAGGTTGATGGGAACAGGGGCTCACACCTGTAATCCCAACCGTTTAGGAGGCTAACGCGGAAGGATCGCTTGAGCCCAGGAGTTTAAGACCGGCCTGGGCAACATAGTGAGACTCTGTCTCTACCAAAAATACAAAAAATATAGCCGGTGTGGTGGTGCGCATCTGTAGTCTTGGCTACTGAGAGGCTGAGGTGGGAGGATCGCTCAAGCGCAAGAGATCGAGGTTGCAGTGAGCTATAATCACACCACTGCACTCCAGCCTGAGTGACAAAGTTGTCTCAAAAAACTAAAAATAAACAAGAAGTCACTAAGTCCCTGGGTGGGGGAAGGGAGATAGGAGGGAAATAAACACAGACGGCCGCACGAGACGAAGTTACCTGTGTCACCTGCCACAGCACTCAGCCTCAGATTCAGCAGCCTCAGCAAGCGCTCAGCTCCCTCTCTACTTCCGTGTGCAGGAGGCCCCACTCCATCCCCCAGAGCATACCCCACCAAAACACTCAAGCTCCTCCAGGCCCAGATAAGAGTGAGTGAGGCCCAGAAGGATGCAGAGGCCCCTTCCTCTGCCGAAGCCCTGCCTTCCTGACCCAGGACCTGCCAGAGGATCAACGCCCTCTAATCCCAAGGCAGGGATGGAAACAGCTTGCCACCCTCCCCCTCTCGCACCCAGGCCAGATGGCCCTGCTCGTCGCTGAGCCCACTTATGGCCTGGGAATCCTCAACACGGGCCCCGCTGAATTCACTGGGGTCCTTGGGTTCCATTAACCCTAACTATCATCCTTGACTTATGGCCTCAGTAGGACAGCCAGTTCAGATGGTAGCCCCATAAACCCAGATAGAAGAGGTATTATTTCTTCCCAAAATTCACCCTTTAAAGACACCAGTTGCCTAACAAAAATGGGATACCAAGGCCCCAGATATGGTCCGTCATGGCTGCTTCCACATTGTGGGAAGGAAACCTCTATGGAAATGCAGGAGAGGAGACAGTCAGGGAGACCAAGGATACAGTTCAGGGGAATTTGTCCCCAAGTGTAAAGGTCATCCCCAACGAGCCTAGGTCAGCCACTGATGGCTTCAGAACAGCCACTTACGACTTCTATTCTGAGATATGATCCCATTGGAGCCTCCTGGCAATCTCTGTGGAGTAACTTACGCACAATCTCTAGGGCTTCAGAGCTTGTGCTCTGCCTGGCACCTGTGGACCTGGGTGTAAATCCCAGCCCAGCCACTTGCAAGCTGTGTGATCTTGGACAACTCTCACCCTCTCTGAGCCTCAGTTCCCACATTTCTAATTTTTCTCACCTGGGGCCAATTCTGTGCCGGGGGCATCTGGCAATTTTTGTTGTCATGACTGGGAGGTGGGGGTTGCTACTGGCATCTGGTGGGCAGAGGTCAGGGATGCTGCTGAATTTCCTACAACGCACAGGACAGCCCCGCAAACAAGTCAACAGTGCCAAGGATGAGAAGCCATGCTCTCTATTAAGAGGATAACAGTATTCATCTCATAGGTTGATTGTAAAATTAAATGAGGACATGTACATAAAACACCTGGAATATATGAAGTCCTCAATAAATGAGAAGTATTGCCGTAGAAGAACCCCCACCAGAACATTGAAAGTGGGGCCCACAAACTCCAATCTTTTCAAATGCAATCTCGCATTAGCTTATGTATAGCCACCTGCCGGTCTTGACTTCTAGGGACCTGGAGCCAATTGCCAATGGCAGTTGACCTGGATTTACATTATCATGGGGTTTTCTTGAATTTTTGTTATTCCTATTTTATGGATTTGAAGCCCAACTTCCTGCTGGAATTGTGTTTGTTTGTTTGTTTTGTCTTTTTGGTTGTTTTTGTTGTTGTTGTTTTGAGACAATGTCATGCTCTGTCACCCAGACTGGAGTACAGTGGTGCAGTCATGGCTTACTGCATCCTTGACCTCCTGAGTTCAAGCCATCCTCTCACCTTAGCCTCCCAAGTAGCTGGGACTACAGGCAATGCCACCACGCCTGGTTAATTTTTGTATATTGTGTGGAGATAGGGTTTTGCCATGTTGCTCAGGCTGGTCTCGAACTCCTGGGCTCGAGCAGTCCTCCCACCTCAGCCTCTCAAAGTGCTGGGATTACAGGCGTGAGCACCATGCCCAACCTGGAATTGTTTCTGTACAAGTACTTCTCTATCTTCCAGGATGTCTTCCTCTCCAGCTTGCTTCTTCTAGTCTAAGGTGGGCTTGAAAACCTTAATGAAAGTTGTTTGTAAACCAAGAGTAACTAGGTTACAAATGAGAGTCAGAGGGTATTTCTAGGAAAGAAGTCATAAGTATTGGCACATGAACTTTATACTTTCGTGTGTTCAGAGGTCTTTTCTGCTTGTTTCCTGGTTCACAGATGAGGCTTCCTGATACTGGGTCTGAAGACTTGAGGTATTATCATCACCTGAATAAATTCTATCTACTTTGGAATGCAGTGTATGATTTTTGTGTGTGTGTGCCTGAAAACTTCCTTAAGTTGGACTTAGAAGAATTTTTTCAGCAAATATATATTAGGTGACTACTCTGTTCCAGGCATAGTGAGTGCAGAAAGCCAGCCAAACCAGTATGGGATTCAGACCCGCATATACACCTCAGCACGGTCAACAGTTATCCTCGTTCATTCATTCATTCACTCATTCATTCATTCATTCATTCATAAGAAAAGTTTAGTAAGCACCAGTGTGTGCTAAGCACTGTTCAAAGAACTTCACTTAATTAAATCCTCTGTCTTAAAAATTACCAAGCAAAGTAGGTCTAATTAGCCCCACTTGAATTAGACGAAAAGACTGAGGGTAGGAATGGAGAAATCATTTATTCAAGATCACACCTCCAAGAAGGGGTAGAGCCGGGCCTAAGCTGTCAACCCTGCTCCTCCCTCTTCCCACTCCCTGCCACCCCCACCCCCACCACAAGGCTTCCGACTCCCCCAAGAAAGGTTTTCATAATTGCTCTCCAAGAACTTTGCACAGAGCACTTAGCTTTGCCTGGCTCTGAGAGCTGTGAAACGGGTATTTCGTTAAGCTCTTTATACACTTGTCTGGTTCCACCCTTGAGAGATACCTAAGCGCCAGCCTCCCATGACAGAGGGGAAACCCAGCAGTTTGGGGGCGCTGGTGACGCTGGCCTAGTGCCAGCTGTCCCAGTTCCTGAGTAGAGCCAGACCTGGTCACAAGGACTGAGGGCTGGTGAAGACGGAAGACATGGGGAGGGATCTGTGATCAATCAGGACAGAGCGGGTCTGTGAACCTGCCATGGAGAACAGTTTTGTCTCCGAGGAACACCTGTGTTCTTACCTGGTTTTGCGGGGAAAGTGTGGACTTTGGGGCCACAGACCCTCCTCTGCCTGCCTTTAGCTGGGGGACCTTCTAGCTGGGATGTGCTACATAATCTCTCTGTTCCTCAGTCTCTTCACTTACAAAATGAAGATGATAAACGCGACCCATGAAGATTAAATAAAATCAGCCGGGCGCATTGGCTCACGCTTGCAATCCCAGCACTTTGGGAGGCCAAGGTGGGTGGATCACTTGAGATCAGGAGTTTGAGACCAGCCTGGCCAACATGGTGAAACCTCGTCTCTACTAAAAATACAAAAATTAGCCGGGTGTGGTAGTGTGCACCTATAATCCCAGATACGTGGGAGGCGGAGGCACAAGAATCACTTGAACCCAGGAGGCGGAGGTTGCAGTGAGCTGAGATTGTGCCACTGCACTCAGCCTGGATGATAGAGCAAGACTCTGTCTTTAAAAAAAAAAATTAAATGAAATTAAATTATGCCCTACTGTAGTCGACAGACAATTTGCCAGGAATATGAAATGTGCAGCACAGCTAACTCCACATCTCCCGTCCTGTGCTCATGGCAGACATCACTAACAGATCACAGAACCCTTCTTCACCGAAACAAACCCATCTCGGCTTCAGATGCCTGCTCAAGGGAGCGTCCCAGGCAGCCACCTCCCATAGATCAGAGTTGACATGTGTCCCAGTAACCTATTACAAAGTTGTTGATTTAAGATAGCATTTTATTATATCTTGGGATTTCGTGGGTTAGGAATTCAAGCAATTCTTTGGTTTCATGTAGCGTTGACTGAGGTTACTTGGAAATACTCAACTGACCTCATCTGAAGGGGCCGCCAGCTTTTCTCACACCTCTGACAGCTCGGTGGGGGCTGCTGTGAGGCTGGGCTCACCCGAGCCCCTCTTCATCTGCGGCAAGGTGGTCAGCCTTCTCACCTGGCCACTCAAGGCTCCAAATGACAGGAAGTGAAGCTGTAGTCTCTCAGGGTCTGAGCCAGGACCTGGCCCAGCATCACTTCTGCTGTTTCCTGTTGGTCAAAGCAGTTACAGGCCCCTTAGGTCCATGGGAGGCATGTCGGAGAATTTGCATCCATCTTTAATCCCTGCAGCATGAGAGATGGAGTGCGTTTGCCCCAAAACAAACAGCAAGTGCTGGGGCTCTTTGCACTTCCTCCTGGGTACCCACTGCCCCGGTCTGTATTTACTCCGAGCCTTCTCTATGGGTGTGAACAAGTGCCATGCTCGGTGGGGATACAGGAATCAGCAGGACCTGGCCCTGCCCTCCGGGAGCTGACTGTGGGTCTGAGAACATGGGCCACATTCCGTAAGGAACTGACAACAGGGCCACAGGGCTTAGCCTAGGGAGAGAGAGAGAGGCTTTGGTGGCTTCCATCTGGGGAGAGGGTGGGGACAGATGGCATCTGAGCTGCATTTCCAAGATGGTCAACACTTTACAGCTAGAGTCTTGTATTCCACAGAGCACTTATGAGGTGCCTGCTGTGTGCCAGGTACAGTTCTTGGCTCCGAGGAAGCAGCAGCAGACAGGACAGAGTCCCCTGCATGAGAAGCTGACCATTCTGGTTGGAGAAAACTATGAAGAGGCAAGCGAGTGAGTAAACAGAGAGCATAGTTTCCCATTACGATCAAAGCTGCGAAGACAATAAAGTGAGATAAAGGAACAGAGCAACTTGCTGGGGGAGAAGGTTGTAGGTGGGGAGTCTGGGGAGGTCCCTGAGGAGGTGGTGCGGGAGCAGGGACATGACAGGCATGAAGACCCTGGTCAGCTGGCGCTGAGACCCTGTGTGCCAGGCAGGCACCCCCAAATGCCCAGGCCATGGGGGCAGTGGTTGCAATTTTTTTTTTTTTTTTGACATAGGATCCCACTCTGTCACCCACGTGGGAGTGCTGTGGCACAATCACGGCTGCCTGCAGACTTGACCTCCCGGGCTCAAGTGATCCTCCTGCCTCATCTTTTTTTGTTTTTTTTAGAGATGGGGTCTCACTATGTTGCCTAGGCTGGTCTTGAACTCCTGGGCTCAAGCGATCCTCCCGCCTTAGCCTCCCAAAGTGCTGGGATTACAGGCAATTCTGTCTCAGGAACAAGGCCAGTGAGGATGACGCCCATGGGCCAGCAGAGGAAAGGTAGGCAGGGCTGGGTCAGGTAAAGACCACCATAAGGCCTGCGCATTTGACTCGAGTCACATCTGAAGAAGACCCTCTGGTTGCCTGTGGAGAGTGGATTGGAGGGGTGGGGTGGAATCAGGCTCACGTGGAGCTGCTATACTGTCTGTGGGAGAGAGAGATTTGGGGTGAACGGTTGGATTTGGGATGGTTTTGGACAAAGTGACAAAGCATTTGCTGATGACAGATGTGGGGTATAGAAATCAAGGAAGATAACCAGGCATGGTGGCTCATGCCTGTAATCCCAACACTTTGGGAGGCCAAGGCAGGCAGGTCACTTGAGTTCAGGAGTTCAAGACCAGCCTAGGCAACATGGTAAGACCCCATCTCTACAAAAAATACAAAAATTAGCCAGGCATGGTGGCGCACACCTGTGGTCCCAGTTACTCAGGAGGCTGAAGTGAGAGGATCACTTGAACCCCAGGAAGTCAAGGCTGCAGTGAGTTGTGATCGTGCCACTGCACTCCAGCGGGGGCAACAGAGTGAGACCCTGTCTCAAAAAAAAGAAAGAAAGAAAGAAAGAAATCAAGGAAGACTCCAGGGTGTGGGGCCTGGCTGAACCGGGCTGCGGAGTGGGTGCCATTTCCTGCAATGAGGAAAACTGGGGAGGAAGAATTTAGCCCAAGTCAGATTGCATTGCTGTCATTTGAATTTTAGCATCAATTTTTCAAGCACCTATTAAAAGTGAGATACGGTACTTTGCGACAATGATCACTTGTCAATGTCATCTGCGAGACAGGCTTTTTTATGCCCACTTTGCAACTGAGGAAGCCAAGGCTCACATAGCTCCCGCACAAGCCCCACAGCCAGCAGGAGCAGGGCCAGGTGCGACCCCGGGTGCCCCAGTCCCTTTGCAATATGCAATATACTATACATCAGTGAGTGGTTCTCAACCAGGGGCCACTGTAACTGCCATCCTCTGGGGACATTTGGCAATGTCTGGAGACATGTTTGTTTGTCGACCTGGAGAGATGCAGCTGGCTTTTAGTGGGTAGAAGCCAGAGACGTGCTAAACCTCCTACAATGAGCAGAATGGTTCCCACAATCAAGTACGATCCCACCCTAGGCCGGGCGCGGATGCCTACTGTGTGCCAGGTACAGGTTTTGGCTCTGAGGGGGCAGCAGTAGACAGCACAGAGTCCCCTGCATGAGAAGCTGACCATTCTGGTTGGGGAAGATTATGAAGAGGCAAGGAAGTGAGTAAACAGAGAGCATAGTTTCTGATCACGATAAAGGCTGCAAAGAAAATAAAGTGGGATAAAGGAACAGAGCAACTTGCTGGGGGAGAAGGTCCTAGGTGGGGAGTCTGGGGAGTCCCCTGAGGAGGTGGTGCCTGTAATCTCAGCACTTTGGGAGGCCCAGGTGGGCAGATCACTGAGGTCAGGAGTTCGAGGCTAGCGTGGCCAACACGGTGAAACCCCATTTCTACTAAAAATACAAAATTTAGCTGGGCATGGTGGCGGGTGCCTGTAATCCCAGCTACTCCAGAAGCTGAGGCAGGAGAATCACTTGAACCCGGGAGGCAGAGGTTGCAGTGAGCTGAGATGGTGCCACTGCACTCCAGCCTGGGTGACTGAGCAAGACTCCGTCTCAAAAAAAAAAAAAAAAAGAATGATATTTCCCCAAATGTCAGGAGCACACTGAGATTGAGAAGCTTTGACACAAAGCTTCCAAGAGAGGCAAAGAACCGCATGGTAGGGTGGGGCAATGGGACGGAATTTTGACGGCAAGGTTTGAATGAGCAAAGGCACCAAAGCCAGAAAGCCCAAGTGAGTGGGAAGGAGAAATCCAGGCTGGCCATGGGGGCATGTGTGCCTGTTGGGAATGCACACAAGTGGCGCGTGGGGACCAGACCCCATATGGGCTGCAGGCCAGGCTGGGGAGCCTGGACTCCCCTCAGCAGGCAGCAGAAGTCCTGAGGGTCTAAGCAGAGGAGGGGAGGGCCTGGAGGGAGGGCATGCTTGCCCTTCCCATACCTGCTCTCAGAAAAACAGCTAACAAACTCGTTTACACTAGGGACAAATGACAGAAAACTGGATGGGTGACCCTTTCCTGGGCTCTCTGTATTTTAACCAGGGCAAAGTCTTAAGCCAAAGAAGTGAAGCAATAATGGTGGGATTTCAGGCACCGTCATGATGAATGTGGGCAAAGCCTGACAGTCCCTCTCAGGCTGGGCTGAGGTCAGAGGCCTGAACTGGGTTTAGGGAGCCCAGGTAAGCAAGCACCGCTGTTTTTCCATTAGTCAACATCCCCTGTGCACTCAGGCCTCTGTTCCAGGCACAGACCCTGTAGGCCCCACAATCCTGGGAGGGAGTTCTGCTAGAGAGGACCTCCCCAAGGCACTCAGGGATTGAGTGGTATGGGGTGGAGTTGGTCCTAGAACTCAGGCAGCACCCCTCTGGGCCTGTGTTCTTTATCTTGTCCAAGCCCAGGGCAACCGTAAGAACTGCTATAATTTATGGAGTCCTCCCTACTTGTCAGGTATTTTAAGCTTTGCATATAGCAGCTCATTCATTCCTCAGGCAAGCCTATCAGGTAGAACCACTATCATCCTCATTTTACAGGGTGGGAAACTGAGGCACGGAGAGGGAAGTAACTTGCCTGAGGTCACATGGCTTGTAGGTGCAGGAGGCAGCCAAGCCAGGACTCAGAGCTAGGCAGTCCCACTCGAGAGCCACCCTCTTTGCCCTCCTGAGGAGCTGGAAGCCCTGGGCTTTGTGGGAGGAAAGAGGAGGACCTGCCATTCCGGGGCTTCCCAGCACAGCCGCTCTGCTCTCATGCTGGCAGATTAGTGTCCTGGAGATCTTAGACACCAGGGATGGGGTAGGCACTGGGGAGGGACCAAGGAAGAAAATACAGGACACATTCTTGGCTTGAGGCCAGTGCTGAAAGTTAAAGAAAAGACCAAGAAAATTCTCCTTTGGGGGCCTGGCGCTGTTTTGCAAGGTGTTGCTTTTCTCCTCGACTGTGTTTACTTTGCCAAACTGGAACGCTTTTCTGAAATCTAGCAGCCCAGGAGGCTCAGGGCTGTTTGCCAAGGGACCAGAGCCAGGGCAGGAGGGGAAAGCAGAAGGCAGGGCCCTGCATCTCCACAGGGGCCCACCTGGCCGCCTGCTCCCGGGAGATCTGCCTGGAGGGTTGCAGGAGTGAGAGAGGGAAGGAGCATCTGGCGGGGAGTCAGCAGGCGGGTGGCCTTCCTGTCCTGTTTCTACATCGATGCCTCTCAAGTGCATACATCTGTGGACCTCTGCCCCAGCCGAGATTTACAGACCCACCTGTCCATTCTCCTGGGCCGCCTGGGTGTCTCATTAACCTCTCAAACTTCACAAGTCCCCAATCAAAATCTGAGCCCCACCCCCTCATACCTGCTCACCATCCGCGCCTCAGCCGACCCCTCCCTCCAAGTGCTCAGATCAAAACCCCAGCAGGCACCCTGGATTCATCTCCTTTCCCTCACGCCCCACATCCCGTCCATCAGCAATTCTCATGGGTCCACTGTTTATTTGTTTATTTTGAGACAGAGTTTCGCTCTCATTACCCAGACTGGAGTGCAATGGCACAATCTTGGCTCACTGCAACCTCTGCCTCCCAGGTTCAAGCAATTCTCCTGCCTCAGCCTCCCAGGTAGCTGGGATTACAGGCATGTGCCACCATACCTGGCTAATTTTGTATTTTTAGTAGAGATGGGGTTTCACATGTTGGTCAGGCTTGTGTCGAACTCCTGACCTTAAGTGATCCATTAGCCTCGGCCTCTCAAAGTGTCAGGATTACAGGCGTGAGCCACCGAGCCTGGCAGGGTCCACTGTAAAAATATGTCCTGCATCCAACTCATCACTTCTACCACCTCCACCAGCCTGGTCCGTGCTACCAACCACTTCTAATGTGCCATCTTGTCCACCTTGCCCCTCTATAGCCCTTCTGCACACAGCAGCCAGAGTGGTATTTTAAGAATGCAAATCAGATTGTATGACTCCCCTGCTCAGAACTGTCCGCTGGCTTCATGTCACAATAGAGGAAAAGCCACTGTTCTCACCATGGCCTCCAGATCTTGTCTGCTCTGGCCCCTGCCTTCCTCTCCTTCTGCTTCAGCCCCCACTGTTAGCCTTGTTCACTCTGCACGAGGCACCTGGGGCTTCTGGCTGTGCCCCCTGCATTAACATTTCCTCTCCCTAGAATGTTCTTTCTCCAGAACTTTTGATGGCTCCCTCCTTCCCATCATTCATGTCTCACCTCAATGTCAGCTCCTCAGAGAGACCCCTTTGACCACTATGGTCAGTCACTCTGTATCCCTTTCTCCTTTAAAAAAAAAATTCGGCCGGGCGCGGTGGCTCAAGCCTGTAATCCCAGCACTTTGGGAGGCCGAGGCGGGCGGATCACGAGGTCAGGAGATCGAGACCATCCTGGCTAACCGGGTGAAACCCCGTCTCTACTAAAAATTCAAAAAAAACTAGCCGGGCAGGTGGCGGGCACCTGTAGTCCCAGCTACTCAGGAGGCTGAGGCAGGAGAATGGCGTAAACCTGGGAGGTGGAGCTTGCAGTGAGCTGAGATCCGGCCACTGCACTCTAGCCTGGGCGACAGAGCAAGACTCCGTCTCAAAAAAAAAAAAAATTCTCCATGACACACATTATATTCTGAAATTACTGAGTTTATGTATTGTCTTTTCCCTGTAGAATGTCAGCTCCTTGAGATCAAGGACTGAGCGTCTCTTGTTTGCTGCTGCGTCCTCAGTGCTGAGAGCAGGGACCCGCATACAGTAGGTGCGCAGCATATTTTGTTCACTAGGTGCATGAACATGCTTTGTGGGCATCTCCATGAGCAGGTGATGAGCACTCTCTGCACCCCGGTTCTGTCGTGTGTAAGATGAGGCACCTGAGCCCCGTCTGCAAGGGGTCGACTCCCTCTAGCACGTCTGTGAGTCTCTTATTGTTCAGAATCATAAAAGGCCAGATCGAAGACGTAGCAATAGAAGCAAAAGAAAAACTGAGAGAGAGGGAATTTTCTGAAGATAGTAAAGGAGGGACTCGGAGCCCCACGTGAGCTCAGCTGTGAAAAATGTCAGTGGAAGAGCTGGAATCGGGAGAGCTGTTTGAGTCCCGCGCCCTGGCCATTTACCTGCTGAATGATTTCAGATGAAGAAGTTTGCCTCTCAGTGCCTCAGTTTCCCCCTTATAAAATGCCAATGGTACTGCAAGCCCTGCTTCCTTTGCAAGGTTGCAGAGAGGGTCAAACAAAAACCTATTTCACAGGTCAAAATTTTATGAACAATTATATGATTAAAAAATTGTTCTGGAGAAATCTTTACTGAGTGTCTGGGAACCAGACACTGCTCTGGGGCCTGGGGGGTACTGTGAGGAGTGACCCTTTCCTTCAAGGAAGAGGATAGTCACACAGACAAACAGGTACTCACCAATAGAAAAAGGTGTGTTGAAGGAGGGATGGCATCCCCTGAGGGACTAGTCTAAGCTTCAGATCAGGGAGGGCTTCCCTGAGGAGGTGCCCTTTGGACAAAGAGGTGAAGGATAAGTAGGAGTCAAACAGCAAAGGGCAGGATGAGGGCTGGAAAGGGTGTTCCAGGCAGCAGATACAGCTCAGGCAAAGGCCTGAGGTGGGAAAGAACAGAGTGCAGGAGACTCGATAACTGGCGTGGCTGCAGAGGTAGAGAGGAAGCATGCATCAGAGAAGCTGGCCAGGTTAACAGAGGCCAGGTCCCGTGGGGCCTCACAGGGCATGGGAAAGCATTGCCATAAAGGCAGTGTGGCCCCCAAAGGTTTGGGTTGGGGGAAGTGGGAGGTAATGATGTAGTCAGGTTTGTATTTCAAAAAAGCAACTTTGGCTGTTGTAAGGACAGAAGATGGAGGGGAGCAAGGGGAATGTGGGAAGGCTGTTCACAGGCTACTGCACCTGTCCTAGCAAAAGTGGATGAAGCTAAAATAGGATGAAGTAGGAACTTGCACATAGCATGTTCAAGAGGGTAATTTCTGAGGGACCAATTTGCAATCTGAGGCAAAATAGCAAATGTGTAGACACTTTAGTCCAGCAATTCTGCTTCTACAACTCGATCCTATAGAAATGCTGGCACAAAAGTTCAAAGACCTCTATACAAGATGTTCATTGTATCACTGGTTATAATAGTAAAAACTAGGAACAACTTGAGTGAGCATCAATTGACTTTGACAGAATTATGCAGGGGAATACTATGCAGTTGGTAAAAAGAATAAAACAAATCTACGTATACTGATGAGAAAAATAGACACGACAGATTGCCAGGTGAGAAAACAGGTTACAGAACTGCATAAATATTATTAAACCATTGATTTTTAAGTATATATCTTCCTCATGTTTCTGTATACATAAAAAGGCCGGAAGGCTGGGCACAGCGGCTCATGCCTGTAATCCCAAAACTTTGAGAGGCCGAGGTGGGTGGACCACTTGAGGTCAGGAGTTCAAGACGAGCCTGGCTAACATGGTGAAACTCTGTCTCTACTAAAAACACAAAAATTAGCTGGGCGTGGTGGTGGATGCCTGTGATCCCAGCTACTCGGGAGGCTGAGGCAGGAGGATCACTTAAACCTGGGAGGCGGAGGTTGCAGTGAGCTAAGATCATACCACTGCACTCCAGCCTGGGCCACAGAGCAAGACTCCATCTCAAACAAAAACAAAAAACAAAACAAAAAAAGGCTGAAAGACTGTACTCCCTTGTAACTAGTGGCAATGTCTGAAGTAAAAGAATAAAAGAACACAGAGAAACTTTCACTTTCTCTGTATTGTTTGCATTTTTTTTACAGTGGACGTGTATTTTTCAGCAAAATGCACACAGTAGGTGCACAGCATATTTTGTTCACTAGGTGCATGAACATGCATTTCTTTTAAAATATTAGCTTCTGTAATGAGATGTTTTAGTCTGTTCAGGATGCTATTACAAAATGCTAATAAACTGGGGGGCTTCTAAACAACAGCAATTTGTACTTGACAGTTCTGGAGGCTAGAAGTCCAAGACCAAGGTGCCAGCAGATTCAGCATCTGGTGAGGACCTGTTTTCTGGTTCACAGATGACGGCTTCTCACAGCATCCCCACCTGGCGGAAGGGGCAAGGGAGTTCTCTGCGGCCTCTTTTATAAGGGCACTAATCCCATTCATGAGGGCTGTGCCTTCATGATCTAATTACCCCCCAAGGCCCTCCTCCTAATACCCTAATATCCTCACACTGGTGTTCAGGTTTCAACATATAAATTTTGGGGGCACACAAACATTCAGACCATAGTAAGATGGCTTCATCTATCATCCACCCCACTACCAGTAACATTCCATCAACCTCACCACTATCACCACCTCTACCATATCCTCCATCATCACCTCCATCACCGTCACCACCTCTATCACCATCAACATCATCACCTCCATCATCATCACCAACTCCATCACCATCAACACCTCCATCACCCTTACCACCTCCATCATCGCTTCTATCACTATCACCATCACCACCTCTGTCACTGCCTCCATCACCATCACCACCTCTCACCACCTCTCTCACCATCACCACCTCTATCACATAACCACCTCTATCCATCACCACCACCATCACCACCTCCATCACCACCTCTGTCACCACCTCCATCACCCTCACCACCTCCCTCACCACCTCTATCACCACCTCCATCACCCTCACCACCTCTATCGCCACCTCTATCACCACCTCCATCACCCTCACCACCTCCATCACTACCTCTATCACTACCTCCATCACCCTCACCACCTCTATCACCACCTCCATCACCCTCACCACCTCCATCACCACCTCCATCACCCTCACCACCTCCATCACCACCTCCATCATTACCTCCATCACTACCTCCATCACCCTCACCACCTCCATCACCACCTCTATCATTACCTCCATCACCCTCACCACCTCCATCACCACCTCCATCACCCTCACCACCTCCATCACCACCTCCATCACCCTCACCACCTCCATCACCACCTCTATAACTACCTCCATCACCCTCCCACCTCCATCATTACCTCTATCACCCTCACCTCTATCATCACCTCCATCACCACCTCCATCACCACTCTTTCACCACCTCTGTCACCCTCACCACCTCCATCACCACCTCTATCACCACCTCCATCACCACCTCTATCACCACCTCCATCACCACCTCCATCACCATCTCTATCACCACGTCCATTGCCCTCACCATCTCCATCACCACCTCTGTCACCACCTCTATCACCCTCACCACCTCCATCACCACCTCTATTACCACCTCCATCGCCCTCACCATCTCCATCACCACCTCTGTCACCACCTCTATCACCCTCATCACCTCCATCACCACATCTATCACCACCTCTATCACCACCTCCATCACCATCACCACCTCCATCACCACCTCCATCACTACCTCTGTCACCCTCACCACCTCCATCACCCTCATCACCTTCATCAGCACCTCCAACACCACCTCTGTCACCCTCACCACCTCCATCACCCTCATCACCTTCATCAGCACCTCTATCACCACCTCCGTCACCCTCACCACCTCCATCACCACCTCTATCACCCTCACCACCTTCATTACCACCTCTATCACCACCTCTATCGCCGTCACTACCCCCATCACCACTATCGCCACCTTTACCCAAGAGACAGGCAGTACAGCAGAGAGCTTATGCACACAGATTTTAGAACAGCACTGTCTACATAATTTCAACTACATAATTCTAACCCTAATTTTTAACTATATAATTTTAAATTTTCTTATAGCCATATCAAAAAGTAAAGATAGGAGTGAAATTAATGTTAACAACATATTTTATTTAACTCAATATATGGAAAATATGTCACCATGAAATCAACATAAGAATCTTAATGTGATATAGTGCATTCTTTTTGTCACACCAACCATTCAAAACCTGGTGTCCATTACACACTCACGGCACGTCTCAGTTCACATCAGCCACATCTCTAGTGCTCAGTGGCCACTCAGGGCTGGAGGCCGCCCTCCTGGGCAGCACGGTTCTGAAGCCAACTACAGCCACCACATACTGGCTGTGTGTCTGTGGGCAAGGTGTTTAATCCCTCCGGACTCACTTTCTTCATCTGTAAATCGGGAATAAGAGCAGAGCTGTGAGGATGACATGTGTTAACATGTGCCTGAGGTTTGCTCCAGCTCCTGGCACACAGGCAGTGCTATCTAGTATTAACTGTTATTCTTCCAGAAACCTGGAAGAAGTTCAAAGGTTCTGGCTTTGCATGTGGAACCACCCAGAGAGAGGGAGATTCATGAGCACTGATGTAGCCAGAGGTGGCTTCAGACTTCCTGGAGAAGCAATTTAGTCAGATCTTGCAGCTTGGACAGAGCTTGCACAGGAGAAGGAAAGTGGAGAGGGCTTTGTGGAGGAGGGGAGGGGAGTAGGGTCAAGAGGATGCCTGTCTGGTTAAGAAAGAGGGTGTTGGTTGAGGAGCAGAGGGAGCATTGGACATGGCCAGACAAGGGGCATGAGACCTAAAAGCAAGGACTGAGGGACCCTGGAAATCATGTCTTCCAGCATCCCCATCTGACACATAGGGACACCGAGGCCAGGCAGGGAGAGTTACTTGCCCCGGGAGCCAGCCACACATGCTGCCTTCTGCTCACTGACCAAACACCCCATCCATTGGCGCTCCGCCTCTGAAGCTGGATCACGCTGAGCTGGGCAGGCAGGCTTCTCTGCTGTGCAGAACAAACTGTGGCTCCCGAGGCCCCATCTCAGAGTCCGGACACCCCTGGAGAACTGTAAGACTTCCTTGAACTGAACACAAATCCTTCTTTCTGTGGTTAATGGTGAATGCTACCTCTTTGCAGGGTGGGCAAAAAGAAACTAACCCCCAGGCTGCAAGGACCCCCTGGACTGTTTAGAGGCAACAGCTTCTGCCGGGGATTCAGTCGCCGCTGTCCACTGGTCAGTAATTAGCCAGGCCTCATCTGGACAGCCGTAAGAATGCTGGGGCCGTTAGCTGGAATGGGAGTATGCTATGTGTACATCCCCTCTGGGGATCACCCCCAGCTGTTTGCTCCAGGAAGTGGGTGGCAAGTCTGTACAACCTGGCCCCTATCTCCAGGTGACTGGCCTTGAGGTAGGTGCCACCCTGGCCAGAGGACCCAAACCACCCATGGACTGACCCATGGGCAATGGGCAGGCAGCTCACTCACAAATAGCCAAGGCCGCTCCCACTGAGAAGGGCCTGGTCGAGGCCACCCAGGGGTCAGAGGAAGTTCCTGGCTGTGAGGCCCTCTGCAAAGGTCCACATGAGGACTGTGGGCTGCTTTTGTTGTTTAAAATAAACCATTCCCAATTTTCTAACCAGTGCGTGTCCTTTCCAGAGACCTTCTCACAAAGGGCATAGGTCATTTTAAAAAGTGTTTTTGTCAAGGAAATAATAAAACAAATAATATTTGTTATAAACAACACTAGCAATTTTATTATTAAGTATTAATATTAATTTGCTTTTTTTTTTTAAGACAAGGTCTCACTCTGTTGCCCAGGCTGAGTGCAGTGATGCAATCACAGCTCACTGCAGCCTCGAACTCCAGAATCAAGAGATCCTCCCACCTCAGCCTTCTGAGTAGCTGGTACTACAGGTGTGTCCCACCACCCTCGGCTAATTTTTTATTTTTTATTTTTATTTTTATTTTTTTGAGATGGAGTCTCACTCTGTCACCCAGGCTGGAGTGCAGTGGCGCAATCTCAGCTCACAGCAACCTCCACCTCCCAGGTTCAAGCAATTCTCCTGCCTCAGCCACCCGAGTAGCTGGGACTACAGGCACACACCACCATGCCTGGCTAATTTTTTGTATTATTAGTAGAGACGGGGTTTCACCATATTGGTCAGGCTGGTCTCAAACTCCTGACCTCATGATCTGCCTGCCTCGGCTTCCTGAAGTGCTGAGATTACAGGCGTGAGCCACCATGCCCGGTTGGCTTTTTTTTTTTTTTTTTTTTTGTAGAGACAGGAGTCTCACTGTGTTGCCCAGGCTGGTTTTGAACTCCTGTCCTCAAGCTATCCTCCTGCTTTGCCCTCCCAAAATGCTGGAATTACAGGTGCAAACCACGGAGCCTGGCCTTAAAGAGCTCTCTTAACTCATGATGATAACTCAGCTCTGGCAGAGATCAAACCAGCAGCTCTGTATGTGTGATTGACCAGCACACAACAGATCCAAGTCCTTATTGTGCAGCCTGCACAGGATCAGAACATGGCCAAGTTCTAACTGGATAAACAGCCAGGGACATTGCTGTACTTTAATTGGATGACCTATACAGGAACACTCCATTGCTACATTCTGATTGGCTAAATGTACTTCTGTCCAAGTTCACGAGGCACCTGTGCAAGGTGGCATGTTGCAGAAGCCAATCTAACAACAACTTGAAGCTGCTCATGGTCATATTTCTCATGTTACCTTCCAGTTTCATTGCTCAATCTACAGTCTGACAGTGTCCAGAAAGAAGGATTTGGCAGATGAAAAGTCCCAAACCTATGCTCTCTTCCCGAAAGAAAGGCTGAGCTGGGCGCAGTGGCTCATGTCTGGAATCCCAGCCCTTTGGGAGGCTGAGGGGGACGGATCTCTTGAGGTCAAGAGTTCAAGACCAGCCTGGCCAACATGGCGAAACCCCATCTCTACTAAAAATACAAAAAAATTAGTTGGGCACGGTGGCGGGCACCTGTAATCCCAGCAATCCGGGAGGCTGAGGCAGGAGAATTGCTTGAACCCAGGAGACAGAAGTTGCGGTGAGCCGAGAATGGGCCATGGCACTCCAAACCGGGCGACAGAGCGAGGCTCCGTCTCGAAAAAACAAAACAACAACAACAAAAGGCTGAAACAGCTCACAATTTTGTTGACAATTAACGTCAACAGTCCTTATTGGTGAGAGCTCTCACTTGCAGGGCAATCAACATATGCCAGGTGCTGGGCTTCACAGGTAACACCTCATTTAATCCTCACAACCCAATGAGGCGAGCAATACGTTTCCCCACTTTACAGGTAAAGAAACTGAGATTCAGAAAGGGCCAGAAGTTGTCCAAAGCAAAGCCATGTGCCTAGAAAGAATCTGAGTTGGGATTCACACCCATATCTGCCTAATCTTTACCCTGGGTTGTTTCTCAGTTTGCAAGTGAAACCAAAATGTGCTGCTGGACAGAACCCAGCGTTCTGCTTCCTCCCAGCGGGCGGGAAGGGTGCTTACGGTGGTCCGGTCCAGGCTTACAGTCAGCACCGGGACATCCACAAAGTTGGCAAAATACTGAAATGCTTCCAAACTGGTTCATAAGCAGCTGCTGTCCTGAGTCCCCCAAGGGTCTCTCAACCTTCTTGATTCTCCAGGGGTACTATCCCCTACCCTCAAGCCTTCCAGACCTCTCCACAATCCAGTGACTGAAGGGCTAATGCCCAGCCCACCGGGGGATCTCGGCACATTCCCATCTCCAATACGTGGGTCAGTGCCTGTGCTATCTAGGGCAATAAATATTTGAAATATCACTCAGGTAATGCCAGATCCATAGCTTGGCAGCTTATGGTAAATTACCTCACCCAAATGACCTAGATATTCTTCCCTCCTTCCAGAATAATGCTTGTCTCACCATCTGTTTTGAGAATGGGCTGATATCTAGCACATAAAAGTCTGACATAGAGTAAGCCCCCAGTCCATGGAAGTATGTTGTGTTATTATAATTATAACTCAATGCTAAGGTGGGTCTGCACTTTCTAGAATATTCTGTACCCTAGCATTTCTCAACAGGTGCTCAATAGCATTCTAGACCCAAGAGATGCTCTACTATATTTAAAAAAAAAAAAAAAAGCCAGACATAGTGGCTCACGCCTGTAATCCCAGCACTTTGGGAGACCAAGGCGGGCAGTCATCTGAGGTCAGGAGTTCGAGATCAGCCTGACCAACATGGAGAAACCTCGTCTCTACTAAAAATACAAAGTTAGCCAGGCGTGGTGTCGCATGCCTGTAATTCCAGCTACTCAGGAATCTGAAGCAGGAGAATCGCTTGAACCCGGGAGGCGGAGGTTGTGGTGAGCCGGGATCACACCACTGCACTCCAGCCTGGGCAACAAGAGCGAAATTTCGTCTCAAAAAATAAAAAATAAAAATAAAAAAAATTCTGAGGTCAAGCAAATTTGGGAAACTGCAGATGCTCAGAGATTCACAAGGTGCATTAACTATAAAGGATCTGAGAAAGTCTGCATTCCATAAATCGGATTTGTATCATTTAATCCTTAAATCGTGTGATCCCAAATCTATCTGAGGTAGGACGGTTAGGTGGGTGGGTAAAAATGGATGGACATCCTCCAGAATTTAATTTGGAAACATCTGTTCCTAGCCAAAACCAAGATAGGATTCCCCAGTAATGATAGGGGCGTGTGTGCGTGTGTGTGCGTGTGTGTATGTGTGTGTGGGTATTTCACCTGCAAATTGAGGCCATTTCCAAAGAGGGATCCAGCATTTTGCGCCTGGGTTGGAAGAGGGCGTCTACGATGCGGAGGCTCATAAC
Organism: Chlorocebus sabaeus; assembly: GCF_047675955.1. Lineage (NCBI taxonomy): Eukaryota > Metazoa > Chordata > Mammalia > Primates > Cercopithecidae > Chlorocebus > Chlorocebus sabaeus. Next base: position 112,853,416 of record NC_132923.1, read on the forward strand.
TGTGAGATATCACTGGGCTTCGTCTCAGCCTCACCTCCCTCCCTCCCAGGGGATGCAAAGTGATGCCAGGCAGTGTGGGGTGGTGTCCACCTGAGAAGACTTCCTGCAGGGAGGGAGTGTGGAGCCAGCTAAAGTGGAGGGGTGGGGTCCAGATGGGCAGAGAGGAGGGTGGAGGTGAAAATGCCACTCCCCTGGGACACATGGCACCTTCCAAACCACACAATGCCCTGTCCAAGCCAGCTGTTGGCTTTCTGCCCTGGCCTCTAGCTCTCCTCCTTCCTTCCCCTCCTCCCCTCCCAGGTCTAGAACCATCTCCTGACTCAGCTCCGGGCTTCCTGCTAGGAGCTCAGACCCCTTCCTGCTCAGGGAAGGTAGGGCTACCTGAGGGACTGTACCTTGGGGGTGGGGACTGGAGACTCACCAACAGTGCACAGCCCAAAAGGAACACAGTGCAAGACCAAGTCTGTTTGCTCAGCCCTGGGGTTAACCCTGAGACTCAACCCTCTCACCCACAACCACTTCTCTTATGGGGAACGGGTAGGAACTCCCTGTGCCTGGGGCTGGGGAAGTGAGAGGGAGCCCCAGGGATGGGAATCAAACTCAGGCTGGAGGTAGGACCGGCCTTTCTCTGGCCCCCCTGGGAGACCCAGGGCCAGTCTGGGAGTGAGAGGTGAGCCAGGAGCGGCGGAGGGGTGGGAGAGGCCGTGTGAGCCCAGGCGCCAGGCGGGTTCCTCCACCCCAGCCCAGGGGAGCGGTCTAGATCCCTCCCGCCCTCCCTCTCAGCTGACAGGGCAGGGCCAGGCAAGCATGCAGGGACCTGGAACCGAAACTCAGCGAAGAGTGTCACTCCAGGGACCCTCGCCCAGCAAGCCTCCAAGCACCCTGGCGCCTGCCCCGCCCCAGGGCCATGCCTCCCAGAAAGGGGGCTAGTGGGAACCACAGAGCAATGGCAGAAAGAGAAGGCTTTGGAGTCAGACAGACACACGTTTCCCGAGCCCTGTCACGTTTCAGGCCCTGAGCTTGATTCTAGAAACACAGTGGGGCCAAAACCAGACATGGCTTCCTGCACCCTGTGTGGCCTCAGCCTGGTCACTCTGCCTCTCTGAGCTTTAGCTGCCACCTCTAAACCATGGGGCTCCTAACTCTCTGTTGCCTGGGTTGCTCTGAAGATTAACTGAGCTAAGCCTTGTATGTGACACCCTGCAAAGGATAGGTGCTCAATAAGGGGTAATTACCAACATGACAGGGGCTGTGTTGAAGAAAGCTCCCTGCACGGAAGGCCGGCTTTGCCCGGGTTTGCCGTCTGCCTGTTTCTAGATCTTAATTCCAGTCCTCTCTGCGTGACCTTGGCAGGACCTGCCCTACCCTTCTCTGGTCCTCACTTCTCTCTCCTCTGAAATGGGGTCGCAGTCCCTATGCCAGCTGCTTCCTAGGATCAAGCGAAAGCCTTTGGACCCAATAAAGGGGGTTCCCCTTGGGCAGAGAGGGATAGGGTTAGCACTGATTTTCAAACTATAGTTCACGACCCATTATGAGTCTTGCAAGACATGCAGTGGCTGTTGCTAGATTTTTCTTTTAATTGATTAGAGGGCATCTTGCATAGTAAGGATATGTTTTTACTTTGGGAAATTTTTATTTCAGTTAAATATATATATATATGTTTCCTAAGTCATAGGAACACATATATCAAAATGTTTTTCTTCCTGTGGGGAGAGCAATGCTGCAAAGCAACTGGTAATGGTTAAGAACACAATCTCTGGGGTCAGAAGAGTTTGAGTTTGGGTCCTCACTCTGCCCCTATTAATGGAATGACACTGGGCAAGTTACTTTAGCTCTCTGTGCCTCAGTTTCCTCTTGTGTACAAAGGGGATAGAAATAACACCTACTGGCCAGGTGCAGTGGCTCATGCCTGTAATCCCAGTGTTTTGGGAGGGCAAGGTGAGAGACCTGCTTGAGGCCAGGAGTTCAAGACCAACCTGGGCAACATAGCAAGACCCTGTTTCTACAAAAATAAAAAAAAAAAGACTTAGTTGGGACTGGGCGTGGTGGCTCACATCTGTAATCCCAGCACTCTGGGAGGTCAAGGCAGGCAGATCATTTGAGGTCAGGAGTTCAAGACCAGCCTGGCCAACATGGTGAAACCCCACCTCTACTAAAAATACAAAAAGTAGCCAGGTGTGGTGGTGCCTGCCTGTAATCCCAGCTACTCCAGAGGAGGGAGAATCCCTTGAAATGGGAGGTGGAGGTTGCAGTGAGCAGAGATCATGCCACCACACTCCAGTCCGGGTGACAGAGCAAGGCTCCGTCTCAAAAAAAAATCAGTTGGGCATGGTGAAGCATGCATGTAGTTTGAGCTACTTGGGAGGCCGAGGTGGAAGGATTACTTGAGCCCAGGAAGCTGAGGCTGCAGAGAGCTGTGACTGCACCACTGCACTCTAGCCTGGGCAACAGAGAAAGACCCAGTCTCTAAAAAATAAACAAAAAAGAAAGAAAGAATAGGTAGTTTGTTAGTACTTAGAACAGTGCTTGGCACGAGGTTAGTGGGCGTCAGACTCAGAATGAGGAGGAAGGCAGGCCTCAGAGGGGGTGGCCTCTGTAAGTGGGAGTGGGGTCTGCTGCCCCCTCCCCAGTGGAGAAGGCTGCTCTGGTTCAGCCCCAGCCCCCCTTACTTTACAGATGAGAAGCCCAAGGCCCTGAACCATTGAGAGACTTGTCAGTCACTGAGGCGCTGGAGCCTTCTGCCTCCCGGACAAGGGATTTCCACCTCTTACCGCCTCTTGGGCTAAACAGAATACTCGACCCTCTGATGTCCTCTCTGTAAAATGGGGGCAGTAAATAGTTGACCTCTTAGGGTTGACTAAATGACATCCTTGATGTACAAGCAAAGCTCTTGGCACAGGGCTGGCCCACAGTAAGTCTAAAATGTTAGCAATTTTTACTCAAAATATATTGTTCAACAAAAAAGGCAGGTTGTAAAACAATATGTACAGTATGAGCTCATTTTGTATAAGTGGAAAAAAAAAAAAAAGGTGTGTGGTCTGCACGCACCTCCCAGGCAGCCCACAGTGATCACTTCTAGGAGCCTGAGTCGGGGGGGAGGGGAGGCGTTACAGGTATGCCTTTGGTTTTTGCTTGTTGTAGCTAAAGTCTCTAGCTCTAATTACTCTACAGCTAATGTGTATTGCTTTTATGTAAAGGAAAAAGAGAGGTATTTTTATCACCATAAATAAGAACGACTATCCACCTCAGCTGACTCATGCGATGTCCCCAGGCCAACACGTGGGCTGAACTCAGGCCGCCTTCCATGGAAAACCACCAGGTGTGCCATTGTGGTTTGGGGCACCGGCGCACCGAGCAGCGGCCTGCTTTGCATTTTCTTTTTCTTGTTTGTTCACAGCGACAGCTGATGACCCACTGGTGGCATTCTGTGTAACAAACACATGCCAAAGATTGCAGATTTCGTATGCAGGAGGGAGGGAGGGAGGGAGGCAAAGGCACGCTGGAGTTTATCAAGCGATAAGTCCTGGCATCTTCCTTATATAAAACTCAGGCTGGGAGTGGACAGCGATAAGGGTTGGGGACAGATATTCTGTAGGCTGTGGATGCCACGCCAAGAGGAAGAATGAAGGGAGGAGTACATGGAAGGAGATGGTGGCTGAGGCAGGAGGGCAAGGGAAGAAAGGGAGGTGGTTCAGAGGCTGCTCCCCCACCTGCTGGGTCCTTTCCAGGGCCTTCCCAGGAGTTCACCTGATGCTAAGCTGCAGGGGGGTGTGTGCAGCAGGGGTGTGTGGGAGGTGGGGATGTATGCCCTGGGGCCGATGAGGGAATCAGGAAAGAGATTCTGTTTGGCCAAGAAAGGGATATTGAGGCTGTAGAGGGCTGGGGAATCATGTTCAATGGTGAGCATGGGGAAAGATGGATCCAAGATGGACCCTTTTAAAAAGACACGTGCTTTTAGGGAGCCTGTGGTTTCATGGGTCTCCACAAGCATCCAGAAATCTGTCCTCTGACAGCACCCTGGCTGCCCATCCCCTATCGCAGGGTAGGTAGAACTGTCTATCTCCTATGATCCACAGCAGCCATCCCCCAGTGGAGTCCCATCTCAGCCTCCTGAGGCTCAGTCCCCCTCTCTCCCTCTCGAGGCCCAGCCCCCGTCTCAGCCTCCTGAGGCCCAGCACAGTCTCAGCCTCCAGAAGCTCAGCACAGTCTCCCTTCATCTTGGTCAAGCCCTGACAGGGCCGAGAGACAGAAGATGCCCAGTGAGCACCCAGTAAACACCTGAGTCTGAAGATGAGTGCGATCTGAGTGGTGAGTGACTCACCTGTGCCTGAGGCTCAGGAGACCCACCTCCCAGGTTCCCCTTTAGCTCAATGTGATCTGAGCTTGGGAGCATCATGGAACAGGTCCCTGCCTTTTGTTCCATCTGCACAGCAGGGTTAGTCCTGCTCGGCTCCATCTCTGAAGAGGAAGAGTCGGAAAAAGGGATTTTACAGAGTTGAAGGGGAAGAGAGAGGACGCAGGACACCGATTCCAAGCAGGCACGTCCTGCATGTGCCTGCTGGCTTTGGGGAACTTGGCGGCCACTGAGGGACTGGACAAGAAGGAAAGGTTGGCCAGGGCCTGGGTTGCCAGATTCAGCGGCTTGGCTGGAGCCTATAAGCAGGAGAAGGCCAGGAACAGGATCTGAGAAGAGATGACCAGACCCAGGAAGAAAGCTGAGACACTGCTGTCTGGGAGGAGCCAAGAGCTTGGTTTACTGTACCAGGAGGAAAACCCGAGGCCTCTGCCAGGGCAATCATCAGAGGACACTGCTCCAGGGAAAACTGCCTCCCACTTCCTGGACCTCTGTGGGCAATAGAGAAGTACATGTCAGCAGTGCCTCCTGCTGGACAGTCCCAACATTACACTATTTGTCCAACGTCAGAAACAGAACATAAGACGGATGTATCTGGAATGTTCAAGCTGGAGTAACACCATGCAACAGGAACTATTACTGCTGCTGCTGCCACTTTTACTGATGAAGAGGTGACTGTGTCCCAGGCACTATGCTAAATAATTTTATTGGATGATCTCATTCAATGTTCACAATAGCCCTATGAGATAGGAACTACTATTAATCCAATTTTTCAGATGAAGAAACTGAGAAACAGTTTTTTCCTGAAGTTTCAAGTTAGCTGGTAGCTAGATTAGCTACCCAACCCAGGCCTCTCTAGCACAAAAGCTCATGGTTTTAACCGCATTCCTGGGTCTCTCGCCCAGTGCAGGATGATGGAGAGTTTTCATTTTTGTATCATCTCCACCGGGTTGGTAGAGGCTGCCTAGAGCTCTGGGTTGAGAGGATTCCTGAGTGCTGTGATGAATTTGTGGCGTCTGCCAGCGGCACTGGAAGGGAAGTGGCTGCATGTGTGTGTTATGTTTTCATCTCCGATCTAGTCCAATCTATTGTATACTGTGATCCTTATAGGACCCTGAGAAAAGGAATCAAGGCTAAATCTTTTTTTTGAGACAGGGTCTTGCCCTGTTGCCCAGGGTGGAGTGCAGTGGTGTGATCACAGCTCACTGCAGCCTCAACCTCCCAGGCCCAAGTGATTCTCCTACCTCAGCTTCCCAAGTAGCTGGGAACACAGATGTGTGCCACCACACCTCACTAACATTTTTTAAAATTGTTTGTAGAGATGGGGTCTCCCTATGTTGCCCAGGCTGGTCTCAAACTCCTGGGTGATCCTCCCACCTCGGTCTCCTAAAGTGTTAGGATTACAGACGTGAGCCACAAAAAAGGCTCAATTTTCTGACTTCTGTCTTTGCTCAATCACTCGGTGACTTAAAAGGCATCTCAAATGTATCATGTCCAAATACGGAATTCTTGATATGCACCTCCAAACCATCCCTCCACCACCTTCCCCACTAGGTAAAAGGCATCTCTAGTCTTTGTTGGCTCAAGACAAAAAGCCTTAGTATCACCCTTGACCCCCTTTTTCTCTCACTCCCGACATCGAATCTTTCAATACATCTCACTGGTTCTCCCCTTGAAATATATCCAGAATCCAGCCACGACTCACCACCTTCACAGCTGCCATCACCATTGTCTTCCCTGGACTAATGCAGTAACCAGTCTTGTTCCATGTGCCCTTACCCCCTGTATTAGTCCGTTTTCATGCTGCTAATAAAGACCAGAGACTGGGTAATTTACAAAGAAAAAGAGTTTTAGTGGACTCACAGTTCCGCGTGGCTGGGGAGGCCTCACAATCATGGCAGAAGGCAAAAGGCACGTTTTACAAAGCAGCAGACAAGAAGGAATGAATGAGAGCTAAGTGAAAGAGGAAACCCTTTATAAAATCATCAGATCTTATAAGACTTATTCACTACCATGAGAACAGTATGGGGGAAACTGCTCCCACGATTCAACTATCTCCCACCAGGTCCCTCCCACAACACGTGGAAATTATGGGAGCTTCAGTTCAAGATGAGATTTGGGTGGCGACACAGCCAAACATATCACCCCCTACACCCTAGTCTCAACTCAGCAGACATCCTTAGGACTTCTCAAATAACTTTGTTTTTTCAAAGCACTTTGGCATAAGTTACACACACGCGCGCGTGCACGCACACACACACGCACACACACACAGTAAAGCGAGGCAGGAAATTGTCACTCCCATTTGACACATGAGAAAAACTGAGGCTTGGAACGGTGATGCAAAGACATCAAAGACACAACGGGGAAGTTGCCCCAGCTCTTACTGTGAAGCCATACACTGCCATTTCCCTTCTGGACATGACCCTCTGTCTCCCACAGCCTCCTATGGGTACCTCCGAGAGTCTCCCAAGAGGCTGCAGAACGTCAGGTAAGGAGAATGTCAAGGAAGCCAGGAGAGTTGGGCTTCTCTCTGCCTTGGACGACCCCAGGCTAAGAAAAAAAAAACGTTCTCTCTTAAGAGGTCTAATGCGCGGTCTCATGGTCTGGACCACTTTCCTTTGGTATGTGGTGCCCCCTGGTGCTCACTCTTAGGAAATGCAGCTGGTTATCTAAGCTTTAGGGGAGAGGGGTGCCTTTCGTGGTGGAGGTGGTGCCTGGGGGCTCTTCTGACCACCCTCTCAGAGGAGCTCCCTCCCAGCACAGCTGTTTCATCCCTTAGAGACCAGAGTGTGCGTCCAGGTTGATGAGGGCCACAGTGCTTGTTTAAAAATTCACCTATCCATGTCTTCTCGTGGGAACCCAAATTGGTACAGCCTTTTTGAAAACAATCATTTAAAATAATAATAATAATAATAATAATAAAATAGCTGGGCATGGTGGCTTATGCCTGCAATCCCAGCATTTTGGAAGGCTGAGGTGGGTGGATCGCTTGAGCTCAGGAGTTCGAGATCAGCCTGGAAACATGGTGAAACCCTCTCTACAAAAAATACAAAAAATTGGCCAGTCGCAGTGCACACTTGTGGTCCCAGCTACTCAGGAGGCTGAGGTGGGAGGGCTTCTTGAGCCTGGGAGGTTGAGACTGCAGTAAGCTAAGACTGCGTCACTGTACTGCAGCCCAGATGACAGAGTGAGATCATATCTTTTAAAAAAAATCAACTTGGGAGGCCAAGGTGGGAGGATCGCTTGACACCTGGAGTTTAAGACTAGTCTGGACAACATTGCAAGACCCCATCTCTTGAAAAATTAAAATACTTAGCCGGGCATGGAGGTGCATGCCTGCAGTCCCAGCTACTTGGGAGGCTGAGGCAGAAGGATCACCTGAGCTCAATTCAAGGCTTCAGGCAGCTGTGATGGTGCTGCTGCACTCAGCCTGGGTGACAGAGCAAGACCCTATCTCTAAAACAAATATTTTTAGTTAAAACTTTAAAAAATATTTTAAATGACATACTCACGATATAATATGAACTACTAAACATATACATAAAATATTATCTATGTACTGAACTCACAAATGGTAACAATGAGTCTCTCTGTGGAGTGAGATTATATTTTATTTTTATTCGTTCTAATTTTCTATACTTTCCCAATTTTTGGCATTGAGCACATTTCACTTTTCTAAAGTATAGTTTTGTGAAGGAAAAATTAATAATAAATCCCTTTCCATCTGGTTTCCTGTCCCTGTCATCTGCTGTATGCTGCTCAGAACATCTCTGGAGCGCTATGCGTTAAGTGAGCAACAGGAGAGTTAAAGATTTGCCCACCAGTGGGAACACGTGCGCATTGCAGTGGGGGAGCTTCTGAACGCCTTGCTTTACTCAGGGATTTCAGAGTTCCAGCACTGGGAGGAGGAAGAAGAACAGACTCTTAGAGGAGGAAGAAACTTTGACCTCAAAAATAAAGAAACAGAGGACCACAAGGAAGCTCATGACCAAGATTCTTAGGCAGATGGAGACAGGGCTGGGTCTAGCGTTGGTCACATAGCAGATGGAGACAAGGTTGGGTCTACAGGAGGAAGAAACTCTGACCTCAAAAATAAAGAAACAGAGGACCAAAAGGAAGCTCGTGACCAAGATTCTTAGGCAGATGGAGACAGGGTTGGGTCTAGCGTTGGTCACACAGCAGATGGAGACAAGGTTGGGTCTACAGTTGATCACACAGTGGATAGTCAGGTTGCCTGACCCCAATTCCTGAGTTCTTCCCCTACACCAGTAACCTGGAACTTCTAGAAAAAGCCCATGAATACGCAAATGAACAGTGAGGAACCTCTCTTGGCAAAACATTATAAGTTGGCTGAGATCTAAGATGGACAAGAATGTTAGGAAAAGGATATTTTTATATATCCTACTGGTAGGAAGTTGGTTCAGCCACCATGGAGAGCAACTTGCAGTATCTGTTAAATTTTAAAATGCACACACCAAGCCAGCAGCAGTGGCTCAGGCCTGTAATCCCAGCACTTTGGGAGGCCAAGGCGGGTGGATCACCTGAGGTCAAGAGTTTGAGACCAGCCTGGCCAACATGGTGAAACCCCATCTCTACTAAAAATATAAAAATTAGCTGGGTGTGGTGGCGCACATGCCTGTAGTTCTAGCTACTCGGGAGGCTGAGGCAGGAGAATCGTTTAACCTGGGAAGCGGAGGCTGCAGTGAGCCGAAATTGCACCACTGTACTCCAGCCTGGGTGACAGAGCAAGACTCTGTCTCAAAAAAATAAATAAATAAAATAAATTAATAAAACAAAATGCATACACCCTATGGCCCAGCAGACTCACATTTCCTTATTATCCATCTCGGAAAACGCTGAAGTGCACATGGGACCAATTACAAAGGTAATCATTGGGGTGTTTTATGGCGAAAAGCTGGAAATAGTCTAAACATCCACACATCCATTGAGAAACAGTTTATAAAATAAGGCACATATGAACCGTGGAAGGTACCTTGAGCAGTGAAGCAAGCGATATCCATGTACTCTTGTGGGAAGTTCTCCAGGAAGTTCTGTTGAATAAAATACTGGAAGCAGGCAGCAGAATAACCGAGTATGACACAATTCATATAAAAACCACCCACAGGGCCGGGGCGAGGTGGCTCACACCTGTAATCCCAGCACTTTGGGAGGCCAAGGCAGGTGGATCACGAGGTGAGGAGTTTGAGACAAGCTTGGCCAAGATGGTGAAACCCTGTCTCTACTAAAAATGCAAAAATTAGCTAGGTGTGGTAATGGGCACCTGTAATCCCAGCTACTCAAGAGGCCGAGGCAGGAGAATCGCTTGAACCTGGGAGGCGGAGGTTGCAGTGAGCTGAGATCATGCCGCTGCACTCCAGCCTGGGTGACAGGGTGAGACTCAGCATCAAACAAACAAACAAACAAAACAAAAAACCCACACACAGGAATGCACAGTATCATGTATTTTCTATGGGCCCATAGAAAAATATATTTGAAAATATTGCTCCCAAACTGATAATAATAATGGTTACTTTTGAGAGGGAGGGGAGAAAGGATAGGGGAATGATGAGTCAGTGTTATTTTAATGTGTTGAAAGGAAAATGTATTCATCTATTGCCTGTGTAATTCAAAATGTATTATTAGAAAGATAGAGATAAGAAGAAAAATAAACTTTTTTTTTTTTTTTTTTTGATACTGGGTCTCACACTCTGGCCCGGGCCAGAGAGCAGTGGTGCAATCCTAGCTCACTGCAGCCTCGACCTCCCTGGCTAAACAAATCCTCCCACCTCAGCTTCCCAAGTATCTGGGACAACAGCTGCATGCCACCACGCCTGGCTAATTTTTTATTTTTTTGTAGAGACGGGGGTCTCACCTTGTTGCCCAGACTGGCTTCAAATTCACGGGCTTAAGCAATCCTTCTGCCTCGGCTTCCCAAAGTACTAGGATTACAGGCGTAAGCCAGAAAGAATTTTCTAAAGGGAGGAGAACCAGGAGGATGTAGCGCAAGTAGTAGGCCCACAACGTCCAGCGGGATGTAGAAGAGCCCCATTTGTGAGCTAGGACTGGGCTCCCAGCCATCGAGCTGCCGGGCAGCAGGTTCGCGCACGCGTTCCCAGAAAAGTCTGGGCGCACACCGTGTCTGCCGCTGCAAGTCCTGCAGCCTGGGAACAGCTGTCAAGCGCCAGCGGCCTTCCCAGGCCTGGAAGCGGCAGATAAAGGTGGGGCTGGAAAGAGCCTGGCTGTTCTTACAGGAAAGAGAGAGGGGGTTCTTGAATAAGAATGGCCCTCCCCTCCTCTCCCACTCCTGCACCTTTGCTCCCTCGGATTCTTTGAGCAGGGCCACACTTGGAGTCCTCCATGCCGGGGCCTGGAGGGAATGTCCGACCCCCACCATGCCTCACTGCCTGCTGAGACAGAAAAGGCTGGTCCAAGATCGGGGCTGAGCCAAGATCTGAAATCACAGGCTCTTTCCCAGGCTGCCACATGGCCTTGGGTTCAAATCCCAGTTCTGCCACCCTCAAACTGTGCGCCCCTAGAAACCACCCCCCAACTGAGATAAAATTCACATACTATAAAATCCACCTTTAAAAATGCACAGTTTTTAATATATTCACAATGTCATGCAACCATTTCTACTCTCTAATCTGAGAACGTTTTCATCACCTGGAAAATAAACCCTACCCACTAGCAGCCATTCCCCATTTCCTCCCTTTCCCCAGCCCCAGGCAGCCACTGATATACAACTGACCATTGAACATGGCTCTGAACTGTGAGGGTCCATTTATATATGAATTTTCTTCTGCCTCTTCCACCCCTGAGACAGCAAGACTAAACCCTCCTCCTCCGCCACCTACTCATGAAGAAAATGAGAATGAAGACTTTGATGATGAGCCACTTCCACTCGATGAATAGTAAATGTATTTTCTCTTTCTTATGGTTTCCTTACTAACATTTTCATTTCTCTAGTTTACTAGAGTACAGTATATAATATATGTAGTAGTACAGTATATATATATGACATACAAAATATGTTGTTTATGTAATCAATAAGGCTTCCGATCAACAGTAGGCTATTAGTAGTTAAGTTTTGATGGAGTCAAAGCTTACACTCAAATTTTCAAACTGTTCTCTTCACTTCTTTACCTATTTGAATTTCCTTCGACAATTGTTGGAATTAAGTTTACTGCAGAGCAAAATGTTGGCTGCCTGCTCTCTCTCTCTCTCTCTCTCTCTCTCTCTCTCTCTGTCTGTTCTCTCTCTGTATCTCTCTCTCTCTCTCTCACACACACACACACACACACACACACACCATTTAAAATGGGTCTAAGCCCAAATTGACCAGGCGCAGTGGCTCACACCTGTAATCTCAGCACTTAGGGAGGCTGAGGTGGGTGGATCACCTGAGGTCAGGAGTTCAAGACCAGCCTGGCCAAAAGGGTGAAACCCTGTCTCTACTAAAAATACAAAAAAATTAGCCAGGCATGGTGGCGCACAGCTATAATCCCAGCTACTTGGGAGGCTGAGGCATGAGAATTGCTTGAACCCAGGAGGTGGATGTTGCAATCAGCTGAGATTGCACCACTGCACTCCAGGCTGGGCAAAGAGCAAGACTCTGTCTCAATAAATAAATAAATAAATAAATAAATAAATAAATAATAAAAATAGGGGTCTAAGCCCAAACTAAATAGAAAGGTAAAATATATCAACCACCCCACATCACGGTATGTTAGAGCTAGAATCAAATACTACAGTGTTTCTGACTGGCTGCACCATCATCACCGGCATCACCTGGAAACCGGTTAAAATGCAAATCCTTAAGCCGTACCTCAGAAAAAAAATGGAACCAGGGACTCTGGAGATGAACCCCAGCAACCTGTGTCTTAACAAGCCCTCCAGCTGTGGCTCACGCCTGTAATCCCACCACTTTGGGAGGCCCAAACATGTGGATCACTTGAACCCAGGAGTTCAAGACCAGCCTGGGCAACACAGCAAAACCGAGTCTCTACAAAAAATAAACAAAATTAGCTGGGTGTGGTTGTATGTGCCTGTAGTCCCAGCTCTTCAGGAGGCTGAGGCAGGAGGATCGTTTGAGCCCCGGAGATTGAGGCTGCCATGAGCCATGATCACGCCACTGCACTCCAGCCAGGGAACTCTAATGCACATAAAAGTTCCCAAATTACAAATGAGAAAACTGAGGCCCAGAGAAAGGATGTAACTTTCTCAAGACCACAAAGTGATAAAGAAAGGAAGCTTTGGAATTGCGTGGTCCTGGATGTGAGTTCCAGCTTCCCCATTTCCACCTGTGTGACCTCGGGCATGTCCCTTAACTTTCCTTTAGTATCCTTACCTGTGAAATGGGAACAGTGTATACCTCCCTCCAAGCAAGGCCACTTCGCTGCATTAACGCCGGCCTGAGGGCTGGAACTGAGGTCTCCTGGTTCCCAGGCTGGCGCTCTGACACCAGGAAACTGGCTGTCCTCTGTGCACCATCTACAAGAAGGATCTTGAGACTTAACATCTCTGCCATGGGGAGAAGGGCTTTGTTTTCTTCTGTGAGGCCCCAAAAGGAAGAATTAGATGACTGGGGTAAATTACAAGGAGGCAGGTCAAAGTAAGGGCGATGTTCCTAACTAGAACTGTTCAAAAACAGAACTGTCAGCCCCAAAAGATAGGGGAATCTCGTCCCCCACTCCATGAGTCCAAGCAGCAGCATCCAGCTGGTCTCTCCAGGATGCTGAAGAGTGTAGACTCTCAGGGTAGGAAGTTGATGTGGATGATCTCTAAGGACTCCTCCTCTGCAACCCGGCAGTGGGTGTACGCTCTTTGTCTCTGCAGCATACATTCCTTTGGAGAACCCATCTTCCTCCATTCCCTGTAGTTGGAGGAGCTGTCAATCAGAGTACTCCCTTTCCCCTCTCCCCCAGGGTGGGCATTCTACCCAGAGAGGCCAATGACAGTAGCCCATTCTTCTTACCACACTGGTTGGCTCAGGGAAGGTCATGTGACCAAGCCAGGCCAATCGGAATCTGTTTCCACTAGCGCCATCCCAGAGCCACGTCCGTCCTTGAACTTCTCAATCTGGGGACCTTGCAGAATTCCTTTTGCACTTATGTCAGTTTGGAGTTTGTGTTCTTGCAGTTGGTAAAGTCTTAAATTCCACTCCCACATACAAATGGGTCTCCTTGTTCTTATACTGGACTCTGCCTCCTTCCAGCATTACATTAAAACAACAGCAAGAAGAATAATAGTCAAAACAACAATGGTTTAAAATCTTTAGAAAGCAAAGATTTCTTCAAAATCTTTGGATTAAAATATTGGGGAAAATGCCAAAAGAGATTTCAGTCCTGACGGTCAAAAATTTGGAAATCCATTTTCTCCACCTTTCTTTTTATACATCTCATATTCATGCTCACATTCAGCTCTTAGAGCAGCTTGTCCCTGCACTTGCTCCTTTTCTCTCCACGTGTCCCCCAAAACTGTCTGTTAAAACCCAGCCCCAGTTGACTCTTACGTTTTGCCTCCTCTCCTGCCTTTTCCCATGTCCATTAACCCAATCCTATGGGACACTTTGCCAGCCTGTGCATAATTATCTTAGTAGGCAGGAGAGGGAGAGGCTGTGAACTCTCTCTCTCTCTCTCTCTCTCTCACACACACACACACACACACGCACACACACGGTAATGTGGTTTTGTTTACCCTGTTGCACATTATTATTATTATTTTATTTTATTTTATTATTTTGAGACAGAGTTTTGCTGTCATTGCCCAGGCTGGAGGCCAGTGGCACGATCTCGGCTCACTGCAACCTCCACTTCCCAGGTTCAAGCGATTCTCCTGCCTCAGCCTCCCAAGTAGCTGGGATTACAGGCACGTGCCACCACGCCCGGCTAATTTTGTGTTTTTAGTAAAGATGGAGTTTCACCACATTGGCCAGTCTGGTCTCAAACTTTTGACCTTAGGAGATCCACCCACCTCAGCCTCCCAAAGTGTTGGGATGACAGGCGTGAGCCACTGCGCCCAGCCACATTATTTTTTAAACATTGTTCTTGGAGACAACAGAAGACTGTAAAATCCCAGCTATGGAGGGGAGTATGACAGCAGAGTCATACTTTCAAAAGAGACACTGAGGTCTTCTAACTATGAGTCATATGCCAAGTTCAAGTCAGTAAACACTTAGTGAGTGGTTAAGGTGTGGCAGATAAGAACCAGGAGTGGGGCTGAGTTGTGTAGGGCATATGAAATTGTGTTTGACTGAGCCCCGTTCAGCAAAGGTTTGCTTACTCACAGTTCATTGAGCATCTACTATGTGCCAGGCCCTGAGCGAGTCATTAGAGATGTATCCAAGAAGTAAGATATTCAGAGCACAAAAATGATGATATTGTGATTAATTTGTATCAAAGAGACTGCTATGGTTTGAATGTGGCCTTCAAAATTCATGTGCTGGAAACTCAATCCCCAGTGCAACAGTGTTGGGAAGTAGGGCCTGGTGGGAAGTGTTTAGGTCATGAGGGCTCTGCCATCGTGAATGGATTAATGCGTCCACAAAAAGGGCTTGTGAGCATGGGTTCTCTCTCTCTCTCTTTCTCCTCTTCTGCCATGTGAGGACATGGTGTTCCTCCCCTTCAGACGATGAAACATTCAGGGTGCTGTCATGGAAGCAGAGAGACTGGGTTGTAACCTGAAGGCATCCTGAGCTTGAACTTCCCAGCCTCCAGAGCTGTGAGAAATAAATTTCTGTTCTTTGTAAATAACTCACTCTGCGGTATTTTATTACAGCAGCACAAAATGGAATAAGTCAGAGACATACATGGAGATTGGGTACAAATCAAAGACAGTGGTTAAGAAAGGCTCCCTGAGGAAGTGGCACGTGAGCTGAGACTGGAAGCGAGAATAGGGGCCTGCTGGAAGACTAGCAGCAGATAAGCCTGGGAAGGAAATTCCTGCCACAGGGACCAGTGTTTGAAAAGGCCAGGGGGCAAGAGAAAGAAGGGAACTGGAAGCCTCTGTGGCCGGAACACAGAGAACTGGTGGGGAACTTCAAAACGTGGATGGAGGCTGCATTGTGAAAACATTTAACAGCTGCGTAAGAGATTTTCAAGCCGAGGACCAGAGACTTTTAACATGAGCTCCACAGGCCCTTAGGGGTTGTGATATGGTTTGTTCTAAACATAGAAAAGCTCAGTTGTGGTGCGACAGATGTTGGGTCCTCTAACAGTGAAGGAAATTGGCTTCTTCCACCCAGTGGTGAGCTGGAGTTGGCTCATACAGGCTCAGGAGCCAGTTGTGCACATTTTTTCCTTTTTGTTTTTTGTTTTTGTTTTTGTGTTTGTGTTTGTTTTGAGATAGAGTCTCTCTCTGTCGCCCAGACTGGAGTGCAGTGGCACAATCTCGGTTCACTACACGCTCCACCTCCTGGGCTCACGCCATCCTCCTGCCTCAGGCTCCCAAGTAGCTGGGACTACAGGCGCCCGCCACCACGCCCAGCTAATTTTTTTGTATTTTTAGTAGAAACGGGGTTTCACCATGTTAGCTAGGTTGGTCTCGATCTCCCGACCTCGTGATCTGCCCGCCTCAGCCTCCTAAAGTGCTGGGATTACAGGCGTGAGCCACCGCGCCCGGCCATATTTCTTCTTATCTCTGTGTTCAGTGACCTCACATTTGCTAGCTGCAAGTCAGCCACAGTGGGGATATTCACACCACGAAGGTTGGCAAACACAAGAAAGCAGGACTTTTACCCCATCCCCTAAACCCCCAACCAGTTGTGAAACATTTATCAGCACCACTGCTTCATACCTAATATTCCAACTCAAAGAGGAAGCTGGTTCTCCAGCACGCCCACCGTTTCGCTCAGGAGCGTTGAGAGGTTAGCGCCATGACCTTTGCAAATCAGGAAGTGATTAAGACCGGGGAGGTTTGTTCTTGTTTGCCCTTAAGAAAGCAAGAGCCTGGGTAGCAGAAGTTTTAAAACCACAAGCTTTGAGGACAGACAGATTGAGTTCCAGATCACAGCCCCGTCACTATAATTAGCTGTGTGACCTAAGCAAGGAATATAACCTCTCCCAGTTTCATCTGTTAAAAGGGGATATTAATAATAATATCCACATAGGGTTGTTGTGAAGATTAAATACTATATGTAAACTGCAGTGCCACTATATAACAAAGACTCAATAAAGATTCATGCAACCGGATGTTTGGGATAAAGAGATATCAATAGAGATATATTCATTTTATTCCAGAATGGATGAATTGTCAGTATTTGAGATACCTGAAAGAAATTGAAGCAATATATTGAGGACCTAAGTAGAGGCAAGGTCATGGTAACTGGCTGAGATTTTCTGACCAGCATCTATAGATGACATATTTTTTTTAAGGTTTTGAAAGATCCAACTTGGCCAAGCGTGTAGTCACAAAATGCCTCTTGAAGGATCAAGGCATCTGAACACACAATTTCCTAACTCGAAACTATGGGCGGTGGGGGAGGTGGGGGAAGAGGAACGAGAGAACAAACATGTGACAAACAAATTGTCAAAAAAGAGCAGGTGCCAGTTTCAGACGCATAGCACAGGAGCCCATGGGTGGAGCAGCTGGCAAATGAAGATATTTCTGCCCCCACTGCTGAACCGCTCCAAGTGCAGTGGGATTCTGGGTCTGAAAGAGTTGCAGTTGCTGGGTGGAGATGAAAGTCAACATTTCAGGGCCGGGTGCGGTGGTTCATGCCTATAATCCCAGCACTTTGGAAGGCCGAGGTGGGGAGATCACTTGAGGCCAGGAGTTCGAGATTAGCCTGGCCAACATGGCGAAATCCCGTCTCTACTAAAAATACAAAAATTGGCTGGGCGTGGTGGCTCACACCTGTAATTCCAGCTATTTGGGAGGCTGAGGCATGAGAATCACTTGAACCAACAGGTAGAGGTTGCAGTGAGCCATGATCGCGCTACTGCGCTCCAGCCTGGGTGACAGAGTCTCTGTCAAAAAGAAAAAAAAAAAAAAGCAAGAAAGTAAGAAAGTAAAAAAAAAAAAAAAGCAGGAGAGAGAGAGAAAGAAGAAAGAAGGAAAGGAAGGAAGGAAGGAAGGAAGGAAGGAAGGAAGGAAGGAAGGAAGGAAGGAAGGAAGGGAGGGAGCGAGGGAGGGACGGAAGAATGAAGGAGAAAAGAAAGTCAACAGTCAACATTTCAGAGACCCCAAGATACCGACAATGACCGTGCCTGCTGCTCTTCCATCCTCCTCCACCCTGCACCTTTGAGGTGGGATCGCGTCTTCTGTAAGCAGGGCTTTGTTAAGAGGTCCTAATTAAGGCCAGGCCCAGTGGCTCATGCCTGTAATCCCAGCAGTTTGGTAGGCCGAAGCCGGCGAATCACCTGAAGTCAGGAGTTCAAAACCAGCCTGCCCAACATGGTTAAGCCCCGTCTCTACAAAAATACAAAAATTAGTTGGGCATGATGGCAGGTGCCTGTAATCCCAGCTACTTGGGAGGCTGAAGTGGGAAAATAGCTTGAATCTGGGAGGCGGGGTTGCAGTGAGCGGAGATTGCACCATTGCATTCCAGCCTGGGTGACAGAGCTTCCATCTCAAAAAAAAAAAAAAAAAAAAAAAAAAAACCGGGGTCCTGATTAAGCAGAAGCCTTAGATGCTAGTCCCAGAAGCATCCTGAAATTTCCAAAAGAAATTTTCCCCGTGGTAAAACTCAGAGAAACTTTTGGATCCACCAAGCTCTGTGAAAATCATTTTCTCTTCCAAAAATGATAGGATCAAAGCTGATCCCAGTTTCAAATAATTATCAAAAAATTGGAAATGAAATATGATCAGAAAAGAAGAAAGTTGAAAAAATCCTCATCACCCAAAGACAACAACCATTAATATTTTGGTGGTTACTATTCCAAATCCGTTTCTACACATACAGATAGACAGACACACGCACACACATAGTTGTTTTGTTTTGTTTTGTTTTTTTGAGACTGAGTTTCACTCTGTGGCCCAGGCTGGAGTGCAGTGGGGCGACCTAGGCTCACTGCAACCTCAGCCTCCTGGGTTCAAGCGATTCTCCTGCCTCAGCCTCCCTGATAGCTGGGATTACAGGCATGCGCCACCACGCCCGGCTGATTTTTTGTATTTTTAGTAGAGATGGGGTTTCACCATGTTGGCCAGGCTGGTCTCAAACTCCTGATCTCAGGCGATCCACCCGCTTCAACCTCCCAAAATGCTGGGATTACAGGCGTGAGTCACCGCGCCCGGCTACACACACACTTTTTTAATGGGCATATATTTTAGCACTCGCTTTTCTTTTTCTCAGTGTGTTGCAAACACCTCGGTGTCGATACACACCATTCGGCAACGTCCTCCTAAAGGGCCGCAGAATACTGCGTGTCGTGGCGTGTGCCTTACGGGGAAGCTACTAGCTACTGTCCAGTTGAACACCACAGGCTTCGGGGTCAGAAGACAGCTTTCCCCAGAACAAGCACCTGAAGCTCTGGGGCCTGCCGCTCTCCGGGAGAGAAGTACGTGGAGGACGGCAGCACGCACCCGCCGGGATCCCCAGGGGCATTCAAGGTAATCGCGTGTGTAACGCTAAACGCGCTCGGAAACGTGCTCGGATCCCACCAATGGCATCTGAGGCCGCGTAGCCAAACTGGCCTTGAACTCTCCTTAGTCCTGCCCAAATGGCACATCCTGGAGCACTGGATTGACCGTGGGTTATTGATCATCAGCCGGTTTCCTCCCCTCCCCTGCCCTTCCCACGTGCACGGATTTACTGATATTTTTTTCCCGGAAATTGAGTAAAACAAAACTAAGCGCAGATGAAGCGGAGGTACGGGCGGGTTTCGAGCGCGGGGGCCGGCGCGCTCCCTCCCCACGGCGGGGCTGTCCCGGGGGACCCGCCCAGTGAATCCCGGGCGGCAGGGACGGGCCCGCGGCTCTGCGGGCCATTGGCTGCCGACTGCGTCACCTGCCCGCGGTGGGGTAGAAGGAGGGAGGCGGGAGGCGAGGAGCTGGGCCCGGGCGGGGACGCCGCGGCGGGGAGGCCATGGCGGGGCCCGAGCGCTGGGGCCCCCTGCTCCTGTGCCTACTGCAGGCCGCTCCAGGTAAGGGCGCGGGGCCGCGGGAGGGCAGGGGAAGAGGGCTCCCGGGGACAGGCCGCGTCCACCCTCGGACCCGGAGCTCCTGGGACAGGCAAGGGGTCCGCAGCCACCCGAGCCAGGTGAGAATTGGCCCTGCTTACGCGCCCCCAGTTAGCTTCTTCCCAGGACGGAACAGAACCGGGTCTTTGAAATTCCTCTCCCGCAGGAAACTAATCCAGTTTCCTAATGCTTCCAGCTTCAGGAGAACAGGAAAAAAGACAGCGGCAGTTTTATACTGCATCTTCTTTTTTAATAAAGTGCTTTTTAATGTTTCCTAAAGAAAGCACTGATCCCTGTGTGAAAACCACCCTTGACCCTAAAGTGTAGGCAGTAGGGAAGGTGGGACCGATTGATGTCCCTTCCCATTCCTGCCAGGCCTCCGGTGGGACAGAGCTCTGGTTTCGCCTGTGCCCTGCTTCCTAACAAGACACTTTTTTTCCCCCACCTCTACTGTTAAGTAAGGTGTTGGTACAAAATTCCTTGCTGTAGGACCCAACCACCAAACCTCACCGCCCACCACTCCAACCAAAGCAGGGAGGAGAAGGTCCAGAAATTGCCCCCAGGATATTTTCCTGGTCTTGGACTCACAGTTTGAAGAGCTGGTAAGGTCCCTGGGCGTAATCCAGTCATCATAAAAGTCAATATTTATTGAGCAACTTCTTTGTGCCAGGCACCACATTATTCTAGAAGCCTCACAGTCCAGCCATCCTAGGAGGTAGATATTATTCTCACTTTTCCAATGGGGAAACTGAGGCTTTGAGCAATTCAGGGAATTGCTTAAGAAGGACGGCAGAGGTGAGGTACACAGAAGAGAGAAGATGGGCTGAAGCAAGCCTGGCTAGGTCTGGCCTCTGGGGTAGGCACCTGGGATAGGCTGTCCATCCACTTGGTCACCAGGCCAGCCAGGGATGCATGCCCCAGCCCACAGTGCCCATAGCAGCGTTCTCTGTGGCTGATGAGGAACAGTGTACCTGTGTGTGGAGGGAGGGTGGGGTCTTCTGTTCCCCTTTCACTGTCAAGCCCAGACCTTCTTGTACTTTCATCTGATAAATATTTAATATACACAACACTGACTGTGGTGCGATGATTTAGGACTAAGTACAGCCAGATCTATGTTCAAATACTGGCTCCTGTGTAGCCTCAGGCAAGTTAGTTAGCATCTGTCTCTAAGTCTAGTGCCCTTTCCATGGAAGCAGAATGAATGACACCACCCCATAGGGTGGTCTGTCCCAAGGATCACTGAGGTTTTGCATGTAAAGAGCCAAACTAGTGCCTGGCATCCTTTGAAGGCTTCACAGAGGAACGTTGCTCTAGCTGCTGTTTTTCTCCTGTGACCTAGCTCGAATTTGGGGACTGTCCTGCCGATAGGATACCTTGCAAACAGCCTGGTCTCCTGTTGGTCACCTGTTAGGAAGTCCAGAAGCTGGGAGTAGTAATAGCACTAGCCTCGTAGTGATACAGTCCCAGCTAGAGGACACAGGATAAGGTAGAAGCAGGCACCCACTTTTGGGTCTAAAAGGTTATGGATAGGCATCCCAGGCTGGGGAGAGCCATCCGTAGAACTGGGTCCTCCCTCCCTGATGCCATTCTACAACCTGTATGGATTTCCATCATGGCCCATGGGACATTTCAGGGCCCTGAATTCTCCATGGGACCATGAGCTCCTATAGGGCAGGAATGAAGCTGTGTTCTTTGAAATCCCTGGCATACCATGGTCAACAGATCTTGTTTGACTAGTAGTCAACAGATGGAATAGTTGGAATCATAAAGCTGAATAGACCCCATGAGAACCTGGAGGACAAAGTACGGTCAAGAGCTCGGACTTTGGAGTTGACTAGGCCTGAATCTGATTCTACAACTTAATAGCTGAGAGGGCCTTGGTTTTCCCACCTGTAATGATTATAATTATTATAATGAATACCTGCCTCCTGGGGATGTGGTGAGGATTAAAAGAGAAAGTGCAGGGAAACTGTTTAGCACAGAACCTGGCTCATAGAACACCGTACACATTAGCTTCTATTATTATTATTCTTTTATTTATTTATTTATTTTGAGATAGAGTCTCACTTTGTCACCCAGGCTGGAGTGCAGTGGCGCAATCTCGGCTCCCTGCAACCTCTACCTCTCGGGTTCAAGCAGTTCTCATGTCTCAGCCTCCCAAGTAGCTGAGATGACAGGCATGCACCACCATGCTCAACTAATTTTTGTATTTTTAGAAGAGACGTGATTTCACCATGTTGGCCGGGCTGGTCTCAAACTCCTGACCTCAGGTGATCTGCCTACTTCTGCCTCCCAAAGTGCTGGGATTACAGGCGTGAGTCACCATGCCCAGCCTTAGCTGCTATTATCATCATCATCATTATCATCATCATCATCATCTCCTTATAGATATGTCAAGGAAGATTCCCTGGAGGAAGGGACATTTGAATCAAATATTTCAAAGACTAGGTGGTGAATACCAGGCAAAGACAACTGGGTTTAAAAACATCCAGAAGAATGCAGTGGTTTGGCAACATAGAGAAGGAAGATTACCTGGTGAGCCTGTAGGGTAGCTGTTGGGGAGAGAGCAGCCAGATGGCCTGGCCAGGCCAAGCCACGTCAGGCAGGGCCTCACACACCTCAATAAGGAGTGTGGACTTTATTCTGAGGCCAAGGAAAGGGCATGAAACTGGGGAGTGGTGTAATCAGATGCATATTTCAGAAGATGAGGATTAACAGAGAAGGAAAACGTGCCATGGAGGGGAATAGAAGTCAGTTAAAGGTGGTCAGGGAAAGTGTCCTCGAGACAGTGACATCAAAGGAGTGTGAAAACAGCAAAGGAGTGAGCCAGGTGGATATCCAGGGGTAGAACTGTTAAGGCAGAGAGAACAGCATGAGGGAACAGCGTGTGCAAAGGCCTGGAGTTGGGAGTGTGGCTGGGGTGCTCCAGGAAAGGCAAAAAGTCCTGTGTGGATGGAGATATGGGAGCAAGGGAGGGGTGGTGGGTCAGATTGGGTAGGGCTTTGGTGGTGATTGTAAAGACTTTGGAGTTTAGACCAGGCGCAGTGGCTCAGGTCTGTAATCCTAGCACTTTGGGAGGCCAAGGTGGGTGGATCACCTGAGGTCAAGAGTTCGAGACCAGCCTGGCCAACATGGTGAAATCCAGTCTCTACTAAAAATACAAAAATTAGCCAGGTGTGGTGGCACACACCTGTAATCCCAGCTACTCTGGAGGCTGAGGCAGGAGAATCACTTGAACCTGGGAGGTGGAGGTTGCAGTGAGCTGAGATTGTGCCACTGCACTCCAGCCTGGGTGGCAGAGTGAGACTCTGTCTTGAAATAAAATAAAAATAATAAAGACTTTGGAGTTTACCTGGAGTGAGATGGAAGCCTTTAGAGGGCTGAAGCAGAAGAGGAACATGATCTAATGTTCATTTTTAATCCTTCCTGCTATGTAGAGAATGGACTGAAGGCAAGGTGTTTTATATATTTGTCTGTTTTTTAGAGGCAGAGTTTTGCTCTGTTGGCCAGACTAAAGTGCAGTGGCGCAATCATGGCAGCCTTGAACTCCTGGGCTCAGGCGAAACTCCCACCTCAGCCTCCTGACTCTCACCATTGTACCCTGCTAATTTTTTTAAAAAATTTATTTTGTAGAGATGGGGTCTCACTATGTTGGCCAGGCAAGTCTTAAATTCCTGGTCTCAAATGATTCTCCTGCCTCTGTCTCCCAAAGTGCTGAGATTACAGGTATCAGCCACCATGCCCGACCTGTTTGTTTTTTTAAAAAGGGGAAAAAGCCTTTTAATAGTATGAGATGTTTTCTGGTGTTTCTACCATAAAGCTCTTTTGTAAATCAAAATGAGAACGTAATTATAGATAGGGCAGTGATCTTAGACTACGGTGCAGACTTTTCATCTTACATTTGGGCTCGTGAATTTTAGTATAACTGATTATGACAGTGTTTCTTACACAGTTATGATCTAGAGCAGAACTGAAAACAAAATAACACATACCCTACGTCAATACGTTCTTCTAGTAATATCTGGGCTTGGATGAACCTGCAGAAGTAGGTAAAGCTGTCAGATATTTTCTTAAACCAACAGAAAAAAATGTATATGACAGATGTTGTATTTATTTATTTATTTAAGACAGAGTCTCGCTCTGTCATCAGGCTGGAGTGCAGTGGTGCAATCCCTGCTCACTGCAACCTCCACCTGCCAGGTTCAAGCGATTCTCCTGCCTCAGCCTCCTGAGTAGCTGGGATTACAGGCATGCACCAACACGCCTGGCTAATTTTTGTATTTTTAGTAAAGACAGGGTTTCACCATGTTGGTCAGGCTGGTCTCGAACTCCTGACCTCGGGGTCTGCCCACCTCAGCCTCCCAAAGTGCTGGGATTACAGGCGTGAGCCACCACGCCCGGCCTGTATTTATTTTTTTTACTACTATGGAGTCCAATGTGAAATTCTCATAACTAGGCAAATACATTGTTAACATGTAAGCACATCTAGGTATGAATATGCACATAGTCCATTAATTACATCAGGGGAATTAAAAACATACTTTTAAGTTAAAATGAATTTTCAGGAAAAAAAAACTGTATTCACAAATCTGAAATGTGAGTACAAAAATGAAATTGTGAAATAAATAATATAGGTGTCACCTAAACTTCCATAGTAACATGCCTGCAAATGTGGATTTAGTGATCTTCTACCCTGGGACAAGGGCTTTTGAGAGCCTCCAGCTAAATTAGGGTTCCAGTAGCAGAGTGGCTGGCAAGCCTGCCCTAATGAACAATGCTGGCGAGCTGGGCGTGGGTACTCACGTGTGCCCTTCATGGAATACTTTCTTTTTTTTTTTTTTTGAGATGGAGTCTCGCTCTGTTGCCCAGGCTGGAGTGCAGTGGCATGATCTCAGCTCACTGCACCCTTGGCCTCCTGGGTTCAAGCAATTCTCGTGCCTCTGCCTCCCAAGCAGCTGAGATTACAGCCCTGTGCCATCACATTCTGCTAATTTTTGCATTTTTAGTAGAGATGAGGTTTCACCACATTGGCCAAGACTGGTCTTGAACTCCTGACCTCAGGTGTTCTGCCTGCCTCGACCTCCCAAAGTGCTGGGATTACAGGCGTGAGCCGCTGCGCCAGGCCCATGAAATGGTTCTTACCTGGCGGACAGCCTAATGGCCTAGCTGTCTAACCCATGGCTGAGGGTCCTTCACACTTGTTTATACTGGCAGACGTCCCTGTGACTCTTGTCTCATCCATGTCCAAGTTTATGCCTGTCTGACTATTGCTCTGGCACTGGGAGCCAGCCTGTGTTCCCAGCAACCCAGGGAAAACCAGGCCTTGGCTGGGCCCGGGTCCCTGAGATGGAAGGTGCAAATTCAGTACACTACCTCAATGGGAAACAAGTTCAAAGGCTTATTACTTACAGATCCTGAGCAGGGAGGGCGCAATGAGTAGGGAGGGTCATCCTCCATCCTGGGTCACATGAAGCAGGAATGAAGAGTCAGGCAAAAAGAAAGTGAGAGCTTGTGGCAATGGGAAGTATATTATATAAGGGACTGGAGTGTGGGTCAGGTTAAGTTTGAGGGCAAATATTTGAATGGTCCCTTTAAAGGAATGGGTGGGAGATGGGGAGCCCAGTTTGCCAGGAGGGAGAGATGCCTCTAAGTTCTTATCTCTGGCCACTGGCTTGGGCCATCTGAACGTGGCATCTATTTCTAATGCCTAGGCAGCAACCTTTGCTGTGTCATCTGCCTTACACAAGGTTGAAGCAGGGAGACCGGTCAGGAAGCCTTTGGTGCAACCCATGTTATTTACTCAGCGGATGTTTATTGTGCACCTACTATGTGCTGGGGCCATGGCAGGCAGGCTCTGGAGTTGTGGCTGAGAACAGGACAGAGCCCCTGGTCCCTGATAGCCTCAAGGCTGCTCCCTCCTGGAGGCCATTAGGTTCCTGTTCCGTGGTATTCTGCTGGAACCCTCAGGTCCCAGAGTGTACAGGAGCCTCCCCTCCTGGTGCAGGGTCTTCTCCCATGGCCCAAGGGCTGCAGTACAGCCAGTCGGTGGCTCCTTGTTCCTCAAACTCAGTGAGCGTCTGCCTGCCCTTTGTGCTGCCCCTCAGCTTGGGATGGCCTGAGTCAAGACCAGCCAGGAGCTACAGGCTTCATGACCCCTTTCTTTCCCCAGGGAGGCCCCATCTGGCCCCTCCTCAGAATGTGACACTGCTCTCCCGAAACTTCAGCGTGTACCTGACGTGGCTCGCAGGGCTTGGCAACCCGCAGGATGTGACCTATTTTGTGGCCTATCAGAGGTAGAGGGGACTCTCTCGGCTGGTGGATGGGAAGACTGAGGGGGCGGGTGGGGGCTGGAGGGGCCTCCCTGGGGCAGCTGTACCCAGTGTAGGCCGCATTGGCTAGCTCTCTGGGCCCCACGGGAGATAGCATGTGGCCGGCATTTGGAGAGGGGCTTTTGATAAAGGTCTGAAAGTGGGAAAGATGTTGAATGAAGAGCAGCATACACGTGACCAGTCCGCCGGGGCGGGGATAAGTCTTGGAGGAAAGTTGGTGTAGGGCATGGATGGAGCTGTGGGGGCCAGAGGATGAAATTCTCAAGTGGCTGGATGAGGTGCTTGGAGCTGTCCCAGCTGATCAGTGAGGCAACTAGATACACGGCAGAGGAGCTGTTACCTGGGCAATTAGGCATCCCTGAATGATCACACTTTTTTTCTCTCTTTTTTTTTTTTTTTTTGAGACAGAGTCTTGCTCTGTCACCCAGGCTGGAGTGCAGTGGCTTGATCTCGGCTCACTGCAACCTCCACCTCCTGGGTTCAAGTGATTCTCCTGCCTCACCCTCCAGAGTAGCTGGGATTACAGACATGCGCCACCACACCTGGCTAATTTTTGTAATTTTGGTAGAGACAAGATTTCACTATGTTGGCCAGGCTCGTCTCGAACTCCTGAGCTCAGGCGATCCACCTGCCTCAGCTGCACGAAGTGCTGGGACTACAGGTGTGAGCCACCGCGCCTGGCCGAATGGTCATACTTTTCCCAATGGGATCATTCTCAATTTGGAAGCCCAGGCGGCCACGGTGAATCCAGAGAAATCTGACAATGGAAGCAGATCCACCATCTTCGAACATAGATGGAATCATTGGAAGTTCTTTAGCAGGACAGTGAGATGATAGAAGCAGAAGCTCGGGAGGACCCTCCTGGAGTTGGTAAGGAGGGGAAAATAGGAAGGGGAGGAGACCACCGTGTCCTCAGGGAAAATAGGAAGGGGAGGAGACCACTGTGTCCTGTGCCAGGTCAAGGGCTAAGGGCCCTATGCGAATATTTCACTTCCTTCTCCCAATGTGACCAGGCAGGCTCTGTGTTTTCCTCATTCTAGAGGTGAGGGGATTGAGCTCAGAGGGTGCTGTGTCTTGTCTGAGGAAGGATGTCATGGAGCCAGAAGGGGAACTCAGGTCTGACTCCAACACTTGTGCCCTTCCTGTTCCATCACATTGTCCCTCTGTGTGCGGAATCCACATGTGAGTGATGGGGGCCTGACTTGGGCGGGGACAGACTGCAAGAGAGCTTTCAAAAGCTAAAGCACTATCAGGTGGCAGAAAACAGCTGATATTTACTGTGTGGCTGGCACTGTGTCACACATGTAATGAATTTAATCTCACAACAGCTCTGTGAGGACAAGTTCAGTACGTCGCTTTACAGAGGAGGAGACTAAAGCGCCAAGGGTGTATTTTGCTCAAAGTCACACAGCTGGGTGTAGTATGGCTGGAATAAATTTATTCAGGAGTTGAAAGTCTATCCTCTAGGACCAAGCATGGTGGCTTACGCTTGTAATCCCAGCACTTTGGGAGGCCAAGGTGGGTGGGCAGATTGCTTGAGTCCAGGAGTTCAAGACCAGCCTGGGTAACATGGCAAAACCCTGTCTCTACAGAAAAAATATAAAAAATTAGTGAGGTGTAGTGGTGTGTGCCTGTGTTCCCAGCTACTTGGGAGGCT
The DNA here is from genome assembly GCF_047675955.1 of Chlorocebus sabaeus. Taxonomy (NCBI): domain Eukaryota; kingdom Metazoa; phylum Chordata; class Mammalia; order Primates; family Cercopithecidae; genus Chlorocebus; species Chlorocebus sabaeus. Next base: position 112,880,875 of record NC_132923.1, read on the forward strand.
GAGGTGGGAAGGATCACTTGAGCCCAGGAGACGGAGGTTGCAGTGAGCTGAGATCACACCACTGCACTCTAACCTGGGCAACAGAGCACGATCCTAAAAAGAAAGAAAATCTATCCTCTGGACTTCTATGATATTTTTCATCTCTTTCATACTTTTTAAACAACTGTGAGGGTTGTAAAATAGTGATATTCTAATTATACAATTTTTTCATTTGTTAGTTGGAATTATTTTATAAAGAGATGTATCCTCTCATCTGGTATTTGATATCCAGTCATACTATTCAAATAGGCAAGAGAAGATAAATGCTTGATTCTTTTCCTTTATTAATTTTTAAGATAATGAATTGGTTCCTTATCATCTCCCAAAGGTGATTGCTAGTTTATTATTATCGTTATGATCTCAAGCATTTAAGTATATTTGGTGGTTTCAGTCTATTGCGACATGCTGTGGTCATTGAAGCTTGAAGTGCCACATCTTTGCCCAGTGGGAATCTCATCAAGCTTGCTCCTGAGTCCTTTTAACTTGACCCTAGTGGTCAAGTTAAATCTTTCCAGATTTAACAAATATCTTCCCAGGTGTCTGTTACGACAAGATGTTCCAGGTCCCTCTGGTACAACTCCTGACCTAAAACCTGCAGTTGGCCATTTATCCATTTAGTAAGAAATGGTTATGAAGACTGTAATCTGCATGCTAGCTATGCTGATCACCACTTAGCTATTGCCATTGGTCTTTTCAGCGAACAGAGTGATGTGTGCATACCACAGACACACACATAGACATACTTTTTTTTTTTTTTTTTTTTGAGATAGAGCTTCACTGTCGCCCAGGCTAGAATGCAGTGGCATGATCTCGGCTCACTGCAACCTCCGCCTCCTGGGTTTAAGAGATTATCCTGCCTCAGCCTACTAAGTAGTTGGGATTACAGGCGCCCAGCACCATGCTCGGCTAATTTTTGTATGTTTAGTAGAGACGGGGTTTAACCATGTTGGCCAGGCTCGTCTCGAACTCCTGACCTCAAGTGATCTGCCCTCCTCGGCCTCTCAAAATGCTGGGATTACAGGCATGAGCCATCGCACTCTGCCTACATGTACATAATTTTTAAGATAAAATGCCCAGTGAGTTTATAATGGTGCTTCCCATCTAAATTTAGTTCCTTAGAATTTTTTCCTGACTTCTATGTTACATCTGTATTTTCTTTCTTTCACATTGAGAATCCTGTTTCTCAAGGACAGGGGAGATGATAGGACTAGAATGACCTATAATTACTCATTTTCTTTATCCCAAAACATATATACTTGCCTCTTAATAGTTTCTTGCTCTTTTTGCCCAAAGGGTTTGTGATGGTTAATATTAGGTGTCAACTCAGTTGGATTGAAGGATGCCTAGATGGCTGTTAAAGTTTTGTTTCTGGGTGTGTCTGTGAGGGTGTTGCCGGAGGAGATTGACATTTGAGTCAGTGGACTGGGAATGGAAGACCCACCCTCGCTCAGTGTGGGCACAACCCAACTGGCTGCCAGGCTGGCTGGAAAGCAGGTGGAAGGTGGTGGGATAGTTTCACTTGCTGGGTCTTTCAGTTTCCTTCCTTCTCCCATGCGGGATGCTTCCTTCTGCTCCTCCTGCCCTTGACCATCACACTCCGGGTTCTTTGGCCTTTAGACTCTTGGACTTAAGTGAGCGGTTTGCTGGGGGTTCTCGGGCGTTTGGTCACAGACTGAAGGCTGCACTATCGGCTTTCCTGGTTTTGAGGGTTTCAGATTCGGACTGAGTCACTATGGCTTCTTTCTTTCCCACCTTGCTGATGGCCTATCGTGGGACTTCGCCTTGTGATCGGGTGAGCCAATTCTCCTTAATAAACTCCCTTTCATATACACATATAACCTATTAGTTCTGTTCCTCTGGAGAACCCTGACTAATAAAGGGTTGTTGCTTCTTCTTTAAAATCTAGTAATTTTATTTGACTGTGTGTTGGTATTGCTCATTCATTCCGAGTTGATATTTTTAGGTACTCAATATTCTCGCTTAATACATAGTTCCAAGTCATTTTGATTTTAGGAAAGTTTTCTTAAATTATAGTTTTAGCATTTGTTCTATTCTCTTCTTTTATTTTTGTCTTTAGGGACTCATATCATTTGTATGCTAAATCTTGTTTTTCTGTGTTCAGTATTTGTCTTTTGGGAACAGTGACTCACTCCTATAACTCCAAGACTTCGTGAGGCATAGGTAGGAGGATCGCTTGAGCCCAGGAGCTGGAGACCAGCCTGGGCAACATGGTGAGACCACGTCTCAAATTAAAGAAAAAGGAGAGAATATTTGTCTTTTTCTTTCACATGCCTTTTATCTGTCTATCTATCTACTATTCTGCTCTCTAAATGAAATAGGTTTCACTCTTGATTTTTTAAAAAAGTGTGTGCTTTCATGTGTGAGATTATTCAACATCTCATTTGTAACCTTCCTCTTGGTTACGTTTATTTTTTCCTGAAACTCTAGTCTGCCTTTAGCTGACATGTTTGTAACTAAGAATACACATTTCTTATTATACCCTGCCTTGCTGAATTAATTCCAATTTTCTTTTAAAACCAACATTATTGAGTTAAAATGTATATAGAATAAAATGTTCCCATTTTAAAGTAAGTATACAATTGGATGAGTTTTGACAAAAGTATGCACCCACATACCCAACCACCACAATCAAGATGTAAGACATCTCTGTCACCCCAGAAAGTTCCCTTATCCACTTTGCATTCAGACCTCCTCTAGAGCTAGGCAGCCTGCTTTCTGCTTTCTGACACTGTGGATTAAACTTTGCATGTTCCAGAATTTCATATAAATGGATGCGTATAGTATGTACCCTTTTGTGCCTGGCTCCTTTCCCTTAGCATAATGTTTCTGAAATTCACCCATATTGCTACATGTATTCGTAGTTAATTCCTTTTTATTGCTGAGTCGTAATGCCATTGTATGACTACGTACGACATTTGTTAATCCATTTTCCCGTCAGTGGATATTTGGATTGCTTCCAGTTCTGGGCAGGTATTCATTTGCTAGGGCTGCTATATGCTTGCCCTCTAGAATCCCAAAATATGTGTCCTTCTCATATGCAAAATACATTCACCCCATTCCAACAGCCCCAAAATTGTTTTTTATTTTTATTTATTTATTTATTTATTTATTTATTTATTTATTGAGACAGAGTTTTGCTCTTGTTGCCCAAGCTGGAGTGCAATGGTGTGATCTCGGCTCACTGCAACCTCCGTCTCCCTGGTTCAAGAGATTTTCCTGCCTTAGCTTCCTGAGTAGCTGGGATTACAGGCGTGCACCACCACACCCGGCTAATTTTTTATATTTTTACTAGAAATGAGGTTTCACCGTGTTAGCCAGGCTGGTCTCGAACTCCTGACCTCAGGTGATCTACCCGCCTTGGCCTCCCAAAGTGCTGGTATTACAGGCGTGAGCCACCGCACCTGGCTAGCCCCAAGTTTCTTGACCCATTTCAGCATCTACTCTAAGTCCAAAGTCTCATCTAAATCAGATATGGGTGTGACTGGAGGTGTTACTCATCCTGAGGCCAAATTCCTCTCCACCTATGGACCTGTGAAACCAGACAAGTTATGTGCTTTGAAAGTAAAGTGATGGGACAGGCATGGGGTAGACTTCCCCATTCCAAAAGAGAAAAATAGGAAAGAAGGAAAGAGTGACAGGTCCCAAGCAAGTCTAAAACCGCGCAGGGCAAATTCCATTAGATTTTAAGTTTCAAGAACAGCCCTCTTTGGCTCAGTGCTCTGCCCTCTGAGCCCACTGGGGTGGCAGCCCCATCACCTTTGCCCTGAGTGGTAACCCTACCCTCGAGTCACTGGTTAGCAGCAGCCTAGCCTGCTGAAACTACGGAGGGGACAGTGTTGCCTCCAGGTCTTTGGTGGTGGTGACAACCCTGCTGATCTCTGAATCATCTTCCAGGTAACTTTTCCCTATTCTTGAAGGATATTGTGTGTTCACAGCCAAATAGCTCCAGTTCTTGTCCCTTCCTGTAGAATCCTAGAAGTCCGACAGCCTTCCTTCATTCTGTCCCATCTCCGTCCCCTTTAGTCAAAGCTGGCAGTGCCTCTGCTGGTATAATCCCATCAGGATTTCTAATTTCTGCTTAAATGGCTGATTAAGTCTATGAGTTGCACCTCTGATCTCTGTCAAAAGGTTGTTCTAGCCACAACCTTAGTGTCCTCCCCAGAATATGCTTTCTCTTTTTTTTTTTTTTTTTTTTTGTGCAATGTGGATAGGCTGAAAATTTTCCAAAGCTTCAAGTTCTAGTTCCTTTTTGCTTACCAATTCCTTTCATATATCTCTTCTCTCACATTTTACTATAAACAGTAAGAATAAACCAGGTTGTACCTTCAGCATTTTGTTTAGAAATCCCTTCAGCTAAGCATCCAAGTTTATGTCTTTTAAATTCTCTTTTTGCTGTTTATTTTATATTATAATTTTTGAGATGGCTAGCCAATGATCTTTTAACTTCTAATTTCTGCAAAACACTAGAAGACAATTCAAGCAGTTCTTTTCCACTTTATAACAAGGATCACCTTTCCTCCAGTTTCCAATAACACATTCCTCTTTTCCACCTGAGACCTCACCAGAATCACCTTTAATGTCTGTATTCCTACCGAGAGTCTTTTTAAGGCAATATAGGCTTTCTCTAACATGCACTTCAAACTTCTTCTGGATTCTACCCATTATGCAATTCCAAAGCCACTTCCACATTTTTAGGTATTTGTTACATCAGCACCTCATTTCTGGTGCCCAAATCTGCATTGGTTTGCTAGGGTTGCCATAACAAAGTACTGCGGTCTGGGTAAACAACAGATTTTTATATTCTCAAAATTCTGGAGTTTGGAAGTCCAAGGTCAAGGCATTGCTAGGTTTAGTTTCTCCTGAAGCCTCTCTCCTTGGCTGGCAGATGGCCGCCTTCTTGCTGTGTCCTCACATGGCTTTTTCTCTGTGTGTGTTCCCTCTGGTGTCTCTTCCTCTTCCTATAAGGACACCAGTCCTACTGGATTAGGGACCCAGCCTTACTACTTCATTTAACCATAATTACCTCTCTAAAGACCTTATCTCAAAATACAGTACCATTGGAGATGAGGGCTTCAACATATGAATTTTGGGGGAATTCAATTCGTCCATAATAGGGCTATCATGAATTAAGCTGCTGTGAACATTCATGTACAAGTCTTTGTGTGGATATGTTTTCATTTCTCTTAGATAAAGATCTAGGAGTATCAACCTGGGCAACAAAGTGAGACCTCATCTTTACAAAAAATTTTCAAAATTAGCCAGGCCATGGTGATGTACACGTGTAGCCCTGGCATCTCAGGAGGCTGAGGTGGGTGGATCCTTTGAGCCCAGGAGTTTTAGGCTGCAGTGAGCTATGACTGTGCCACTGCACCCCAGCCTGGGTGACAGAGTGAGACTCTGTCTCTAAAGAAAGAGAGAGAGAGGAGGAAAGAAGAAAGAGAGGGAGGGAGGGAGAAGGAAAATGGATCTAGGAGTAGGATTTAGGAGATTAGGTAATGAATGTGTACTATTACAGGGACCTGTTGAGCTGTTTCCAAAGTGACTGTACCATCGTTCATTGCCACCAACAATACACGAGAGTTCTAGTTACTCCATGTGCTTGTTAACACTTAGTATTATCAATCTTTTTCATTTTAACCATTCTAGTGAGTATGTAGTAGTATTTTATTATGGCTTTAATTTACAACTCCCTAATGATGAATGATGTTGAACATCTTTTCATGTGCTTATTGGCCATTCATATATGTTTTGTGAAGTGACTATTCAAACATTTTGTCCACTTTTTATTAGGTCACTTGTTTTCTTATTATTATCTATGAATATAAATCCTTTATCGGTGTATGTATTGTGATTTTTTTTTTTTTCCCCAGTGACTGGACTTTTCATTTTCTTTAGGCTTTTTTGGTGGGTTTTTTTTTTTTTTTTGAAAAGAGAAATATTTTAATTTGATAAAAATCCAGTTTATCAGGTGATGTAGACAGAATTATACCCTACCCCACAAATTCATATGTTAAAGCCCTAACCTCTAAGTGACTATTTGGAGATGAGTCTTTAAGGAAGTAATTAAAGTAAAATGAGATCATAAGGGTGGGCCCTAATCTAATAGGACTAGTGTCTTTATAAGAAGAGGAAGATACCAGGAGTGTACACATACAGAAGAACGGCCATGTGAGAACAGAGCAAGGAGATGGCCATGTAAGGACAGAGCCAGAAGACAGCCGTCTGCAAGCCAAGGAGAGGGGTCTCAGTAGAAACCAAACCTGCTGATGCCTTGATCTTGGACTTCCAGCCTCCAGATTTCTGTTGCTGAAGCCACCCTGCCTCTGGTGTTTTACCATGGCAGCCCTTGCAGGCTAATATATTAGATTTTTTTCCTTCAACAGTTAACGCTTTTGGTGGCCTAAGGAATATTCACCTGACCCAGGGTAAAGAAGATTTTTCTTCTATGCTTTCTTCTGGAAGTTTTATAATTTTAGCTTTTATATATGTTTTTAACTTTCCTTCTTCTTGCCTTCTGTTTCTTTTAAGGCATCATCTATTGTGTTAATTTGTTATTGTATTCTTTCTGATTTATTCTTCACTTCTGAAATGAGTGTTGCTTTTGTGAAACATATATAATTCTTTTCTGTGTCTGAGTTTTGCTAATTAGGTTTTACGTTGTTCTTTCATATCCTGTATCACTTTTTACTGTCTTTTAGCCCATTTTGAAGTGTCAGGGTTCCAGTTTTGATCTGTTCATGGATATGTTTTTGTGACATGTTTCTTCTGGCTTCTTATCATTTATTGCTTAGCTTATTAATTTCAATTCTTTCTTATTTTTCTATTATAAGTATTTAAAACTATAGGTTTTCCTCTAAGTATTACTTAGCTGTATTATATGTTTTTATTTATATTATTTGGTGATCATTCACTTTCAGCTATTTATTACTTTCCATTATAATTCTTTCTTTCTTCTATGAGTTGTTTTAAAAAACATTTTTAAGGCCAAGTGTGGTGACTCACATCTGTAATCCCAGCACTTAGGGAGGGTGAGGTGGGAGGATTGCTTGAGGTCAGAAGTTTGAGACCAGCCTAGGCAACAAAGTGAGACCCCATCTCTACAGAACATTTTTAAATATTAGCTGGGCCAGGCGTGGTGGCTCATCCCAGCACCGGTAATACCAGCACTTTGGGAGGCCAAGGCAGATGGATCACCTGAGGTCAGGAGTTCAAGACACGCCTAGGCAACATGGTAAAACCCCATCTCTACTAAAACACAAAAATTAGCCAGGTGTGGTGATAGCTGCCTATAATCCCAGCTACTTGGGAGACTGAGGCAGGAGAATTCCTTGAACCCAGGAGGAGGAGTTTGCAGTGAGCCGAGATTGCACCACTGCTCTCCAGCCTGGGTGACATAGTGAGACTCTGTCTCAAAAAAGAAAAGAAAAGAAAATTAGCCGGGTGTAATGGCATGTACCTGTGGTCCCATTGACTCAGAGGCTGAGGCTGGAGGATCACCTGAGCCCAGGAGTAGAGGCTGCAGTGAGCTATGTTTGTGCCACTGCACTCCAGCCTGTGCAACAGAGCAAGACCCTGTCTCAAAATATATATATTTTTTTAAATTTCCAAACTTCCCTTAGTTCTCTTTTTGTTATTAACTTTTAACTGGATTTTTTGCAGTCAGAGGAAATACTTTATGAGACACCTATTCTTTAAAATTTCTTAAGAATTGCTTTGTGTTAATATTTTGTTAATAGTTCACATGTGGTTCAACCAATTTGTTTGTTAGTTCTGTATATGTTCATTAGATGAACTGGATAACTGTGTTGTTCTTTATTTATTTATGTATTTATTTTTCTTTGTCTATTCATCAATTACTGGGTGAGAGGTATTAAAATTTCTTGTTGTAAGTGTGGCTGTTCACTTTCTACCTGTCGTTTGTCTATGTGTGCTTTATAGAGGGTGAAGCTGTTTAGTAGGCACACATAAGCTAGAATTTTTCTGTCTTCCTGGTGAATGGAATTGTTTATCATTATCTAATGATTCTTTTCATCTTTAGCATTGCTTTGGACTTTGAAGTCTGTATTTTGCCTGCTGTTAACACACCTACACTGGTTCCTTTGGTGTGAATATTTGCATAGTATAACATTTTCCATGAAGAAACAAAACAGAGGAATTGGTTCTTTCTCAAAATCTGTTCTTCGTGCCAGCCCCCATCTCAGCCTTCTCCATTCACCCTCGGTCACTCTCCAAACCCAGGAGCAGTCCTTGATACTCCTTTTCCTCACATTCTACATCCAATCCATTAGCAAGTTCTATTAGTTCTATTATCACCTCCAAAATAGATCCTGAATCCAGCCCTTTCTCACTGTCTCAACTGTCATCCTGTTTCACACTCCTGCCGTGGCCTCCTTGCTGGTTGACCAGAGTGATCTTGTAAAAACATGTTAGGCCAGGCACGGTGGTTCATGCCTGTAATCCCAACACTTTGGGAGGCCAAGGCAGGTGGGTCACCTGAGGTCAGGAGTTGGAGACCAGCCTAGCCAACATGGCGAAACCGTGTCTCTACTAAAAATACAAAATTAGCCAAGTGTGGTGACGCCAGCCTGTAATCCCAGCTACTCGGGAGGTTGAAGTAGGAGAATCACTTGAACCCGGGAGACGGAGGTTGCAGTCAGCCAAGATCATGCCACTGCACTCAAGCCTGGGCAGCAAAGCAAGACTGCATCTCAAAAACTAAAAAATAAAATAAAATAAAAATAAAATGTTAGGCTCCCTGGGTCTCTGGCTTAGTCCATTTGTACTGCTTTAACAAAATACCTTAGAATGGGGTAATTCTAATAATTGCTATTAATAAATAATAGCAATTTACTTCTCACAGTTCTAGAGGCTGGGAAGTTCAGGGTCAAGGTGGCATCTGACTCCGTTCTGGTAAGGGCTGCTCTTTCCTTCCAAGATGGTGCCTTCTCACTGCATCTTCACATGGTGGAAGGGCAAACGCTGTGTCCTCACGTGACAAAAGAGATAGAAGGGCCAGGCAGCTCTCTGAAGCCTCCAGGTTGGAGTCATGAGCCTGCATGTTCCCCTCTGACATCCACAGAGTACCCATCATGGTCCTTGGCATGCAGTAGGTGGCCCATAAACGCCTGAATGAACAAACATATAGTAATGGCCGCTAGTACTAAGAATAGCAGCCACCGCAACAGCCCTGTGAAGGAGGCATTACAGATGAGGAAACTGAGGCTTAGGAGCAGGGACCTGCCCATGGTCCCAAAGCTAGGGAGAGACAGGGCTGGGATTCCCACTCCCATCCATCTGGCTCCAGAACCTGAGTTCCTGACCAGGCTGTTCTTATCCTGTCTCAGCCGGTGGTTGCCTGTCTGGACGGATGGACCTAAAGTCAGTCCAGCCAAACGGAGGAACGCGTGATCACCTGTTCTCTAAGTTCCCTGACCCTGAGAGGCTGAATCCATGGCCCAAGCTCTCCCGTCTCCTCCCCCAGCTCTCCCACCCCCAGACGGTGGCGCAAAGTGGAAGAGTGTGCAGGAACCAAGGAGCTGCTGTGTTCTATGATGTGCCTGAAGAAACAGGACCTGTACAACAAGTTCAAGGGGCGCGTGCAGGCGGTTTCTCCCAGCTCCAAGTCCCCCTGGGTGGAGTCCGAATACGTGGATTACCTTTTTGAAGGTAGGTCTGTGGGTAAGGGACTGAGTGGGAGGCTCTCCATCCCATCCAGGAGCTATGCTCAGTGGTACTGTTCTCCTGACCATCTGTCTTCCACTTACCTGAAACAGAGGGCAGCTCCCTGGGGCCAGCCCCTTTGAGATGGGGCATGGGACCAGCAACAGCCTGGGGCCATGTCTGGTAGCCTGTCAGGGAGTTAGGGGAGCTCCAGCGTGCACCTTCTGCTAACAATGTTCATTATCTTCAGTTGAGCACCATTTCGGTCATGGACTACACAAGGCACTTTATATGCTTATTCCTATTTTTTATGTTCAACCTCTCTCCTTAAAAACAATGTTTAAAACAAATTCTGGGCCAGGCGTGGTGGTTCATGCCTGTAATCCCAGCACTTTGGGAGGCTGAGGCAGGTGGATCACCTGAGGTCAGGAGTTTGAGACCACCCTGGCCAACATGGCAAAACCTCGTCTCCACTAAATATACAAAAATTAGCCAGGCTTCGTGACGGGTGCCTGTAATCCCAGCTACTCGGGAGGCTGGGGCAGGAGAATTGCTTGAACCTGGGAGGCAGAGGTTGCAGTGAGTCAGGATCACGCCACTGCACTCCAGCTTGGGCGATGGAGCGTCTCAAAAGAAAAAAATAAACAAACAAAAAAATTCTGTTTGCAAAAGTGTTTTTTATACACTGCAGAAATGTAGGGGATTGGGGAGTGGTAAAGATGATGGAAAAAAAATGTCTCATACTTACTGGCAGAAATCACCAATTGACATTGGGTGAGGAGAGCACCCTTTTTTTTTCAGTCTATTTTTAATCTTCACAGCAAACTTGTGAGGTTCATTTCCATCAACCCAAGACTCACAGACGCTAAGAAACTTGACACCGCTAGTAACCGGTGGACACAGATATGACTGGAGCTTTCTGACCTTGGGCAGGGCCGGGTAACAAGCGGAGGATAAATGCCCTGACAGTGTCCTCAGAGAGCTGAGAGCTGTAACTTGCTGCCCAGGCTTCTCACAATGTTCAAGGACAAAATAAGGCTTCAAGAGAGAAGAGGGACGGACTGACTACAGGGCAGCAGGAAAAGATGATAGAGAAGGAAGAAGAGATGATTCATGTGGAAAGAAGCTGACTGGGTGGATGGATAAAAGGAGGGAAGGATAGATGGATAAGAAGAAAGGGAGGATGGAGAGGATGGAGGAGGAAGCGATGGAAAAATGGGAAGGAAGGAGGTTGGATGGAAGGATGGATGCCTATTAGGAAGAAAATATGGGTGGATGGAGGGATGGAGGATAGGAAGTATGTTAGTCAAGGTTCTCCAGAGAAACCGAACCAATAGGATATAGATAGATACAATAAGAGGAGGCCAGCCATGGTGGCTCACACCTGTAATCAGAGCACTTTGGGAGGCTGAGATGGATGGATCCTTTGAGGTCAGGAGTTCAAGACCAGCCTGGCCAACATGGTGAAACCCCGTCTCTACTAAAAATACAAAAATTACCCAGGTGTGGTGGCACACACCTGTAGTCCCAGCTACTCAGGAGGCTGAGGCAGGAGAATCACTTGAACCTGGGAGGCAGAGGTTACAGTGAGCTGAGATCATGCCACTGTACTCCAGCTTGGGTGACAGAGCAAGACTTTGTCTCAAAAAAAAAAAAAAATTATAATAAGAGGAGATTTATTTATTTATTTATTTATTTTTTTTTTTTTTTTTTTTTTTTTTTTTTCCCGAGACAGAGTCTCGCTCTGTCGCCCAGGCTGGAGTGCAGTGGCCGGATCTCAGCTCACTGCAAGCTCCGCCTCCCGGGTTCACGCCATTCTCCTGCCTCAGCCTCCCGAGTAGCTGGGACTACAGGCGCCCACCACTTCGCCCGGCTAATTTTTTGTATTTTTTAGTGGAGACGGGGTTTCACCGTGTTAGCCAGGATGGTCTCGATCTCCTGACCTCGTGATCCGCCCGTCTCGGCCTCCCAAAGTGCTGGGATTACAGGCTTGAGCCACCGCGCCCGGCCAAGAGGAGATTTATTATGGGAATTGGCTCATGCAATTACAGACACAAAAACATCCCCCAATATGCGGTCATGTGCTGGACAACCAAGAAAGCTTGTGGTGTGATTCCATCTGAGTCTGAAGACCCAAGACCAGGGGAGCACTGGTGTAACCCCTAGTCCAAGGCCACAGGCCCGACAATCAGAGGGGCCACTGGTATAAGTCCCAGAGTCCAAATGCCTGAGGACAGGAAGCTCCGATGTCCAAGGACAGGAGAAGCTGATGTGCTAGCTCAGGAAGAGAGCACGTGAATGTGCCATTACTCCTCCATTTTTTGTTCTCTTTGGGCCATCAGGGGATTGGATGATGCCCGCCCACACTGGTGAGGAGATATCTTCACCAAATCTACTGATTAAAATGTTAATCTCTTCTGGAAAAATCCTCACAGATGGGCCCAGAAATAATGTTTTACTATCTACCTGGATATCCCTTAGTGCAGTTAAATTGACACATAAAATTAACCATCACAGGCCAAGCACTGTGGCTCACACCTGTAATCCCATCACTTTGGGAGGCCAAGGTGGGAAGATCCCTTGAGGATGAGGTAGGCAGATCCCTTGAGCCCAGGAGTTCAAGACCAGCCTAGGTAACATAGGGAGACCTCATCTCTACAAAATAAATAAATAAATAAATATTTAAATTCGCTGGGTATGGTGGTATGCACCTGTGGTCCCAGCTATTTGGGAGGCCAAGGTGGGAGGATGACTTGAGCCCAGGAGGTCAGGGCTGCAGTAAGCCATGATTATTCCATTGCACTTCAGTCTGGGTGACAGAGCAACACCCTGTCTTAAAGAAAGAAAAAATTTAACCATCACAGAAGGCAGAAGAAAAGGCAGACGGGTGGATGAGATGGGTGGATAGATAGTATAGAAGAAAAGTGGGACATCCAAGCAGGGAAGGAAGGGCTGGGGCGAAGGAGAAGTGAGGAAGGAAGGAAGGAGAGACAAGAAGGAAGGATGTGTAGAAAGGTAGAAAAGAAAGATGAATGGATGGATGAGAAGAATGGATGAGTAGGTTAGAAGGCTGACTGGTGAGATAAAAGGTGGGAAGTATAAATGAATAATAAGAAAAGAGGCATAGGAAGGAAAAAATATTGGTTAGAAAGGATGATTGAGAAGAAAGGAAGGGTGGTTGGGAAGGATGGATGGATGGATGGATGAGAAGGAAAGGAAGGATAACAAGGCAGATGGGAAGGCTGTCTGGCTAGAAGAATGGTAGACAAACCACAGTAATCACTGGAAGGGTAGGAATAAGACATTAGAAGAATAAAGGGAAAGATGCAAAGAGATTTAAAATGTTTTCATTAATTTTCATGTCCTCCCTGAATTTCTCCTGATTCTACAGCCCCACATCCCAAGCCAGGGTGACCCTTCCTGCCTTTACACTGCCTCCACAGTTTTCCTGCTCTCATCTGTGGCCCTGATCACTTTCTTTTGGTAGTTTGCATATTTCATTTACCCCAAAGCTTTCAGCTCCTAGAGGTCAGGATACAAGGAGGCCTCGTCTCCCCATTCCCCTCAGCTCCCTTCCCAAAGCTTGATATCTAGTCAGTATCCAATGTTTAGGATGTTTCCTAGACATGTAAGTAATGGCATCATGAAGAAGCCACGTGTTTACCTTGACCACAAACACAGGGCAAAGGTGACTAGTGTGGTCAGAGATCCCACTGGCTGGGAATCAGGGAAGGCTACATGGAAGAAGTGGCATTTTAGTTAGAACTTGAAAGGTGTTGTATTTAGTTTTCTCTGGCTGACGTATTCCTTGTCACATTGCCCTCTCCATCTTCAAGCCATTGGGCAAGGCTAGAGGGCCCTCAACAGACTGTCAGTAGGAATGTGGAAGTTAAAGAATCAGAGTGCAGAAAGAAACAAGCTGCATTTTAGAGAAAAGCTAAATCCCCTCCAAGAATACCTCAATCATCATGAACAGCCTGTTAGTAGACACACTGACACTCAAGGCACTGCTTCACAAGGTAAGGAATGCATTATTGAAAACTTGAGAGGGGAGAGCCTTGTTCCATACTGGCAGAAAGCTTAGCAGAATTGTGTCCTGCAGTCTTGTGGGAAGCAGATCTTGTAAATGATGAATTTGAATGCTTATCGGAGGAGGTTTCCAAATAAAATGTGGAAGGCACGGCCTGGTTTCTTCCTGCCACTTACAGTAACATGCAAGAGGAAAGAGAGAAAATGAAGGAAGAACTTAAACAGAAAGGAACCAGGACTTGATGATTTGGGAAGTTCTCAACCTATGCAAAAAGCAATAAAATTAAGAGATTGTGGCTGGGCGCAGTGACTCATGCCTGTAATCAGTCCAAGGTGAGCAGATCACCTGAGGTCAGGAGTTTGAGACTAGCCTAGCCAATGTAGGGAAACCCCATCTCTACTGAAAATACAAAAATTAGCTGGGTGTGGTGGTAGGCACCTGTAATCCCAGCTACTGAGGAGGCTGAGGTGGGAGGATCACTTGAACCCAAGAGGTGGAGGTTGCAGTGAGCCAAGGTCAGGCCACTGTACTCCAGCCTGGGTGACAGAGCAAGACTCCATCTCAAAAAAAAAGAAAGAAAAGAAAAAAAGAGATTGCTCCGAAAAATGTGACTTAGAGAAACAGACAAGTACATGATTGTACCAAACTTCAGGAAGATGAAAAGATCAAAGTACTGAGTTGCTCAAAAGGCTTTTTGAGGAGATTAAGATTATAACTCACAGTCCCCTTCAATCAAACCAGGGGACTTCTAGGAAGCTGAAGAGCATTGTCCCTCAGCCATTTCAGCTGGAGCCAAAAGTAGAGAAGGGCTTATCTGAAAAAAAGATTTATGCACCTGGCTTTTATCTAATAATGCAGTGGATTCCCCCATGACATCCATAGGAGATCCATAAAGTTCCTGAGAACTTTACATCCACAGAAACACTGTTATCTTGGGCTAAATGGAACACAGAGCATATGAAATCAAAGAAGGCTGTTGGACTCTCCAAAGAAGGCTGTTGGTTTCTACCGGTGAGATGCAGACTGGTAAAACTACTTAGCTGCAAACACCTGCTACCTTTAGTGAAAAGGACGGATGACTCAGATGGTGAAACCAGAAGCTCAAAGGGCAGTGCTAAGAGCGAAAGAGAATTCTTCCCAAGCCTTGAAACCTAATGGAGTTTTCTTGGCTGGATTTTCATACTGTGTTGGACCATGACCCCATTGTCCCTTCCATTTCCCCATACTTAAGCCAGATTGTCTGCAACTGTTATCCTGTGCCTGTCCCACGTTTTATGTTGGGAACAGATAACTTTAGTTTTTCTGGCCCACAGATGAAGAGAAACTGTCCCGGGAGTTGTACTGACTGGACTATGCCCAGCGTCTATTTGCCTCTGATTTAGATACTATTGATTTGGGAATTTGAGTTGATGCTGTAATGAGATGAGACATTGGGGGACATTGGGATGGAGTGAATGGATTTTGCATTTGAAAGAGATGTGGGCCAGGTACGGTGGCTCACGCCTGTAATCCCAGCACTTTGGGAGGCCGAGGCGGGCAGATCAGCTGAGGTTGGAAGTTCAAAACCAGCCTGACCAACATGGAGAAACCCCATCGCTACTAAAAATACAAAATTAGCCAGGCGTGGTGTCACATGCCTGTAATCCCAGCTACTCGGGAGGCTGAGGCAGGAGAATTGCTTGAACCCGGGAGGCGGAGGTTGCAGTGAGCTAAGTTCATGCCATTGCACTCCAGCCTGGGCAACAAGAGTGAAACTCCATCTCAAAAAAAAAAAAAAAAAAAAAAAAAAGAGTAAGAGATGTGGATTTTGGGTGGGGGACAGAGGGAAGACCATGGTAGGCAGAATGATCCTCTAAAGGTACTCTGCCCTAATCCCCAGAAGCTGAGAATATGTTAGATGTCAGTATTGCACGGCAGTAAGAATCTTTTTTTTTTTTTTTGAGACGGAATCTCGCTCTGTCACCCAGGCTGGAGTGCAGTGGCCAGATCTCAGCTCACTGCAAGCTCCGCCTCCTGGGTTCACGCCATTCTCCTGGCTCAACCTCCCGAGTAGCTGGGACTACAGGTGCCTGCCACCACACCCAGTTAATTGTTTTGTATTTTTAGTAGAGACGGGCTTTCACCATGTTAGCCAGGATGGTCTCGATCTCCTGACCTTGTGATCCATCCACCTCAGCCTCCCAAAATGCTGGGATTACAGGCATCAGCCACCGTGCCCGGCCAGCAGTAGGAATCTTAATTAAGGTTATAGACTGCTATGGTTTGAATGTCCCTCTAAAACTCCTGTTGACATTTAATCATCATTGTGATTGCATTAAGAAGTGGCCCTGTTAAAAGGTGATTTAGTCCTTAATAACTCTG
This sequence comes from Chlorocebus sabaeus, assembly GCF_047675955.1. Lineage (NCBI taxonomy): Eukaryota > Metazoa > Chordata > Mammalia > Primates > Cercopithecidae > Chlorocebus > Chlorocebus sabaeus. The sequence goes on from NC_132923.1 coordinate 112,896,986, forward strand.
TCCCCATGAATAGATTAATGTCAGTCTTTCGGGAGTGTGTTTATCAAGAATGGATTGTTAAAAAGTGAGTTCTTGCCAGGGGCAGTGGCTTATGCCACTCAGCACTTTGGGGGGGGCCAAGGCTGGTGGGTCACTTGAAGTCAGTTGTTTGAGACCAGCCTGGCCAACATGGTGAAACTCTGTCTCTACTAAAAAATACAAAAATGTATCCGTGAGTGGTGGCAGGCACCTGTAATCCCAGCTGCTCAGGAGGCTGAAGCAGGAGGATCGCATGAATCCAGGAGGCGGAGGTTGCAGTGAGCTGAGATCACCCCATTGTACTCCAGCAGTCTGGAGTACAAAAAAAAAAAAAAAAAAGGAAGAAGAAGAAGAAGAAAAGAAAAAAAGAAAAGAAAAGTGAGTTCTGCCCTCTCTTGCTGGCTCACTCTCACCCTCTCTTGCCTTTCCACCTTCCACCATAGGATAACACAGCACAAAGGCCCTCGCCAGATGCCAGTGCCATGCTCTTTGACTTCCAAGTCTCCAGAAACACGAGCCAAATACATTTCTGTTCATTATAAATTACCCAGCCTGTGATATTCTGAAATAACAACACAGAATGGACTGAGACATAGATCTTCAAATAGTGAGGTTATCCTGGATAATCCAGATGGGCCCAATCTAATCCCATGAGCCTTTAAAACTTTCTCCAGCTGGAGGCAGAAGAGAAGCGGCAGAAGGGGAAGTCAGAGAGATTTGAAGCATAAACAGGATTCCATGGTGCCGTTTCTGGTTTGACGATGGAGTGGTAACGTGATGAAAAATGTGGGTGCCTTCCAGAGCTGAGAGGCTCCCACTAACAACCGGCCAGGAAACAGGGACCACAGCCCTACAGCCAGCCACAAAGAACTAAGTTTTGCTGACAACCCAAGGGGGCTTGGAAGTGTCTTCTCCCCCAGTGGTTCCAGATGTGAGACCCAGAGTGGAGGAACCAACTGAGCCCACCTGGACTTCTGACCTAGATAACTGTGAGATAATAAGTTTGTATCATTTTTAAGCCACTGTGTGTGTGGTAATTTGTTATGGCAGCGATAGGAAATGACTCCAGATGGGCAGGATCTGCCAGGTCAGTGACATGTGGAGGGCACCCAGGCGGACGGGATGGCACAGGAGAAGGCAGGTCAGCAGTGAGCTTGCCTGGGTCACCTCTCATCTCTAAGCCTGTTTTCCCCTCTATGAAATGAGAATAGTGGTATCTCCCTCCCAGGGTCAGTGCAAGGCTGAAATAACAGATTATAAGGTTCTAGGTGCTCAAGAAGTGTTTGAAACATGCTAGTTGCTTTTCCATTTCCAAGAGAGCTCTCTGGTCTTGTGGGATGGAGGCAGTGCGGCCCCTCGGGATTACTGACAGGTCCTGCTCTGTTTCTGCAGTGGAGCCGGCCCCACCTGTCCTGGTGCTCACCCAGATGGAGGAGATCCTAAGTGCCAATGCCACATACCAGCTGCCCCCCTGCATGCCCCCACTGGATCTGAAGTATGAGGTGGCATTCTGGAAGGAGGGGGCCGGAAACAAGGTAGGAAACTCCTTTCCTGCCCCCAGGCTAGGCCCGCTCCTCCACCCCTTCTTACTCAGGTTCTTCTCACCCTCCCAGCCTACTCCTGCACACCTCCTCCAGGAAGCCTTCCCTGAACACCCCTGACTTCTGGCAGTCAGCCCTAATAAAATCTGGTCAAAGTATGATGACCTACAAGAGGCCTGCTTGCCAAGTCAACAGATTCAGTACAGAAAAACTGAAAAATACAGATAAGCTCTAAGAAGCAAACCAAAAGTACCCAGAGATGACCACACATCACTCTGGTGTATATCCAATTTCAGATTTGTTTTCTGTGTATGCATGTGTGGATAGCTGCATTTATTTATGGCGAGGGCTGGCAAACTTTCCCGAAGAAAGCCAGATAGTGGATATGTTCGGCTTCGTGGGCCTTATGTTCGCTTAGGACTACTCAACACTGCAGTTGCAGCACAAAAGGAGCAGTAGCCTATATGTAAATGAATGGGCATCGCTGGGTTCCAGTAAAACTGTTTACAGGCTAGGTGTGGTGGCTTAGGCCTGTAATCTCAGTACCTTGGGAGGCTGAGGTGGGAGGATTACCTTAGCCAAGGAGTTCAAGACCAGCCTGGGGAACATGGTGAAACACTGTCTCTACAAAAAAAAAAAAAACGCTGGGTGTGGTGACGCATGCTTGTGGTCCCAGCTACTCGGGATGCTGAGGTAGGAGGATCGCTTGAGCTAAGGAAGCGAGGCTACAGTGAACCGTGATCGCGCCACTGCACTTCAGTCTGGGCAACAGAGTGAGACCTTGTCTCAAAAAAACAAAAAATAAAACTTTTTACATAAACAAGTGGCCAGCCAGACTTGGTCCCTGGGCCCCTGTTCTTGATTGTTCTTGCTTCCACTAAAGCAACATTTACACTCCCGATCTTTTGCATACTCTGGGTTCCGGGAATTATAGATCTGAATCCAGTGTGGTTTCTGCCTTGAAGAACCTCACAAATATTCTAGACCAGCACTGCCCAATAGAAAGAAATATAATGCAAGCCACATGTGCAGTTTTAAGTGTTCCATGTTAAGTAAAAAGAGACAGGTAAATCGGATTTTAATAACAGATTTTACTTCATCCAACTGAATGGAATCATTTCAGTGAGCAATTCTGACAAAAGTGATTGAGATCTTTTACATTCTTTTTCTCTACTTCTTTAAAATCTGATGTGTGTTTTGTACTTGGAACACCTGTCAGTGTGGACCAGATGCATTTCACATACTCAGTAGTCACACGTGGCCTGTGCCTTCCATACCAGACAGACATCTGTAGAGGTTTCCTCCACTGCTGATAGACTGGGAGACCCCAAGATGGAAAGCCTGAAGAATCTGCTCCTCAAAGTAGGGACCTTAATGGGGGTGCACACCAGGGTGACCCCAAGTGGTAGGCTGCTTTTGAACCATGGCTCTCTCTATCCAGAGACTCAGATGAAAAGAACGCAGGTAGTGTTGGGAAGTGCTTCCTCAATGCTTAAACTTTAATGTAGGAAAAGAAGGTTCAGGCAAGGAGGGAGGATCACTTAAGGCTGGGAGTTCGAGACCAGCCTGGGCAACAGTAAGACTTTGTACAAAAAATAATTTAAAAAAATTACCCAGCTATGGTGGTTGTGAATCTGCAGTCCCTAGCTACTTGAAGAGCTGAGGTAGGAGGATTGCTTGAACCCAGGAGTTTGAGGCTGCAGTGAGCTGTGATCACACCACTGCACTTTGGCCTGGGTGACAGAGCCAGACCCTATCCCCTACATAAAAAAAAAAAAAAAAAAAAAAAAAAAAAAAAAAAAAAAAAAAAAAACCCACCACCCTACCATGTCTGCCAGTCCCACTCTGTCCTGGTTGTGTGAAACCAGTCCCCACAGCAGCTCTGCCACTCTCTGCTTCTTTTCCAAACAGACTCTATTTCCAGTCACTCCCCATGGCCAGCCAGTCCGGATCACCCTCCAGCGAGCTGCCGGCGAACGCCACTGCCTCAGTGCCAGAACTATCTACACCTTCAGTGTCCCGAAATACAGCGAGTTCTCTAAGCCCACATGCTTCTTGCTGGAGGTTCCAGGTGGGTACCAGTGGTGCAGAAGGGGGAACTTTCCCTCTGGGCCTTGGGAGCTTTGTGACACAGTGGTTAAGAGCATGGGCCTAGAGATAGACTCGCCGGGATTAAAACCACACTCATTGTGTGTCTTTGGGCAGCTTACACAATGCCCCAAACCTTGGTTTGCACAGTCTGCAGGATAGGTTTATTCTTGTGAGGATTAAATAGGGTAATGTATGTGAAGCACTCAGCACAGGTGCACTTGTAGACAAGAGCCATTGTTGTTTCTCTCATTGTTATTTTTCCTTCCTTAGAAGCCAACTGGGCTTTCCTGGTGCTGCCATCACTTCTGATACTGCTGTTAGTAATTGCCGCAGGGGGTGTGATCTGGAAGAGCCTCATGGGGAACCCCTGGTTTCAGCAGGCAAAGATGCCACGGGCCCTGGTATAGCAAATCTGGGGGTGTGCGGCAGGTGGGGAGGGGTTGAGAGTAAGGGAGTGGGGCTGGAGCTAGGAGTTGTTCAGATAGGATTATCAAGATGGTCCAGACTCTTGGACCAAAACATCTATCTTTGTGTCTGAATTTCCACCATTAGTAATGCATTCACTTAGTCCTGAATAAAATGGCAAATAGGCCCGGGAGGGAGGAGTGCCTTAAGTTCCTCTGAGATAAATAACTTCACCTCTGCTAAGGATGTGTCAGCTGCTGGGAGCACAGCCCCCGGCCTTGGACCTCAGGAGAGAGACCCAGAAGGGGAGGAGGAGAGGAGCCACCAAAGGGGATATCTTAAAAGAGTCCCAATTTTTAGTTCACACTTTAACCCAGGATGAGCTGTGCCCTGGCTGACCTTGGAGTTTCTTCCCTGGTCTGCTGGGTCTCTCCCTTAGAATCTAGGGGACAGCTTGGGCAGGGGAAGCCCAGGAGGTGATATGGGTTGGCCCTGTTCAGATGAGGGCTGGCAGGGGCAGCTTGGGCATAGGCAAGGCTCTGATGGGCATGGGGGCTTTGAGGATGGGTTCTGAGTGTCCCTGCATCATGGCAGGATGGCAAAGGGAGCAGTTCCAAATTTCCTGGCTCCAGGATCTGTAGGAGAATCCCACTAACTGTCAGAGTGACAATCTCGGGTGGACATGTCTGTGGGCTGCCCCGTGCCCTCAGCCTTCCTGTTAAGAGCACACCAGCTGGACTTGCAACTCCCAGTGCCTGCACCCAGTGGGCTTTCTCTGGCCTCTGGAGCCCACACTGCCCCTGCATGTGGCAGCCTGCAAGTGTCAGAGCCACCAGCAATTCCATTCCTCAACAATGACTGTGGGTAAAGAGCCCAGGGGCATCCCCCTCCTGGGATCGCTCCGAGGTACGTGTGCCCCAGTGGCTCACTGAGTTCCCAGCAGGATTAAGTGCCAGTAGCCTTAGTGGTCAGTTGCTTGATAACACCCTGCTTCCTGGCTGCTCCCCCAGTCCCATCTGGTGTGTCCTGGGATCACCTCCCAAAGAAACTGCTTACACTTGAAGCCTTGTCTCAGGTCTGTTTCTAGGGGAATTCAGATGAAGATAATTGTGCTTCAGGAAAGCCTAAATTTTCTGCTCTTCTCTCCCCTACCCAAATCAGGACTTTTCTGGACACACATACCCTGTGGCAACCTTTCAGCCTGGCAGACCAGAGTCCCTGAACGACTTGCTCCTCTGTCCCCAAAAGGAACTGACCAGAGGGGTCAGACCGACGCCTAGAGTCAGGGCCCCAACCACCCAACAGGCAGGATGGAAGAAGGACCTTGCAGAGGAGGAGGACGAGGAGGAGGAGGAGGAGGAGGAGGAGGAGGAGGAGGAGGACACAGAAGATGGCGTCAGCTTCCAGCCTTACATTGAGCCACCTTCTTTCCTGGGGCAAGAGCACCAGGTTCCAGGGTGCTCAGAGGTTGGTGGGGTGGACTCAGGGAGGCCCAGGGCTCCTCTGTTCCCGGGCGAAGGCTCCTCTGCTTGGGATTCTTCAGACAGAAGCTGGGCCAGCACTGTGGACTCCTCCTGGGACAGGGCTGGATCCTCTGGCTATTTGGCTGAGAAGGGGCCAGGCCAAGGGCCAGGTGGGGACGGGCACCAAGAACCTCTCCCCCCACCTGAATTCTCCACGGACTCGGGTTTCCTGGAAGAGCTCCCAAAAGATGACCTCTCCTCCTGGGCCACCTGGGGCACCTTACCACCAGAGTCAAATCAGGTCCCTGGGGGGCCCCCAGTTTCTCTTCGGACACTGACCTTCTGCTGGGAAAGCAGCCTCGAGGAGGAAGAGGAGGAAGAGGAGGCGAGGGAATCAGAAACTGAGGACAGCGATGCGGGCAGCTGGGGGGCTGAGAGCACCCAGAGGACGGAGGAGAGGGGCCGGACACTGGGGTATTACATGGCCAGGTGAGCTGTCCCACGGCTTCCCACCGAATCTGATGCTGCTGCCTTTGCGAGGACTACTGGGCTTCCCAAGAAACTCGAAAGCCTCCGTACCTTTCCTAGGTGGCGGAGGGGCATTGCACTTCCGGGAAGCGCACCTAGCGGCTGTTTGCCCGTTGGGCTGAGCAATAAGATGCCCCTCCCTCCTGTGACCCACTCGCTTTAGGCTGAGCTGCAAGAGGAGTTTACACAGGGTGGCCTGAGGTCATAGGTTTGTGGGGTGTCATCACCCCCATTGTCCCTGGGGTGACAGGCCAGGGGAAAAATTATCCCTGGACAACATGAAACAGATGAGCTCAGGTCACTGTGGACATCAAGGGTGGACACCACCAAGGGGCCCTCTGGAACTTGAGACCACTGGAGGCACACCTGCTATACCTCATGCCTTTCCCAGCAGCCACTGAGCTCCCCCATCCCAGGGCTCAGCCTCCTGATTCATGGGTCCTCTAGGTGAGGCCCAGATAAAACTCCAGTTGGCTGAGGGTTTTGGATGGGAAGGGAAGGGTGGCTGTCCTCAAATCTTGGTCTTTGGAGTCATGGCACTGTACGGTTTTAGTGTCAGACAGACCGGGGTTCAAATCCCACCTCTACTGGCCACTGGTTTTGTGATCTTGGGGAAGACACCTTCCTTCTCTGCCTCACTTCCTCATCTGCAGCTTCGCCTGGGTGTGGTGAGGGTTCTAGGGGATCTCAGACGTGTGTAGCACGGAGCCCACTGTGTTCTTGGTGCTCTCTACATGGTGGCTGGTAGAATTCTCCATCTATCCAGGCTCCAGGAGACCCCTGGGCATCTCCCACCTGTGGCCCCTAAACCCAGAGTGACTGAGAGCACTTCCCATTCAGCTTGTCTCATCCCCAGTCTACCTCCTTCCTTCTACCCTCACTGCCTCCCAGTCAGGTGAGTGAGCTCTCAGAAACCAGAGTCCCACCCAAGGGGACCCTGGTCTCTCCGCCTTCACCCAGCAATGGGAACCCTGCTTCCCAGGGGAGGAACCAAGTGCTTCACCTTCTAGGGACCCAGTTTGTTGGAGTAGGACAGTAACGTAACAGGAATCGGACTTCTGGGCCCGTAATCACTGTTTGGACAGCACGTTAGGCCCTTGGTTGACTACTGTGTTCCACAGAAGTCCCATTCTCCCTTCTGGTTATAAGAAAGCAGTGCCTTCTAGATTCAGGTGACTATCCTTACCTGGGGGTGCTCATGTATCCTCCGCTAACCTACACCCAGCGGAATATAGATGAGCACAGCTGAGTTTTCACCCGGAGGACCAAAGTGTTTTGTGGTGGAGGATCTGAACAATCTTGGCTCTGTGGCCATTCAACCTGCCAGGACTAACGTTTCTGGATTTGTGAAGAAGGGATCTTCAAAGCCATTGAACCCAGAGAGCTGTGTTGTTTTAAAGCCACCACAAGGGTACAGCATTAAATGGCAGAACTGGAAAAGCTGCTTAGGGCATCTCATCCAGGGCTTCTCAAACCATGTCCCCCAAAGGCCTTGGATCGCATTGCAGGGAGTGCCATGGGGCTATAGGAGCCTCCCGTTTTCACCAGAGCAGCCTCACTGTGCCCTGATTTACATACTGTGGCTTTCCACGTAAGGTTTTGTTTAGAGGGCTTCCACTACTCAAGAAAATGTTAGCAAATCACTCCTTTTGTTGCAAAGGAGCTGATGTCCAGGGTGGCAAAGGCACTTGCCCAAGGTCACCCAGCAGTGCTGCTCTGAACACTTATTGTGCACATCCCCAAGGGTTAGAGCTTCGATCTATGCACAGCCGGGCCAACCTCTGACCCCTTGTCCATGTCAGTAAAAGATGAAGGTCACAGCCAGGATTTCTAAGGGTCAGGAGGCCTTCACCACTGCTGGGGCACACACACACACACGTATACACACACACATACAACACACACCTGTGTCTCCCCAGGGATTTTCCCTGCAATGAGGCTTGTCCACAAGACTGAGCTCAGAAGAGGAAGAACAAACAAACCACAGAGCTGGGGAGGGCTGTGGCTCGGGGCCAGCTCCCAGGGAAATTCCCAGACCTGTACCAATGTTCTCTCTGGAACCAGCCGAGCTGCTTCGTGGAGGTAATTTCAAAAAAGTAAAAGCTATCATCAGCATCATCTTAGGCTTGTATGAAATAACCACTCCGTTTCTATTCTTAAACCTTACTATTTTTGTTTTGTTTTTTTGAGTCGGAGTTTTGTTCTTGTTGCCTCGGCTGGAGTGCAGTGGTGCGATCTCGGCTCACTGCAACCTCCGCCTCCCGGGTTCAAGTGATTTCTCCTTCCTCAGCCTCCCAAGTAGCTGGGATTACAGGTGCCCGCCACCACACCTGGCTAATTTTTTTGTATTTTTAGTAGAGACGGGGTTTCATCATGCTGGCCAGGCTGGTCTCGAACTCCTGACCTCAGGTGAACCGCCTGTCTTGGCCTCCCAAAGTGCTGGGATTACAGGCGTGAGCCACCGCGCCCAGCCAAACCTTACTATTTTTTTTAAAGAATTTTTTCCAGAGTTTAATTGCTGACATAGCTCGAGTTTTCTAGTAACTCTAAACTCCATCTCCTTTATCGTCATTAAGTCATTGACAAAAAGCCAGGAGAAGCATTAGGAAAGGGCATGATGATCAGTATGATAATTTGCCTTGTGTGGTCAGCACTTAACTGTTTACAAAGCCCTTTCACATGCACAGCGGGTGGGAACTGCGTGGTGTGGGCTGGGCCTGCACTGGAAGCACATCCGGTGAAAAGTGTTCGTGCCTTAGGTGAAGCAACATGTATCACTTTAGAGTACTAACAGTATATGTTGTTCTTCCGTATTGGTATTTATTTCTATTTTTGCTATGTTTATGTCATATTTAAATGATATCCTACTGCTTGTTGGTATACCCTAAACTGTTTAAATAAAGAGCTCTATTTTTAAAGAAAAAACATACAATTGAATGGAAAAGTGTCTGCTCTTATCTTTTTGTGAGACAGCATCTCACTGTGTCGCGTATGCATGCACCACCAGGCCTGATTGATTTTTTTGTTTTTGTAGAGATGGAATCTCCCTGTGTTGCCCAGGCTGGTCTCAAACTCCTGGGCTCAAGCAATCCTTCCCTCCTTGGCCTCCCAAAGTGTTGGTTGGGATTACTGGTGTGAGTGACTGTGCCTGGCCTATTCTCTTACTTTTCAAAGGCTCCTCACCCCTCCTCTGGGAAACCTAGCTGTTAAGACTACAAGGGCGGGCCAGGCGGGGTGGCTCATACCTGTAATGCCAGCACTTTGGGAGGCCAAGGCAGGCGGATCACAAGGTCAGGAGATCAAGACTGTCCTGGCTAACACGGTGAAACCCCATCTCTACTAAAAAGGCAAACGATCAATTAGCCGGGCATGGTGGCGGGCGCCTGTAGTCCCAGCTACTCGGGAGGCTGAGGCAGGAGAATGGCGAGAAACCGGGAGGCGGAGCTTGCAGGGAGCCAAGATCACACCACTGCACTCCAGCCTGGGTGACAGAGCGAGACTCATCTCAAAAAAATAAAAAAAATGAAAAATAAATTTAAAAACTACAAGGGTCTTGAGTTGGGTCCCCAGAAGCAAACCCAGAGAAAAGGTAGAAAGCAGTGCAGTGATCCAGGTAACGCCAGGAGGGGAGTGTGGAGGCAAGATGGGGTGGTGGGGGAGGAGGGCAGCCAGGCAAAGTGTGTCATCAACAGGTCCCTGCTGTGGGCAGCTGAACCTCAATGCCCCTGGAAAGCTCTGGAAGTCAATGTGGGATGCACTTCAGATTTGGTCCTCCTGCCAGGGGCAGGAGCCAGGGAGTCTAGCTACTCCCTCCCATCAGTCCAGTGTGGAGGCCGTTCCCTGAGGCAGAGTTGCAGGTACTTGCATTTGGAATCCACCAAGCTGAGTGCACAAGAAAGAGGAGTGCCATGGGGCTGACCGAGGGCAGGGTCCCCAGCCAGTATCCCTTGTTGCAGTGAGGCTGGAGCTGACAGCTCACCCAACTGCAACTATGGTCCATGAAAGGATATGGAACAGCACCTGTGTGACTAACCTTGCACTCCCAAACTCATTCCAGCGGCTCTCCATTAGCGAGGGTCTCCCAGTTTCCAGCGACTCTCATAAGACCACCTGGTGACTGTCTAGCACTGTGCCCACAGTTGTCACCACTTATTGGTGCCAGGGTATGTGCTAGACCCAAGTGTAGCTGATCCTACAAGTCTGTCTCCCTGGAATTCAGTAGTCTCCCTGGCTGGCTGGGCCTGGAGCAGGTACCTTCCAACCTGCCACGGCTGCATTTCCCAGTCTAAGGAACAGTCTGCAGACAAGACAAGAAAGCAGCCACTGCCACGTGGGCTGCCGAGACAAGAAACGGTAACCCCTGCTTCTGGTCCTTCCCCAGGTGCAGCTGCACCCCCAGCCTCGGCTTCATCCCACTTTAAAAAATCTTTTTTTTTCCAGACAGGGTCTCTCTCTGTTACCCAGGTTAGAGTACGTGATCTTAGCATCTCAACTCACTGCAACCTCTACCCACCAGGTTCAAGTGATTCTTGTGCCTCAGCCACCCAAGAAGCTGGGATTACAGGTGTGTGCCACCACGTTCTGCTAATTTTGGGTGTTTTGTTTTGTTGTGTTGTGTTTGTTTGTTTTTTGTTTTGTTTTGTTTGAGATGGAGTCTCACTCTGTCGGCTCACTGCAACCTCCTCCTCCCAGGTTCAAGCAATTCTCCTGCCTCAGCCTCCTAAGTAGCTGGGATTACAGGCGCTCGCCACCATGCCCAGCTAATTTTTGTATTTTTAGTAGAGATGGAGTTTTGCCATGTTGGTGTATGTGTGTGTATATATATATATATGTATTTTTTTTTTTTTAGTAGAGACAGGGTTTCGCCACATTGCCCAGGCTGGTCTTGAACTCCTGGTCTCAAGTGATCTGCCTACCTCAGCCTCTGAAAGTGCTGGGATTACAGGAGTGAGCCACTGTGCCCAGCCAGTTTTTGTATTTTTAGTAGAGACGGGGTTTCGCCATGTTGGCCAGGCTGGTCACTCCCCTCCCAAAGTGCTGGGATTACAAACATGCGCCACCACGCCCGGCCCCCTGCATCCTATGTACAAGTCCATGAAAGAAACCAGAATATGTTACCCCCAAATATGCCTCTTTGACACGATATTTTTGAATATTTTTTAGCTAAGGTAGTTAAGCAGCAGCAAACAGTGGAAGAGCTCCCCTCTTTCCGCCTAAAGCCAGGTTATAAAATTCTTTACTGGAGACAACTTTTACAAACCTTATGCCATCAGTTTACTCCCATTCACTTACCTTCTCAGAGGTTCCAGGACCCTAAACCTACTTTCGTTTGTCTTGCCACTTCTCTAAAATGTATTGTGTGTGTTTTTTTTTTTTTTTCCTGGTTCCCCTTGTGGGATATGTTGAGGTTTCTCTTCAAATAATCTGATCCATATTTTATTCTTTAATTCATAGTACCCCCACTCCACTTTCCTTTTTCTCCTTTTTTTCCTTTTTGCCTTTGTTAGATGCCCAGGCACACTACAGCACCAGGCGTTGTCAGTACCAGCTCACATTCCTTTCCTTATTTGGAAAGAAGACTAACTTTCTAGCTCATTACAGGCACCCCTTCCCCTTCCTCTCCACTTTCTTTTACGTGCCCACCTTATGTAAAAAAGTTCAAATGTTTAGCCAACCGGGATTCGTTTAGATTGTACAACCCGACCCCGACCAATGGGGAAAGAGTACACGACTTGTGTCAGAAATAAAGGCTCTCGTGCCCTTTGTTCAGGTGTGCTCTCATGGTGACTGGCCAAGGAGGCACCTCTCTGCGCAGAAGTAAAATTACTTTGCTAAGAATCGTTTGTTCGAGTGTTCAATTTCCTCAGGATTTTGAGCGTTATTCCTGACACTGTTTTGTCAGGATGAAATTTATTGTTCTTTACTGAAGATGCTCTCTAAGCCAGAGTCATAAGCCACTGCACCATCACCTTTGTTTGAGGTTTCTCCCTCGTGATGTGTGCCGCACATATTACAGACTTGCTTGTTTTCCTCTTGTTAATCTGTCTTTTGTTACAGGGGGATCTGTCCCTACTATGAACATTTGAGGTTTTGAAATTATATTTCCTCCCCCACCCCAGTATTTAAGCCAGGGCTTTCTATTACGTGTAACCAAATGTCCTTGCTAATTCACAAAGACCCAGTGAATCCACCTCCCGGGTTCAAACGATTCTCCTGCCTCAGCCTCCCAAGTAGCTGGGATCACAGGCACCCACCACCACGCCCGCTTTGGCCAGCTTCGGGTATCTGGTCCTTTCCAGGAAACAAGAAAGGACGTCCTCTCCAGGCGACCCCGCCTCCGCCTCCGCCTCCGCCTCCGCCTCCGCCTCCGCCTCTCTCCCCTCCACCCAACACGGTCGCCACCCTTGAGCTTCTCCGGGCCTGTCTGCTGCCACCTCCTGGACAGTGGTGGTATGTCAGGGCGCGGTCTTACTTGAACCGGGCTCAGGGAGCCTGGAGAGGGGAGGGCTGGGGTAATGGACGCCCTGAAAACTTCCTTTAGGAAACGGGTTGCTTTTCCTCTTGGCACCAGCACCTGGCACAGAGTGGAAGCTTGGGATTGAGTAGGTGAATGAAAGAATAAGAATAAGCGAGTGAATTGCCATATGAATTGGAGTCAGTAAGTGGACGGCTGTGGCTGACTTACGTATAAGGTTTCAGGAGCTCTCGCATGCGATGATACCATCCTGATCCCAAATTCCCGTTGCCAGTGGGTGCCCGTCCTCCCTCACCCAGCATCTGCTGTGAGAGGGCACTGGTGCTGCTCAGCGAGCATAGTGATGTTGGAGGGAGTACGTGGGAGACAGAACAGGACCTTAACACTTGGGCTGGAATTCATTATTCTGTAATTGATTGTTTCCCATGTTATTTAGGGTTTGATCAACGGCTGCCTGCGGCATCTTCCCTGAGCTCATTCCTGTGTGCCTAAAGCGGGGCTGAAGTAATGAGGGTTGGGGTTGTTTTTTTTTTTTTTCTAGAAAAACAGACTAGAAGTTATATCTAAATGCGTGAGTCAGCTCCACGAGTCAGTTCCTCAAGAGATACTGATTGACACCAGAACCGGTTCCAGCCCCGGGAGCCCCACCCTTGGCGTGTGACGATATGTGACACGGAGGTGTGATGGCTTTATATAGGCTGAGTCTTTTTATTTCCCCCTAACTGCTTCTTTAACTGGATGAAGAGGAGAAGGTCGTGAGGAGTGCCCTGCCCTAGTGGACAAAACCATCAGCCTGTGGCGGGAGGGCCCTCTCTAGGAGAGTGGTGACTCCAGGGTGAGACATATCCACCCCGCTCTGAGTCTGTTTCTCCAGGTGCTCAGTGGACCATCTGGGAGGCCAGAGTCCAGTAGGAGCCTGGAGCCTCCACACACCCATCTCTGAGCTCTAGGCCCCTTCTTCTAAGGGGCAACCTGCAGGATGCAATGCCGTTACTTTCTCCAGCCCTGGAATTGGGCCTCAGAAATGATAGCCAACTCAAACTTCTTTTTATTCCGAGATGGAGTCTTGCTCTGTCATCCAGGCTGGAGTGCAGTGGTGTAATCTTGGCTTTCTGCAACCTCTGCCTCCTGGTTCAAATGATTCTCCTGCTTCAGCTACCTGAGTAGCTGGGATTACAGGTGCCTGCCACCACGCCCGGCTAATTTTTGTATTTTTACTACGATGGGTTTTTGCCATGTTGGCCAGACTGGTCTCGAACTCCTGACCTCAGGTGATCCGCCCACCTTGGCTTCCCAAAGTGCTGGGATTACAGGCGTGAGCCCCACACCCAGCCTCAAACTTCTAAGGGAATGTTATCATTGCCCTCATGCCCACCTCCCTCCGTCCCCACACCTGCACACCAGCAGTCTAGGTTTTTGCAAAATTTTTTTTTCTTTTTTTCTTTCTCTTTCTTTCTTTCTTTTCTTTTCTTTCTTTTTTTTTTTTTTTTTTTTTGGCACAGTCTCCCTCTGTCGCCAGGCTGGAGTACAGTGGCATGCAGTCTTGGCTCACTGCAACCTCCGTCTCCCGGGTTCAAGTGATTCTCCTGCCTCGGTCTCCCAAGTAGCTGGGACTACAGGCATGTGCCACCACGCGCAGCTAATTTTTGCATTATTAGTAGAGACGGGTTTTCACCATGTTGGCCAGGATGGTATCCATCTCTTTACCTTGGAATCCTCCCACCTCTGCCTCCCAAAGTGCTGAGATTACAGGCATGAACCACTGTGCCTGGCCTGCAAAGGTTTTTAAGGGACCGAGCTGGTCCTTGGGTTCCTCATTTTGTAACAGAGGATGCTTGCTGCATGAGACCTCCTTCTCAGAAACTGTCCAGAGACAGCAACCCAGCAGCACTGAGGACTAGAGACTTACTTCCATTTCTAGATGAGGAAGCTGAGGGCAAGAGGCTAAGGGACCCTCGCACAGCAGGGAAGTGGCAGAGCTAGAATTCAGACCGGGTCTATCTACTCAAAGCCCATGTTCCATTCACTTCCCTTGGCTCCCATGGGGGCCTATGAAAGTGCTCCCCCATCCTAGCTGGAGATGCGTGATATTCTTAATGTTTTTATGAAGAAGCATAGCCTTGTACATGCCTTATAGGCATGAAATAAGCTTCTGGAACTTCAAACTCCCGAGAGAGCTGAAATTATAAGTAGAGTCAGGAAATTCTACAATGACTTTATGTTTGTGTGAATGACATTAGTCATGAAGGGAATTCTGGAATGTCAGGGGAGGTTTGCAACCCCAAAGTGACATAGAAGCAGAGGCCATGCAAGCTGCAGAGGCCCTTAGGAGTGTTCTAGACCAAGCCTCCTTTACAGACAGGGAAACTGAGGCCTCAAGAGGGGACAAGAGCTATTCATAGTCACCTGAAGTCAGATGCAAGGTTGGGACCAGACCCAGGCTCCAGACCTGGGCCATGTAGTCAGGGTCCCTGATTGACACAGCTCAGGCCTTGGAGTCAGATGGGCTCTCAGGCTTCATTCCTTGCTCCTGCTCTTCAGGAATGATCAGGAACCACTCTAGGACCTGCCCCTGCAGAGTCGTCAGCCACGGAGACAGCACCCCACACTCCCCGAAGACTTCCAGGAAACAGCCCACTGCCTTTTGATGTTGTTGCTTCTGGAATTCTTGGGTGTTGAGAGAAGGGACAGGAGCAGGTCACATTCCTGAGTATTTCATTGTAAAATGTGATTTTTCTGTAGCTTGGGGATGTTCCCTACAGTCTTAAAGCCCTGGCCAGCTTTCTCCGGCACACTCATTCATTCAGCAAATCTTACAGAGTACCTGCTCTGTGCCAGCTCCTACTAGACAGTGAGACACTCAAGAGAGCGAGCTCCAGGCATTGTCCCTGTA
Source organism: Chlorocebus sabaeus (assembly GCF_047675955.1). Lineage (NCBI taxonomy): Eukaryota > Metazoa > Chordata > Mammalia > Primates > Cercopithecidae > Chlorocebus > Chlorocebus sabaeus. Next base: position 112,912,400 of record NC_132923.1, read on the forward strand.
GTCAGTAGCATGGGGAATGGGAAAGCACCACGCAATACATGCTAGGAGATGGGAACAGAGAGCTGGTGTTCCCAACCCAACCAAGGGGGCAGCTCACACAGGGAAAGCTTCCTGGTGGACGTGAATTGGAGAATAGGTCTGAAGAATGAATTGGAGTGAGACAGGAAAGTGGAGGTGGAAAGGGATTCTCGGAGGCAACACCGTGCATGGGTGCACAGGAGAAATTTGTCAGACAGAAAACAAACGTTTTTCCTGGAGGTCTGAGAATCAGCAAGACGAACCTGCTGCTCTGAAGGTCAACGTTGTAAGTCGATGTTGCATACCTGCTCTACATTCAGCCACGTGGAGGGTACAGAGGAATACCAGGGAGCTCTTTGCGATCAGAATGCTTGACGAGCACCGTCCATTTGTAGAGCCCAGAGAACAATGTTATCTGGGGAGCCTTTACCTCTGCAGGCAGCTTCGTTGTGAACACCTCCAGCAGCCAAGACCTTTCTACCTCTCAAGGCAGCCACACCATCATAGCGAGAGTGATTTCCTTAAATTGAAAAAATGGCCTCCCTCATATGTCTTCCCAATCACCCTAGTTTTCCTTTCAGAGGTAGTTACACAAAAGGGTCTAGAGCCTTCTCCATGCAATAGCCCCTCAAATATTTGAAGACAGTGCTCATATCTTACCTCCATTCCAACCTGATCTCTCCTGTTCATTCTTCTGTTTGTTTGTTTGTTTAAAGGTAGAATCTCGCTCTGTCACCCAGGCCGGAGTGCAGCAGCTCATTCTCGGCTCACTGCAACCTCCGCCTCCCAGGTTCAAGCAATTCTCCTGCCTCAGCCTCCCGAGTAACTGAGATTATAGGCACTCGCCACCACACCCAGCCTTTTTTTTTTTTTTTTTTTTTTTTGTATTTTTAGTAGAGACAGGGTGTTACCATCTTGCCCAGGCTGGTCTCGAACTCCTGACCTCAGGCAATACGCCCACCTCTGCCTCCCAAAGTGCTAGGATTACAGGCATGAGCCACCGAGCCCGGCCTGTTTGTTTTTGAGATGGAGCCTCACTCATTCTGTCCCCCAGGCTGGAGTGCAATGGCGCGGTCTTGGCTTACTACAACCTCCGCCTCCCGGGTTCATGCGATTCTCCTGCCTCAGTCTCCCGAGAAGATGGGACTACAGGCATGCACTATCATGCCTGGCTAATTTTTGTATTTTTAGTAGAGACAAGGTTTCACCATGTTGACCAGGCTGGTCTCGAAGTCTCGAACTTTTGGCCTCAAGTGATCAGCCCATCTCAGCCTCCCAAAGTGTTGGAATTATAGGCATGAGCCACGGTGCCTGGCCTCCTTTCCATTCCTGAACATGTAACACAGCTGAAGTATCATAGTGGAGAATGCCAAAATGCGGGCCAGACCACATGTTCTAGAAGGACTTTGTTTTTTTGTTCGTTTGTTTTTTGAGACAAGGTGTCACTCTGTTTGCCCAGGCTGAGTGCTGTGGTGCAGTCATGGCTCACCACAGCCTTGACCTCCTGGGCTCAAGCAATTCTCCTGCCTCAGGCTCCCAAGTAGCTGGGACTACAGGCATGTGCCACCACACCTGGCTAATTTTTTATTATTTATAGAGACAGTTCAGGCTGCTCCCCACACCTCACTATGTTGCCCAGGCTGGCTTTAAACTCCTGGACTCAAGCGATACTCCCTCCTTGGCCTCCCAAAGTGCCAGGATTACAGGCATGAGCCACGGTGTCTGGCCTCTGGAAGGACTTTCAAAGTGAGATGCTATGGGCTGGAGTTATCAAGAAGGGCCATATTGCAGAAGAAGAGAACTGTCTTGGTGAGATTCGAGGAAAAGGGAATTGGCTCAGGGAGTGGAAATGGCATTCCAGGAGGAGGGTAGAGCGCAGACAGAGGCTTGTCTCTAATGCCTATTTGTTATGTTTAGTAACCTTGCTTTCCCTTCATATAAATTAGTGTATTTCCTATATCAACTTTAGGAAATGCAGATAAGCGAAGGGAAGAAAAGAAAAATCACCTACAATTCCACTACCACCCAGAGATAACGCCCCTAGTGTTTTCACCTGTATCCATGAAGACACGCAATTTGCTCTGCGTGTGCAGGTGTGCGTTTTAGCCAGGGTGGTACTGTATATAGTTTATGTTATGCCTATTTTCACTTGAAAAAATATGATGAATCTTTACCAGGTCAAGAAACATTTTTCTCCAGCATTATTTTGGAAGCTGCATTTGTCTTGCTTGGGGTGGACATACCATTATTCTTTTAATCAAATTTCTGTTGTTAGACACGAAAGTTGTTTTCATTTTTTTCTCCTTTTTTTTTTTTTATTTTTTGAGATGGAGTCTCGCTCTGTCGCCCAGGCTGGAGTGCAATGGTGCAATCTCGGCTCACTGCAACCTCCACCTCCTGGGCTCAAGTGATTCTCCTGCCTCAGCCTCCCAAGCAGCTGGGATTACAGGTGCCCGACACCATGCCTGGCTAATTTTTGTATTTTTAGTAGAGACAGGGTTTCGCCATGTTGCCCAGATTGGTCTTGAACTCCTAACCTCAGGTGATCCACCCACCTTGGGCTCCCAAAGTGCTGGGATTACAGGTGTGAGCCAACAAGCCCCGCCTATTTTTTTCTTAAACTGTTAGAAATGAAGTCTGGGTGTTCCCATGCTCCTAAGCAATCCAGGTTAATTCCTACGTAATTCCCGTTAATTCCTACATAACCACAGACCCTCGAAACTACAGGATGCCCATTTCCTCCATTAAGTTCCTTCCTCCAGTGCTTCCGGCCCCAAGGAATGCTTTCATGTTTCACAGACCTGTCAGGGCTGCCTCTTGTCCTTCCAGTCAGTCACTGGGTCTAAAGCCTGCTCTTCTCCCTAAGGGTCCCTTGTAACCTGTTTCTCTGGCTGTAGCCGCCCCACACCACCTTGTCATCAAAGTCATCAAAAACCCTCCATCCATCATGGTTCATTCAGTAGCACAGAAACCTCTCCAGTCTTTCAGACCAAGGGACTTTAATGTAAAGGAGCTCATCACCCAGAGGATGGAGGAGCTGGGACACTAATGAGGACAGACAGTTCAGAGATTTCCCCACAGCAGGAAGCCGTGCCATCCTACCCACTGAAGGGAAAGATGAAGGAAGAAGGTGTTGCCAGAGCCAGGAGCTGGCCTCCAGACAGGAGCAAGAAAGACATAGGGGACTGCCTGGCTGATGGACAGTCCAGAGGTAGTGGGAGCTGCAGAGGAGATACGGCCATTGCTGGAGAAGCCACTCAAAGCAGAAAACAAGGAGGAGAAATGCTCTGATCTCTGCCTCCCCAGTCTTCCCCCAGGGGCTAAACTTACCGGAAAGCAGTTGATAAAGGAGTCTGGAAAATGTAGTTTCCTGCAATTTCAGGAAGTGACTGGCATGGGCCCTACCTTAATTCCTCCAAAGCACAGCTTATATTTGGCTGTTTTGTCAAACAAACTTTAGCCATCGGGGCTGATAACAAACAATTACAATTCAGGAAAGAAAAAGTTAAACACGGATCCCGGGGTATCACAGCCCATCGCATCCAACCCCTTGGCAGGATCCCTGCTAAAATTTCGCTTGCCGTCGTGCGCCTGGGGCCAGGCGAACTTTCCCCAGGGGCAGGACCCTCCGATCGTGTCCACCCTGACCAGAGTCCAGGCCCCAGGGCCCTTCAACCTTCTCCGGGGCCCTGCAAGAAGGAGAAAACCATTTCCTAAACACCTGTCCCTTCATTCACACGAAGCTCGTGTTCAGATCCTGCCCCACGTAGCAGAATGATGGGAGAGCAGCCCGAATCTTCATTGTTCCGAACAAAAGACCCATTCATGAAGTTCGGCCCCATCGCTAGCACAGCAGAACGAATCACTGAAGTTTCAGTTCCTTTTTTTTTCTAACTCTTTGCAGATCCTAGACCCAAAGGCTCAAGGTAAGAGTGGCTGGGCTTCCTTGCTCCCATCGGCCTCTCTAGGGGAGAGCTGTTCCCAAGCCCACCACAAGAGTCGGGACCTGCCTTGATATGGAGGATCAAGGAGGAGCATCAGGTGCTCTCCATCTCCTCCTGCCAGAAAAGCAAAGGAGTCACAGCTTTTCCTTTGCTGCCAGAAACATTCTGGGACTTTTTTATTTTTTCCCCCTCTCTTGTCCAGTTATTTTCATCAGGGTAAATCCCCTAGGAATAGAATTATTAAAGCAAAAGATAGGCGTGTGGTGTAGGTTTTTGATCCACAGCGCCAGATTGCTTTTTGATAGGGCTGCATATCGTGGATTATTCTTGCCTTTTCTGCCCCTCAGCTCCTCGATAAACCACTTGGGATGAATCAGCCACCAGACCAGATAAACAAGCCAGCCTGTTACTGTTGCTGTTTTCTGCAAGTCGGAAGGGAACTCCCTTAGATCCCTCCCAGAACCTGGAATTCCAGAGCACACGGGGCCAGGGCACCTTTGTACCCCTGCTCCTCACCGGCTCGGGTGCCACCCACCCCCTTCTCCCCGCCCCATGCCCGGGTGGAGCCAGCTGCCAGGGTGCCAAGACTCCCAGCCCTCCCTCTGTGCACGGCAGAGTAGAGGCCAACGGAGGGCTCTGTGCTGGCCCCGATGAGGACGCTGCTGACCATCCTGGCTGTGGGATCCCTGGCCGGTGAGTGCCCATCCACCCTGTGGTCAGATCGCCCCCATCCTAGGGGTCAATGATCGGAGTCATCTCCCCAGCACCCTCCCCAGCTCCAGCATAGCCAGTTTCAGTTTCTCCCCTGCTAGGACTGAGAAGGGTGCCGGATGTCCATGGAGAAGCAAATGTCCAGCTTAGGTTGCTGGGGGCAGGAGAGGGTGCCTCAGACCCTGGGTTCTTCCAGGGACCCAGAGGACCCTCAGGTCTCAGGGAATATAGCCAGCTGTCTGAACTGGGGGTGCTGGATCGCTGTACCTCAGTGAATGGATAATTGTCTTGGAGGAGGCAGACATCCTTCGGTCCCTCAAATGGTGCTGGCATGGGTTGTACCATCCCTTTCTTTGCCTCTCACCTGGCACTGGCCTGACAGGGGAGGCGGAGGAAGGACGGGGAAACGAAGCTTGAGTTCTGCTGTTGCCTCCCTCCATGCCCCTGCAGGGCCTCTTTGGTCCCTTTTATCATCATAGATCTGAAAGAGCATTTTCTCCTAGAGTGGGCAGGTCCGCTACATTAATAGGTCTTAAGACACAGGACCCACTTGGAAACAGGGCTTAAGGGCATAGTGTTCAAAGCCAATAAAGTCGGAGGGGAGCTTATTATGCAGAACATTACATGAGACCCTAGACTCTGTCTCTGCTCTCCTGATGCATTGCATGAAATTCAGGGAACTTCCTTAGGAAGTCAAAGCATAGTCCTGATTGAGGATGGTGAGCAGGCATGTCCTCAGCCAGGCCCTCTTTGCTCAAGTGCAGGACGAGGCCCACGAAGGGGCAGAGCTTCCCACCCCCTCTGCTGCCGTCCCACCCGGGCTGCCTGTGTCTCCAGGGCTTCCAGCTCTGTGGTGCCACTCCAGTCTGCTTCCCAGCATCAGGCTAGGCATTCCAGGAAGATGTAAGCCCCCAAGACACGTTCCTTTAGACCCCCAGCCATACTGGTTGGAAATCCTAGAGGCTCCCAGCCCTTTGAGATGGAGGACCCACAGGAAACAGCCCTTAGGAGACTGTCAAGGGTCAGTTCCCTCGCGCTGCACACCCCGGGCCCTCACTCCCCCAATCTCAGGCTGACTCCAGAGCATATGGAATTGTTTCTTGTTTGTGTATTTTTCCTTAGCTTCCCAGCTGGTTGACAGAACATTGTTTTTCCACATGAATGTGAAAAAACAAATTGCCTTTTATAAACCGCCAGGCTGCCAGGCTCCACACAACACATGTCTCCCCAGATTTCACAATATAGACTTTCACCCGGGAAGTGCCGAAGCAACACAGGCTGAGGAATAGATGATGGATTTGAGGAGGAAAAGGAGCAAGGAGGGCAGGAGAAGAGGGGGAGATCTTGTTAGTCCCTGACACCCCTAAAAGAGAGGGGTGGGCCGAGGTTCACTTACCCCTCTTCAGGAAGCTAACTGCAGTTCCCTCCTGAAAAGTGGTGCCAACCTCCACGTAGCCCAGGGTCCTGTGCCTTGGCAACATGCCCCCACCTCAGCCACCAGCCTCCTCGCAACCCAGATGGGCCCTCTATTTCCCACCCAGCACACTGACCTCAAGCAGCAACCATTCCCACTGCAGACTCTACCCCAAGCCCTGATGGAGCCTGGCCTCTCAAATCCCACCCTCACCCTCCTGCCCTGACCCACCACCCGACCAGAAGTCACTGTTCAGGTCTGACCTTGACTGGACTCCTTTCCTCAACTTCAGACTCAGCCCTGAATCCAGGACCCCTCCCTCCAGAACTGACCCCAATTCCACCCAGCCTCACATCCAAACAAGATGTCAACTACTTCCTGAGGCTCCATGGCACAGCCGTCAGCTTGGGTAGAGGCAGTAGACCTCCCCCCGCCATCCCTAAGGCCCCATTCTGGGGACTCCAGGAAGCCTGAAGACATTTTGCAGCCGCTGGGCCAGAACCCAGCTTCAGAGAGGAGGGCAGCCTTCGAGGTTAGCCAGAGGATGTGCAGCGGGGTGGGGCCGTCCTCCCCTGACCCCACCGGTCCTTGCCAAGCCTGAGGACCCCTCTTGTGTGTAGAGTTGGAGTGGGGGCATCAGTAACTGTCTGCTCCCTCGCACCTTGGGCCCGCTGGCAGTCATGGTCGTCTCTGTGGAAGGAGAGGCACAAACATATCCAAGGCACATACCCAGGCCGCAAGGCCTTGACCCAGCTGGGGCTGCTCAGCCTTTTCCCACCTGTTTATTTCCCACACCAGCCAGCCAGGGCCTCCGAGCTCGGAGCCAGCTGCCAGCTTGGGCCGCCATTTTCCCACAGGCTCTTGCTCTCCACAGCCCAAACCTGCTGGGCTGAGGGAAGGGTTTTATAAGTTAAGGACTCTTGGTTTACAGTGCAGATTGCTTCAGAGGCTGCAGCCCCTCCCCAGCCCCTTCCTTGAGGCTCAGGCCCTCACTGCCCTTCCCTTACCATAAGCAGAAGTGGGCTGGACAAAGACCTAGCCTGGAAGAGAGGGCCATGGGCTCTTCAAGGGCCAGCTTCTCTCCTCCTCTCTCCTCTCCTCCTCCCTAAATTCATCCTTTTATCAGGTGCTCAGGTCCCTAAAGCCCCTCACCCTCATATAAAAGGGTGAACAAGACAGCCCCCTCCCTACAGAGCGAATGTCTTCCCTTCCCAGGTCTCCTCCCTTTGGATTCAACACAGGTACCTAGGGGCCTATTAGACACTAAGCACATTCACAGATGCCACCCCGCTCTTCACATCCTAACTGTGATGCTGGGCAACAGCTCTCTCTGAGCCACAGTTTTCCTCACTCATCAAATGGGGATAGTGATGGGGGCACATTGTCGTGAGGATTTAATGAAGGAAGGGACTTGCCTGAAAGAGGTCATGCACTTCACAAATGCCAGCGGCTGCTGTTGTCATTGTTGTTTGTCTTTAGGTAAATCAAACTATTTCCATTTTAGAGATGAGGCAATTGAAGTTCTCGTTGCTTAAACAGCTTTCCCAAGGTCACCCTGCCCATGTGTGGGCTCAGTCAAGAGTCCTGCCCCCTACAAATTTCGTGCAAGATGTCTTTGCTTTCTAGAAGCCAGCCTGGTGTGAGGGCAGGGATTGGCTCAGTCAGTGGAGAGACTGGAATTCACAAGCACCTCCTCCACTATTGCTTCAAATGATCGACTTGGGGCAAATTACTTCTTACACATTTTAGTTACGTATCTCTAAAATAAGGGTGAGGACACCAACTTCAGGTTGTGTTAAAAAGTGAGTGAGAGAAATTGAACCCCTCGAACCATGCTGGTGGGAATGTACGATGATGCAGCCGTAACATCCTGGACAATATTTAAGACCCTATCGCTACAAAAAATGTAAAAATGAATTAGCCAGATGTGGTGGTGCACGGCTGTCATCCCAACTACTCAGGAGGCTGAGGTGTGAGGACTGCTTCAGCCCAGGAAGTCGAGGCTGCAGTAAGCCATGATCGCGCCACTGCACTCCCACTTGGGGGACAGAGCAAGACCCTGTCTCAAAGACAAAAGAAAGATGGTGCAGCCACTTTAGAAAATAGTTTGACAGTTCTTCAAAAGGTTAAAGATAGAGCTACCATATAACCTAAATTCTATGTATCTAAATTCTATATATCTAAAATATATCTAAATTCCAGTCTTAGATATATACCCAAGACAACTAAAAACATGTGTCCACTTAAAAAAATGAACACGGTGTTTACAGCAGTGTTATTCACAGTAGCCAAAAAGTAGAAACAACCCAAATATCCTGATGTGTGGATAAACAAAATGTGGTATATCACATGATGGAATATTATTCAGCCCTGAAAAGGAAGTACTAATCCTTGCTACCATAAGTGTGAAACTTGAAAACATTATGCTAAGAGAAAGAAGCCAGCCAAGGCTCTATTTATATAAAAAGTCTAGAGTAGGCACATTCACAGACACAGGAAGTAGATTCGTGGTTGTCAGGGGTTAGGGGAGGAGAAGAATGGGAAGCGACTGCTAATGGGTGGAGTGACTGCTAATGGGCATGCAGTGTCTTTTTGGGGCGCTGAGAATGTTCTGGAATTAGATAGCAGTGATGATTGCACAACATTGTGAAAATACTAAGAAACCATTGAACTGAACACTGTAAGGTGGGGACATTTATGGAATGTGAATCACAGCTCAGTGCAAAGCAAAATGGCTGAGAGTGGATGATTGGTTAGAACAGTGTGGGAAGCATCCCCTCTCGCTGGCCCATTTGCAGAAGACTAGGGGCCGGGGTCTCCCTGCCCACCCACCAGGTTGACATCTTGAAAGCGAAGGCACTTTGCATGAAATTTATATGGGACAGGACTCTGACTGAGCCCACACATGGGCAGGGTGACCCTGGGAAAGCCCCTGCTCACCCTCCTCCCTCTCTCCTGCAGCTCACGCCCCTGAGGACCCCTCAGATCTGCTCCAGCACGTGAAATTCCAGTCCAACAACTTTGAAAACATCCTGACGTGGGACAGCGGGCCGGAGGGCACCCCAGACACGGTCTACAGCATCGAGTATAAGACGTAGGCTTCTCTCCTGACTCCCCCTCCTTTGACTGTGCTCTGAAGCCAGCCCCTCTCCAAGGAATTCCCCTCCTCTCCATGTGTTCCCATCCCTCCCAGATCAAGCTTTGCTCCTTCATGTTTCTTTTGGGGAGGGAGAATAATATAACGGGAAAAAGTACAGGTGATAGGGTCAGGCTGTCTGGGCTTAAATGCCAGCTCTTGCCTGTATAACCTTGGGCAGTCAGGTGACCTCGTGAAGCCTCAGTTTCTCCACCCACAAAGTGAGGACAATGGTAGCACCTTCATCACAGAGTTGCTGGGTGGGTTAAACAAGATAAAGTCATTAGCACTTGTGCCTGGAAAATTATAAGCTACCAATAATTGTTTTATTATTATTAGTGAGACCAGGTCAGCTGAAGATGCACCCAGTCCCTCTGGCCCACGCTCCTGTTCCTACTCCTCTGCCTCCCATGCAGGTGAGGAGGGGTGGCCTGGGCTCAGGAGTCCTCAAACGTGGCTTCCACTCCTGGTCATGCCACATTGCCCTGTAGCAAGTCACCTCCCCCTCTCTGAGCCTCATTTCTCTCATCTGTAAAATGGGGATAACAGGGCCCACATCAAAGGATTATGGTGATGACGAGCCCAGAATGTGAACTCAGACTGGCTGGGTTCAAATCCTGGCTCCCCACATGCACTCTTCAAACATGTGGGCAATTTACTTCTTTGAGCCTCATCCTCTTTATTTGAAAAATAAAGAGAATAGACTGGGCACCGTGGCTCACACTTATAATCACAGCACTTTGTAGGGAGGCTGAGGCAGGTGGATCACTTGAGGTCAGGAGTTCAAGATCAGCCTGACCAACAGGGTGGCCATACTGTCTCTACTAAAATACAAAAATTAGCCGGGCATGGTGGTGCACTCCTGTAGTCCCAGCTACTCAGGAGGCTGAGGCAGGAGGATCACTTGAACCCCGGAGGTAGAAGTTACAGTGAGCCAAGATTGCACCACTGCACTCCAGCCTGAGTGACAGAGCGAGGCCGTGTCTCAAGAAAAAAAAAAAAAAAAAAGAAAGGAAGAAAGAAAGAAAAAGAATGCATATGCCTCAGAGAATCATTGTGAGAACAAAATGAGATCATTTGCATAAAGGGCCTGGGTCACTGAATGTGCTAAGTAAATATTAGATCTCCTTGGCATTATTAATAAGCCACAGGCCTAGCGCTGGCCTTTTCATCACTATTGTGACTTGGCCCCTTCCTGGCCCGCAGGTACGGAGAGAGGGACTGGGTGGCAAAGAAGGGCTGTCAGCGGATCACCCGAAAGTCCTGCAACCTGACAGTGGAGACGGGCAACCTCACGGAGCTCTACTATGCCAGGGTCACCGCTGTCAGCGCAGGAGGCCGGTCAGCCACCAAGATGACTGACAGGTTCAGCTCTCTGCAGCACAGTGAGTTGGAGCCCCTGTGGGTTTCAGGGGAGGGGAGAGGAAAGCGCAGGTGTTTGCAGGGTGGGATGGCCTCTTCCCCTCTGGAGTGGGTGGAGGGCCCAGAAGGGGCTCTCTGCAAGGGGAAGGGGGCAGCTGGGGATGTGGCTTTTAGGGAGGGCCCCCACCCTGCCAATTGCAGTGTGTCCCTAGCAGGTTTGTTCATTTTTCTCCACCTCCACCCCAACCTCCCTAGTTCAGACCACACTTATCTTGCCCCTCGACTGAGGTCAAGGCCACCTAACTTGTTTCCCCAACTCCCCTCTTTACCGCCTCCTCCAGCCCATTCTCCACAGAGCATTTAGAGAGAGCTCCTCAACACATAAATCCCACCTTCTCTTCTCAGCTTAAAACCGTCTGGCAGCTTCTCATGACTCTAAAAATAAGATCCAACTCTTTGCCACGGCCCGCGAGGCCCTGCCTATCCTGGTCCTCATCTTGAACATGTCTTCCCAGTGCATCAAGCAGCCAAGCTTCTGACAGTCCCTGACTTGGGGTCCTTGCTGCTCCCACTGTCTGGGGGCACTTCTGGGCTCTTCACATAACTGGTTCTTTTATAGTCCTCATGGCTCAGCTTCAACATCACCTCCTAAGTCAGCGTCCCCACCTCCAGCCCTGATGACCTGATTTCAGTAGGCCACCACCTGTGATTCTCTATTGCAATACAGGGTTTATTGTCTTCATCGCTCAGATCACACGCTGTAATTACTGTGTTTGCTCACACATGTTATCATCTGCCTCCCTCTCTAAAATGTGAACTCTAGAACTGCCTGTGTGGGCAGCAGAATCCACTGCATTCCCAGCCCTCAGCATAGTGCCTGGCACACAGAAGATGCTCAATAGCCAGACGCAGTGGCTCACACTTGTAATCCCAGCACTTTGGGAGGCTGAGGCAAGAGGATCACTTGAGCCTAGGAGTTCAAGACCAGCCTGGGGAACACAGTGAGACCCCATCTCTACAAAAAATTTAAAAATTAGCCAGATGTGGTGGCACACACTTGTAGTCCCAGCTACTCAGGAGGTTGAAGTGGGAGGGTAGCTTGAACGAGGGAGGTCAAGACTGCAGTGAGCTGGGATTGCCCCACTGCACTCCAGCTTAGGTGACACAGTGAGGTCCTGTCTCAAAAAAAAAAAAAAAAAAGATATTCAGTAAATGAATGAATGAATGGATAGCAGTTGCTGATATGGTTTGGCTATGTCCCCACCCAAATCTCATCTTGAATTGTAGTTCTCATAATCCTGTCTTGTGGGAAGGACCCAGTAGGAGGTAACTGAATCATGGAAACAGTTTCCCCCATGCTATTCTCGTAATAGTAAGTTCTCATGAAATCTGATGGTTTTATAAGGGGCTTCCCCCTTTGCTCGGTTCTCATTTTCCTTCCTGCCACCATGTGAGGAAGAACATGTTTGCCTCCAGTTCTGTAAGTTTCCTGAGGCCTCCCCAGCCATGTGGAACAGTGAGTCAATTAAACCTCTTTCCTTTATAAATTACCCAGTCTGAGGTGTGTCTTTACTAGTAGTGTGAGAATGGACTAATACAGTTGCCAAACTCCCCACACAAGATAAGCTTGTGATGATGTTCACCAACTGACTATATAGTCACACATAGCTTTTTAAGAAAATAAAAAAATAAAATTAAGTAAAATACTGTTTTTTCAACCTGGCTAGTTCAATGAATTCACATTCATTGTAGAAAATTTGTGAAATATAGAAATATACAAAGAAAAATAAATGTCACCCAAAATAGTCTTAACATTCTAACATAACTGCAGTTACTAGCAGCTGTATCTACTTTGCAATCTGGCATTGCTTTTTTGTCTTAGGTTCTTTTTCCCCATATATTGGTATCATGAACATTTGCCCATATCATTAAACATATTGCACAACATGATATTTCACAGTGCAAAATGATCCATTCTAGGGAAGTACTCTAATTTACTTACATATTTCTCTTTTTGAGGACATACAGCTCAGTTTTTCAATTTTTCTGGCAGCACTGAAGTAAACATTGTTCTGACTCAGATATTTTCAATCTTGGAGGCCAATGGATCATTGAGGTATTTTTACAAATTAGATTCAGGGTAAGTGAGGTCCATGAATCCCTGAAGTTGGATGCAAGATTTTTGTATATGTACATTTTGGAGGGGAGAAGACCCACAGCATTTGTCACATTCTCAAAGGAGTCTGTAAACCAGCAAAGGTAATTTGGTTATTTGCAAAATTCATCTTGAGAGAGACAGAAGTCTTCAGCCTGACCTTTGAGGCTGCATCAATAGTATTAGGCCCCAAACATTTTTTAGGATGTGTAGTTGATGTCATTGACATCCCCAAAACTGTCATACTCAATAGATGAGGGAAGAAGGGTGTTCCAGGCTGACTTAAGGTGGGGATGCAGGGGCTGGGATGTGTGGGGGCAAGCCAAAGGCATGACCAAGCTACGGGACTGGTGCCCCTCACCCTGGGTTCTTCTCATCCACCTTTGGTCATCCCTTTGCCAGCCTGAAACCCAAACACCAGGGCTTGCAGAAACTTTTCTCTTTTCGCTGTTTGTTTAGCCGATGCTTCCAGAAGCATAGCTGGCATTGGAGTGGAAGGAGAGAGGGAACAGTCATTTTTCACTGTCCAGGGTAGCCTCAGACACTACGCACCAATTCTGACTTTTTCTTTTCTCTTTTCTCTCTCCCTATCCCCAGCTACCCTCAAGCCACCTGATGTGACCTGTATCCCCAAAGTGAGATCGATTCAGATGATTGTTCATCCTACCCCCACACCCATCCGTGCAGCGGATGGCCACCAGCTAACCCTGGAAGATATCTTCCATCACCTGTTCTACCACTTAGAGCTCCAGGTCAACCACACCTACCAAATGGTAAGTGTATGTTGCACCCTGGTCTTTCTCTGCCTAGGAAGCCTCTTCCCTCTCAATTAGATCTGAGTTGCTTTAAGAAAAAAAGGGGACACGTTATGTAAATTAGCGTTTCCCAAAACATGTCCCTTAAGAGCCTCCTTGAAGCCTGGAAAACATCACAAATGACAACCTCTCTCTTGTAGTGTCACACACATGATAGCATGCTAAAAACTCTGACAAGTCCTGCAGAGCCAACACTCCACTATCAATTTGTTTAATACAACTTCTCCCAAATTTATTTCACCACAGAAGCTGCTTTTTTTGCATAATATTTACGTGGTTTTTTGTTTAACGCCCTCTCACATCCTGGGAAACAACCTCTATTCATATCTTCGGATGTTCACATTAGAAAATGCTAGAATCAATTTCTACTGCTGCAGTAGTTCTCCACTATTTGCAGGAACTATATACAGGCAATGTGGAAGGATGAGTAATAATAAGAGGTGGAAGGCAAGGGCATAAATTCTCAAATAATATATGAATTATTTCTTTTCATATTCGGAAAATATTTGGTACCCCCTTCCCTCAGCATGTGCCACCAAACCACAATTCAGTTAAATGAATATTTATTTCCTACTTTGTGGTTTCTGCATGCAAGGAGCTTATAATCTAGGGGGTGAAAAGGGAGTTAAAACAAGAATTCAAATAGCTATAGGTAGAGAAAAATATGGGTATTGGGAGGTGGGGTAGGATGTAAGTGCAGCAAGATTTGGAAGGCTTCCAGAAAACTTTTGGGAAGCCAAAAATGATATAATATGCATATATTACCTGGCATGCCGCAGAAACTCATACTGGCTTCCAGAAAGCCTAATATGTATAATATGCATATTATGTCATTAATATTCATATATTACCTGGCATGCCACAGAAATTGGTACTGGCTTTCTGGAAGTCAGTACCAGCCTGGCCAACATGGTGAAACCCCATCTCTACTAAAAATACAAAAATTAGCCAGGTATGATGGCAGGTGCCTGTCCCCAGCTACTCGGGAAACTGAGGCAGGAGAATCATTTGAACCTGGGAGGCAGAGGTTGCAGTGAGCTGAGACTGCACCACTGCACTCCAACCTGGGTGACACAGTGAAACTCTGTCTCAAATAAAATAAAATAAAATAAAATAAAATAAAATAAAATAAAATCATTGTCTGCTAGTTCAACATTTTTGTCATCAGGGTCAGTCACTATTGTCTTTTCTCTTGAATATGGGTCACATATTCTTTCTTTGTATGTCTAACAATTTTGAAATGTATCCTGGACATTATGTTGAAATTACTGTAGATTCTGTTATATTCCTCCAAAGAGCATTGGTTTGGTTTCATCTGGTTTTAGCAGGCAATTAATTTGGCTGAACTCCAAACTCTGAAATCTCTCTTTTTTTTTTTTTTTTAACTTTACCTGGACTTCTTGGAGTCTACCCCATTCGTGCCTACTTTAGGGGTCAGTCAGGGATTTGAGCAGAGTTTATACACAAAGTTTGGGCCTCCTCTATGTTCTCTCCTGTCTGTGGTTTCTCCTCTCATTTTCCAGCTGCTGTGATTATTCCAAGCCCTGCCTTTTGGGTATTCAAAACAGTGAGAATACAGGGTTTCTATCTAGGTTTAGCCATCCCACAAAGTGTAGACTGGGGTCTGCCTTCGGGCTAAAAGACAGTAAAAATTAGAAATGTACCCATTGCCAGTTCTCCTTTCTCCAATATGTGCCTGCTTTTATTTTCTTTCTAATGCCTTTAAGTAGTTGTTTTTCATTTTGCTCAGAATTTATAGTTGTTATTTTGGGGATGTTTGGTCCAATAGAAACTATAAATTACTTGGATTAGAATGAAGAAAGATCAAATATGGAAATGAAAGAGATAACAGGGTGGGAAGTCAGAAGATTATTATAATGGTATAGGTTGGAAATGAGGGCCTGAACCAGGATGGAGGACGTCAAAAACTTGGGGAAGGAGGAATCAGGGCCTTTGTAACTCTCCTGGAGTTGTGTCTCATGATATGTAATGTGTCTAGTTTCAACCATATGAGTTCTACAAAACAATAAGTTAAAAAATTTATTTATGTACTTCTTCACTCAGTGTCACCACCACCCCCAGAAACACACACAAAAGAAAACAATAATTTACCAATTTACCCTCAACCTTGGCCTCCATGTGCCTGAAAAAGAGAAGGCAGAGCTGAAATACAAAGAGCCAAAGAAGAAAATTCTCAGTTTTTGAACTCCCAAGATCACAGGTTCTGGCCCTTTAAAGGAAGATGTCTGGATCCTTTAAGGGCAAGTCGATACCCAAGATATGAGAGGGGATTTGTCCAAAATGGCTTCAAGGTTTAGGCCCTGGAGATTAGAAGAGGAGTGATGCTATTACCAAAATTAGAGAATCAAAAACAGATTTGGGCTTGGGGTTTGCGATGGGGCCCGCCCCAGAGAGAGGAGGGCAGCATGTTTGGACGTGTTGACTTAGAGATGCTCACATGGTACATCCAACAGGGAGCTGGCAGGGCCCATAGAAATGCTACAGCTCTTCCTGAGATAAGTTTGGGAGTTATCCACACATCGGTGCTCACAGCAGCCATGGGTTCAGATAAGATCACTAAGTGGCTGGAGAGTACGTGAGACAGAAGGAAATGGTTGAAGAGCAAATCTTGCAGAACAACACTGAGGGGCTAAAACCAGTGAAAGACCAATCAGAAAGGTAGGAGGAGAGCCAGACAGGATGACATGTGGCAGCCATGGGAGAGGAGTTCAGGGTCAAAAAGGTGAGAGATACACAGAAGAACGAGAATCAAAACACAGGTCCAGCAGAAGGACTGGCAGATGCGAAGAAACAAGGGCTTTCTTATGCAAGGTAGGTGTTTACCTGAGTGGCGGGTATCCAGCATTGACGAGCCTGCAGAGCCAGGTGGGCTGCAGAGACAAATGAGTCTGGACTGGAAGCCAGGGACCAGGACTCTATTCTGTAAACATGGGTGAGGCCATCAAAGGCTTTTGAACAGAAGAGCATTATAATGAGATTATCTTTTAGAAAGATCCCCTTAACACCAGGATGAATATGGAAGTGAACAGGGGCAAACCCAGAGATGGATGACCATGAAAAAGGCTACTGCTAGAGTCCAGGCTGAAGGCTTGAGGCCCAATTAAGGCAGAAGCAATGAGGAAAGAAAGAAAGGAATGGGTGTTCAAAGAGTTTTCAACGTTTAACAAAGAAAAGGTGAAGGACAAGAAGAATTGGAAGAAGGAGGGAGGGTGGGAGGGTGGTGGAGGTCATAATGGCAGCCACTAGTGTGTATAACGACTGCCTATGGGCCAGACACTGTTGCAAGTGAAAGACACATGTGCTTGGACACTGATTGGATTTGGGGATAAAGCAGAAGGGAGGGGAATGGAAACGGAGACTGAAGACAGACCCATCAGCACCAAACCAGAATCCAGGAGGAGGAGCGAGTGAGCTTCCTTGGGCTCCATGTGGAGATTGGTGTGTAACACGAATCACGTTCTCTGTCCAATTCAGCACCTTGGAGGGAAGCAGAGAGAATATGAGTTCTTCGGACTGACCCCTGACACAGAGTTCCTTGGCACCGTCATGATTTGTGTTCCCACCTGGTCCAAGGAGAGCGCCCCCTACATGTGCCGAGTGAGGACACTGCCAGGTGAGTTCAGCTGAAACCAGAGTGGGGTGGGCCTCCTGGATTCAAGTCTTGACTCTCCTCTTTCCTCCCTGTAACCAAGGTGAGACTTGGCAACACTCTAAAAAACCATGGAAGGGTTATCAGTGTGTTATTGAAGTCAATCTTTGTTTATCCATAAAAGAGTTGGCTGATGAGTTATCAAAGCAAATGTTTGATTCTCACCCTCCAGCCTATGTCTGGATTTCCCCTCTCTGACAGGCTTGTATGTACCTTGGCAAAGCAAACTCACCTTAATATTAACCCAGGTGAGATATACTGGAGGGAAAATCTGCAGGGGGGAAGCAGAGAAGATAAAAAGATCTCTCAATATCTTCCAAAGTCAAATAGCAATAATGGTATCATGATAACTACCTTTTCTGCAGTGCTAACCAGGGACCAGGCACAACCAAGGGCAAGCCTCATGAACCGTCTATGAGATAGGTATTATTTTCATCCTCATTTTACAGATGAAGAACCTGAGGTTCAGAGTCTTTAGGTCATTTGCCCATGGCCGGGCGCAGTGGCTCACACCTGTAAACCAAACACTTTGGGAGGCCAAGGCAGGAGGATCACTTGAACCCAGAAATTTAAGACCAGCCTGGGCAACATAGCAAAACCCAGTCTCCACAAAAAAATCGAAAACTTAGCTATGTATGGTGGCATGCCTCTGTGGTCCCAGCTATACAGGAGGTTGAGGCAGAAGGATCACTTGAGCCCAGGAGGTTGAAGCTGCAAAGAGCTATGTTTGCACCACTGCACTCCAGCCTGGATGACAGAGCGAGACCCTGTCTCAAAAAAAAAAAAAAAAAGTGACTTGCCCAGGGTCACACAGGTGCTGAGGGGTGGAATGAGGCCTAATTCTAGAGGCCATGCTCTTACCACAGAGCTACTACAGAAACGGTTGAGTTTTTTGTAGTTTTTTTTGTGTTTTGTTTTTGAAACAGAGTCTCTCTCTGTCACTCAGGCTGGAGTGCAATGGCACAGTCTCACCTCACTGCAACCTCTGCCTCCCGATTTCAAGCAATTCTCCCACCTTGACCTCCCAAGTAGCTGGGATTACAGGTGTGTGCCACCACTCCTGGATTATTTATTTATTTATGTATTTATTTATTTATTTATTTATTTGGGTATTTTTAGTAGAGACGGGGTTTCACCCTGTTGCTTAGGCTGGTCTTGATCTCCTGGCCTCAAGTCATCCACCCACCTTAGCCTCCCAAAATGCTGGGATTACAGGCAGCAGCCATCACGCCCAGCCTAGATACAGTTTTGAATCATCTGGTCAGTGACATGGTCCTTTCCTCTAGCACATTGAAATGTGATGTTCATCACAAGTATCACGATGTTTTTATTAGTGTTTCTTTTCATAGACAGATGGAAATGTATTACTCAGAGCTGCAGGTTTAGAGGATGAAGGTGATGGCAGTGGATGAGGTAGATTTGGTAAAACAGTCTCCACTTTATCCTCACATTCAGATTCATGATGTCAGTAAGTGATTTCAGTTCCAACCATGCCAACATTCAGAATAGAGTTGAGTTTGCAAGCTGGACATTGCGTATGGCACAGTGGAAAGAGAAGTACCGCATGAGGAATGAGAAGGCACAGCATTAGTCAGATGTCAGCCAACCATGTGCCTGGGGGAGTCACTCAGCCTCTGGGAGCCTGATCCCTCATCTGACAAATAAGGATGCTGATGCCTGGGCTGAGGCGATAACCCGAGGCCAGGTAGCTGCCAGAGCTGGGCCCTAGGAAATGAAACTCTGGTCCTCAGGTTTGTTTGGAAACTCATCAGTTTTCCAAAGAGCCCACAAGAAACTGATTTCTCCACCCGAATCCCAGTGCACCAATTGGCAGGGGAGCTGTGTCTGATGGAACAGCCAACACTGGCCACTTGCGTGGGGCATGCCCTTCCTGGGGCAACGGCTGCCAGTGAGCTCAGAATAGAACTTGGTGAGAGGAGAACTAGAAAAAGGAAACTCACGTTCTGGGACTAAGCTGGGAGCATTTGTATGATTCGTGAACCCCTTCCCTGGACTGTCCTAGACAAATCTCACCTGCTCCTGGCCCACCAGTTTTTGGACAATGTGAAGACCACGCCACCCTTATCCACAACAGCCTTCTGTTGCCTTATCCTTACATGGTCTTGCTCATAATGGGATACCATTTTTTTTTCCTAAGACTGTAGCTACTTTTATATAAATCACACTTCTTGGTGGCTACTTCTTGCTAACATATAGAAGGCACCTTATTCTTAAAAATATATTTAAAACAATTCCTACATTTATTAGATTCTACTATATTGCCAAGCAAATAGTTGTGCCAAGTGCTTTACATATATTATTTAATCTTCATTATCACATGTAACGTATATTATTTAATCTTTAGAACAATCCTGCAAGTTGGGTAGCCTCGTCCTCATTTTACAGAGGAGGAACTCTGGCTCAGAGAGGTTAAGCAACTTGCCCATGACCACACAGCTGCTCGGGTAACCTGGCTGATTCATCTGGTTCTGAAGGCTGGGCTCTACCCACCACTTTGCAATTTTGTTTACAGTGAGCCCCCTGTACTGCACACTTCTTCCTCCTACTTCCATTTCAGAGTGATGCATCCTGCCCTTGACCGTGTATCCTGATGTCTGCGTTACCCCCAGAATCCCTTTTACCTACCTCTCCATAGATAAACAGGGAGTGTCACAGAGCATTGTCCCAGCATCTTGATGATGGAAAAGGCTCTAAGGGCCATCTCACCTCATATCCTAATCTTACAGATGAGGAAACTGAGGCTTCCTTGCAGAGTGTCAGGGAGGATGAGTTTTAGAGTTACACATGTAACTCCACTGAGTAGCTCTGTGACCTTGGTCAGGTCACTTAACCTCTCTGGGACTCAGCTTTGTTATCCGTAGGAAGGGAGCATCCCTATCCCTCTGTGTTGTGTTTTGATGATGTAGTGAGATAACATAGGTAGAGCACCCAGCTCTACACGATCATATAGATCATGGCCCATAGCAGGAGTTCAACCACCGCTGGCTACTGTTATTATTAAAGGGTAAACCAGAGAGGGTCGTGCAGCAGGAAGGATGCTCAGCATATCTGTGGCAAAGCCAGGCCTCCAACACTCTGTATTCCTTACTCTCAGGCTGGTGGTGTTTTTATTTTTCCATCCAGCCTCCCTATGGATGAAATGGCAATGTACCAAATACATACAGTGTGAAATGGAAATATGTCAAGCCAGAGACCGTTCCATGTCCCTATCCTGTCCTGGAACGTTATAGACATTCGGGTCGTGTCTTTTTCCTGGAGTAGGGATGGGGGTAACATGTGACAGGAGACAGGGTCTCATAGAAGTGGGAAGCTGACCCAGAGAGGCCCAAGCTCGTGGGCTAGGGGAGGATCGAGGAGTGGGCTAGAAGTAGAGGCTCCAGCAGTTCCCGGGGTTCACAGTGATCACCGAGATCACTGGAGCTATTGATTAACTCTCCAAGCTGAGGCCTCACAGGGGCCAGGAAGAGGAAGGGTGATTAGCAGGTCCCTGGACTGCAGGGGTCTTGACTCTCCGAGTCACCCTCCCTCTGTTGCAAACTGTCAGTTTTACCAAAAACTCCAACAACCTCTTCCTCCCTAAGCCCTTCACAAGCCCCATTTGGACTGGTGACAGGAAGTGTGTCCTGCCTGGAACTGGCTGCACCCATCCCAAGGATGCTGGAACACAGGGAGAGGCTCGGGTACTAGAGCCCTAGTCATCCCTCTCCCCTCCATTTTAGACAGGACAGTGCCTTCCCAGGCTCCCTTCTTGACCAAGATCTTCCCTGATGTCCAGCCCCTTACCTTGGTAGGGAGGTGGAGAGGACAGGCCTCCCTGTTTTCACTTCTCCTCTCCTTCTGCCTCTACCATACGAGGGAGGCAGGACTGCCCTTAGACTCAAGCAAGAGGGGCCCTTCCCTGTACCCAGCACTGTAGAAGGCCTTCTCTGGTCCTGCCCTGGCCATTCCCCTCCTTGCAAGATGAAGACTCCATACAACAAAGGGGACAGGTCCATCTGGATCCTGTGACCGCCTTTCTAGATCACTTGTGAGTACCTGGGACCCTGAGACACTCTGTACATATGGCCTGGAGCCTGTGATCTGTCTAGGCAGTCCTCCTTTGGGGGTCCTTCCTCATGAAGGCAGACACTGCTGACACGTAGTGCAGACCCTTGGCCCAAAGGATGACCAACAGGTGGCTATTTGTGGGGGTCATGGATGAGCTCGACCATGAGGGCTGGGGCATCTATACACATGTGCGTGAGGGGCCTGGCAGTGTGGGATGGAGCTGGGCTGGGCTGGGCTGGGCTGGGTGCCTGTAGTGCGCTGTGGGCTT
Organism: Chlorocebus sabaeus; assembly: GCF_047675955.1. Lineage (NCBI taxonomy): Eukaryota > Metazoa > Chordata > Mammalia > Primates > Cercopithecidae > Chlorocebus > Chlorocebus sabaeus. The sequence continues at coordinate 112,933,961 of NC_132923.1, forward strand.
TCCCTGTTCCTCCCCACTTCAGCACAGTACCTAGAGAAGTCCAAGAACTCTGAATTAAAATATGGCATCCCAGGTGGTTGTGAAAAGTCTTTTTGTCAATGTCTTTTTGTCTTTTGTCAATGTGGAAACATAGAACATTTTATTTAACAGTGTGAAAAATATAATTTGTAAATTCTGACTATTTAGATGTACAGTATATGGACTTCCATTTGTGATCTTGCATTCTGAGGGTAAGAGAGGCTTCGCCAGCCCAGTCAGAGAGGATTTGCAGCATCCACATGTGGGGCCGCACCCAACCGGGCCCTGGCAGAGCCCAGCCTCACGCTTCCTTCTCTGGCCTCTTTGGTTTCCCAGACCGGACGTGGACCTACTCCCTCTCCGGAGCCTTCCTGTTCTCCATGGGCTTCCTCGTCGCAGTGCTCTGCTACCTGAGCTACAGATATGTCACCAAGCCGCCTGCACCTCCCAACTCTCTGGTGAGCCATCCCCCTGGGGCAGGAGGGAGAGGTCCAGGGGAGGGCCTGGGCTCTGAGGTCCCCAGTTCTCCCCAAAATGCAGGGATCCACAGACAAAGTGGGAGATGGGCCTCTGCTCTCTCCCTTCATGGAGCTCACAGTCCCTCCTAAAGTCAACAGATGTGTGGCCCACCGGGTCTCAGGACGCATCAAAGAGGGGCAGGTGATCAGGAATAGTGGACATGGAATAAAAAACCCACATGGCTTGGAAGTGTCCAGCACCAGGAGGGTAGTGTGGGACCTGCGTGAGCAGCAAGGCAACGAGGGAGGAATGGTGGGTACCAGGAGAGCCATGGCACTCATGCCCTGTCTAAGTGGGCAGCCAGGCACCACCACATGGGAATGCAGGCCCAGCACTGCCTGATCTTCATGTTTTTCAAGAGAAGCCAGAGTTTCAGATTATGTTGTGAAATCTCCCAATTTTCAAATATTCTGTTTTTTAAACAGATTTTTTTTTTTTTTTTTTTTTTTTTTTTTTGAGATGGAGTCTCACTCTGTCACCCAGGCTGGAGTGCAGTGGTATGATCTCCTCTCACCACAGCCTCTGCCTCCCGAGTTCAAGTGATTCTCCTGCCTCAGCCTCCCAAGTAGCTGGGATTACAGGCACGCGCCACCACACCTGGCTAATTTTTGTATTTTTTGTAGAGACAGGGTTTCACCATGTTGGTCAGGTTGGTCTCGAACTCCTGACTTCAGGTAATCAGCCCGCCTCAGCCTCCCAAAGTGTTGGGATTACAGGCGTGAGCCACTGCGCCCAGCCATTTTAAACAGAAAAATTTTAAATGGCAAAACTAATTGTTAAGTGGAAAACCCTTTGTTACAGCTCTTTTAGAACTTGTCTAGCAAGTGAAGACCAGAACCCTCCCTCCCCTAAAAAACAAAATAAAATGGAAAGCCCTACACCAGTCACACAAATCACATCAGCAGCCCCCACCTGATGCCCGTGCTGCCTCTGCTAGAGCAGCAAGGCCCACTGCAGAAGCCATGAGCTGAGCCACCTGGGGCACCCGGAGCCTGCTCTTGCCCATCGGAGGGACAGAGGAGCTCTGAGGGAGTTTTGCTGCATGTGCAAGTCTAGATGAAGCATTTTCTGTAAAGCTCCCCCAGTATCTTCTGGTTCCTTCCTTTCACACCCTGACCCTGTATTAGGCCCTCAGGGACCCATGGGCCAAGCAACAATGCGGGCCAACACCTCCAGAGCATGCCCCAAGGCAACCCCAATTCCTGGTCATCTACTCCCTGGATTATCTGCCTCCTGGAGAAACCAGAGCCTAGATCTCTCTCCCTGAGATAACCGAGACTTCAGAACCAAAGAGCTGAGAGATCCCGTCCCTTCAGGGAGGCGCTTGCACCTAGAGGAGTCTCTGGGAAGCAGATGGGGATATGGGACAGATGCATCTTGAAAAAGCCCCCAGATGCCTCCCTATGGAGGACCTCACCCACCCACATCACCAGCAGGGAGCTTGGGACATACCCTAACCACGGGGGGGTGACTGTTGTCGTCCCTGCACAGAACGTCCAGCGAGTCCTGACTTTCCAGCCGCTGCGCTTCATCCAGGAGCACGTCCTGATCCCTGTCTTTGACCTCAGTGGCCCCAGCAGTCTGGCCCAGCCTGTCCAGTACTCCCAGATCAGGGTGTCCGGACCCAGGGAGCCCGCAGGACCTCCACAGCGACACAGCCTGTCCGAGATCACCTACTTAGGGCAGCCGGACATCTCCATCCTCCAGCCCACCAACGTGCCACCTACCCAGATCCTCTCCCCACTGTCCTATGCCCCAAATGCTGCCCCTGAGGTCGGGCCCCCATCCTATGCACCTCAGGTGACCCCTGAAGCTCAACTCCCATTCTACACCCCACAGACCACCTCTAAGGTCCAGCCTCCCTCCTATGCCCCTCAGGCAACTCCAGACAGCTGGCCTCCCTCCTATGGGGTATGCGTGGAAGGTTCTGGCAAAGACTCCCCAACTGTGACACTTTCTAGTCCTAAACACCTTAGGCCTAAAGGTGAGCTTCAGAAAGAGCCACCCGCTGGAAGCTGCATGTCAGGTGGCCTTTCTCTGCAGGAGGTGACCTCCTTGGCTATGGAGGAATCCCAAGAAGCAAAATCATTGCACCAGCCTCTGGGAGTTTGCACAGACAGAACATCTGACCTGAATGTGCTAGACAGTGAGGAGGAAGGGACACCACAGTACCTAAAGGGCCAGCTCCCCCTCCTCTCCTCAGTCCAGATCGAGGGCCACCCCATGTCCCTGCCTTTGCATCCTCCTTCCCGCCCATGCTCGCCCTCGGACCAGGGTCCAAGTCCCTGGGGCCTGCTGGAGTCTCTTGTGTGTCCCAAGGATGAAGCCAAGAGCCTAGCCCCTGAGACCTCAGACCTGGAGCAGCCCACAGAGCTGGATTCTCTTTTCAGAGGCCTGGCCCTGACCGTACAGTGGGAGTCCTGAGGCAAATGGGAAAGGCTTGGGGCTTCCTCCCTGTCCCTACCCAGTGTCACATCCTTGGCTGTCAATCCCATGCCTGCCCACGCCGCACACTCTGCGGTCCAGCCTCAGACGGGTGCCCTTGAGAGAAGCAGAGAGAGTGGCATGCAGGGCCCCTGCCATGGGTGCGCTCCCCGCTGGAGCAAAGCAGCATGATAAGGACTGCTGCAGAGGAGCTCTGGGGAGCAGCCTGTGTAGACAAGCGCGTGCTCGCTGAGACCTGCAAGGCAGAAATGACAGTGCAAGGAAGAAATGCAGGGAAACCCCTGAGATCCAGAGCCCCGCCTCCTAACACCCTGGATTCAAAGTGCTCGGGGAATTTGCCTCACCTTGCCCCATTCCTGGCCAGTTTCACAATCTAGCTCAACGGAGTATGAGGCCCCTGCCTCTGCTGTCATTGCTCAAAGGTGAGAAGAGAGCCTGGAAAAGAACATCCTGTGGGAGGCTGGGCAGAACCAGAACAACCTGCACTTCTGCCAAGGCCAGGGCCAGCAGGACGGCAAGACTCTAGGGAGGGGTGTGGCCTGGAGCTCGTTCCCAGCCAGGGCAACTGCCTGATGTTGCGCGACTTCAGCTTCATTCCTCTGCTAGAATGAAGTGAAATGCAGGTCCACCAGGGAGGGAGACACGCAAGCCTTTTCTGCAGGCAGGAGTTTCAGACCCTATCCTGAGAATGGGGTTTGAAAGGAAGGTGAGGGCTGTGGCCCCTGGACGGGTACAGTAACACACTGTACTGACGTCACAACTTTGCAAACTCTGCCTTGGGTTCAGCCCATCTGGGCTCAAATTCCAGCCTCACCACTGACAAGCTGTGTGACTTCAGACGAATGAATCAGTGCCCAGAACCTCAGTTTCCTCATTTGTAACATGGGGATCATAATACCTACCTCATGGGGTTGTGGTGAAGATGAAATTAAGTCATGTCTTTAAAGTGCTTAATAGTGCCTGATACATGGGCAGTGCCCCATAAACGGTAGCTATTTCCTGTTGTGATTTTTTTTAAAAAACTACATCACACAAGGAGTGACCCCTCCCCCAATTCGGATTAGCTTCAGACACACCTGGCATTTTCTCATGGGCTTAAATGACCTGGATTTCCTCAGGACAGGGTCTGGGGTGGGAAAGAGGAAGGACTACAGGGCCTTCTAGAGACAGAGTTCAGAGATAAATGGTATGAAACTTTCTCCCTGAGATCGTAGGCAGAATCCATTGGGGGTGGCAGGGGTGATCTCAGATGGCCTCTGTCCATCCGGCCTCCCTGACGCCCCACAGAGGCAATGTTGCACAGACTGCTGTCATACCCTCTGTATCACTGCATCTCAGACGACCCCTACCATGAGGAAGCCAAGGCCCAGAGGGAGAGGGGAACCACCCGAGATCCCACTATTGAGGCTGTGACAGAGTTGGAGCGCAAACCGAGGGCTTTTTGTCCTCATCGAGAGAGGAAGCTTTCCACACCTGTTTGGATTCTTGGATGATGAGACTAGTGGAGACTAAGGAGGGGAGGCCTCCTAATGGGGTCCCCAGAGACAAGTGCTCCTGGTCACCTTGCTCCCAAGTCTTTTTTTTTTTTTCCTTTTGGAGAAAGGGTCTCACCCTGTGGCTGGAGTGCAGTGGCATGAACACAATTTACTGCAGCCTTGACCTCCTGGACTCAAGTGATCCTCCTACTTCAGCCTCCCGAGTAGCTGGGATTACAGGTGCATGTCACCGTGCCCAGATAATTTTTGGTATTTTTTGTAGAGACAGGGTTTCGCCATGTTGCCCAGGTTGGTCTTGAACTCATGGGCTCAAGTGATCCTCCTGCCTTAGCCTCCCGAGTAGTTGGAATTACAGGTGTGAGCCACCACACCCGGCCTCCAAAGCCTTTTCTGAACATTTCTGAGAAAGAGGATGGAACATCGGTCGCCTCAGAGGGACCCTTCCCAGAGTGGACAGTGTCCTTCTCTTCCCAGCTACATCTCTTCTCTTCCCCACCCCTCCCCTTTCCTGGGACACAGTGACAGGTGGTGGTGTTCTTATCTGATGGTAATTAATGTTTAACCTCTCCTCGGTGTCACTGGTTGAGACCCAACACCTCCGTGCAGAGGGATGGGTCTCCATGGACAGCATCCCCAGCCCATTCACCCCTCCACGGCAGCTGAGTCAGCCAGATGACGGCTCCCCTCTTCCCCACCCACTGCAAACAAGTCTACTTCCTGTTGCTTGGGTCACACTTGGCCAAAGGTTAACTGTCTTCACCTTGTTTATTAGTGAAAAACAACCTAACAGGTGGACTATTCACACCAAGTAAATGAGACCCGGGAGCTACAGAAGTTTTTTATTAAGACCAGGCGCGGTGGCTCACACCTGTAATCCCAGCACTTTGGGAGGCTGAGGTGGGTGGATCACCTGAGGTCGGGAGTTCCAGACCAGTCTGGCCAACATGATGAGATCCCCTCTCTACTAAAAGTACAAAATTAGCTGGGCATGGTAACGAGCACCTGTAATCCCAGCTACTTGGGAGGCTGAGGCAGGAGGATCACTTGAACCCAGGAGGCAGGGGTTGCAGTGAGCCAAAATCCAGCAATTGAACTCCAGCCTGGGAAACAGAGCAAGACTCCGTCTCAAAAAAGAAGTTTTTTATTAAGAACCATAAATATATCTTCCAACTCATAGGACCACGAAGCTCTCTGCCCTCCTCCGGGTGGCAAACATTTCAGAAATGATTCTGGGAGGGTGGAGTCTGAGTGTCTGAAGAGAGGGGTGGATGGCTCCGAGTCTGTGACTCACCCCTCCTCAGGTTGGCCCTGTCTCGACTGAGGGGCAGGGACCAGGCTGCATGACCTTTGAGGTCCCCTGGCTCCTGGGCAGCCCAGGCCTGCAGATGGAGCTGGAACCAGCCAGAAGTTTCCAGAAGAGCGTCCGCACACCCGGGAGCTGGCTGGGGACCTCATCGTTCCTGAGAGTCCTGGGTCCAATTCCATTTCCAGGAATCTCCAGAGCCCCACCCTGCCCAGCGAGGGAGGTAATTCTCCAAGTTGTCACTTGCCTACAAAGTATGGCAGATTCAAGCCCAGGAATAAATGACTAGTAATATAATAGTAGCAGTAGTCAACGGCATAAGAAAGAGAAGAAGTCAACCGTGTTGCTTGGCAGTTTGTGTACTTGATCACTCATCCTCCTGGTACCCTTGGCTCCATCATAGGTTGTATTACTGATATTTTGCAAAGGAGGAAAATGTGGCTCACAGAGATTACTTGCCCCAGTTCATGAAAATACCCCGGGAAGCTTACTAAAAATACAGCTTCCCCAACCCCACCCCAGACCTGCTAAACTCATAGTTTCTAGGAATCTGGTTGTTTGTTTTTGAGGCAGAGCCTCACTTTTCTACCCAGGCTGGATTGCAGTGGCATGATCACAGCTCACTGCAGCCTCCACTTCCCCTGGCTCAGGTGATCCTCCCACCTCAGCCTCCCAAGTGGCTGGGACTACAAACACACACCACCATGCCTGGCTAACTTTTGTATTTTTTGTAGAGACAGGGTTTCACCCTGTTGTCCAGGCTGGCCTTGAACTCCTGGGCTCAAGTGATCCTCCGCCTTGGCCTCCCAAAGTGCTGGGGGGAATCTGTATTTTTCATAAACTTCTTTGGTGATTCCTCTCAAGCAAGTTGAGGGACCAGTGCCGTTACACCATCACTTTCTCTCTCCATAGCTTCAAATCAGCTCCCTAGAGGGACCCCCATTACACCCGCTGTTGCAACAGAGTTGAGGGTGGGGGTACTGCATGGCTGTGATGCCTGCAAACCTCTGACCTCCCGAGCTCCCGACTCTAGGAACATACAGGGCTTGCCTGAGTTTCCACCCAGAGAACTGGGCCAGCGGGATTGGAGCTCCTTCAGATTCCCAGACAGCCAGAGCCTCTGTGTCCCTCTCAAGTCTGAGTGTCAACCTGGACAGGGAGGCTATGGCCTGATGTCACCAATGCTTGCCCCCTGTTGCTGTCCCCATCTGCATTCCAGACCATGGGACAGAAATCATAAGCTGAGGCAGGTATAGCCAGAGAGATGGAGGCAGCCCCCACCTCCCCTGCTGGTGCTGAGGCTGACGGAACAACTCTGACCCCAGAGCCTGCTGCTCAGCCCCTTTGGCTACTGGAGCCCATTTTCCCTTCCCACTCTAAGGAGGAAGGGGACATAGGGAAGATAAGCTTTGGCCAGTCCATATGAGAAGAACAGCAGTTGGAATTAACTGGAATGCAAGAGCGACAGAGGGAGGGACAGGAGACTAAAGAAAGTATAGTGTCAACACAGGCGGGGAGAAAGTCACAGGCTTGGTTGCTGTCAGAGAAACAGCGTGGAGGTTAAGAGCAGTCAGCTTGTTCTTAACGGGCATAAGTCCAGGGAAGGGAATAAAAGAGAAAAGGAGAGGGGAGAAAGAAGAAAGATGAGCCAGGTACTATAGTAGGTATTTTACACATTTAACCTCACCTGAGTCTCCCAAGAGTTCTGCAAGATAGGCAATTGCTATAGTCTGAATGTTGCAATCCCCCCCAAAATTTGTATGTTGAAACTTCATGTAATAGAAGCTAGAGGTGGGACCTTTGGGAGACCATGAAGACTATGCCCTCAATAATGGGATCAAGAGGCCAGCATGGTGATTCACACCAGTAATCCCAGCACTTTGGGAGGCCAAGGTGGGAGGATCCCTTGAGGCCAGGAGTTTGAGACCAGCCTGGGTAATATAGTGAGACCCTCACTCTACAAAAAATGCAAAAATTAGCCTGGTGTGGTGGTGCGTGCCTGTAGTCCCAGCACTCAGGAGGCTGAGGTAGGAGGATCACTTAAGCCCAAGAATTTGAGGCTGCAGTGAGCCATGATCATACCACTGCACTCCAGCCTGGGCAACAGATCAAGATCCTGTCTTGGGAAAAAAAAAAAAAAACAAAAAAAAAAACACAAAGGAATGGGATTAATGCCCTTATAAAAGAGGTTGAGGAGAGTGCCCTAGCCCCTTCCACCACACAAGGACTCCACAAGAGGTGCCATCTGTGAGGCAGAGAGCAAGTCCTCACCAGACACTGAATCTGCTAGCACCTTGATCTTGAACTTATTGGTCTCCAGAACCGTAAGAAATAAACTTTTATTATTTATAAATGACCCTGTCTAATGTATTTTGTTGTAGCAGCCCAAACAAACTAAGACAGTAACCATTCACGGATTCATTTTTCTTTTTCTTTTTTTTTTGAGACAGAGTCTTGCTCTGTCGCCCAGGCTGGAGTGCAATGGCGCAATCTCGGCTCACTGCAAGCTCCGCCTCCCGGGTTCACGCCATTCTCCTGCCTCAGCCTCCTGAGTAGCTGGGACTACAGGCGCCCGCCACTGCGCCCGGCTAATTTTTTATATTTTTAGTAGAGACGGGGTTTCACCGTGTTAGCCAGGATGGTCTCAATTTCCTGACCTCATGATCTGCCTGCCTCAGCCTCCCAAAGTGCTGGGATTACAGGCGTGAACCACCACGCCCAGCCCACTGATGCATTTTTAAACATATGTGAATTGAGGCCCCAGTTGTATGCCAAGCACTGTCCTCAGGAGTAGGGATACGGTCAGGCAGGCAAGTTCCCCTGCTGTCTTGGAATGTGTCCTCCACTTACAGAGAAAGAAACTGAGGCCCAGAAAGGAGGCCAAAGTCCCCCTGTTAGTGAGTCAGAGGTACCAGAGGTTGGGATTTAAACCAAGGCTTGTATAACATCAAGTCATCTAATCTCTCTGCTCAGCCGCATGACCTTAGGGTTGACCATGTTTACAGAGGTCCCAGTGATGACTTTAATGCTTCACCGGGGTAACGTCAACAAAGAGATACATGGGAACCAGTCCCCAGTAGTCAAAGGCATAAGAAAGAGAAGAAGTCAACCGTGTTGCTTGGCAGTTTATGGCATCACAGCCATGCAGTGCACCCACCCTCAACTCTGTTACAATAGTGGGTGTAATGGAGGTCCCTCTAGGGAGCTGATTTGAGGCTATGGAGAGACAAGGTGATGGTGTAACGGCACTGGTCCTGTTAGTCCCCAGTACTGGAGCTGATTTGAGGCTATGGAGAGACAAGGTGATGGTATAACGGCACTGGTCCTGTTAGTACCCCACAGAAGCATGGGCTAAGAGAAAGCCATTAGCATTCCTAGAGCTTTCATTTAGCAAACGTCTGTCCGGGGCCAGACACTGTGCTGAAGGTTTCATGGTTCTTGGTTGAACATTTTCTTTTCTTTTTTTCTTTTTTCTTTGAGACAAAGTTTCACTCTTGTCACCCAGGCTGGAGTGCAATGACGCAACCCCAGCTCACTGCAACGTCCGCCTCCTGGGTTCAAGCGATTCTCCCGCCTCAGCCTCCCAAGTAGCTGGGATTACAGGCGCCCGCCACCACACCTGGCTAATTTTTGTATTTTTAGTGGAGATGGCCAACACCATGTTGGCCAGGCTGGTCATGAACTCCTGACCTTAGGTGATCTGCCTGCCTTGAGCTCCCAAAGTGATGGGATTACAGGTGTGAGTCTGGCTAATTTTTTGTATTTTTAGTAGAGACGGGGTTTCACCATGTTAGCCAGGATGGTCTCGATTTCCTGAACTCATGATCCGCCCACCTCGGCCTCCCAAAGTGCTGGGATTACAGGTGTGAGCCACTGCACCCGGCCCACTGATGCACCATGCCCAGACTAATTGAACATTTTCAATCAGACAGCAAAGTGGAAATGCTTGTCTTCAACTGTACAGATAATCAAACCACACTGGCTGAGTGCCTTCCCCAAGGTCATCCAGCTAGTAAGTGGTGGGACTGAATTGAAAGCCTAAGCCGGTTGGACTCCAGGATACACCCTGCCTCTCCAATGCACCTTCATTCATCTCTCCAGACTGCCTTGGGAGGATGGGCTAGAGGACCTGTTTAAATGGCTGTCTCCTGCTTAATTGGAAGCTCAAACCCCTCTTTGCTCTTCGTACAGATTCACTCACACTCACCCCTCACAGCAAATGTGTGAAGATGAGTCTTGGAAAGCCCTTGTTCGACTGGGTCAATAGAAGATGGGAGAGAAAGGTTCTCCCCCAAAAGTTGTAAGAAAGAGCCACAGCAGAGCTTAGAAAGGGGTTTTCAAATAGGGCAGGGGATTCAGATTTTGCCTGAAGAGTTCACTGGTGCTCTCTCTCTCCTTCTCTCCAGTGAGGCGTCCCCGAGGCACTAGCAAGAGTGACAGGTGTAGTGTTGGTGGCCACCTGAGGTCCCGGGAAGGGGTGAGGGAGGGAAGCTGCACTCTGGCTGGGGGCCGATAGAGCCTTCCCCTCACTGGCTCATTCTGAGACGCGACCCAGGTACACATTCCTGATCACCTCCTGTCATAAGTGCCTGACTTCCCCTGTAGGTTAGGGCCTGGCATAGGGTAGGTGCCAATGAATGTGAGGGGGAAAGAATTGAGATTGAGGGACTGGCAGGGCAGGGCCAAGGGTGGGAAGAGGTGTGGTGCCGAACACCTGTTAACCTTAGTAGGGAAGGCACCAGGTTTGAAAGGCCAAATAAAGGATCCATAGCCAGCAAACGAAACATGGGGGTTTCAGGAGGCAGAGGTTGCAGTGAGTTGAGATCATGCCACTGCAGCCTGGACAACAAAATGAGACTCTGACTCGAAAGAAACAAAGAGAGAAAGAAAGAGAAGAGAAGAGAGGGAAAGGAAGGAGGGAAGGGAAGGAAGGAAAAGAAGGAAGGAAAAGAAACGTAGGGGGCTATTAGGGACTTGCCTACAGGGGAGAGAGTCCAGTGGCGGTGAACTGGACAGGAGAACCACCTTACGTACAGAAATGGTCCGGGGCGGCAGGCTGGACAACATACCAGTGGCAGCCGACTGGGCAGGAAAATCTCAGCCCCTTGCAAACAGCATGCAGTTTATAGAGCATTTTCACTTAACACCTTCGCCTAACGACCTCCACCTGGCAATCTTCATTTAACCCAAAACTCAGGGCCTCAATCCCCTGTATGGCCAGTGTTCCATGGGAAGGGATGGGACAGGGGCTCCGATGTTCCTCGTAGGTAAGAAACAGGTTGGCCACTCCCAGATTCCTTAGCTGGGAATGCACATTCAGGTCTTCCACACAGGGTCATTCTTGGGGTGCTCTTCAGTTATCCCTATCGGGTGCGTTTACCCTGTATGAGGGCCCTGCAGTGGCCACTCTGGCAGCCTGAGCAGTTTGGACCGCGAAGCAGTAGGTGGCTCCCCAGCTCCTCCTGCCTGCCCCACACCACACACACATGACTATGGTCAGGGCGGGGGTTGTGTAGTAACTGCTGGAGTGGTGGAGGGACCAGGAGCCACACATTGCTGTTTTAGCCAGCGACAACTTCTGAGCACGAAACATTCACTCTTAGGTCATATTCCTTCCACCGTCTTCGTGAAGTCCCGGTGCCCCGTGTCACTGTCTCCGTTTTTCAGAAGGCAGTCGGTTCAGGGAAGCTGAGCGCCTTCCCCAGGGCACCCGGTCAGCTGGGGCAGAATTCAGATCAGAACTCCCGACAGCTGGCAACGCCGCACGGGATCTGCCCTCCATAAACGACCAGGCCTGAGCCGTTCCCTCCTTTCCACTTTAACAGGGGCTGGGGTTGGGCAGAAAGGACCCAACTGAGAGGAGGCGCAGTGCGGGGGACGCGGGGGACAGCTCCACCTGTCGCTGCTGCCCAGCAGGCTGGAGACACCGAACGGCCCCTCCCCTTGGCCCCCCGTCCCCCATGCCATAGTTCTCATCCATTGTCATCGTACTGTCTCGGCGCTGCTATATTTAAGACGGTGCAGTCTCCGGGATCGCATTCTTCTCCCGGTGCCCGCTGAGCCGAGGGCAAGAAGAGAACAAGGACCCTCTCGGCCTCTGGAATCTTCTCCCCAGAGACTCCTAAGTGGGCACACTGCTCTGTGAGTCACCCCCCGGAAATCAGGGCTGGGGAGGGATGCCTCCTGAGAGTCAGCCACTGGGGAGTGATTTCTGTGGGTGTGTGTGCGTGTGCCCGCGGTTGTGTGTTGTGAAAGGAGCCTGGGAAATTTGTGCTGAGGCAGCACCCAAGTGAAAATGGGAGGGGATTCCAGAAACCCCTGCTGCATCCCACTGTTTTGTGCGGCCCTGGGTCTTCTGAGAGCTGAGCTCTCTGTGATGTGAAAGTTGCAAAAAAAAAAAAAAAAAAAAAAAAAAAAAAAAAAAAGTGGGGGCTGCCCTGGGAACTGGAGTCTTTCCTGCGATGGAGCAGTGATCAGCGGGAGCCGGCTAAGCTGGCAAGCTCCACGAACTCAGAGCGGAGCTGGCTGAGCCGGGCTTGGCCAGCCCCACAGGCAGGGAAAGAGAGCGAGCCCTCAGATCCCAAATCTTAGAGCTGGAAGGGATTTCATCCAGTGCCTGGCAGGAAACCGAGGCCCAGACGGGAAAGGAGTTGCCTCAGCTCATGACTGGCAAGGGCAGGATTCGGCCTCGCGGAAGGTGGTGGAGCCCCTGGCTAAGAACGCGTCCCGGCCTGTGCCGCCCGCCGCGCGAAGGATGTGTCTCTGCTCCCAGCCACCCCACCGCGCCTCCAACGCAGCTCCCCTGCCGGCAGTTCTCGGAGGGGTCTTGGCTCAACTGCTATGCATTTCTCTTTCCCTCCTGAAGAAGGGGAGAGGCCTCCTCCGCAGATGGAGGCTTGGGAGCAAAGCAGAGGGGAATTGGGAAGGCCACGCAGTGGGACCTCTGACCCAGATTTTTGCACCCCAAGAGAGGGAAAAGGGGGCAGTTTCCCCTTCACGCAGGCACACACGGTGTTCTCGGAAGAGGCACCCTGGTCCTTCGGGAAAGGGCAGGGAGGCCGCAAACTTGTCCCTGCTTAATCCCACGCATCAGTCAGTGCTTTAAAAAGAATTGGTGGCTCATCTGCTAAAGCCAGGGGTCTGGTTGCTGGAGGCCCCGAGGTCAGGGATGAGTGCCAGGCCCCTGCCTGCTGTGCTAATCGGGAACAGAGCATCCAGGGGAAGGGAGCCAGTGGCTGGTGCCAGGGAATGTTAACTCTCAGCCACTGGAGCCAGGGCCATCGTGTCCCAGGAAAGCTGGGGCAGAGTGGGGGGTCCTGGCTCCACCTAGGGTGGTACCCAGCAGCTGTCCTCCTGGGCCATGAGGAAGAAAGAGCAGAATGAGCAGAGCTAGTCACTTCTTTGTGTGCAGGGAGAACTTCTTCCATCAGGAGGGGGTGATACGAAGCCAAAGAGGGTGACTGTCCCATTATGTCATTTGAGATGATTAACAGGAGCCCAGGGAGCTTTAGGGGCAGCCCTTGGTCCCAGCTAATGCTGCGGCCATCCATTCTCTTTTCCTGATGCCCACAACTGCAGACACCCAAAAGGAGCAAACTTCTAGGAAGTAGAAGGGGTAAAAGCCCACTAAGACTGACCCTCCGCAGCCCGAGCCCCCGACACCCCCACCACATGCCCCTTCCAGACCAAGGGCTCTCCAGTAAAGCCAGTGGGCTCACCTTCCATGTCATGGACTTAGAGAAATGCTCACCTGGGTGCTGTGTTCACATCCAGGCAGAAGACAGCCTACACATGCACACACACACAAACGCACACATGCACACACACACAAACGCACACACGCGCACACACACACAAACGCACACACGCACACACACACACTCTGCCACCTCCAGCAGGCCCCCCTAGAGAGGCAGGGGCCACACAGAGACGACCCCACAGAAGCTGACAGGAGCGGGCCAAGGCAGGCAGTCGTCCCTCTTCTGTTTCCATCCCCACGTCTGGGCAGGAACCCTCCCATGCCAGAAGTCTGCAGACCAGGAGTCCCACCTGAAGGAGGTATGAAAGCCATTCCAGGGATTCCAACTTCAGCATCAGAGGGGCCCTCAGAGACCCAGCAGTGACAGAAGCCCGGATCTGAGAAAGAACTTAGTGCAAAAACCCACAGCCAGCAGGCGCACAGGCCTCCCACACCCCTCACTTGCCTCTCCATATCCATGGATCAGCTTCCTGAGCCTCCCCCGGGTCAATGTGATCCAGCCCCACTGGGCACCATCAGGGGCCTAGACCTGAGCCTCAGGAACGCAAAGGAGATGTGTACATTGCAATCCCCTTATGAAGAGAAAGGCCCTGTGGCCCACCATGTCCCCAGCCTCGGCCATGGCCTCGCCTTGGGTGGACATATGACATAGAGGTCAGAAGGGCTAGGGGTTGGGCTAAGGATTGGCTGCCAGTCATGGCCCCATCACCTTGCTGGGTGACCTTGGGCAAGTACTGCCCCTGTTTATCAGTAAAATGGGATAATAATGGTGCTGTCCTCATTTGGGTTATTGCAGGGACCGGGGATAATGCATTTGAAAACTAACATGGGCCTGGCACATAGTAAGTTCTCACTATTGTTACTTTTAATTCACTTACAATCTTGTTGAACAGTCAAGATGCACAGATACAAAATAATTACATAGAGAAGGCATTGTCTGAATCAATGCTAAATTGTGGAGTGCTAGAAAATAAGTACAAAAGAAATTAGAAGAGGGAAAATTCTAGGTGGCCTGTAGTTTTTCAGAACGGCTTCTTAGAAAAATAATGCTAATGTCTAACACTTATGTTGTACTTACTAAGCCCCAAGCACTCATCTAACCTTCGCAACTACCCTGGGAGGTTGGTAGACCCATTTTACAGATGAGGAAGCCAAGTCATGAGTCTTTCCCAAGGTTACACACTTGTAAGCTGGGATGAGGAGCTGGGATCATACCCTGTGGGCTGGATTCAGAGTCTCTGTGCTAACTAGCATGCCCTCAGTTGGGGTCTGAAGCATGACTAGAGTTAAGCGGGCCAGGAGGAGGGGAAGGGTGTGGCGGGAGAGGAAACCAGCGCAGGCAAAGGCTCAGAGGTAGGACTGAGCGTGGCCGGTGCAGGAAGAATTGGGACACCTGCCCGTCCTGAGTCATAGACAAAGCCGTGGACATCACAGTTTCAATCACTCATTGTCTGGGGAGCTGAGGCCCAAAGAAGGGAAAACCTTGCCCCAGATCGTACAGCGAGACAAGGGCTGGGCTGCAGCTGGGAGCAGCTAGAAGCCAGGGCCCTGCTCCCTAACGTGGGGCTCTGCTCACTCAGCTGGGGAGCACATATGGTAGAGGAGAAGCCAGGCTCAGAGCCTAAAGCCTGCCTCTGCCACCTTGGGCAGGTCCCTCTCCCTCTCAGACCTCAGTTTCCCTGTCTGCCCACTATAGAGAGGACACCCCCACCCCCCCCATCCTGCCAGCCTCATAGAGATGTTGGGAAGACTGCATGGGAGGGGACAGGCAGGCATGTGGTGGAATGACCATGGACCTTGGCCTTGACAGGTTGTTGCTCTTGTAGCCATGACTCTGCCGCACAGCTTGGGAGGTGCGGGGGACCCCCGGCCCCCCCAGACCATGGAGGTCCACAGGCTGGAGCACCGGCAGGAGGAGGAGCAGAAGGAGGAGCGGCAGCACAGCCTGCGCATGGGCTCCTCCGTGCGGAGGCACACCTTCCGCAGCAGGTGGGAGCCACGGGGTCCCTGCCCAGCCACTGCCCTGCCTGTCTGAGGAGGGAGGCCCAGCCTAGCCCTCTGGAGGCTCCAACCTGATGGGGGGAGGGACATCCCTGCTTTCTGAGCCCCCTATCTGAGGAAGGAGACACAATTGTCTCTCTGGAGACCCCCATGTGATGGAAGAGGCACAGCCCTGTCCTCTGGAAACCCTGTTTGAGGAGGGAAGCACATTCAGTGTTGGGGGGGATGTAGCCTTGCTTTCTGAGACTGGTATGAGGAGGGAGGCACAGCCCTGCCTGTTGGTGCCCTGAGGCTGAGGTGGGCAAATGCAGCCCTAATCTCAGGGAGCCCCCAGCCAATCCCTCAGGAGCCGTTCACTCCCCTCCTTCTGAGAGCAGCGAGGAAGAGCATGAGTTCAGCACCGCAGACTACGCCCTGGCAGCAGCCCTGGCTCTGACGGCCTCCTCTGAGCTGTCTTGGTAAGTCAGAGTTGCTTCCCAGGGAGCCCTGGCTGAGAAGGGGCCATCCTGTCCAGTCCCCGGCCTCCCTGCTGGCCTCTCACCCTGAGTGTAAAGAACCTGCCCAAAATCCCACATCTAGAATAAGGGTCTAGACAGGATTTTAAGCCCAGTGCTGCCCGCCCACAAAGCCCACACGCCACCTTCTGGAAGGGTGCACGTGTCATAGCCGGGGACCATCCCCAAGGGAGAGGGTGGGGGCCCACCTCACCGATAGGCTTCCAGGCTTCATGTGGTAGGGAGGGAGCTAGGAATAGGACAGAAGGAGCAAGTAAACCAGGCCCCAGTTTCCCACGAGGCCAGAGACTGAGGAAGCCTCTGAGTGTGCCGGCTTAGAGAAGCACCGTCCGGCTTGGGGCAGGCCCCTGGGCTAGGAGGGTTGGGTCGTGGTCCTGGCTGACCTGAAGCAGGTTGCTGAGCCTCAGTCCCTGCCCTATAAAATAGGGACACTAAGGCCTGGCCACTTGGGTATTGTGAAAACAAGATGAACAAAGGTTTGCGAAAGAGCCTTGAAAACGATGAAAACAGTCAACTGTTTATTAAGCACCGACTGTAAGCAGGGCCCTTCCAGGCTGTTTTGGAGGCAAGGGAAGATGCAAAGTCACGCATGTCCTCCCAAAGTTTAAAGCATCCTGGCACTGCTGGGCATGGGGAATGGAACTGGCCAAGATGCCCCAGGCGCCCCCATCCCTGCCTGAGCCCCAGTGGCCTCTGTCACGGCAGGGAAGCCCAGCTGAGACGCCAGACGTCTGCTGTGGAGCTGGAGGAGCGAGGGCAGAAGCGAGTGGGCTTCGGCAATGACTGGGAGAGGACCGAGATCGCCTTCCTGCGGACCCACCGGCTGCTGCGCCAGAGGCGGAACTGGAAGATGCTGAGGCAGCAGGTAAGGGTGTGGGCTGTGGAGCCCCCAGGGCCTGGGACCTGCAACGTACCACTTGCTGCCATCCTCACCCCCTTCCCAAGAGGCAGGACGTCCCAGGCAGAGTCCAGGCTTTGGGTTTGCATCTGATGCCTGTACACTCCAGCAGTGTGAGCCTGGGCAAGTGCAACCCTGTTCCTGAGCCTCAGTGCTCTCATCTGTAAAACAGAGCTGGGTACGGTGGCTCATGCCTGTAATCCCAGCACTTTGGGAGACCAAGGTGGGTGGATCACCTGAGGTCAGAAGTTCGAGACTAGCCTGGCCAACATGGTGAAACCCTGTCTCTACTAAAAATATGAAAATTAGCTGGGCCTGTAATCCCAGCTACTTGGGAGACTGAGGCAGGAGAATCGCTTGAACCTGAGAGGCAGAGGTTGCAGTGAGCCGAGATCACACCGCTGCACTCCACCCTGGGCTACAGAGTGAGACTCCATCTCAAAATTTAAAAAATAAGTAAATAAAGTAAAATAGACATCATTGTAACAATTATCAGTGCTGAGGTGGGATTTAAATGAGACTGGGTTTGGAAAGTGACTTTCCCGCTGCCTAGAACACAGAAGACCCTCAGGAAACGCTAGCCCTGATGAGTATCAGGATTTGAGCCACTCTCCACATCCCTTCCCTAGCTCCCACTTACACAGGCTCTCTCAGTGTCGTGTCTTTCACCCCCACACCCCCACAGTGGGCAGGGGATTTTGTTATCATCCCCATTTTACAGATAAGGACACTGAGGACCTGCCTATGGTACCACAGCTAGTTTATACCTTCACCCCAGGCCAGCTGGCTCCGAAGCCCATGCCCTGCCCACAGTGCCACCCTGCTCTGCTAGTGCGGGGGACCGGGAACTCCAGCCCATGTGGGTCTAACTACAGAGTCTGGGTGTCAGTGGGGAGGTCATGGCGAAGATGGCAGAGAGGTGGTGCCTGGCTCACAGCGTCATACACCTCCTTCCGCCTCCAGACAGAGGAGAAGGTCCAGGAGGCCAAGGAGCTGAGGGAGCTGTGCTCTGGCCGCGGGCCCTGGTTCTGGATCCCTCTTCGCTCCCACGCTGTCTGGGAGCACACCACGGTCCTGCTGACCTGCACTGTCCAGGCCTCGCCACCACCCCAGGTCACCTGGTAAGCCGCTGGGGCAGGAGGGGGTTCTGGGCCTCTGGGGACACGAATGAGTTCCTCACATCCAGTACTTCTGCCGGACCCATGGCAGACCCATGAACCCTGAGCTCTGTCCACCCACCAAATAGAGCAGCTGCTGGGGAACCAGACCTGGGTTGTTTTTTAGAGGCGGGGTCTCGCTCAGGCTGGAGTACAGTGGAGTGATCATAGCTCACTGCAGTGTTGACTCCTGGACTCAAGAGATCCTCCCACCTCAACCTCCCAAGTAGCTGGGACCACAGGCACAAGCCACCACACCCTGCTTAGGCCTGGGTTATTCTTAGCTGCCCCCCAGCCAGCCTAGGGCTGGAAGACTGGGCCCCTGGGGAGCCAGCCCTCATAAAAATATAATTCTGGTCTCATGAGAAGGCAGGTGCTGCAAGCTGGGCGTCTCCAGGGTTGAGGATGATGGTGAGAGGCGGGACAGGGGCCAAGGGGCAGGGAGGAGGTGGGCGGGGCAGGGGGAAGATGGGGAGGGCAGGGCCTACAGAGAAAGAGCACAGGCCTCAGGGGCAGGGGGGAGCCTTGTGTTCCCACCTCGCTTTCTCTTTCTCTACTCAGTGTGAGGTCTCAGCCATGCCTCTTAAACTCCCTGGTCCTGCCTCCATTTCCTATTTTGAAGAATGGATTGAAGACCTCCTGTCCAGCTTGTGTGTGATGAGAATTTAATA
Source organism: Chlorocebus sabaeus (assembly GCF_047675955.1). Lineage (NCBI taxonomy): Eukaryota > Metazoa > Chordata > Mammalia > Primates > Cercopithecidae > Chlorocebus > Chlorocebus sabaeus. Next base: position 112,952,743 of record NC_132923.1, read on the forward strand.
CAACAATAACATGGAAACCTCAGAACTTGAAAAGGGCTGGGAAAACAGGAAATGCCATTCCTGGGAGGGTAGGACGCCAGAGGCTAGGCCTCGCTTGGGGAGGGGCAGAGCAGGGGCAGGGGTCTCCTGCACAGGCACAGATTGGAGTGGGCATGGCCACAGCCCACATCTCAGTCTCACCACAGAAGACACGTCATTCACATGGTTTAGCTACTCTTTCCTGAGTGCCCCCTGGATCTAAGGCCCCTTGCCCAGTACCCTGGGGGATGAGGAAGTGGTTTCAACAAATATTTACCGAGAGTGTCATCTGTCCCAGGACCTGACTGAGGCACTGGGGCACAGAAATAACCAAACAAACCCAGGCCCACTTCCAGCACTTTGGGAAGCCAAGGAGGGAGGATCACTTGAACCTAGGAGTTTGAGAATATCCTGGGCAGCTGGGAGACCCCATCTCTACAAAAAATTTAAAAATTAGCTGGGCATGTGGCCTGCACTTGTAGTCCCAGCTACTTGGGAAGCTGAGGTCGAGGCTGCCGTGTACCGTGATTGCACCACTGCACTCCATCCTGGATGACAGAGTAAGATCCTGTCTCACAGAAAAAAAAAAAAAAAGCGGCCAGGCACGGTGGCTCACACCTGTACTCCCGGCACTTTGGGAGGCCAAGACAGGCGGATCACCTGAGGTCAGGAATTCGAGACCATCCTTGCCAACATGGTGAAACCCTGTCTCTACTAAAAATACAAAAATTAACTGAGTGTGGTGGCGGGTGCCTGTAATCCCAACTACTTGGGAGGCTGAGACAGGAGAATCGCTTGAACCCAGGAGGCGAAGGAAGCAGTGAGCCGAGATTGCACCACTGCACTCCAGCCTAGGTGACAGAACGAGACTCTGTCTCAAAAAAGAAAAGAAAAGAAATAACCAGACACAATCACACCTTCAAGGAACTAACTCTTAGCCCAGAAAAGAAACATCAACACACAAAGAAGTATATTCATGGGTGATATTTGAGATCAAAGAGTCTGGGTGAAAAGGAAGAAGGGGCTACCTCAGCCCATAGAATCCAGGAAGGCTTCTCAGAAGAGGCTGCATATCAGCCAGATCTTGACAGGCAACAGCCAATGGTCTAGCAGGAGAGAGAATAGAGGCACAAATAATGGAAAACACAAAGGAAAACAGCAGCCTCTTATACTTGAATCCACATTACACTGACCCAGAACTTCACTCTCATTTGAGCATCAGGGCCATTCATGAGATAGGAACTATTACGCCCATTTCACAGGTAAAGATATCAAGGCTCAGAGAGGTAGTGTGACTTATCTAAGGTCACACAGCCAATGTGAGCTAGGATTCAAATTCAGGTCTCCTGCCTCTAAGCCCATAACTCTTTCAACTGGCCTAGAGAGTAGGAGAGTGATTATTACTGCTGCGGGATAATTAAGGAATCAGAGAGACCAGGGGATTGAGGAGGCATTATTTAATTATTTAGTTAATCCGACCCAGTCAGATTAACATTCAAAGGACTGAGCCCCGAACAAAGAGTCCGGTGACCTTTTACGCATTTTGTGGGTTGGGGGCAGGGGAGATCTGTGCAGAGGGAAGCATATTACAGAAGCGAGAAACAAAGACAGGTATTCAATTAAGACATACATTACATCATTTCTTACTTTTCAAGGAAAAACATGTTTTATGACTTGAGTGTATCTGTCTAGTGGCCTTGCAGCTGCACAGCTAGAGAAACAGGGTCTTCACAATGCCTGGGAAAGGAGGAGATAAGGCTCACTAGCCACAGAAAAACATGCAGTTAATTTTTAAAGGATTCCAGCTCTTTCTCTTCCTCAGAGGGAATTGGGTTTTCTTACATACAACTGGGTTTTTGCTTACACATTCTTTAATTTTTCTTTTAATTCCTGTTCCATTACAAGTGTTACTTTCCTTAAAGCACTTATAATGCTTCAGAAGTCAGAGAAATAGAAATCACTCAGGCCAGGAGCCATCAAGAAAAGCATCTTGAGGGAGCTGGCCTCAGGGCTGGTCATTGCCAGCTGGAATTTATTCCAAAAAGTATGCCAAGTACCCTGCTGGGCTCTGGGATGCTGTGGGGACTGGGCGGTCCCTGCAGGCAAGTTGCTGGTTCCACTAGGAGGGCTGCTCCCAGCGCTGGCCCGGCCAAGTGGAGGTTAGCATCTCAGCTGTCCTGGCCCCGCAGCCAAGCTCTGCTCGGCCCTGGCACTGAGGCCCACATCGAAGGCATTTGGAAACCTCTTGGGATTTGTTTCTACCCCTGCCAACGAGGTTGCCACAACAGGGAGCTGAGCATTCCTGACAAGTGGCAGAAGCCAAGCCCAGGTCCACCTCCAGCCCAGGCAACTCAGGTGGCCCCTGGTACTCCTGGCTTGATGGATCTGGTTTTCCATCATCAGTCACATCAGGCAGGGCCACATGTTGCCCCAGGACTGACCTCCAGAGGTTCTGTCCAGCCCCAGGGCTGGAGGAATATTCCAGCTCACCTGGTGTATTAGACAAGTCTATTCATTCAATGATTATCATTATTATTATTATTTAGAGATAAGGTCTCACTCTGTTGCCAGGCTGGAGTGCAGTGGTTCAATCACAGCTCACTGCAGCCTCAACTTCCTGGGCTCAAGCGATGCTCCCACCCCAGCCTCCCAAGTAGCTGGGACCACAGGCATGTGCCACCACACCTGGCTAACTTTTTAATTTTTTGTAGAGACAGAGTCTCACTATGTTGCCCAGGCTGGTCTCGAACTCCTGGTCTCAAGTATTCCTCCCATCTCAGTCTCCCAAAGCTCTGGGAATACAGGCATGAGCCACTATGCCTGGTCTTATTTTCTTTTTTTAAAGTATTCTTTTTTTTTTTTTTTTTTTTTTAAGATGGAGTCTCACTCTGTTGCTCAGCCTGGAGTGCAGTGGCACCATCTCGGCTCACTGCAGCCTCCGCCTCCCTGGTTCAAGCGATTCTCCTGCCTCAGCCTCCCAAGTAGCTGGGATGACAGGCACGCGCCGCCATGCCCAGCTAAATTTTTTGTGTGTATTTTTAGTAGAGATGGGGTTTCACCATTTTGGCCAGGCTAGTCTGGAACTCCTGACTTCAAGTGATCCCCCCGCCTCAGCCTCCCTAAAGCAGTCTTAAAAAGTAAAATCGAACACCAAAATATGTGAGGCCAAACAAAAGATTTAGATAAATAACAGAAATCTCACTCCTTTTGAGGTCCTTGCAGAGCCAGACCCTGGGCAGGCCCCTCACTTCCCCTGTCCCAGTCAAGCTTGTTTTGTCACTGGCTGCCATTTCAGGTGGTCCTCTGCTTGTGCCTTCAAGGGCCTGACTGCCCAGGCAGAGACTGAGGCCCAGAGAGAGGGAGGGGTGAGCGTTGAGGCCTCCGGCTGTCTCGGCTATGTCAGAGCTGCAGCAGCTGCTTTTTCCAGGAAAAGAAAAGCTGGCCAGGCTGAGGTGTCTGGAATCTTCCTGACAGGTGCGTGGTAGGGGGCCTAACCCTGGCCCCCAGGCCTGGAGAGCTGGGGAGATTGAGCACCCAGATTAGACATCACCCTCTCTGCAGGAGGTTTAGCCGGGTCTTTCAGGAGGGGGTCAGACTGGGGGCTGCGTGGTGGGGCATGGGTGTGGCTGTTTGGTTGCCCTGGAGACAAACAGGGCATGAATGAGGCCAGTTCCAGGGAAGGAAGTGGACTGAGGCCGGGGTGCCTTCTCTCTGGGAGGCCTCCTCTTCAACCTCAGCCACCCACCCAGGGCAGAGAGAAGAATTCATCCTGTGAGACTCCATTCCATGGCCTCAGGGACACAGAGGCCCAGAGAGGGGTACGGAGTTGCCCAAAGTCACACAGCAAGCTGTGTCAAAACCCAGGCCTCCTAAGTGTCACTCATCCTCACTCCTCAGCCCCTACTGCTTAGGCCTCCAGGACCCCAGGCCACCCCACTGTCCTGTCCACACAGCGGGGGGAATAAGACCCAAGTTCACAGAAAATGAGGGCAGCATTCAGGGCAGGGTGATCTGCTTTACTACCCTGGGGAATCAGCAGAGGACATTAAGAAAAACAATTTTTTTTTTTTTTTTTTGAGACAGGGTCTTGCTTTATCACCCAGGCTGGAGTGCAGTGGTGCAATCATGGTTCACTGCAACCTCTAACTCCTGGCCTCAAGCAGTCCTCCTGCCTCAGCCTCCTGAGTAGCTAGGACAACAGGCACACCCCACCACAACCAGCTGATTATTTTAAAGAATATTTTGTAAAGATGGGGTCTTGCTATATTGCCCAGGGTGGTCTTGAACTCCTGGCCTCAAGCAATCATCCAGCCTTTGTTGGGATTACAGGCATGAGCTACCGCATCCGGCCTCACCAGAGGATTTTCGAAATACAGATCCGAGGGTCTCACCGGCAGAAATTCTGATTTCATTGATTTGGGATGCAGCCTGCACCTGGAGTTTTGCTTTGTTTTTAATGGCTTACATAAGCTAGAAGCTTGTTTTCTTCTATCTAAATGCCTGGATGCAGATTCCCCACGGACTGAGCTCCAGATCACTCCTGGAGGGTCAACCCTGAGCTTCAGGGTGTGAGACAGCCACCAGCACCTCCCTGTTCCTGCCAAGGACAGAGGGAACGATGACGTGAAAGGGGGCAAAGGGTGTCATCGGGGCAGCCACATGACTCTTGTCCCCGCTTGCTGTTGACAATACTAAGTCATATGACCACACCTAGCAGAAAGAGAGGCAAGGAGACATGTCATATATTGGGTGACCCATGAGTAAATTCTATTTCCCCCTGAGAATGGATATTGGACAACAATTAGCAGTTTCCGATGCAAATTCCCACAGCCTTATGTTCAAAAACTGGGCATGGAGATTTTTGAAAGCTCCTCTAGCTATTGTAATGAGAGCCAAAAAGAACAGCCATCCTCAGGGGTTGGGAAGAGAGGCAGGGGTCTGGGGTTCCTTCCCTGGCAAGTCCCTTCAGAGGGAAGGGAAAAGGTGGGGCCTGGTCCTAGGGTACCCCTGGGGATGGCTGGGTAGGGGGAGGGGCAGCTGCCCCTAATTACAGACTCCTTCTTCTCTGCCCCCAGAAGGGAAACAAACCCTTGAGGACCTGTGGTATGTGGGCACAGGGGAAAGCCTTTATATGCCCTTCCCATTTAATTGTCACAGCAGCCCTGTGAGGCCAGTGCTTTCATACCCCCATTTCACAGGTCAGGACAACTGAGGCTCAGAGTGGCATAAGTGCTGCTCTGATCGCACCAGCAAGTAAGCAACACAAAACTGCAACTGAAGGCCAGCCGTGGTGGTTCACGCCTATAATCCCAGCACTTTGGGAGGCCGAGGCGGGTGGATCACCTGAGGTCAGGAGTTCGAGACCAGCCTGGCCAACATGGGGAAACCCGTCTCTACTAAAAATACTAAAATTAACTGGGCGTGGTGGGGGCACTTGTAATCCCAGCTACTTGGGAGGCTGAGGCAGGGAGAGTTGCTTGAATCTGGGAGGCAGAGGTTGCAGTGAGCTAAGATCGCACCACTGCCCTCCAGCCTGGGCGACAGAGCAAGACTCCATCTCAAAAAACAAAACAAAACGAAACAAAAACCTGCAGCTGGAATCCCCGTCCGAGAGACTCCAGACCCCTCCCACTTGGAACACACTGCCTGCCACAGACCGCTGTGTCTCCACAGGTACAAAAATGACACAAGGATTGATCCCCGCCTCTTTCCTGCCGGAAAATACCGAATCACCAACAACTATGGGCTGCTGTCCCTGGAGATTAGGAGGTGAGACTGGGGACCTGGAAAGACCCATGACCCCGGACCCTGCCACCGCCAAGGCCAGAGCAGGGTCCCAAACCCTTCCTCAGAGCTGCGGCCTAGGTTCACCTTCTTCAGAAGTCTCTGGGGTGCTGGTGAAAATACTGATTCCTGGGACAGGACAGACCCTCCCCTTACCCCCAGAGATTCAGATTAAGCAGGTCTGGAACGGAGCCCAGGAATTGATATTTAACACACACCCACTATGTGATTCCGATGCCTTGGGATACATGGTGAGAAATTTGGACTCAGAGGCTGGCCGCGCGGACTGGACGCTGAACTAGGCATGCTGGGAAGGCTCCTTGTGGGGGAAAGAAAATACCATAATACACACACATATGCACCTGTGCACACACCTATGCACACATGCACATACACAGTGCACACACGTGCACACATGCACGTACACAGTGCTCACACGTGCTTGTATACACAGACGTACACATGTGAGGGGAAGCAATTACATGGGAGAGAGTTCAGCCTTTCAGGAGATGGTGAGTCCTAAGCATGGTGTTGAGGGAAGAGGCAGGGCACATGCGGGGAGGCCACATGGGGATATAAGGCGCGGTGGCTCATTAAATGAGATGATATGTGGCAGTCATCATTCCTATCAGCTGCCACACGTTGAGTTCCTCCCAGGTGCCAAGCCCTGTGCTAGGTGCTTTTCACATACAATCCAAAATCCCTGCCACCATGCTTGAGGGAGCACCCCATGTCACAGGCAACAAAACAGGCCCAGAAAGTGAGGGGTCTTGTACAGCTGCTGTGCGGCAGGGCCTGGTGTGAGCCATTTCTCTCTATCTGGGCTGTTTCCCAAACACCAAACCCTCCAGTTCAACCGACCCAGACCTCAGAGACACAAAGATAAGCAGAACACTCATCTTACCCTCCAAAACCGGGGAGACACAATTATCTGACCATATAACGGAGGCACCCCGTGGACTGCAGAGTCGGGGAAGGTGTGCAGGCCCAGGGGACCTCCAGGGGCAGGCAGAAGCAAGAGGGATTCCTGGAAGCAAGAGGGATTCCTGCGCTGAGTGACCGGCGCAAAAAGGAGGCATCAAGGGGCCTCTGCTTGCTAATGGGGCCAGAGGTGCCACATCCTGCCACCTCCTCTCTGTCACCAGGGTGCCCCTAGGATGGAGCTGGCCCAGGCTTCCACTGGGAACATGACAGGGTTGGCCTGGTTGGTGGTGAGACCCATATCTGAGACTGGGAACACCTGGGTGTCTGGCCCAGTTCTACCCAGATTGCAGTCTGCCTTGACCAAGTTTGTCTGTTGCTCTCTGAGAAGGAAGGAGCCTCCCGCTCCAGGATTCTTGTTTGAAGCTGAGTTGAATTCCATTTGCTCTGTGACTCTGCGAAAGTCACTTAACCTCTCTGATCCTCCAGAGTCAGCAATAACTGCAATGTGGCATATCATATTTTCAAAGCACTTTCTCCTGAGATGGTTTAGGTGGTGTCGTGTCCCCAGTTTTTCAGAGGGCACCGAAGCATGGAAAGGTGCAGTGGCCAACCTAAAAACACAGCTTTTCAGAGATTGTGACTGAAAAGACACACAGAGATTATGTCTCTTCCTGGCACCATGAGGCTTTCCTTAGTTCCAGCCTTTCCCACCCACATATGGGGACTCGTGTTTCCCATAGAGCCCAGCAGTCTTGGGAGAAACTTCTCCTTCTCTCCTTTTCAGATGCACCATTGAGGACTCAGCCACTTACACTGTGCGAGTGAAGAATGCCTATGGCCAGGCCTCCTCCTTCGCCAAAGTCCTCGTCCGCAGTAAGTCCTCCCATCCCCAACAGGCGGTCCGGGCCACAGCAAACCCAAGCTGAGCAGACAAGGACATGGGTCTGCGTGAGACCTGAGGAAAGGCTGTTGGCACAAGGCTGTTCAGCCTGGCATTGGGTGACCAGGGCAGCCCTGGAGACTCCCGCTTCCCTGGAGGCCTTCATAGCAGGTGATGGTCTCCTCCATCAGCCTGGCATGGGCTGATGGTGGAAGGCGAGTGAGGCAGGATCACCTGTTCCTGTGGGTTGGTGTCAAGAGCAACTGGGAGAGGGGAAGGGAATTGACCTCACCTGAGTCTTTGCTGTGTGCCAGACACCCTTGATGGTACCTGATTTCATCCTAAGTCAGATGGTGGCAGGGCTGGGACTTGAACTCAGCTCTCTCTGCAGAGTCATCACTGGCATGGTGGGCACCTTTGTGTGAACTGAGTGGATGAATTAGCGAAAGAGGCCCCTTTTCTGCAGGCAGGTGCAGCTCCCACTCCAGGGCACATGGCTTGGCAAATGGAAAGCAGACTGAATTTTAGCCCCCACGTTGCTCTCTCAGGGGATATCTTTGCGCAGAGCACAACCTACACAGCTGTTCAAGGCGAACCCACCTGCCCGCCATGCCAGAGAGCATGCTTGGCCCACCGGATTGTGCTTAGGTCGGGATCCATCTCAGGGCCTCTGGGAGGGTGGTCTGGCCCTGCCAATCCTACTGAGGGGTCCTCGGGGCAAAGGCCAAACCCCAGGAACTCCCCACCTGACCCTCACTGCCCCATGTGGGTTCTGGTGCACATTTTCCAGTTGGGCTTGGGCCCCTCCTGGAGGTCACCCCCTGGGCATCTAAAATCACAGCATAAAGCAGGGAGACACTCAGGAGTCAGCCAGACCTGAGTTCACATCCTGGCTCTGCCGCCGGCTGGCTGTGTAAACCTGGGAAGCCACCTCACTTCTCTGAGCCTCTATTTCCTCATCTGTGAAAGGAAGAATCCTACAATCCTACCACCTCTCTCAGATGCCCATGTTGATTAAATGAGGTGATAAGTCTTGGCATGTGGTACCCACTCCCATGACCAGGGCAGGGCACTGCCCAAGGGGGTCACACATTTGGGCCCAGAAGAATGCCGTGCCCTGAGTTCCAGGACCCCCGGGAGAGAGAAGCCCACACATGCACACACATACACACTCACACACACTCACACACACTCACACACTCACACACATGCACTCGTACACACACTCACACACTCACACACGCTCACACACATGCACACACATACACACTCACACATGCACTCACACACATGCACACATACACACTCACATACACTCACACACACTCACACACACTCACACTCACTCTAAGGCAGCTGTCTTGAGCAGTAGACAGGTGGATCCCAGCCCACCCTCCCTGCCTCTCATCAGACCTTGTTAAACTGTCCTGCACAGCCCTCTCCACCCACTGTCCTGTTCCCTAAATAGCTCTTCGGAGGCAGATCCTGCTGCCAGGCCAAGCTCTTGTGCAGAAATTTGAGCTGTCCCCACAGGCTGTGCCCAGAGTCAAGCCCAAGGTCAAGGACTGGGGCTCTGCCTCCCTCTGTCCACCCATCCTTCCCACCACTCCTTCCAGATCCCTGTCCCTCTCTCCATCAAGGCTGGCAGCTCCAGGGTCCACCAGGCTTGCTCTTGGCCCCAGACTCCAGCCAACCCCCTGCTCCTCCTACTCTACTCACCGCCACTACCACCCTCTTCTCTGCTCTTATGTCCATAGCAACTTGGGTGATTTTAGTGGCCTGGGGGGGAGCAGCCCTGAGTTCCAATCCTAACTCTTCCACTGACCTGTGTGATCTCGGGCAGCCTCCTGCCCTTCTCTGGACCTTGCTCAGGAAGGGCCTTTCCAGGGACCAGTGTCGTGTCATAGCTTCAGGCTGCTGGGGTGTTGTCTGAACAGCTGTGCCTCAGTTTTCTCATCTGTTTGAAGGATAATAATAGTACCAACTGACAGGGCTGTTGTGAAGATTAAATGAGTCAATGTGTTTAATTGGCTTGTTTAATCCTCACAGCATGGGGCAAGCACTGTGTGAGTGAGAGCTGCTGTTACTATTCTCTGGTGGTCTGTGGCAACATTACCTTGGATTTCACCCTTCAGCCCCTGGACTCTCTCAGTGCTGCCCCTCCCCCACCACTCTCCCTGATCCCACCAGAAATGCCCGCATCTCTGCGTCTCTGACTGGGCTTGACCGCTGTGAAGACAATGCATGATCCTGGGGGCAAGTTTGGGGAGACAAAGGAAACCAGTATGTGTTGAGAACCTGCCATGTGTCAGGCTATGGCTGGGGGCTTGGTTCATGTGAACGCGCTCATTCCTTGCCCCAGGTAGGAATTACTGTCCCATTTTACTGCTGAAGAAACTGAGGCACAGAGAGGTGAAAGAACTTTCCCAAAGCCACAAGGGGGAGCCACCAACAGACCAGGACTCGAACTCATATCCAAAGCCTATGTCCCCAAAATAGCATAGGAATGTGGGGTCTGAACCTTCTCCAACTCCATTTGCCTTTGGTTTTCAGCTTATCTGGGAAAGGATGCCGGCTTCGATTCAGAGATCTTCAAAAGTAAGTCATCTGGGGGAGCATGGGATTCTTTGTTCAGGCTTTGCTCCCCAACCCACTATGGTACCTGTTTAGAAAATAGACATCCCCTGCCCATAAAAGGATGTCCACCAGGGTTTGTCTATGAGCTGGTAACACTTGCACCTGACTTCTAAGGGCCGCAAGGTACCCCAGAGCTGTCCCCAGCTGCTAAACTGTCCTCTGACTAAAACTGGGTTTGAAAGGCAAAGCCAGAAAAACCAGTAAACTTGGCCTTCAGATGTTTGCTCTTTTGCTTCTCTGGCCCCTACCTAGATAAGTCTCTTCCCATCCTACCCCAAGGCCAGGTCCCCTTCTCCCAGTCAAGACCCAGAAGAGAGGGGATGCCCCAGAAAAGTCCTCACTCCTAAGTCCCAGGCCGGGCTGGCTGCCTCAAAAACTTCTGCCCCAAATTTCATTCCCGCCCCAGGATCGATGTTTGGCCCCCGCGTGGAATTCACCTCGGTGCTGAAGCCAGTCTTTGCTCGTGAGAAGGAACCCTTCTCCTTGTCATGCTTGTTTTCGGAAGATGTGTTAGATGCTGAGAGCATCCAGTGGTTCCGAGACGGTGAGGACCCCCAGTCCTGGCCCCCAGCCTCCAGAGCTAGCACCTCCAAAGCTCAACTCAGAGCCAGAGAGGACCCCTAGCGGAGAGACTCTCTCCAACCAGTACCAACTGAGCTGAAGAGGCAGAGGAGAGCAGGAGTACAGCCAGGTGTGGTCAGACCATGCCACCCCACAAATGGCCACCAAGCATCTGTGGGGTGCCAGGCGCTGGGCTGGGGCTGGGGCAGAGGGTAGGGGCAGATGTGCATGAGTCCAGGGGCTGTGTCCACCTGGGAGGAGGAAGGAGGGAGGAAGCCATCAGCACAATTGTACCCACCAGCACTGACCAAGCACCTGCTCAGCCATTTGCATGTATCGTTACCTCCCTAAGAGTGAGTGAGGGAGGCCAGGCGTGGTGGCTCACACCTGTAATCCTAGTACTCTGGGAGGCTGAGGCTGGTGGATCACCTGAAGTCAAGAGTTCAGGCCTGGCTAACATGGTGAAACTCCGTCTCTACTAAAAATACAAAAAATTAGCCAGGTGCAGTGATGGGTGCCTGTAATCCTAGCTACTCAGGAGGCTGAGGCAGGAGAATTGCTTGAACCTGGGAGGCAGAGGTTGCAGTGAGCCAAGATGGCATCACTGCACTCCAGCCTGGGGGACAAGAGCAAGACTCTGTCTCAAAAAAAAAAAAAAAAAAAAGTGAGTGAGGGCACTTAAAGCAATGGGAACAGAGCCCCAAGGTCAGGAGGCAGGAGGGCACCACAAGCGCTTGGGGCAAGCTGCGACAGTTTCATTGGACTTTTCAGAGTCAGGGTTGTGGTGCAGATAAACAGTTGCTGACCCGTGGGCTGGGAGGCCTCTGGGGACGTCTCAGGCAAGGCCTGGAGAAGCCTGGTCAGAGCCAAGGCAGGAAGATGTGGACCTCCTACCCCATCCATGACCAGGCCTATAGCCTAAGGACCCAGAGTAGAGTGCCCCTCTGGCACCCCCAGCTCTGAGCCCAGGGAGGCTGTACCTGCTGGGGCAGTAGGGAGTAGAGAAGCCATCAGGATCCCTGACAGCTGCAATAACAAGGCTGAGACGTTTTCCCAAACTTGTAGATCTTCCAGAATGGAGGTGCTGACCGGAGGGCAGAGTCTTCCCATGGGGTAAAGAGAAGAGCTGGCCCCACAGTGTGGCCTCAGGGCAGGGCCCGCCCCTGAGCCCTGGACTCCGCTTCTGAGTCCCCATCCACCTCCTAAGCTCCCCTCCCGTGAGCCCTCACTCTCCTCCCTGACCCCGAACCCCTCAACAAGTCCTCCACCCGCCTCACCGAGGCCCCAGCTCTCTCAGTGAGACCCAGGCCCTTTACTGAGCTCCCACCCCCCGCAAACGGGCCCTCCTTCTTTGAGTCCCCTGACCCATACAGGGACCCATCTCTCTTGCTCCTACTTCCTCAGAGAACCTACAACTCCTCACCTTGTCACTGGCTATGTCCCTAAACCCTCACTCCCTCATTGAGCCCCAGCCCCACACTGGCCCTTCCCTCCTCCCCAAGCCCTCTGCAAAGAAGAGTTCTCTGCTACCTTGGCAAAGCCCTGGAGGCCACCAGCTGCACCCAAGGCCTGAGCTGAGCCTCACCAGCCTCTCTGTCTACCTAGCCAGGGTCTCCAGGCCCCCCCGAGTTTCCACGGTTCCCCGGTGAGACCAGGACCCCCCACCAACTCAATGGCCCCCCACTTCCCCTCCACAGGGAGGCTACTGAGGTCCTCGAGACGTCGGAAGATCCTCTACGCAGACTGCCAGGCGTCCCTGAAGGTGTCCTGCACCTACAAGGAGGATGAGGGGCTCTACACGGTCCAGGTGCCCTCACCTTTCGGACCCCGGGAACAGAGCACCTACGTGCTTGTGAGAGGTGAGGGCATGGGTGTGTGTGAGGTGGCAGCAGAAGCCCAGAGACCAGGGCTCTGCCCCTCGTTTGCTGTGGAACCTTAGGCAAGGGCCCTGCTGTCTTAGGGCCTCAATTTCTCTGCCATAAAATCAGGGCCTTGGGTTAGGGTCTCCAAGACTCCACATGACATCCTGTGACTCTCCAAAGGGACGTGGCCTGAGACATAGCCTGGCTGGTGCCAAGGAGGCGGGGAGCTGAGTGTGGGGCTGGAGTGATTCTGGCCACTGCTTAGGGCCTGGGTTCATATCCTGGCTTTGTCGTTTCACCAGCTGGGTGACCTTGGGCAGGTCACTCACTCACCTCCGTGAGACTCAGTTTCCCCATCCAAAGAGGGGAAGGCTGCTCTGGGGCTGGAATTCATTATTCCACTTGTTCAGGTACTTGGTATAAAATGGGCCCCCAAGAAATGGTGCTGTCACCCTTCCCTCAGATACTGCTATGGGGGTGGGGGGACTAATATTCAGGCCCCAGTCCTCAAGATCAAAACTGAGCCCCTGGAGGATGGATGAGAAGAGGATGCCGGATGGGAGTGGGAAGGGCCTGTCACCAAATGGCCACTGACTAGAAGGGCCTCTGTCTCACCCGCGGGTTTCAGATGCTGAAGCCGAGAACCCCGGGGCCCCAGGCTCGCCGCTGAACGTCCGATGCCTGGATGTGAACAGAGACTGCCTCATCCTGACCTGGGCCCCGCCCAGTGACACCCGGGGCAACGCCATCACTGCCTACTCCATCGAGCGGTGAGTCGGCCTCTTGAGTGGCAGAGGCCCTAGGGCTAGAATTCTGTCTGGTTGTGGGAGCCACAGCAAAGAGGAGGCCCCATGCCTGGCCTCAGAGAAACCCCACAGCCCCGCTCCTCAGAACAGGACAGGAGGCAGGCTGTGCTGTGTCATTTAGGGGCAATGGAGGGGCATCCGTGCCTCCAAGTCTCTGTCACGCTGATACCTGGAATTCTACACTGGAGTCGGCTACTGCCCTGTGGACCCTCTAGAGCTGACCCGGAGGGGCAAAACAGGGAGTGCTTGAACCCTGAGCACAGTGGATTCGTGGGCTATTTTCCTTCCTGAATGACAGAGAGAGATGGAATAGCACTGATCCCAAAGGAGGAGGCAAACAGGTAGACAGCCCAGAACCTCCGGCCTCCTTCCTGTGTGGCCGGCTCTGAAGGCCCATCTTGAGGAAATAGCTAATGCTGCCACAGACGGGCTCATGACCATGCTAGGGGCACGCCTCATCTCTTTCCATCCTTACAACGACCCCGCTCTAAAGAGAAGGGGACTATCTAATGCCCCCTTCTGTGGATAGGGAAACCAAGGTATGTGGGGAGATGACTTTGCTCAAAGACACATTTGTCATTAGTGGTGGAGACAAGACTTGGACCCACATGTTATGACTACCCCAACCAGCTGGTAACAATAAGGGTAATGTGCACTGTCACACTGCCTGGGACAATGGTACCAAGAGGGTCCAGAGAGCCCAGGCTTGGAGGGTCAACCTGGAATGCACGCCAACTTAGGGAGGGGACAAGCTCAGGTGGATCCTAACCGTGTGACCTTGGGCAGGTCTGGTCACTCTCTGAGCCACAGACCCTCCATGTGTACAGTGAAGGTGACCACACATGCCCCCAGGACTTCCAGGGAGATGAAACAAGGGCTGGGTGTGGAGGGCACAGCACAGCCGTGGGCTCACGATGATCCCCCATGAAAGGCACTGCTGCTGGTCAGCATCAGGGATGGTGAAAAGGTCTCCCGGGGACCCGAAGTTGGAACCAGCCTCTTCTATTGGAGAGAAGAACTTTAATTGGTAGAGATGAGCTCGGCAGGCTCCCCCAGTTAAAGAAAAGCCCTCAGGCCGGGCGCGGTGGCTCATGCCTGTAATCCCAGCACTTTGGGAGGCCTAGGCGGGTGGATCACGAGATGTCAGGAGTTCGAGACCAGTCTGACCAACATGGTGAATCCCTGTCTCTACAAAAATATGAAAATTAGCCAGGTGGTAGTGGCGTGCGTCTGTTATCCCAGATACTCTGGAGGCTGAGGCATGAGGATTGCTTGAACCCGGGAGACGGAGGTTGTGGTGAGCGGGGATGGTGCCACTGCACTCCAGCCTGGCAACAAAACAAGACTCCGTCTAAAAAAAAAAAAAAAAAGAAAAGGAAAGTCCTCGTAGAGGCTCACATTGGGAAGGTGTGCGGCGTGGGCAGGGGCTGAAAGGGGGGTCTGTCTCCAACAGGTGCCAGGGTGACTCTGGGGAATGGGTCCCCTGCCATGAGGCCCCCGGAGGGACTTGTCGGTGCCCGATCCAAGGCCTCGTCGAAGGTCAGAGCTATCGGTTCCGGGTGAGAGCCATCAGCAAGGCGGGCAGCAGCCTCCCCTCCAAGGCCTCAGAGCTGGTTGTCATGGGCGACTATGATGCAGCCCGGAGGAAGACAGGTGGGTACAGAGGTCCTAAGCGACTTTCTAGAACATCAGTCAGGAAACCCTCAGGACTACCTCACACAGGAGACAATCCGGCCCTCGAGAACCCCGAGTCTGATGGAGGAAGCACAGCCCAGCCCTCAGTAAACACTAGTCTGACGAAGGAGACAAAGGCCAGCCCTCGAGAACTTCCAGTCTGATGGAGGAGGCACAATCCGGTCCTTAGGAACCCCTAACCTGAGAAGGAAGATACAACTAGTCTAATGGGCGAAACCAAACTGTCCATGGGAGAGACCAGTCTGAGGGAGCACCCCACCCCAGCACCTGTCAGATGTCCTTCAGCTCGAGTGTGGGGACACGGCCCTCTCAGCCCTCGGGAGCCACGCTGACTTGGCTAGAAGTTCCACCATGGCAGGGTGCCTGGCCCCAGGCGCCTCCTTCCTCCTCTCTGTCTCCACTTGTCCCAAGAGAAAGAGCGTCTACCAGGGCCTGAGAGCAGCAGGGCTCCACTTGGGACTCCTGAGAAAGCTGAGGTCAGAGGGCACCTGTCTGAGGTTGCACAGCGAGGGCTGCAAGGCCAGGACTGGGTCAGGGCAGGACGCAGAGCCTGGTGTGGGGTAGGCCCTGGCCTAACTCCTTCTGTCCCACCCCCCACCCTCCCATGCTCCCTTCTCATCCTAGAGATCCCCTTTGGTCTGGGAAACAAGATCACCATCAGCACAGACGATTTTGAAGGTATGCGGGACCCTCCTATGTAGTTCAGAATCTGTATCGTTCTGGAAACTCTGTATAGTTCTGGAAACTCTGTATCGTTCTGGAAACTCTGTATAGTTCTGGAATCTGTATAGTTCTAGAAACTCTGTATAGTTCTGGAATCTGTATAGTTCTGGAAACTCTATAGTTCTGGAAACTCTGTAGAGTTCTAGAAACTCTGTATAGTTCTGGAAACTCTGGGAGGTGAGCTGGCAAGAAGGCAGAAACTGTCCCTGTGCAGGGTGTGGGGGATTAGGGTAGGTGGGGCCTAGTCGGAGGCAGCCAGAGTGCTGGGGTCACTGTGGCCCATCTGGCTGTGGCCCTCCTGGAGGAGGCAACATGTTGGGAAAAGTCCTAGCCAGTATTGCTGGGTGACCTGGAGCCAATTACTACCCCTCTCTTGTGGATGGTTGGAGATGTAGTTCCCTCCTCCATGGAATGAGGCACTGAGATTAGGGGGTCTCTGAAGGCCCACCCATCTCGGCCCCGGGTGACTCTGATTCCAGATACTGTGACCATCCCCTCACCGCCAACCAATGTCCACGCCAGCGAGATCCGAGAGGCCTACGTGGTTCTGGCCTGGGAGGAGCCGAGGCCCCGGGGCAGAGCGCCACTGACATACTCCCTGGAGAAGGTAGGGGACCCCGAGGCCCCAGCCCCAGGCCAGCCTGAGAAACAGCATGCTGTGGGACCCTGGGCAGTGTCCCCTGGGGAGGCTGTCAGAGAATAAAAAAGAAGTCCCTGGCTGGAAGGGCCCAGGCATGGCCGCACACAGAGGCATGAGGATGGATTGAATAGCCTTTTGCGGCTACCTCTAGCCCTGGGAGGCCAGTCACTGCTGGTTGTTCCTGAGGCTGTTCATGGAAGTACACAAAATACAAGGCACAGACAACAATGACAATATGATCCACCACTTCCTGGGTACCTCCCTGCCCCCAGGTCGGCTGGCATCAGACCACGCACTGGGCCAAGCACTTCTTGGTGGGACTATGTTGGGAGGGAAATGAGACTGGTACCCTCCAGCCAGGGACAGGAACCAGCAGCACTTGCAGAGCCTACAGAGTGATTAGCACTAGGAGGTGGCTCTTACTGGGGATCGAGTGGGGTCAGGGGAGACCCCCGCGAGGATGCAGCAGGTCTTGTAGAGTGGACTTCACAGTGGAGGGGAGGCAGGATGGCGGAGTAGAAGACAGCATGGGTGTTAAAATCTGTTCAAATCCTGCCTTCTGCTGTGTGATCCTGAGTGAGTGTCCTAACTTCTCTGAGCCTCAGTTTCCTCCAGCATAGAATAGAGAACCTGCCCTGTGAAGATGAAATAAAACACAGCCCGCAGCCAGAGCCTGCAGTCCCCGGGATCTGTCAGTGCTTCCCAAGGAGGTGTTCTTGACTATCTCCCTGAAGTCACAGACTAAGTTTGTCTTCTCACTACTTTCTGTGCCCAGCACAATGCCTGGCACAAACTAGGTGGACAGAGAAGGTTTAGGGAATAAATGCATTTAAAATTTCCAGGGAGGAATCTCTGGCTCTGGTTATCCAAACGGGCCTCTCTTTTCACACTCATGGGTAGTCCTTTTTCTCTGACATAGGAAAGCTATAGATAATTGAGGACTGGTTTTGCGAGGTGGTAGGGTATCATGGTGGAGATGTTGGCATCAGACTGCTTGGGTTCAAATCCTATCTCTGCTACTTACCAGCTGTGTGACCTTGGGCAAGTTACTTAGTTTCTCTATACGCCTGTTTCTTCTTCCATAAAATGATAATAATCATACACAGCTTGTAGGGTTAATGTGAGGATCAAATTAATTAGCGCACATAAAGATTTAGAATAGAGCCTGGCACACAGTAGGAGCTCAGCAGTCTTCATGGTTTCTTATGGTGATTTCTTGTCCTACCTGGTCTAGGCCACTGACAGCCAGATGGGCTTGGGAGGGGAAGACCACAGAGGATGGAATCAGTGGGTCCTCTGGTGCTTCTAGGTCTTAGCTCTCTTGCCCAGACTCAGCAGAAACGATCTCTGGGTGCCTCTTTCATCTGTATCACCCTGGGCTCTTCACCCTTCATCTGCCCAGAGACTTGGAGTTTCTGGCTGCTTTCTGGGCCCCTGACACTGTGGAGAGTAAACAGATTTGCAGCTACCCACACCTGAGTGAAGTGAAATACGATATCCACCAGTTATTAGATGCAGAACTTTTGACCAAGTTACCGAAACTCTCTGAACCTGACTTCCCTCATCGGCAGAGAAATTAACACTTTCCTGCAGTGTTATTGTGAGAACTCATTCTTTCATTCATTCATTTGCCCCAGAAACATAGATGGAGCACCTGCCATGTGCCAGTGCTGTTCTCGGTCCTGGGGACACAGCAGTCAGGGGAGGGAGTGCCGATGATAAACGGGGTAAATCAGTAGAATATTACGCACAATAGTGAGTGGTAGGCGCTAAGGAGAAAGACGTCGAGCAGGGAGGGGAACTTGAAGTGTGGGGAGAGGAGCTGCTGACATTTTTAGATGGAGTGGCTGGAAGGGCCTCCCCACTCCCCAGGAAGGTGGGTTTTGAATAAAGGCCTACAGGAAGCCAGCCAAGAGATTTCTGGGGGAAGAACATTCCAGGCTGAGAGACCAGCAAGTGCGAAGGCCCGGACAGAGGTGGGTCTTGGGCCCTTAGGGAACAGCAGAGAGGCACAGAGACTAAGGGCAAAGGGAATGGTGGCCAGACAGACCGAGGGGTCAGGCCATGGGGAAGCTTTTGCTCTGAGGGAGACACGGGGCTTGGTAGAAGGGAACAGAGAACAAGACAGAAGGGGGTTATAGATAGAAACAGAAGGGAGACCAGCCAAGAGGCTATTCAGATCATTCAGGCACGAGGTACTGACAGCCTGCATCAAGGTTATGGTGGGGAGCATGAGGGCGATAAAGCATGGCTGGGTTCTGGGTAAATTTTGAAGAGTGAGTCAACTGGGTTTGTCGATGGAGCACATTTAGGGCATGAGACAAAAAGAGGAAGAGCCAAGGGTGGCTCTAGGGGTTTCACCCCAGGGACTGGAAGGATGGGGGCCACCAATGCACTGCAGGTGTGGGAAGCTCTGGAGCTGCATCGTGGACAGGCTGGACGTGAGGTCTCGGTAGGTATCCAGGTGGAGAGGCGAGGAGACAGATGGGGCAGAGCTCCGTGCTCAGGGGCAGCCTGGGCTGAGTATAGAGGATCATGAAAGCACATGGGCTGGGGACAGAGATCATGGGAGGTGACCAGCACAGAGCCGGTCTGGGCAACTGCTTAGCCAATGTGAGTTCCTCTATTTCTTCAGTCAGTCATAGGTAGTGGCACCTGGGAGGCCATCAGCACGGAAAGCCCTGTAAAATCTCCGAGATTCGCCGTTCTGGACCTGGAGAAAAAGAAGTCATATGTCTTCAGAGTGCGAGCAATGAACCAGTATGGCCTGAGCGATCCCTCAGAGCCCAGTGAGCCCATCGCCTTGCGGGGCCAACCAGGTACCCTCGTGATGCAGGGGGTCGGGGAGGAGGCAGGCCAGGCCAGGCTCAAGACCTGAAGCTGCAAGGATAAAGCCCTGCCCACTTCCCTGTCCCTGCTCCCTTCTACCCATCATGAAGCTGAAAAGCAATTTGACCTCAGGCCTGGGGAGTTTTAAGACATCAGAAATTACATTTCTCTGGGCAGGAGGCTCATGGAGGGAGACAGCCTTCTGCTTTTTTCCAGATCAGCAATGAATGGGTTACAGAGTGCAGCCGGGTCCTGCACAGCAGCTGTGCAAGCAAGTGGTCCCTCCATTCTACAGGTCTCTGGCCTGCCCCTAGATCCTGCAGCTCACTCCCAAGCAACCCCCGGCACCCTGCCTGGTGGGAGTTGAGCTGTCCCGCCCGAGCCCTGGCTTACCAGGCAGGACACTGCTCATCTGCAGCATAACGGGGGACCTGGGAGAGTCATTTCCAAGCTGCACACCTTGCTGTCCTCAACTGGCAAACCCATTGTGGGTTTTTTTGGTTTTTTTTTTTTTTTTTTTTTTTTTTTTTGAGATGGAGTCTCGCTCTGTCGCCCAGGCTGGAATGCAGTGGCGCGATCTCCACTCACTTCAAGCTCCGCCTCCCAGGTTCACGCCATTCTCCTGCTTCAGCCTCCCGAGTAGCTGGGACTACAGGCGCCTGCCACCGCACCCAGCTAATTTTTGTATTTTTAGTAGAGATGGGATTTCACCGTGTTAGCCATGATGATCTCGATCTCCTGACCTCATGATCCGCCCGTCTCGGCCTCCCAAAGTGGTGGGATTACAGGCGTGAGCCATGGCACCTGGCCCAAACCCATTGTTTTAAAGGGCCTCGTTACTGCTCCTACCTCTCTGGCTCCTTCCTGAGTCTCCCAATTGCAACTCCATCCTGACCCCAGCTTCCCAGGGCTCCCACCTCTGAGACCTCTGGATTCTGAGATTCTTTACCCTTTCATCAGATTTGAAGGTTCTCTGTAGCTGCCATCACAACCAGCCCTTTAAGGAACCTTTCTACAGTGCCACCTATGCAAGAAAAGCCTGGTTTGCTGAAGGTCCCATTTGGAGAAGATTTCAAAGTTCTAGATTTGTTCTGCTTCAATAATTTAGAAGGGAAAAAGTACACACATGCACATGCACACACACACGCACACACAGCACGTATGAACAAGTTGGTGAGCAAGTGGTGTTTTTCTTTAATTCTGGTGAACATTTGGATTTGATTTGGGGCCTGGCCAGTGAGCAGTTTGTCATCAGATGTGGGCAGTCTCTGGACTATAAACCAGACTTAAATTGTAGCAGGCAAGGCTCTGGTATAATTCAGAAAGGAAGGGAGGGCAGAGCTAGAGGTGAAACCTTCAAAGAGGTGAGGGGTGAAGACCTGGGATAGGCAGGACCCTTAGGAATAAGAAGAGAGGAGAAAAAATGGAGCAGGTCAAGGAACAGAAGCTTGGAGGAGTCCAATGTTTGGGGGCCAAAAGAAAATAGAGAACCACCAAAGGATGTGTAAGGAATTTAGAAATAAAACGAGAACTAGGAAGATCATGCACCTGCCATCCATCAGTCCATCTATCCATCTATTCATTCATCTATCCATTTATTCATCCATGAATCCACCTGTCCACTCATCCATCCATTCATCCATCCATCTATCCATCCATTCATCCATCAATCTATCCATCCATCCATCATCCATCCATCCATCCATCCATCCATCCATCCATCCATCCATCCATCTATCCATCCATCCATCTATTCATCCACGTATCCACCTGTCCATCCATCCATCCATTCATCCATCCATCCATCCATCCATCCAACCAACCATCTATCCATCCATTCATTCAACCAACCATCCATCTATCCATTAAACAAGTTACAGCAGCCCCTACCTCAAGGAGCTTAGTTTCAGGGAGCCACGAAAATCGGTAGAGAAGTTTCAAGGAAAGAAAACTGAGATTAAAGATAAGGACTGAGGAAAGCTATCAGATTTCATGACTTTTGAGTGAGAGAGAGTGTGTGTGTAAGGGTGAATGAGTGAGTATGCTTTTGTGCTTTAGTGAGGAAGCAGAGATGCTCGGAGGTAAGGGGAGAGAGGACTTTTAGGATACACTTCTGGGTCTACGGAAGAGTTCCCAAAGTCCCCAGCAGGTCAGGAATTCATGCACCTTGATTGCTGTGGGAGCTCCTTCTGGCTTCTCCCCATGCTCCTCCCCTTCCCCAGCCTGTCAGAGCCACGTAACTCAACCCTCTCATTCAGCCCATGTTTCTATTTTTTAGCTACCCTCCCTCCTCCAGCTCAAGTTCAAGCTTTCCGAGACACGCAGACCTCTGTCACCCTGACATGGGATCCCGTGAAAGACCCAGAGCTTCTGGGTTATTACATCTACTCCCGAGAGGTGGGGTCATCTGAGTGGCAAACAGTTAACAACAAACCCATCCAAGGCACCAGGTACGTCTGCCCACCTGTATCAGTCTGTTCTCACACTGCTATAAAGACATACCTGAGACTGGGTGATTTCTTTCATAGAGAGGTTTAATCAGCTCACAGTTCTGTGAGCTGTACGGGCCTCTGCTTCTGGGGAGGCCTCAGGAAACTTATGATTGTGGAGGAAGGCGAGGGGGAAGGAAGCATGTCTTACATGGCGGGAGCAGGAGAGAGAGAAAGAGCAAAACGGGAAGTGCTACACACTTCCAAACAACCAGATCTCATGAGAACTTGCTCCCTGTCTTGAGAACAGCAAAGGGGAAATCCATCCCGACAATCCAATCTCCTCCCACGAGATCCCTCCCCCAACACTGGGGATTACAATTCAACATGAGATTTGGGGGCAGGCACAGAGTCAAACCAGATCACCCCCCTTCCTGCACCAGGCATCCTTGAAGCGGGGCCATAATAATAATGGAGCCCAGCGTTTCGCAGTATTTACCCTGCATCAGGTACTGTTCTAGCATTATTCCTATGTGAGGTCATCTAGTTCTACCTGCAAGCCTATACGTGTAGGACTATTATTTTTATTATTTTACAGATGAAGAAACTGAGGCTTGGAGAGGTTACATAAGGTTACATAGGCCGGGTGTGGTGGCTCACACCTGTAATCCCAGCACTTTGGGAGGCCGAGGCAGGTGGATCACGAGGTCAGGAGATCGAGACCATCCTGGCTAACATGGTGAAACCCCGTCTCTACTAAAAATACAAAAAATTAGCCGGGCATGCCAGCGGGCGCCTGTAGTCCCAGCTACTCGGGAGGCTGAGGCAGGAGAATGGTGTGAACCCGGGAGGCGGAGCTTACAGTGAGCTGAGATGGCGCCACTGCACTCCAGCCTGGGAGACAGCAAGACTCTGTCTCAAAAAAAAAAAAAAAAGGTTACATAACTTGCCAAAGCCCCTGTAGCTTAGTAAGTGGCAGGACTGGGACTTGAACCCAGATGGTCTTTTTCAACAAACCTCATTGAGAATGTGCTATTTGCAGGACTCCATGGATAGAGATGACAATGCCTTGGTCTCATCCCTCCAGGAGCTTACAGCCAGAGAGAGGTGGGGAAGGCAGAGCAGTGGAGAGCTTTGGAGCCAGGGAGGCCTGCGTTCAGGCTCCACACCACCCCTCACCCTTTCTGTATTAGTCAGGGTTCTCTAGAGGGACGGACTAACAGGATAGATGTACATATGAAAGGGAGTTTATTAAGGAGTATTGACTCACACAGTCACGAGGTAAAGTCCTACAACTGGCTGCCTGCAAGCTGAGGAGCAAGGAAGCGTGTTCAAGTCCTAAAACCTCAAAGGTAGGGAGGCCAACAGTGCAGCCTTCAGTTTGTGGCCAAAGGCCTGAGAGCTCCCAGCAAACCACTGGTGTAAGTCTGAGTCCAAAAGCTGAAGAAATTGGAGTCCAATTTTCAAGGGCAGGAAACATCCAACAAGGAAGAAAGATGAAGGCCTAAAGATCATCCAGTCTCCTCCGTCCATATTCTTCCACTGCTTTATCCTAGTCATGCTGGCAGCTGATTGGATGGTACCCACCCAGATTGAGGGTGGGTCTGCCTCTCCCAGTCCACTGACTCAAATGGTAATATTCTTTGGCAACACCCTCCCAGACACACCCAGAAACAATACTTTGCATCCTTCAACCAATCCAGTTGACACTCAACCGTCACCCTCCCTGAGCATCAGTTCCTTCCTCTGTAAACCAGGAGGGTGGGGCCACATTCCTGGCCTCTGGACATTCCAACTCACACTCCACCCTGAGGTTCACTCCTCATCCCCTGGCCCTGAAAGACCCTCATCCTAGCAGGCACAGTGAGTATTGGGGCTTCTGGGCTGGTAACTTCTCTTGATATAGGAGCTCTGTCGGGGAGGGGGCTTAGGTGATAATACGTCTCCCTTCCCTTTCCATCAGACAACTTGCCAAGCCCTGAGCACACCTGACTGGGCTGCCTGCACCCTGGGCCATGAGCCAAGGTCATCTGACCGAGAAAAAGGAACAACCCCAGTGCCCCATTGGTCTTTGGTTCCTCACAGTTAGCTGTGAGGGGTCCCTCATAATTTGTTACCAGAAACAGATAAAATTCCCAAGCTGGAGAATAATCAGGTTTTTGACAAATTAGCTCAGAGTCAAGCTTATGCCTAGAATAAGACCTCTCCTCCAACTTGCATTCAGCTGTGCTTCCCTGAAGGGGAGGGCAGGGGTTGGAGGGCTGGTATGAATGGGGTGGCATGACCAAGGGAAGTGGCATACAGAAGTGAAGGTGGCATGCTGCTCTGGCATGTCCAGAGAACTTGTCCCATATGTGCATGTCATCTGTTACATGTGTCATGACTGGAAAGAGGCTAAACCCTGCTGCCCAGGAGTTGGAGCCTGGGGCAACAGCAGAAAGGGAGCTAAGTTGGGCTGTGGTGGCCCAGGTCACTGTGGAATCATCAGGCTCCACAGAGCCTGGCTCGCAAAAATGTCTGAATGAATGAATGAATGAATGAATGAATGAATGAATGAATGGTGGGTGGGCAGGTGCTACACTGGTGCTCAGGAGACCTGGCTACCATCTGGGCTGAGCCCCTAATTGGCTGTGTACTCTTGGCCATCTCTGCCTCTGTGGTAGTGCTTCCCTACTCGTAACATGAAAAAACTGGATCGTTTCACCCCTAAGGACCCTTCCAACACCCAAGACTTTGTCCTCATCTCCAAAAAAGGGATAAGTAACAGCATCTTCCTCAGAGGGTGTTGTGAGGAGCACCTGGTGGATAGACATAAAGTGAGTGCCAGACAAGGGCACGCTGCTATTGGCATTATCGTCATTGTCATCTGTTGTCAACGGGGTCTGGTCTGGGGAGTCATCCCAGCCTCCCCTATTCAGGTGCTGCCTGACCATCACCCACTTCAGTGCTCCCTCTGTCCCATAAAGGCATGTTCCCCCTTTAGAGGCATTTGTCCCCAAGCAGAGAGCTTGCTGCTCTGCCAGCTGTCAACACTTGATGTAACTGAAGTCCTGGGGACTCCTCAGGGACCACTAGCTGAGAGGAGCTCCCTGCAAAACAAGATTTGCTCTAGGAGGCCGGGCGCGGTGGCTCACGCCTGTAATCCCAGCACTTTGGGAGGCCGAGGCGGGCGGATCACGAGGTCAGGAGATCGAGACCATCCTGGCTAACACGGTGAAACCCCGTCTCTACTAAAAATGCAAAAAAATTAGCCGGGCGAGGTGGCGGGCGCCTGTAGTCCCGGCTACCCGGGAGGCTGAGGCAGGAGAATGGCGTGAACCCGGGAGGCGGAGCTTGCAGTGAGCCGAGATCGCGCCACTGCACTCCAGCCTGGGCGACTGAGCCAGACTCCGTCTCAAAAAAAAAAAAAAAAAAAAAGATTTGCTCTAGGAGAATGTTGATAGGTAAAAAGAGAGAGAGGGCCACAATTTGGGTCTTATCAAGAAGGGACAGGATGAAAAGGACATTTTTCTCTAAGCCAGAGCATCCTTGCGTGTCTCTGGATGACAGCTCTCTTTGAGGGCTCTGAAAGGACTCCGTGTTTTTGCATCACAGCATTAGTGCAGGCATTAACAGCCACATGTTCTTTTTCAAGGACAAAGCCCAAAGTCTTGAAGATGTACCATGTGGTGCTGGGTCCAGGGTTGGCTGCCTTTGCTTTAAATTAGGACCTTTCCTAGCGTGTTTGCATGTTAAGGGTGGATCTGGAAAAGCAAACATCCTTTAAAACCCTTAGGTCTACCCCCTCCACGGTGTCATCTCGGGCATTGCCATGGGATCAAGGGCAATATTTTTAGGAAGAATTGACCTGGAACTTTCAAATTCTACCACGCTGGTGACCACTTATTCCACAAAGTTGTTCTAGAAAGTTTGGGAATGTCTCCAGGCTGTTTGTACATCCATGAAAGCTGCACGTTTCCCTCCCAGGTTTACAGTTCCCGGGCTGAGGACGGGCAAGGAGTACGAGTTTTGTGTCAGGTCAGTCAGCGAGGCTGGGGTAGGCGAGAGCTCAGCTGCCACCGAGCCCATCAGGGTCAAGCAGGCTCTGGGTGAGTCCAAGGGCAGGTCCAGTCTGCAAACCTCCCTGGGCTGGGCGGGGAGCTGGGGCTCATAGACCACATCTTGGAGGGCCCAGTCCTGGTGGCTTGTGGCACATATGACCTCTGAGGGAAACTGGAACTGGCCCTGGCTGCCCTTTCCTTTGGGAAGGAAGTAACCATGGCTTGAGGTCATGGGATGAGGCCTGAGTAGCTCTAGCAGGTGGGGAAGCCTTCAGGCCCAGAAACCTGAGGCTCTGATGCCCTCCTGAGGGCACAGATACTGCTGGCTCAAGGAAAAACCCCTGGAGTAGGGCGGGCACCAACTAGGGGAGGCTCATCGGCTCCCTCGGGCCCCACTGTCCAATCCAGCCACCCTAGGGAGCAGCTGGCCTCACCTCCTTACCTCCCTGTAGCTACCCCGTCTGCCCCATATGGCTTTGCCCTTCTGAACTGCGGGAAGAATGAAATGGTCATTGGGTGGAAACCCCCCAAGCGTCGTGGAGGTGGCAAGATCCTGGGCTACTTCCTGGACCAGCATGACTCAGAAGAGCTGGACTGGCACGCGGTTAATCAGCAGCCCATCCCCACCCGGGTCTGCAAGGTAAGGCTGGAAGGTGGCCCCAGCCTGTGTCATGACTGGTTTAGCAGAGACCAGAGGGCAGTACTTGAGTCCTGGAGTCTGACAGAATCTGACAGAGGTCTCAAGTTCCCCTGCCTCAGCCATCCAGATCATTTTCCAGTGCTGACCCACCTTGAACAGAACTGTTTAGAGCCCCCAAGAATCCCAGCACTTTGGGGGGCTGAGGCGGGTGCATTGCTTGAGCTCAGGAGTTCGAGACCAGTCTGCAACATGTTCAAAACCCTGTCTCTACAAAAAATACAAAAATTAGCTGAGTGTGGTGGCACGCACCTGTAGTCCTGGCTACTCGAGAGGCTGACACGGGAGGACTGCATGAACCCAGAAGGTTGAGGCTGCAGTGAGCCATGTTCATGCCACCGCACTCCAGCCTGGGTGACAAAGTGAGACCATGTTTCAAAAAATAAACACAAAAGCAAAGCCCCCACAGACCTCCTGCTCTGAGTCGCTGCCCATCCCTCCCCCAGCCTCAGTCTCACAGTTTGTGTTTCTGCTCTTCAAGGTTAGTGACCTTCGTGAAGGCCACTTTTATGAGTTCCGTGCCCGGGCTGCCAACTGGGCAGGTGTTGGTGAGCTGTCGGCACCCAGCAGCCTGTTCGAGTGCAAAGAGTGGACAATGCCCCAGCCAGGTGAGAGGCCTGCGGGCCTGAAGTCCAGTGCCTGCCCTTCCCTCCTTCCCCAAACCTACCCAATGAGATGAAGGCCGCAGCACTCCTCTGTGCATTCAGGCTTGCGCTGTTTGTCCTGCACCCCAGGCCCCCGGCCCTTCCACAAACCCACTCTGTAATTCCTGACACAAATGGAGTTCTAAGCCTGTCTTAAAGGACCCCTGATCTGGGCCATCTACTGGCCCAGCACAAACTATTTCCCAACTCGAGACCCTGCCTGCTTCTGGACATAGACCAATCTCCAGCCCAAAAGGTGCGCTGCTAGGGTGAGCAACTAGTCCTGGTTTGCCTGAGACTTTCAGTTTACTACTGAAAATCCCATGTCCCAGGAACCCTCTTAGTCTTGGACAAAGGGACAGTTGGCCACCCTACCCACTGTTCCCATTAACCCTGTAAGCCTTCTCACAAATGAGCCCCTCACCTCCCACTGAGGAAGGAGAATCACACCTTTCCATCATTTTGTTCAGCTCAGTTCTGTTTTCTACACAAAACCTCTACCTGAGTGGCAGATAACTAAAACGTGTGATGCTTTTGACAGCAACAATTATAAACAACTAATATTTATCGGGTACCTACTAGGTACCAAACACTTTTCATAAATTATCTCACTAATGCTCACAAAAGCACTATATTATAAGAGTTATTATTATCCCCATTTTACAGATGGGGGGACAGGAACAAAGAGGCTAAGTATCTCGCCCAAAGTCCCCAGATCTGGAAGAGGTGGAGTTTTGACACGAACCCCAGAGGTCTGACTCTAGAAGTTACACCCTTGGCCCCCACACTAAACACTGAAGCACTTTAGAATGATTAGTGCTGTCTGGGATGGGGATGGGGAAGGTCAGGGAAGCTACTAGGAGGAGGGGAGGCTGAGCACATTTTGAAAAGTGAACCCTGTTTCAGGCCCAGAGCCAAGCTTTGTCATGATGCCAAGGTTGGCCCGGGCTTGGCGACACCCAGAGCAGGCCCTTCCTGGCTTGACTGTGACTGATGGATTGACAAGCTTGTTGACTGACTGCTGGGCTTGCTGCCCACCTGGCTGGCTGCCTGGCTGCCCAACTCACACATCTCTGCCCATCTCTCATTTGTCACAGGCCCCCCGTACGATGTACGGGTGTCCGAGGTGCGGGCCACATCCCTGGTGCTGCAGTGGGAGCCCCCATTGTATACGGGAGCTGGGCCTGTCACAGGCTATCACGTCAGTTTCCAGGAGGAAGGCTCTGAGCAGTGGAAGCCAGTCACCCCGGGCCCCATCTCTGGCACCCACCTGAGGGTAAGTTCTTATGCCTTCATCTTCTGACTGGCCCTGAGCCTTCCCTGCCACTAGAACATTAGCACCGGAATGACCTCCAGACATCGTTGCCCTCACTTAATGGCAGCAGAGGACCAGAGAGGAAGAGCGATTTACCTAGGGTCACACAGCAAGTTGGAGGTGGGTCTGGCTGGCTGGTGCCCATATCCTGCTCCACGCTAGGCAGGCGCCTCCGTAAAGACTCACTTGCTATCAGCCAGGTATATCACCATTTGCACATGCATGCCCCTTGACCCCGGAATTCTGCTCCTGGGATTGAATTCTAGAAAGGTAATTAGGCAAATGTGCAAAGATCTAAGGATAAGGATGCTTCTTATAGCCTTGTTTATAATGGCCCAAGCTGGAAACAACTGAAACATCCATTAGTAGGGGTGTTGCTTAAGTTCATCACAGTGTACCTTAAAAGTAGAATCCTGTGCCAGGCAGTATAAAGAATAAGGCAGTTAAAGGAACAAGACGGTATAAAGAATGGAGATGGGCAGGGCATGGTGGCTCATTCCTTTAATCTCAGCACTCTGAGGAGGCCAAGGTGGGAGGATTGCTGAAGCCCAGGAGTTCGAGACCAGACTGGGAAACATGGAGAAACTTCATCTCTACAAAAAAAAAAAAAATTAGCCAGATGTGGTGGTATACACCTGTAGTCGCAGCTACTCGGGAGTATCACCTGAAGTGAGAGGATCACCTGAGCCCAGAAAGGTCCAGGCTGCAGAGAGCCATGATCATACCATTACACTCCAGCATGAGGGACAGAGCAAGACCCTGTCTCAAAAAAAAAAGAATGAGGTGGACCTACATGCATGTATTAACACAAAAAGGTATCCATCCTATGTGGCTCAGAAAAACAAAGCAGAATACAGAGTAGGATATTTATATGTGAATAGCATATAATATATATAACATGTTATATATAGCATAGATAAATAAACATGTATGCATGAGTGCAAAGAGTGGACAATGCCCCAGCCAGGTGAGACGCCTACAGGCCTGACAGAGGTCTCAAGTCCCCTGCCTCAGCCATCCAGATCAGTTTCCAGTGCAGACCCACCTTGAACAGAACTGTTTAGAGCCCCCAAGCATCCCAGCACTTTGGGAGGCTAAGGCTACATGTTCCTTAATTTAAATGAGAAACTAACTCTAGAGTCTTTGGCTGAATGAGAAGTCTAGCAGAATCACTGGTTTTGTTCTGGAGTGGCGGTTGCTTTAACTTCCACCTGTGCGGGAGGTGAGGAAATCACAGAGTCTTCTCCTGGCCTAACCAAGACAATTCACAAACACTTAGACATGTCAGGAAACAAAGATGTCACTTGAAGCATTATTAGCAGACACAAATTACTACCTTAGACAACCAATCAGAGTTAGACTTCCAGGTGACTGAAGGCCACTTTCACAGGCCATAGTGTCTACACCTAAGGCCAGCGTGTCTCAGGGCCTCCTTTATTTGAGGAATATTTGTAAGAATGTGATGTGGATTAGGTTCCATTTTCTGCAGCCCTAGGGAAAGGTGAAGTATTTCTCCAGCCCGTTTTCCTGGGTGCTTTTCCCCAGCAGGCAGGAAGATACGCAGTTTTCAAGCCCATTCATCAACATTCCATTAGGGAGCGGCCAGAGGAAAGAAGGCAGGCTCAAGAAGCCCGTAACAATGGGAAAGAATAAGATACTAACAAATAGGATAGGTGCATGTCCTGTTTCTACCTGGATTGTGTCCTTGTAAAAGTCTAAAAAGATTTTGCCCAGGCGCGGTGGAGGCTCATGCCTGTTAATCCCAGCACTCTAGGAGGCAGATCTCCTGAGGTCAGGAGTTCGAGACCAGCCTGGCCAACATAGTGAAACCTCGTTTCTACAACAAAAATACAAAAATCAGCCACATGTGATGGCGCATGCCTGTAGTCCCAGCTATGCAGAAGGCTGAGGCAGGAGAATCACTTGAACCTGGGAGGCGGAGGTTGCAGTGAGCCGAGATCGCACCACTGCACTCCAGCCTGGGCCACAGAGCAAGATTCCATCTCAAAAAAAAAAATCTCTAAAAAGATTTTTACCTTGGCCGGGCACGGTGACTCACACCTGTAATCCCAGCACTTTGGGAGGCTGAGATGGGCAGATCAAGAGGTCAGGAGATCGAGACCATCCGGGGTAACACAGTGAAACCCCATCTCTACTAAAAATACAAAAAATTAGCCGGGCGTGGTGGCGGGCACCTGTAGTCCCAGCTACTTGGGAGGTGGAGGCAAAAGAATGGCGTGAACCCGAGAGGTGGAGCTTGCAGTGAGCTGAGATGTGCCACTGCACTCCTGCCTGGGCAACAGGGCGAGACTCCGTCTCAAAAAAAAAAAAAAAAGATTTTTACCAAATGGTTCATTCTGGTCATGTCTGGGGCAGGGCCTGCCAGGGGTGCTTTAGTCCTTCATGGCATGTTGTGCTCTGTCACTTAAAATGTTTCCCAACAAGTGTGTATTTCTTTTATAATCGGAAAAAATTAAAATACCTTCATTTTACAAAAAATGAAATTAAAGCCACCTCAGACAGAATCAGGGAAGACAAGCCTCAGCCAGGGGACTCTGCTGAGACCTTGAGGTCTTCACCTATATGAGTGGCTCGCCCCCTCCGCATGTACGTTGGCCCAGGCCAGGGCGGGACAGCCTTGGTGACCTGGCACCGGCTTCTGCATGTGGACTGTTGGCCACCATTCGGTCAGTCAGCCACTGGCTAAACATGTCTTCACACCTGCTTTAATGCCAGGCCTGGACCAATTCCTAGGCATGAGAAACTAAATAAGTCACAGTTGTTGGGTAGCAGGCAGTAACAATACTGTGTGATAAATGTTGCAATTGAGGGGGTCTCAGGAATTCTGGACGCTCAAACGAGAAGGTGAGAGGTGCTTCCTGGAATCCACGCGTCTGCCGAAACTGAGTGATGAAGCACAGGCTACAGTGGAGTGAGCCAGGAGGGAGGCGGGACGGCATCCCAGGCAGCGCACTCAGCAAGGGCAAAGGCAGGGAGGTGTGAAATGGTGTGATGGATGTGGGGACACTGAGAGAGCTGTGGCGTGAAGGGGGCAGATGGAGGGACAAGAGGACAACAGGCTAAGGCCAGGTTAGGAAGACTCTAGGTACTCAACCTCGAAATTTGAACTTGACCCTGAAGGCCACTAAAAGATGTACACATCATCAGATCGGCAGAGGGAAAGATAGACTTGGAGAGAAGGGTCCCAGGGCAGAAACACCCTTTAGGAAACTGTTGGACTACCCCAGGTGAAGAGAAACAAAGCCTCAATCATGGCTGTGGATGGGACCTGGAGGAAAGTGGCCACATTTAAGAAACATTAGGGAGGCCGGGCGTGGTGGCTTACACCTGTAATCACAGCACTTTCGGCAGCTGAGGCGGGTGGATTACCTGAGGTCAGGAGTTCGAGACTAGCCTGGCCAACATGGTGAAACCCCATCTCTACTAAAAATACAAAAATCTGCCAGGCATGGTGGCGAGTGCCTGTAATCCTAGCTACTTGGGAGGCCGAGGCGGGAGAATTGCTTGAACCAGATAAGCAGAGGTTGCAGTGGGCGGAGATTGTGCCACTGCACTCCAGCCTGGGCGACAAGAGTAAAACTTTGTCTCAAAAAAAAAAAAAGAAAGAAACATTAGGGAAATAAAACAGATGGAACCTGGTGATTGGTGGAGAGAGCCCAAGAAAAGGATGGCAAAGACAATCCCCAGGTGTTGAACGGCCGTCTTTGTCACGTGGAAAGATGAGGGACACAAGAAGAGAGAGGGTTTTCTTGTTGAGAGTGGCTCCCCGAGTGGTTTCCTGCACACTGGGGCCTGGGTTTCAGGAAAAGTCACTGCTGTCCTCAGTGCTGGTTCTTGCCCTCTGCCCCCAGGTTTCTGACTTGCAGCCAGGAAAGAGTTACGTGTTCCAGGTACAGGCCATGAATTTGGCTGGTCTGGGGCAACCATCCATGCCCACCGATCCTGTGCTCCTGGAGGACAAGCCAGGTAAGGGTGGCCGGAGAGGCCAGAGCTTTGCCGCTGGGCTACACCGTTGGTGGTGTTCAAGGGAAGTTGGGAGAAGCCTGATGCTGTGCTAAGCCCTCACATTTCTCTGGCCCTCCAGCAAGCCCCTGAGGGAGGGGTCATCATCCCACATTGACACTGATTTTATTATAGCTCAGAGAAGATCAACCAGGTCACATGCTAGTATATGACAGAATCACTCACCTCTCCCAACTATAAAGCACATTCTCTTTCCATTCTTTTAATTATTCATTCATTTAATATTTGGTGATGCCCACGTTGCACTGTGAATACAGGAGTGAATGAGAGAGTAAGATCCCTGCTCTAATGTAGGAGTGGGGGGAGCAGAGGGCAGTAAACAAGTAAACTATTGCATGAGGAAAGCGATTTAAGATAGAGATAAGTGCTTTATTATAAAAGAAATAAAACAGGATGATAGGATGGGGCAAGGTTGCTTAGCTAGGGCAGTCAAGGAGGGCCTCTCTGAAGAGGTGACATTTGAGGTGAGAAGGAGCCAGATCATGCAATGCCTTGGCAGCCACAGCAAGGAGTCAAATTTATTATTAAGAGCAATGGGCAGGCCTTGGAGGTTTAAGCAGGGGAGGGGTGTGACCTGGTTTATTATGTATAAGCATTCACTGCCCTCTGTTGGATCTCGCCCTCAGGTGCCCATGAGATCGAGGTTGGTGTGGATGAAGAGGGCTTTATCTATTTGGCTTTCGAAGCCCCTGAAGCCCCCGACTCCTCAGAGTTTCAGTGGTCCAAAGACTACAAGGGCCCACTGGACCCCCAGAGGGTCGCGATTGAGGATACAGTTAACAAGTAAGTGAGGCGAGAGAGGAAACAACTGCTCAACGAGACCTAAATACTGTCAGAGGAGCTGGCAGACACTCCTGCTGAGACCACGGGGCAGGACTCATCGATGATGGCTGAAAGGTGCTGCTCGGTCTTTCTCTGAGGACACTGACTGCAACCTTAGTGAGAAGAGTGGAGAGTGCACTTACGGGACTGCAATGGCGCTATTTTTTCTTTTCTTTTCTTTTCTTTCTTTTTTTTGAGACAGGGTCTTGCTCTGTTGCCCAGGCTGTGCAATGGCATGATCTCAGCTCACTGCAGCCTTGACCTCCCAAGCTCAAGCGACCCTCCCGCCTCAGTCTCCTGAGTAGCTTGACTACAGGCACATGTCATTATGCCCAGCTAATTTTTGTATTTTTTGTAGAGATTGGGTCTCACTCTATTGTCTAGGCTTGTCTCTAACTCCTGAGCTCAACCAATCCTCCCCACTCAGCCTCCCAAAGTGCTGGGATTACAGGCATGAGCCACTGCACTCAGCCAATGGCACTGTTCTTTTGGAGATTCCTTTTCCGTAGGGAATTATATGTGCCCCTAACTCAGTACCTTCGAGGAGACCTTCAAAGAGGACTTGGTTTCTAGCCTGGGTGCCAGGGACTTGCTCTTACAAGTTCTCTGTACTCAGGTTCTTCATCTATAGCATGTAGAGTTGGACCAGATGACCACAAGGACCCCTGTCAGATGCCCCCCTGTCTCGCTCCTCCCCCAGCGGCTCATGGCCTCAGCTCTGTCCAGCAAGGCATAAAGCCTACACCTCAAGCCCTGGGGGAGGTCAGGGTGGTGTGACCAGTGCAGACCCAGTGCCAGGGAGCCCAGATAATGGCACCATTGAAGGTGGGACCCTGAGGGGACCCTGAGGAGGTAGAAGGAGGCAGCTGCCTGTGCTTCCTGACTTGGCCAGGGTCTGCTTGTGGTACAGGCTCACCAGAGGCAACCTGGACTCCCTGGCTTCTGGGCCTCTAGTGCACAAGACTAAGGAGCTCCTCCCAGAGCCTCTGCTCTCCTCTCTCTGCCAGGTCCAAGGTCATCCTGAAAGAACCTGGCCTCGAGGATTTGGGCACCTACTCAGTCATAGTCACTGATGCCGATGAAGACATCTCCGCAAGCCACACGCTGACTGAGGAAGGTAATGCACCTGCCCCCCTCCCTGCCACCTCCCCAGAGAGAGAGTCCCAAACACAAATGTGCACAGAGGTCAGCAAGAAGCAACCAAAATAAGTAAAGTGGCAATTTCCACAGAGAAGTAGGCCCTCACCCACCCATTCTTTCTATCAACAGATATCTATTGAGTACCTGCCACAGGCCAGGTAGGCCCTGGATATTACATGAGTGAACTCCACAGACAAAAGTCCCTGCCCAGTGAAATTTACATTTTTCTGGTCTCTCTTTTGTTGTCCCACTTCTTTATTTTTAAATTATTATTATTATTTCTTGAGACGGAGTCTCGCTCTGTCACCCAGGCTGGAATGCAGTGGCATGATCTCGGCTCACTGCAACCTCTGTCTCCTGGGTTCAAGCAATTTTCCTGACTGAGCTCCCTGAGTAGCTGGGATTACAGGCACCTGCCACCACGCCGGGCTAATTTTTTGTGTTTTTAGTAGAGACAGGGTTTCACCGTATTAGCCAGGATGGTCTCAATCTCCTGACCTTGTGATCTGCCCACCTCAGCCTCCCAAAGTGTTGGGATTACAGGCGTGAGCCACTGTGCCCAGCCTGTTTTCCCACTTTTGGTAAAAGCAAAGATACTAGAATTATTTTTGTTTCCTTCTGTAGCCCCCAAAAACAACAGTGCAAGTGTGATGATAAATTGCAAACAGCAGTTGGTCTGAGAAATGGGGTGACAATAGGGAGTGTTGAGGACTGTGGGTAACCAGAGAGTGAATACCATGTCTAAAGGACCATCCATATTTGATAAATTAAACTGAACCAAAGCCTGTGCTCACAGCTAATGAGATGTTCTGCTCCCTCCATAGCAACCAGGACAGCTTTTGCCCATTGTCTGTCCTGCTCGTGGCACATGAGGCCTTTTGATTTTGTTAAGAAGCAGAAGCCAGAGAGACCCGGGTTCCGATTCCGGTTCCATAATTTGCTGGTTGATTTTGGACAAGTCATGCCACCTTCCTGGGCCTCAGTTTCCTCACCCATAAAGAGGGATTATAATCCCTGGCTGCCCCCACCTGAAACAATATTGTTTTGCAGATACAATCAGATGATTCTATGCAAACTAAAGCCATCCATGAAAATGATGGTGTTTTTTGGTTTTGTTTGCCGTGTGCTTGCTGTGAATCTAGACTCATTGTGTTAAGGATTCTGGGGCTTACTAGAGAAAATAAGGTGTGGGCCCTGCCCTGCCAGTTCATCCACACAGTCTGTATTGACTGAGCACCTACTGTGTACAAGACATTCATATAGATTCAGAGCTCGCCTTAGCAGAAGAGGCAACGCAAAGAAGCAGTCAGCAGGCCGGGCGCAATGGCTCATGCCTATAATCCTAGCACTTTGGGAGGCTGAGGCGGGCGGATCACCTGAAGTCAGGAGTTCAAGACCAGCCTGGCCAACATGGTGAAACCCTGTCTCTACAAAAAATACAAAAAATTAGCTGGGCGTGGTGGCACACTCCTGTAATCCCAGCTACTTGGGAGGCTGAGGCAGAAGAATCGCTTAAATCCTGGAGGCAGAGGTTGCAGTGAGCCAAGATCGCACCATTGCATTCCAGCCTGGGCAACAAGAGCAAAACTCTGTCTCAAAAAAAAAGAAAAGATGACGAAGAAGAAACAGTCAGCAAATAAGACAGCATTCTGGAACAATCTGAGACTTCTGGGCTGCAGTGCTCTGTGTGGTCCAGACCCAGGGACACTAAGATAGCATCTGACAGGGGTGAGCAATGAGGCCCTGGCACCACTGGTCCCAGAGTGACCAGAGGCAGACAGTAATACTCAGCCCATAGCATTGCAGAGGACTAATAGAGTATGCAGAACCAGGCACATGGTAGGTGCTCCTCTAGGGAAGTAAGGCTTGATCTAGGCCTTGAAGGACAGGGAGAAGATGCAACTTCAGGGTGGTCAGCAGCAGCCTCGGCATCACCCTCAGTGCCCCAGGGGAAAGGCCCACAGTATTCATCATGGCCCCTGTGGAGCCAAGGGACCCCAACTTGGGGGGAGGTGTCTCTTGGAACTTTGACCCAGCACAGGTTCATTGGATGGCTCCTGTGGGCCTCCCACCCCCGGTCAGGATATTTCATTCTCTCTGGTTTCTTCCTTACTTCCCCCTATCCCAGAGCTGGAGAAGCTGAAGAAGCTGAGTCATGAAATCAGAAACCCAGGTAAGCAAGCAGTCCAAGCTGCAGCCTTGTGCAGCCCCTACTGGGCCCATTGGCATGTTCTGAGCAGAGCAGAGTCAGGCCAAGGACCAGGAAACAACCCCCAGAGGGTAGGGGAACCACAGAGCTAGAAGGTCAGACACCACTCAGGAAGCT
The DNA here is from genome assembly GCF_047675955.1 of Chlorocebus sabaeus. NCBI lineage: Eukaryota > Metazoa > Chordata > Mammalia > Primates > Cercopithecidae > Chlorocebus > Chlorocebus sabaeus. The sequence goes on from NC_132923.1 coordinate 112,989,559, forward strand.
CACGGAAGGAAAAGAGCAGCAGGAAAGGGGATGCGAGGAAGGGACATGTGGGCGTTGTCCTCTTCTATAATTACTATTATTGGCTCTTTAGTCATTAGGATTTGGGATCTTCTAAACCTCTGCTTCCCTCCGTTGGCTAGGGACAGTGTGTGCAGTCCCTAGAGCAGGGGAGGTCACAAACTTGGCTACACAAAAGAACCATGATGACACCTTTCCTGATCCCAATACCTAGGCCATGCCCCACACAAATCAGAATCTCTGAGGATGGAGCCCAGATGCTAGGGTTTTTGAAAGTCCTCGGGGATCCAATGCCCAGCCAGGTTGAGAACGGCAGCCCCAGAGCTCTTAGAAGAGGAAATGCTTCACTGAGATTAAATAAATCCAGAGCGGGCATTCGGAAAACCCTCCTCTGAGCCCCACCCAGTAGAGTCTCCTTCAGGTTCTCCAAGCGTTTTGCAATGTCAGATGCCAAGGGTGTGCTCCAGGTGGGGCTGGAAGGGAGCAGGAAAGGGAGAAGGGGTCCAACTCACCCCCTTCCCATCCTGCGCCTCCCAGTGATCAAACTGATCTCTGGCTGGAACATTGACATCCTGGAACGAGGAGAGGTGCGACTTTGGCTGGAAGTAGAAAAGTTATCTCCAGCCGCTGAGCTACATCTAATCTTCAACAACAAGGAGATCTTCAGCTCTCCGGTAATTGGGTGCTCACAATCCCTGAAGTGAGGCTCCCCTGCCGGGGAGGTGGCCTCACGGGGTAGTGATTCTGCATGGGCTGGTACTTCCCCCTAGTGGCCATTTCAGAAATGACGGTGTGCTTTTGCTGTTCAGTGATGGGGACGGGATGAGGACCTTTGGCTTTTAGTACCAGTGCTGGTGGTGTTGGGGGTGGGGGTTGGCAGGGACACTACATGCTGGCCAATGCAAGGGACATTCCCACAAACAAAGAATTTCCATTCCCCCCCCCCCACAACTTTTGATTACCCCACCAGACATTCTTAAGATGAAAAACCTGCGTTCATGCCTATAATTATCCAAGGCTAGACCCTAACTGTATTTTAGATATAAATACAAAGTATTTTTGTACATTTTTTTCTTTTTTTTAATCTTTTTAGTTAGAGATGGGGGCTCACTGTGTTGACCAAGTTGGTCTTGAACTCCTGGCCCTCAAGTACTCCTTCTGCCTCCGTCTCCCAAACAATTTTATTTTTTATTTTCTGTTTTTATTTGTCCGTTTTTGAGACAGAACCTCACTTTGTCACCATGGCTAAAGTGCAGTGGTATTATCTCAGCTCACTGCAGCCTCAACCTCCCAGACTCAAGCGATCCTCCCACCTCAGCCTCCCGAGTAGTTGAGACCACAGTCACACATCACCATGCCCAGCTAATTTTAATATTTTTTTGTAGAGACAGGGTTTTGCCTTGTTGCCTAGGCTGCAAACTCCTGAACTCAGGTGATCCTCCTACCCAGCCTCCCAAAGTGTGCAATTTTACTATACACGGAATGGAGAATTTTTATTCTGCTGGCTACTTTACCTACGCTCATTCATTTTCCTGCTTTTGTACAGAATAACTTCTGTTTTTTTGTTTTTCTTCTTTTAAAGTCAAACCAATTCATTATAAATCAGTGCGGCATAATTGAGGTTATATCCAAGCACGTCTATTTTGAAATATTTTTATTTTAAATGACTTATTTCTTCTTTATATTACGGTTAGAGTATGATATTATTTTGTAAATCGTATCTGTAGACAGGTTGTATTAGATTGAACCACATGATTTGTCGATATTCAACTGTTTACCTGCTGACATGGCAATTTCAACCTCATGAGACATTCAAATTCGTGACTCAATCTCATATTATTTGTGAATTTCATCTCCAGATGGCAAAGCAGCCATTAGAAAATACATGTTGTGGCTGGGCGGGGTGGCCCACGCCTGTAATCCCAGCACATTGGGAGACTGAGGCAGGCGGATCACCTGAGGTCAGGAGTTTGAGACCAGCCTGGCCAACATGATGAAACCCCATCACTACTAAAAATACAAAAAATTAGCCGGGCATGGTGGTGCACACCTGTAATCCCAGCTACCGAGGAGACTGAGGCATAAGAATCGCTTGAATCCAGGAGGCAGACGTTGCAGTGAGCCAAGATCGCGCCACTGCACTCCAGCCTGGGCAATAAAGTGAGACTCTATCTCAAAAAAAAAAAGAAAAAGAAAAGAAAAGAAAAAAGAAAGAAAATATGTGTTATATATCAAAGGTCCAATGACAAAAAAAAAAAAAAAAGAAAGAAAATATGTATTATAGAAAGAAGGCACTAGTTCTGACAGGAGTCTCATGTCCACCCCCTGTGGGTTATATGACCTTGGCAGGTCTCTTCACCTGTCTGTGCCTCTGTTTCTGCATCTGTGCAATGGGGCTGGTTGTCCCAGCATCAAAAGGTGCAAATCAGAAAACTGATTTGAAAGTTCTGCATAAAGATTGTGCAATGACCTTACCACATGATATAGGAAGTGTTACAAAGTCTGAACTCATTAGTATTCAGTGGTGGGACAATCAGTTGTCCCTATAGAAAAATAAAACAAAATTAGATCACTCCTCCAAATCATACATACAAATAAAGCCAGAGGGAGAAAGAACCTAGATGAGGAAAATGAAATTTTAAAAACTGTTAGAATATGGTAAAATGTAAATGAGTGTTAATACTGGGTAGCAAGTACATGAGTACTTTTTTTTCCAATATCCTTTACACATGCCGATGGGGTTTTTCCTATTTTAAAAGAAGTAGAAAATAAGTGGTCAGGCACAGTGGCTCACGCCAGTAATCCCAGTACTTTGGGAGGCTGAGACGGGCAGATTACTTGAGGCCAGGAGTTCGAGACCAGCCTGGCCAACATGGTGAAACCCCGTCTCTACTAAAAATACAAAAATTAGCTGGGTGTGGTGGCACATGATTGTAATTCCAGCTACTTAGGAGACTGAGGCAGGAGAATTGCTTGAACCCAGGAGGCAGAAGCTGCAGTGAGCCGAGACTGCGCCACTGCACTCCAGCCTGGGCGATGGAGCAAGACTCTGTCTCAAAAAAAAAAAAAAAAAAGAGCCTGTAATCCCAGCACTTTGGGAGGCCGAGACGGCGGATCACGAGGTCAGGAGATCGAGACCATCCTGGCTAACACAGTGAAACCCCGTCTCTACTAAAAAATACAAAAAACTAGCCGGGCGAGGTGGTGGGCACCTGTAGTCCCAGCTACTCGGGAGGCTGAGGCAGGAGAATGGAGTAAACCCGGGAGGCGGAGCTTGCAGTGAGCTGAGATCCGGCCACTGCACTCTAGCCTGGGTGACAGAGCGAGAATCCGTCTCAAAAAAAAAAAAAGAAAAGAAAAGAAAACAGGCAAAATCATGGCACAGTGGGGGTTGGGGGCTTATTATTAAATTGTAACTGATCGCGCCACTGCACCCTAGCCTGAGCAACAGAGTGAGACTGTCTCAAGAAAAACAAAACAACAACAAAAAAATTGTAACTTATTCAAGTATCCAGGGAACTGGGTGTGGGGGGAGCCGCAGAGGGTTACCCGAAGGCTGACAGCTCTACGCTTACCACCCCCGAGCCCACTACCCCCTGATGTGTGCCTCTCAACAAAGTTCCCAGAACAGGGAAAAGGACTCTGGAGTTTGTCCTTTTCAGAACCGCAAAATCAATTTTGACCGAGAGAAGGGCCTGGTGGAAGTGATCATCCAGAACTTGTCTGAGGAGGACAAAGGGTCGTACACTGCTCAACTCCAAGACGGAAAAGCCAAAAACCAGATTACCTTGACACTGGTGGATGACGGTCAGCCCCGCCCTGCCCCGCCCTGCACACCGGCCTGCCCCGCAGCCCTGAGTCCTCAGCTCTGCAGTCTGCTGAGCACACCCCTCGCCTTCTGCTGCCCATGTCCCCTCTCCAGACCCACACTCTTCTGGGCTCATGCTGGTTCCTCCCTCTGTGTTCACAGATTTTGACAAACTTCTGAGGCAGGCAGATGCTAAGAGAAGGGACTGGAAGAGAAAACAGGGTAAGAGCTGCTGGAGTGAAGTTCAAAATCCCTGGCCACTGGTTCGTGCTAGAGGTGCTGGACTGGGGGTTAATGGGACCCCCAGCCCTGCTGGGCCCCCAAGGGATGTCCACTGCCATTCAGTCCAGTTTTGTCCCAATGCCGGATCAAAATAGCTCTTGCCTGACCTGAGGGTGAGAACTGAGCCCTCTTAAATTTTGCACCCTGAAGCCAGACACAGTGCCTCATGCCTGTAATCCCAGCACTTTGGGACGCCAAGGTGGGCAGATCACTTGAGGTCAGGAGTTCAAGACCAGGCTGGCCAACATGGTGAAATCCTATCTCTACAAAAAATACAAAAATTAGCCGGGCGTGGTGGCACATGCCTGTAATTCCAGCTACTCAGGAGACTGAGCCACGAGAGTCCTTGAACCCGGGAGGCGGAGATTGCAATGAGCTGAGATTGCGCCACTGCACTCCGGCCTGCGCGACAGAGCGAGACTCTGTCTCAAAAAAAAAAAAAAGAAAGAAAGAAAAGAAAAGAAAGAAATTTGCACCCTGAGCACCACCCTTGCCTCACCCCAGTCCCAGCCCTGGTAGGGGCAGTATCTGAGAAGCCCATAGCCATTAACCGCCCCTCCCCCCATCACTGCCTGGACACAGGTGGCACCCTGGCTGAGCCTGGCTCTCTGATGGTGGGCACATTTGTTTTGCACACACAGGTCCCTATTTTGAGCAGCCGTTGCAGTGGAAGGTCACAGAGGACTGCCAAGTGCAGTTGACGTGCAAGGCAAGTCCTGCCCTGCCCCCAGGCCCAGCGCGGTGGGACCTGTGGCTTATCCCCAAGCCCAGTTGTTGTCCCTGCCCACCTGGCCCCCTAAATTCCACACTCTGTACTTGGCTGATCGCACACACAGGAAGCCCCCGAGGAGACTGCATGTAACCCAAAAAGCAAACCCACCTTCCCAGCGCCCATGGGGTGGGATTAGTGTGAGGTGGACCAGCCTCGCACGAGATCCTAGTGGCTCCAGCAGGGGTTCCGAGGGGTCAGGGGGTCTAGGAGCCTGCGAGCGTTTGTATGTTGAGGGTCTCCCTGTGTTTATGATTATCCTGTGCTTAGAGACTCACAGTATGATTTCATCCACCTCACAATCGTCTGTGACATAGGCATTGCTATCCCCACTTTATAGATGAGAAAACAAATGGGGAAATAGCTCAAGGCCACACAGGAAGAGGGAGAGCCCAGTCTATCTGACTCCAAAGCCTAAGGTCCTTCTTAGCACCCTTCGGCCTGTTGAGATAACTGGGGAAGGGGAGGGTGGGTGCTCTCCCAGAAGCATATCCATTCAGTAAACTCAGAGCATCTATTACGTGCCACTCTGCAAGGTCCTGAACATACAAAGATGATGAAGTGGTCTCTGTGGGCCTTGGGAGCCCGTGGTCAAGGCAGGGCCACTGGAAAACAGCATCACTCATGCTTGACCCGAATGGGGCAGGAAATTGATGAATCGTGATGGGGGATGACTATGGGGTGCTTCAAAAAAAAAGGCTTCCTGGAGGAGATGACATTTAACTGAAGCATATGAACAATTTACAAGGAAAATAGAGTAGGGCAGGGATCAAGAGGCAGAGGGAAAACCATTAGCAAGAATTCAGAGTCCGGAAGCCAGCAGAGGAGTCATACGGTATGTGAAAGGACTCAGCTGAGATGCCTGAAGGTGTGCACAGGTGTGTTTTTACTCAAAAAGAAACAAGCCTGACAGTTTCCTCTTTCCCCACCTTCCCCAGGTGACAAACACCAAGAAGGAGACTTGCTTTCAGTGGTTCTTCCAGAGGGCAGAGCTGCCAGATGGTCAGTATGACCCAGAGACGGGAACGGGACTTCTCTGCATCGAAGAGGCAAGTGTGGCTCCAGCTTCAGGGCTCACTTTCTCCTTTGGCTACAAGCCAGGGAGGGCCAAGAGCTCGGGGCTGGGAGTCAGAGGCAGGGCCGAGGCTAGGTTGAGGCAAGTGAAGCCCTGAGCACAAAATTTAAGGGACACCAAAAAAACTCAGTAATCAAGATAAATAATATTGTATGCAATATTCTAAAAACTCAAAATTAATGCAAACAAAAACTATTAAAACCCCCAAACTTTCAATAGAGACAGAATCAGTATTACTGGTTTTTTTCTTTAGCTCCAGTACTGGCCCTGCCAATGACTGTGCAGGCTTGGGCTAGCCCCCGTCCCTCTCTGACCTCAGCTTTCATCTGCAACCTGAGCGAGTTGGAAGGGATGCTCTCTCAACACCTCCTTCCTGCCCCAGCAGTCTACGATTCAGGACAGGAAGGATGTCTCCAGGGGAGGCAGATCTGGGCAGAATAAAGCAGGCCTGGAGCTCAATTCTCCCCCCAAGTCCTCCCCTATGGCCTTTGGCGGACCGTGGCCTGGTTAAGAGAGAAACACAAGGCTTGCTCTTAAACATCAACCTTTTTCTGCCCTGCTGCTGATGTCTGTGGCCTCACTGGGTGCCCAGGAGGACTGGAGCAAACAGAGGTTTGCTGACTAGGAAGAAAACAATGATTTCAAGGTCTTCTCCCAAATCCTGGCCAGGCTGATGCCAAGTCAGCCTTTGCCACCACTGTGCAAGCTCCTCAGACAGGCTGTGGCACCAAGTAGGTGCTTCATAGTTACGGAGTTTTAGTATAATCATCAGTCCCATTGGTGCAAAGTTTCTGGCCTCCTACGAGTTACCTCCCTTGATCCCCACAACAGCTGTAGCACACAGGCAGGGCAAGCATGATACCGTGATTTTACTGATGAGTAAACTGAGGCTCAGAGAGTTTCAGTGTAAAGACATAAGGCTAGAGGGTGGGGTCAGAAGCCACTCTAGCCACCCACTCTGGGTTTGGCTGAGACCTTGGAGCCTTCCTGGGATGGTGAGGACATAAGAGAGGATTTTTGGGGCTCAGCACCTCAATCCTCAGGTTAAGAGCTGCCTCTGTCTTGGATCCTGCGCCAACCCCACTGTGTGGAGATGGTCCTGCCGGGAAGTATTGAGAGGTGAGGGACTGAAGGAAGGTGCTGTGTAATAAGAGGTCACTTCTGATCTCTGGACCTTGCCTTGAAAGCACAACTCAGGTTCTTGCTTTGCTGAGTGTTTGTTCAGACTTAATTTGGGGCTGAAAAACATGGGCCAAAAGAACCCCCTTGTCCTGGGCAGGAGAAAACGTGCTTCCTCTTGGGGAACTGCAGGTGGTGGGGGTCCCTCCATCCAGGAGCCCCCAGGGAGTGAAAGGTGGGCCAGGCCCTGACAAGCTCTGCAAAGTGAGGCTCACTGTGTGGTGCTCAGATCAGCTGCCTGTGAATGCAAATGAAGGTGTCTGGTTCTGCCCTCAACTCCCCCTACTCCACCCCTTCCCCAGGCCCAGACAAGCCCCGAGCTAGGAATCCAAGGGCTCTGGAGCTGAAAGGAGCCTTAGGGCTCACCCAGCCCAGATAAGTAAACGGAGGCCCAGGGAGGAGAAGGGTCTTACCTGAGGTCACACAGAGAGTGAGGGGCAGGCCTGGAGCCCAGGCCTCCTGGTTTGGTAGCCATCTCTCCTTCTGAAGCCCATGCTGACACCACCGTTGCTCATCCTTCTTTTCAGTTGTCCAAAAAGGACAAGGGAATTTACAGAGCGATGGTTTCTGACGATCGAGGGGAGGACGACACCATATTGGACCTCACGGGTGACGGTAGGAGCTGGCGATGGGTCAGGGGCTGTGGAGGGAGCACAGGGGATCAGACTGCGATGTGATCTGTGCAGTAAGATTTATGGGATCCCCATGTCACTTGGCGAAATTGAGGCACAAAGAGATTAAGTGACTAGCCCAGGATTCCACAGCTAGTCAGTGGCAGGAGCCAGGTCAGTGTGACTCTGATGCCCGTGTTCACCACAGTATACCACAGTGAGTCCAGGCTTGGAGACCCAAAGCCTGAGTTCACTCCTCCGTCCCACAGTGGGCCCAGGCTCCTTATCAGGCTGATTGGCTCAACCTGCAAAAAACTGTCAGGTTTGCATGTTTGTCCTCCATCCATAGTGCCCTTCTCCCCACCCCACTGCCGAGTGCCCTGAACCCCTTCCTATCCCCAAACTGTGAGAGTCATCCTACAGAGCTGCCTGTCCCCCTGAGAGCAGCTCATGGAGCTCCCCCAGCCTTTTTCAAGGATGTCCCCATTCCTAGCACATCCCTAGGGGAGCCCTATGCCAGCTAACCCTTCTCTCTGTCTCCTTCCAGCCCTGGATGCCATCTTCACTGAGCTGGGCAAGATTGGTGGTAAGCAGCTTGCCTTTTTGCCCAGACCCGCCCTGATGCCCAACAGCCTCCAAGCAGCCTAACACTGGCCTTGGCTATTGGGGGTGGGTTTAGTTTCCAACCTCAAACACTGAAGAGAAAATCCTGCCTCTTCACAGCACTGCATTTCCCCTACAACACCTACCCGCCCCCCAGGGCAGAGTCAGACAAGCTGGCCCCTAAATCTGATGCCTAAATGGCCTCAGGGAAGACTCATCCTTCTCCTCTGTCTCCCCAGCCCTCTCTGCAACTCCACTGAAAATCCAGGGGACTGAGGAAGGGATCCGGATCTTCAGCAAGGTCAAGTACTACAACGTGGAGTACATGAAAACCACCTGGTTCCACAAGTAGGTCTGCCTTGCCCCAGAGCCCCAGCCAGGCTGGAAAGGATTCAGCACCTGACCCATGGGGGCCTCCCTCCCTTCTCCCTGCCCGGTCCTCCAAGCAGAGCCCCATCCCAGTGGTTGGCAGAGACAGGGTCTCTTCCTGGTCCTGCTGTCCACAGAAGGAGTTGAGGATAGAGATTAGCAGTGGGAGGAGTAGAAAGGCTTTACCGAGATCCCCCAGAGAAGGTGGGAACCTTGGTGGGACAACATTTTTCTGGAAACTCTATGGCCACAGCAGGATCAGTCTCTGAGCAGCAGCTGGGAACTGGGGGAGAAAGGGATGCAGGGACGGAAGAAGAGCCAAGTGGTCGGGTGGGTCAGGGCATCCTTGTGGGCCTCTGCAGCCTTAGCAAACTTGGTCAGCCAGGCTTAGGGGAAACATGCAGGAAAAGGGTCTGCAGGGCTGGCCACTAACCGAGAGCCAGGGCTTGAAGGCAGGATAGATGAGGTACCCACAGAGACTTAGCCACTCTCTGAGTGACCCCAGGTAATCCAACAGCAGTTTTCCCAGTGCTTTGTATCAGATGCATGCCTCAGCCTTGTGGAGCAGACATGACTGCACCCATTCTGTGGAGAAGGCTTGACTGATTTGGTCAAGGTTGTCAAATGAGTGAGAGCCGAGGCCAGATGGAATTTCAGGACAATAGGTTCCTCCCCTAGCCAGAGTTTCTCAGCCCTGTGACTAAGCACAGAGGTGTCACCTCTGCAACACAACACTGGGAGCAGAGGACAGTGTCTCTAGGAATGAAATTTAAGTAAAGAAGGGGAAAAGTTTCACCTTATGTGGTTTCTAAAGGTTAGAGTGCTTGTGGGAAGAAGGCCTGGGAGAGTTTAAAAGGAGAATAAAGAGGTAAGGAAGTTGGCTCCTGAGGGTGAGGGAAGTGGCAGTCACGGACCCTGGAGCACCATTTCCGTAGGGTCCCTGCCTGTGGCATGCATCACAAATGCGGACTCAGCACCAACACATAGTTGTCATGCCACAAGAACTGGTGAATGAATGAATGAATGAATGAATGAATGAATGAATGAATGCAGTATTGAATGATGAATCAAGGGTTGAATAATGAATAAATGAATGGATATTTATCTGTTGCCTCATGAATGGTCACCACCCATAGCCCACGGATCTTGAAACAAAACCACAGGAGAAGATTTTGGGGCAGGGGTATCTGTTGACCTGCAGACAGGCAGCCTTAACCATTTCTCCACCCTCACATTCAGAGACAAACGTCTGGAGAGTGGTGATCGGATAAGGACGGGCACCACCCTGGATGAGATCTGGCTTCACATCCTGGACCCCAAAGACTCAGACAAGGGCAAATACACTCTGGAAATAGCTGCAGGGAAGGAAGTCCGGCAGCTCTCAACAGATCTCTCAGGGCAAGGTGAGCCATCCACCTATGTCTGCAGAGAAACCTGCTTAGAAAAGCCCATGAACAGGCTGGGCACACTGGGTCAGTCCTGTAATCCCAGCACTTTGGGAGGCTGAAGTGGGAGGATCGCTTGAGTTCTGGAGTTTGAGGCCAGTCTGGGCAACATAGTGAGACAAGCCTGGGCAACATCTCTACAAAAAATAAAAATAATTTAGCTGGGCATGGTGACGTGTGCCTATATTCCCAGCTACCTGGGAGGCTGAAGTGGGAGGATTGCTTGAGCCCAGGAGATAGAGGCTGCAATGAGCTGTGATCACACCACTGTACTCCAGACTGGGCAACAGAGTGAGATCTTGTCTCAAAAAATAAAAGAATAATAATAAAGATTACTCTGGGATAGGCGTTAAGGAAAGAAAGATTTTTAAAAAATTTTAACAAAATAAAAAGAAAGAAAAAAGAAAATCCCATGGTCTTTTGAGGGGACGCCTACCCTCCCACCCAGTCCTGCCACTGCCCCAAAAGAACATCGGCATGGGGAGGAGAGTGGAGGACAGTCAGGGATAAGCTCTGCTCCCAGGGTCACCCTGTCCCCACTGTTGGACAGCAGAGGCCCTGATGGCCCCCTTTCTCCTCTGTCCTTCTTACAGCTTTTGAGGACGCCATGGCTGAACACCAGAGACTGAAGTAAGTTTCCTCTACATTTCTCAGTGTGAATTATAGGCCCCTCCAGGGTGTGGCATGAACTAGGCTCACAACTCCTTCCCGGGAGCCCCAGCCAGCTCCACATTTCCCTCATCACCCCTCACCTCCACCTGGGCTGGACTGTCCTTTACCAAGTGGACTGTCACACCTTGTTCCCATTTGTTTTTCAGAGCCTTGGCCATCATCGAGAAGAGTAAGTCTGCTGATATTTTTGTCGTTTTTGTTTCTGAATTTGGGGAAACTTCCTGGAAGCTCAAGCCTCTTGGTGGGCTGCTGAAGGCCTCGTTCCACAGTGGGGTCTGTGGGGCTCTGGGGTCTTACAGAGCTGCAGGGAAGACCTGGGCAGGACAGAGACAGAATCCAAGGACACCTGGGATTGTGTTGTGGAAGCGCCCAGTGCAAGCCTGGTTCTCACAGGCACATGGACTACGTTGGTGGGACCAAAAAGGAGGGGACAGACAGGGATGAGGCTGGGCAGGCCTTCCTGAGTGATCTGTGGGGACAGGGTGACTTTAAAGCTGAAGCTATGGCTCTCGAGGCATTAGAGCCTTATTGAATCCAGGATGAAGCCCTAAACCCAGAGGCACACGGCACGGCCTCTGGGCCACTGGGGGAGCCACTACCAAGTCCATGAGCTCAAGCTTGTCCCATTCATCAGCCTCCAAGCCAAGCCAATTCTAAGCAGCCTGGTGGTGGGAGTCTGGCTGTCTGCTCTCACTGGCCCAGCAGATGAGGAGGAAGGATTTCAGTGAGGGAGGGACCTGGGCAGGCAGCAGAGCACAGGTGTGGTCATAGAAGGAGACAGCACAGCTCTAAGAACAGACAAGAAAACTCACACCGCCAGCTTGAGGCCATGTGTGGGAGGGGATAATTCGCTCTGCATGGCATCACTGTCCCCAAGCGTCCCCACTTGACAGGAAGTGCAGGCCTCAGGCTCATAGCTGTTATCAGGAAGGGGCAATTGAGGGGTATAAGTGGCTATGCAGCGAGAAGCTCCTGCAGGGGCTGAGGGGCGCCTCGGTGGAGGGAGCACAGCCCAAGACCAGCCTCAGGCCAGGAGGAGGCTCTTGTACCACGAATCTAATAGTTCACCCAGTGAGAATGTCCCTGCCCATCGTGGAATGCCACATCCTGAACAGAAGCCCTGTCCAGGACCCTAATAGACGAAAGCTGAATTCACCAGTACTGGATTGCTGGGGTGTGTGGAATCAGAGCTGAAGGAAACGATCATTTCATCCAGCTGTGAAGGGCTGGTGACACTTTCTGCCCACAACTGCATCCATCTGTGGAGCCTTCCCCTCCCCATCCAGGGTCCTGCTCCCTTTTCACCCACTGGACAGACGCCATCCGCATCGGGCTCTTTGCACATCCCTGATCTCTGGTCTAGGCCGTGCTGACCACCCGTCCTGTTCCCACAGCTTCCCCTGCACCATGAGGAGTAGACCAGGTTTCTGCTTAGTGGTTGACAACCACACTCTTCCTGGTCACCCACAATGGCCACCAGGTCCTTTGCTTGATCAGGTTCAAAGTGTCCCAAAAACTTCTGTCCTGCTTTCTCTGATCTTGTTGGTCACACCCGTTGTGTGGGCTTTGCCAGTTGAAGTCTCAGAGTAGTCCCACTTACCTTCTTCCTGGTTCTTGAGGGCAGGAGCATCTTATGGTCACCTCCAGGTACCACCAATCATAGCAAATGACCTCAGATCAGTGGCAGAAACACACTATGTCCCATATATTCTACTTATGAATACAAGGAAGCATGTAATACAGTTCTAGAGATTTCCATCCAAGGTCAGGTGTGGCGGCTCATGCCTTTTAATCCCAGCACTTTGGGAGGCCAAGGCAGGAGGATTGCTTGAGCCCAGGAGTTCAAGACCAGCCTGGGCAACATGGCGAAACCCTGTCTCTACAAAAATATAAAAAATATAAAAATACAAAAAACATAAAAATTAGCCAGGCATGCTGGTGCATGCCTGTAGTCGCAGCTGCTCAGGAGGCTGAGCGGGAAGGATTGCTTGAGCCCGGAAAGCAGAAGTTGCAGTGAGCCGAGATCGTGCTGCTGCGCTCCACCCTGGGCAACAGAGCAAGACCCTATCTCAAAAAATTAACTTTGAAAAAAAAAATTTTTTTTTAATTTCCATCCAAAATAATGAAAATAGAAAAAGAAAAAGAAAAAGAAAGAAGTCTTGCTTAAAAATAAACCTCAACTCTATGAAACTTCTGGGAAGCGGCTGGCAGAAAAAGATTCGTCACCAGGATCTGTTCTTTCCCTTCCAGATCGTGCCAAAGTGGTGAGGGGTCTGCCGGATGTGGCCACGATCATGGAGGATAAGGTACTGACCCTTCCTGGCCCACAGCCAGCAGTCCCACTCTGTGTTCCTTCGTGCATCCACCACAGATCACGAAACAATGCAGCGCCGTGGATTCAAAGCCAAAGAGTGGCCAAGTGACCACACGTCACTGATTACATGTGGTACAAAGGAAAGCCACTGGGCCTGGTGTCAGCCCACAGTGGGTGCTTGACCTAGTTCTAACTCCATCTGTCTAGACAGCCCTGGGCATCCTAGACTTCTGCCTGTGGACTTCAGGGTCCACAAGAAACGTCTACTGGGAGATCCCTAAAAGCCCGTCTAGGATTGAACTTACTTATGCAAATCTAGTGTTCCTGAAAACAATTGCTGACTTTTTGATGGTGCTTACTTTGTGCCAGGCACGATTCCATGTATGTTGTCTTTTTTAGCTTATTTAACCATCAAGGCAATCACATGAAATAGGGTTTTATTTATTACTAATCATACTTTATAGCTGAGGAAACCCAGAGTCCCTTAACCCAGGTTAAGAGACCTAAGGTCACACAGCTTGAAGGGGCAGAGGTGAGATTCGCACCCAGGAAGCCCAACTCCAGAGCCTGTGTGTTTAATAATTACATTATAGTGTTCTGCTTGTTCAGTAATTTTCTATTTTAATTCGTAAATCTATGCACTCAAGCAATATAATCTTGCTTGTATGATAAAATCATAGTGACATATATATTACAAAAAGCAGTAAAACAAACCAAAGGCCATTCTGGGGCCGATGAATTGCCAGAGTAATTGTGGTCTGAGATTCTAATGAGTAAGTATTCCTAAAGAAAGGTTGAGAATGGCCGGGCGCAGTGGCTCACGCCTGTAATCCTAACACTTTGGGAGGCTGAGGCAGGCAGATCACCGGAGGTCAGGAGTTTGAGACCAGCCTGGTCAACATGGCGAAACCCTGTCTCTACTAAAAATACAAAAATGGCCGGGCGCAGTGACTCATGCCTGTAATCCCAGCACTTTGGGAGGCCAAGGCGGGCGGATCACCTGAGGTCGGGAGTTTGAGACCAGCCTGACCAACATGGAGAAACCCCGTCTCTACTAAAAATACAAAATTGGCCAGGCTTGGTGGTGGGCGCCTGTAATCCCAGCTACTAGGGAGGCTGAGGCAGGAGAATCACTTGAACCTGGGAGGCAGAGGTTGCGGTGAGCCGAGATCATACCATTGTACTCCAGCCTGGGCAACAAGATAAAACTCTGTCTCAAAAAAAAAAAAAAAAAAATTAGCCGGGCTTGATGGTGGGCATCTGTAATCCCAGCTACTCGGGAGGCTAAGGCAAGAGAATCGCTTGATCCTGGGAGGCAAGGGTTGCAGTGAGCCGAGATCGTGCCACTGCACTCCAGCCTGGGTGACAGAATGAGACTCCATCTCAAAATAAAAGGTTGAGGATGAAGGATGTGGGGTTAAAATAAAATCTCTCCCCTTTATAAATTACAATAAAACACATATACTGAGCTATCACAGGGAGCAACCTGAGCTGGGAGCTCTCTGGGGCCATGAAAGTGAATGCTAAGTTCAAGTTACAAGCAGGCGAGACTGTTCTCTTCCTGTCTTTTCAAACAGACCCTGTGCTTGACTTGCGTCATCTCAGGAGACCCCACCCCTGAAATCTCTTGGCTGAAGAATGACCAGCCTGTCACCTTCCTTGACCGATACCGCATGGAAGTGAGGGGGACAGAGGTCACCATCACCATTGAGAAGGTCAACAGTGATGACAGCGGCCGCTACGGCGTCTTCGTCAAGAACAAGTATGGCTCCGAGACGGGCCAGGTCACCATCAGTGTGTTCAAGCACGGGGACGAGCCCAAGGAGCTGAAGAGCATGTGACAGCGTGTGTCCAGGCACAGTCTGAGTCTAGTCTGCATGGACCAGTAGGGACAATCAGTGGGTCACAGCCTGGCACAGGCTACAGGGGTGGGGCAGAAGGAAAGGGGACAAGATAGAACCCAGGATGTGAGGGGTGGGGGTGGAGCGGATGCACCAAAGTGGAGAAGCAAAGATCTTTCTGGGGTCCTGAGTGGCCTCCAGGAGAGCGGGATGAACCCTGGACCTGGAGTAGGAGACCCGGATGTACTGGGGCTATCTAACAGTACTGGCATCTGATAGGTAGACGTCAGGTACGCTGCTAAACACTGCAGCTCCCACCACGTAGAATTATCCGACCCCAGATGTCAAAAGTGCCAGGGGTCATGAGCCCTGCCATAAACTGATACATCACACCCCTCTTTTAGGATCCCATAGTTTCAATTCGCATAAGTTCAACAGATATTCATGTGAAGTCTAGCATGTGGGAGGCTATGGATGGAGCTGGAAATACAAAGGCAACTGATAAGCAGGCTCTACGTGCAAAGAGGCCTCAGTCCAGTGGGAGAAATAGACCTGGGCGCAAGCAACTCCAGGACAAGGCAGGACATGATAAAGATTATAAAGCAGGTCCAAGGAAAGTGTTGCCAGTGGTCCAAGGAGGGAGACCAGAGCGTCGTCCCAATACGGGGAGGTAGAGCTTTTAAAACACCTTCATCCAGGCTGGGCGAGGTGGCTCACGCCTGTAATTCCAGCACTTTGGGAGGTCAAGGTGGGCCTGAGGTCAGGAGTTCAAGACCAGCCTAGCCAACACGGCGAAACCTCATCTCTACTAAAAATACAAAAATTAGCCGGGCGTGGTGGCAGGCGCCTGTAATCCCTGCTATTCAGAAGGCCGAGGTGGGAGAATCCCTTGAACCTGGGAGGCGGAGGTTGTGATGAGCCAAGATTGAGCCCCCGCTAAAAAATTAGCAGAATTGGTGTTGGGCCCTGAAAAATTAGTCCGGTTTTGTGGTGGTAATGGGAGAAGGACATCTCAGGAGCAGGGTCTGGTGGGAGGAAAGGGAAGGAGGAGGCTGAGGCTGCCCAGGTGGCCTTGGATACCAGGCTTGGAGCTGGTAACCTCCAGGGCTTCCAGCATGGGGCCTCTGCCTGGTGTGACAGATACCGACTGGCCTCACTTGATGGATCTCAGTACTGAGCTGGGCATTTCTCTGCCCCCCAACTTCTTTCTTTTTAAAAATAAGATGGGGAGAGTTCATAAAATTATAGATGTTTGTTGTAAAATTTTGGAAAACTCTGGAAATTAGAGGAGAAAATAAACATAAGCTATACTTCCAACACCACGAAGTAACACCTGCCTCTGCTTTCTGAAATGACTTCTGAACTGAAGGATAAAGTGAGTCACCCCTACATCCCCCACCTCTGCACGTATCAAGGCGTGGTGGGTAACGTATTTCCCCAGCGGCTCGCCTACCAGGCGGTATGGTGCAGGCAGGCCAGGCGTTTGATGAGACCTCTGCAGGGAGCAGTGGGGACCAGGGAGACCTGACTGGAGTTTGGGGAATCACGCAGATCTTGGAGGCAAACGCCACTGGTTTGAAGCATCCCTCTACCACCCACTTGCTGTGTGATCCTGCACAACACTTTTCCTTTTCTGGGCCTCAGTTTCCCGTCTGTAAAACCAGAAGGCTGGAAGATCATTTCGAGGTTCCTTCCAATAGACACTAAGTTTTTGTTTTCTGTTTTTTGTTTTTTGTTTTTTGTTTTTTGTTTTTTGTTTTTTTTGAGACGGAGTCTTGCTCTGTGTCCCAGGCTGGAGTGCAGTGGCGCGATCTCGGCTCACTGCAAGCTCCGCGCCCCTGGGTTCACGCCATTCTCCTGCCTCAGCCTCCCGAGTAACTGGGACTACAGGCGCCCGCCACCTCGCCCGGCTAATTTTCTTGTATTTTTTTTTTAGTAGAGACGGGGTTTCACCGTGTTAGCCAGGATGGTCTCGATCTCCTGACCTCGTGATCCGCCCGTCTCGGCCTCCCAAAGTGCTGGGATTACAGGCTTGAGCCACCGCGCCCGGCCTGACACTAAGTTTTTGTTTTATTTTGTTTTGTTTTTGAGACAAGGCCTGGCTCAATTGCCCAGGCTAGAGTGCAGTACCACCATCTCTGCTCACTGCAACTTCTGCCTCCCAGGCTCCAGTGATCCTCCCGCCTCAACCTCCCGAGTATCAGACACTACACACCACCACGCCTGGCTAATTTTTGTATTTTTTGTAGATACGGAGTTTCACCATGTTACTTAAACTCATGAGCTCAAGCGATCCACCTGCCTTGGCCTTCCAAAGTGCTGTGATGACAGGCGTGAGCCACCCTGCCCAGCCAGATTATTTTATTATTTCCCAGAACTCCATCCTCTTTTGCTTTTCTCTTCCTATGAATATATAGTAAACAAAAAGACACCATCCTAGCCCATCTTCCCACTCTTAACACTTCCGACATCAGAGGAAAGTCTTGGCTTCTTTGGTGTGTCAATGAAAATATGTCACAAATTTCAATGAAATGGGAAATCCTGTTGGCCTTGGTGGAACATGACATGAGCATCCCTGTTGGTGCAAATTGCACTTGCACTATAAGAAGCTACAAGCAAGCCGGGCGCGGTGGCTCACGCCTATAATCCCAGCACTTTGAGAAGCCAAGGCGGGTGGATCACGAGGTCAGGAGATGGAGACCATCCTGACTAACACAGTGAAACCCCATCTCTACTAAAAAATACAAAAAAATTAGCCGGGCGTGGTGGCAGGCACCTGTAGTCCCAGCTACTCGGAAGGCTGAGGCAGGAGAATGGTGTGAACCCGGAAGGCGGAGGTTGCAGTGAGCCGAGATTGTACCACCACACTCCAGCCTGGGCAACAGAGCGAGACTCCGTCTCAAAAAAAAAAAAAAAAAGAAATTACAAGCTGTGCTTCATGGGGCTGGAGATGTTGTAAGCTTTGTGATTGCTGACAAGCCAGTTTGGGGGCAGAAGCCAGTTCCTAGTCTGGTGCATTGCAGTCCTTAACATATGAATCATAATTTTTTAAAATTCCTGGTCTGTCTGGGTGTGGTGGCTCATGCCTATAATCCCAGTGCTTTGGAAGGCCGAGGCAGGAGGATCACTTTAGCCTAGAAGTTTGCCCTTTAGCCAGGGCAGCATGGCGAGACCCTGTCTCGACAAATAATAAAGAAAAACTAGCCAGGCATGGTGGCATGTGCCTGTGGTCTCAGATACTTGGGAGGCTGAGGTGGGAGAATTGCCTGGGCCCAGGAAGTTGAGGCTGCAGTGAGTCGTGATGGCACCACTGAACTTCCAGCCTGGGCAACAGAGTGAAACCCCATCTCAAAAATTTTAAAATAAAAATCCTGGCCTAATAATTCCAATATGCTTGGCATATCCCAGTCTGGTTTTAATGTTTGCTCTGTCTCGTCTGTGTGTTTTACCTTTTAGTATGCCTTGTAATTCATTGTTAAAAGGCAGGCATGGCATAAAAAGGAACTGCTGTAAATGGGCCTTTGGTGATGTGACAGCGAGGTGAGGGAGGAGAAGCATTCTAGAGTCTATGATTAGGTCTTGGCAAACACTCTATGTGAATGTGTCCCCCAAAGTTCATGTGTTAGAACTTAATTCCCAGTGCAACAGTGTTGATTCTTATAAGACATGATGAAGTAATGAGGGCTCTGCCTTCAAGATTGAATTTTTCCTTTTTCTTTTTGGAGACAAGGTGTCTCACTCTGTCACGCAAGCTGGAGTGCAGTGGCACGATCTCGGCTCACTGCAACCTCCACCTTCTGGATTCAAGCAGTCTCCTGCCTCAGCCTTCCAAGTAGCTGGGATTACAGGCATCTGCCACCACACCCAGATAGTATTTGTATTTTTAGTAGAGATAGGATTTCCCTATATTGGCCAGACTGGTCTTGAACTCCTGACCTCAAGTGATCCACCTGCCTTGGCTTCCCAAAGTGCTGGAATTACAGGCATGAGCCACCATGCCTGGCCATGAATGAATTATTGATCCATGATGGATCATTATCATGCGAGTGGGTTACTGCTCTTGTGAGTGGGTAAGTTATCATGGTTTCCTGATAAAAGGATGAGTTTTCCCCCTGCCCCCACGCTCTCTCACCATGTGATGCCCTTTGCCACAGGATGATGCAGCACAAGGACCCTTGCCAGATATGTTCCCTTAACCTTGGACTTCCCAGCCTCCAGAACTGCAAGAATTAAATTTCTTGTTTTGTTTTTTGTTTTTTTTTTTTTTGAGATAGAGTCTTGCTCTGTTGTCCAGGCTGGAGTGCAGTGGTGCGATCTCGGCTCACTGCAAGCTCCGCCTCCCAAGTTCATGCCATTCTCCTGCCTCAGCCTCCCGAGTAGCTGGGACCACAGGCGCCCGCCACCACACCCAGCTAATTTTTTGTATTTTTAGTAGAGACGGAGTTTTTACCATGTTAGCCAGGATGGTCTCAATATCCTGACCTCGTGATCCACCCACCTCAGCCTCCCAAAGTGCTGGGATTACAGGCGTGAGCCACCGTGCCTGGCCTTAAATTTCTTTATAAAGCACCCAGTCTGGGCCAGGTGCGGTGGCTCACACCTGTAATCTCAGCACTTTGGGAGGCCAAGGCAAGCAGATCACTTGAGGTCAGGAGTTCAAGACCAGCCTGGCCAACGTGGTGAAACCCTTTCTCCACTAAAGATACAAAAATTAGCTGGGCGTGTTGGCACACACCTGTAATCCCAGCTACTCGGGAGCCTGACGAAGGAGAATTGCTTGAGCCTGGGAGGCGGAGGTTACAGTGAGCCAAGAGTGTACCATTGCACTCTGCACTCCAGCCTGGACAACAGAGTGAGACTCTGTCTCAAAGTAAATAAATAAATAAATAAATAAATAAATAACCAACCCAGTCTGTGGTATTCTGTTATAGCAACACAGCATGGACTAAGAGACACAGACAATCCCAGCGTTCTCAGAAACTCTCCATGCACCTCCCAACATTCTGGACTCTTCCAGAGAGCCTAGGCAGGGCATACAGCTGGAAGGAAGGCTGGCCAGCCAGACAGATTCCCCTCTGCTGGCCACCAGCCACTCCTCCTCCATACCTGTTGGGTCACCTTTCACATCCCAACCAGGACGCAGTGCTTGTCCTAATGCATTTTTTTTTTTTTTTTTTTGAAATGGAGTTTCACTCTTGTTGCCCAGGCTAGAGTGCAATGACATGATCTCGGTTCACCACAACGTCTGCCTCGCAAGTTCAAGAGATTCTCCCGCCTCACCCTCCTGAGTAGCTGGGATCACAGACATGCGCCACCACCCCCGGCTAATTTTGTATTTTTAGTAGAGACAGGGTTTCTCCATGTCGGTCAGGCTTGTCTCAAGTACCGACCTCAGGTGATCCGCTTGCCTCAGCCTCCCAAAGTGCTGGGATTATAGGCTTGAGCCACCATGCCCGGCCATCCTAAAGCGTTAGAACCATCACACAGACGGGCACAGAAAGCAAGAAGCTGGATGGGCAATGACAGCCTGTGTAATAAGTAACTTTACCCACTCAGCCTCAACCATGGCTCTAGTGAGATGCTTTCCATACTTTAAAAATTCCAAATAACTTCAAGCAACTTGAGTGATATTTTCATGCCATCAATAGTCTCAAAAGAAGCACTCCTCAGAAATCTGGCTAAGAGAGGCCAGATACTTGATTTTCAGCATTTGAGGAAAGTATTACTGCTGGAACCAGAGGACTTAAGGGTAAAACAAATTGCACAGCCTGTGAGGAATATGCCTCTTTTCAGCCGGGCCTCCAGAAAGCCACGTGCCCTGGGACGATTTTTACATCATTGCTTCCTGTACTAGCAGATCTAAAGAAAGAAAAACACAGGGCCACACAAAATCCCTTTTATGCCAATTATAAATATGTTCATGGTGAAATGAGTCTTTGGGTTTGCTTTAAAGTACTCTAGTCTAATAAAAAAGTGGGAGGAGGGAAGATAAATGGAAAAGTTAGCAAAATAGTGATGCTTCTTGAAGCTGGGTGATGGGTACCTCGGAGTTCATACTACCATTCTCTCTCTGTTTGAATACGTTTGGAATTTTTTCATAATAAAAAATTTCAGAGACCTCATGAGAAACAAATCTTCGGCTGTCTTTTCATACAGGAGTCATACTCGTTATTTATATCCGGCAATTAGTCAAGGATGTTAGATACAGGAGAGTGTGCGCAGAGTTCCTCTCCTGCAGGCAATTTACACAGCCTGTTATTTTTCAATTGCGCATGTTAAAATGAATGGGTGCTCCACAAGAAACAATTATCAGGTAACCACTGCAGTTTTCTTTTAAAAACTTACACATTCAAGGGATTCATTGACGCCATATTCATTCAACACACACTTTATTGAGATTACTATGTCTCAGGAACCTACAAAATTAAAGCCTGGTGCTGAGATCCAGCTTCCTTCTACCCAATGTATGACCTGATTAAGTTATTTAGCCTATCTGCCTCTCATCTGTAAAACGAAGGCTGCTATGAGAATTAGATGAGACGATACTTGCTTGCCAAGTAACTAGCACAGTACCTGACAGGAGCCAAACAAATGATAGATTTCCCCACCCACCTATTCCCCAGGGATGTCATAGTCTACTGGGAAAGAGAGCGGTGTCAATCCAGCCCCCACAGAATTCAACAGTTCCTTCCTTCTGCACAATTTTGACTGATGATAGTACGAACGCTTCCAGAAATGAAAGCCTACATCCTCACAAGGGATTTTTAAAGCAGTATCTGTCATATTTTTTCAACAACAGAAATTAGAAATGCTTGTTGTAGAAAAATTAGATGAGACAGAAAAGAATAAAGAAGAAAAGTAAAAACACCCATAAACCCAACCAGAAAGAAGTACAATGGAAATGAAATGTTAGTTTATCAACTAACCTGACAGATATTCCCACCAATTCCCCATTGCTGCCTCCACTCTAGAGACTGGGACGTTAAATACTCACTTTCCCGGGTTCTCCTGTAGCTGGGGGTAGCCATGGGACACAATTCTGGTCAAAGAGAAATAAGTCAACATCTGCTGGGGCACCCTGGTAGGCGCTTGGTGTTCCTAATCAAAGGGACAGACACTGCAGGCACCATACAACTCCCCTTCCTCCTTCCTGATTCAAGTGCAGTCATCCTGGAGCTGGGGCAGGCCTCGATTTTCTTTATGGCAGCCCAACCATTAAGAAAAGAGAATCGCAGCCTGGGCGCGGAGGCTCATGCCTGTAATCCCAGCACTTTGGGAGGCCTAGGCGGGCAGATCACCGGAGGTCAGGAGTTGGAGACCAGCCTAGCCAACATGATGAAACCCCATCTCTACTAAAAATACAAAAATTAGCCAGATGTGGTGGCACACACCTGTAATCCTAGCTACTCAGGAGGCTGAGGCAGGAGAATTGCTCGAACCCGGGAGGCGGAGGTTGCAGTGAGCTGAGATCGCGCCACTGCACTCCAGCCTGGATGCCACAGCGAGAACCCATCTCAGAAAAAAAAAGGAAAGAAAAGAGAATCGCAGAGATTCAGCCCTGACATCTCCATGCTGCTGCCATCAGACCCTCAACCACCACCTCCAGGCTACAGGCTATATATGAGAGAAAACTTTTTTTTTTTCTTTTTGAGATAGAGTTTTGCTCTTGTCACCCAGACTGGAGTGCAATGGCATGATCTCAACTCACTGCAACCTCTGCCTTCTGGGTTCAAGGATTCTTCTGCCTCAGCATCCCAAGTAGCTGGAATTACAAGCATCTGCCACCACGCCCAGCTAATTTTTTGTATTTTTAGTAGAGACAGGATTTCACCATGTGAGCCAGGCTGGTCTTGAATTCCTGACCGCAAGTGATCTGCCCGCCTCAGCCTACCAAAGTGTTGGGATTACAGGCATGAGCCACCGTGCCTGGCCAATGAGAGAAAACTTAACCCCTCTATGTTTAAGCCACCGTGAGTTAGGTTTTCTGTTCCTTGATGCTGAAATCATTCCCAACTCACACACCACATGTTAGCATGTTTGGTGTATTTCCTGCTAAGTTTAACAGAGTTGAGAAATCCTACGAACAATTTTACATCCTGGTTTTGCATATGCCATGACATCATAAGAACTTCCTCACATCATCAAAACATTCAAAAACCCCATATTAGTGTTTATGTTGTAATTACGTATTATTTTCATATTGCTAGAAATTATTTCAAATTTTTTCACTCTTAAAACTGGAATGATCATCCTTATACATAAATCTTTGCTTGCGTCTCTGAAAAATTCTTTAGGATAGACTCTAGAAGGGGAATTACTAGGTCTAAGGGAATGAATTACTAAGTTAAAAGCTATTCAACAGACTAACAGAGGCTCGCAACCAGTGATGGTACCCTGAGCCTTCCCCTTAAACACAGGTCACAAGTTAGTCAATCAAACATGATCAGCTTGTGTTAATCAACACAAATTTTATTTATTTTATATATTGAGACAGAGTTTTGCTCTTGTTGTCCAGGCTGGAGTGCAATGGAGAGATATCTCGGCTCACTACAACCTCCACCTCCCCCGTTCAAGCAATTCTCCTGCCTCAGCCTCTTGATTAGCTGGGATTACAGGTGCCCGCCACCATGCCCGGCTAATTTTTGTACTTTTTTTAGTAGAGACGGGTTTTCACCATGTTGGCCAGGCTGGTCTCAAACTCCAATACAAAATTAGCCGGGCGTGGTGGCACATGCCTATAATCCCAGCTACTAGGGAGGCTGAGGCAGGAGAATTGCTTGAACCTGGGAGGCGGAGGTTGCGGTGAGCCGAGATCATGCCATTGCACTCCAGCCTGGGCAACAAGAGTGAAACTCCGCCTCAGGAAAAAAAAAAAAAAAAAAAAAAAGAACTAAAAATGGAATCATTGAAGCTACTTGAGAGGCTGAGGAGGGAGGATTGCTTGAGCTCAGCGGGTCGAGGCTGCAGTAAGCCATGATTGTACCACCGCACTCCAGCCTGGGCAACAGAGCAAAATCCTGTCTCAAAAAAAAAAAGAGAGAGGGAGAGACACTCAATGGTGCTTTTCATCTGCAAAATAGAGTGATATTAATTAATTAATTAATTAAGTGGTTGAGTCCAGGTTGCTTTCTGAGGGTGGGAAGGCAATTAAATGCACTTAGTTTATTTAATATTTGCCTAATAACATAATCTCTGGTCACTAAAGCAGTCTCAGGGTTAACAGCACCAAGCCCAGGGTCAGGCTACATGGGTTCGAACCTCTGCTGGCTTATCCGGGCCTAATCGCTTAACCTCTGCGAAACAATACTTTCGTCTGCCAAGTGGTGATAACAAATGGGCCTCCCTAATTAGGTGATGTGTAGAGGAGCCCATTGCTCTCATTACTATTCAAAGGATTGGGTGGAGCTGGGCTTTGAGGCAATGAAGCTTCCAGCAGCGCCTTTCCCTGTTCATGCTAAGTCAGAAATGGAAGCGAATACAGTCACATGAAGATTACAAAAGCATGCCGCTGGCCAAAATCTCAAGTCTCCCAAGCAGCAGTAACTCCTGCACTGGCTGTCAGCTGGGGTCGAGCCACGTGGGCAAATGGGCTGGTGGCTCAGAGGGATTTGCTCCTCCTGACTTTGACCAGATGAGGTGGCCTTCCCAACTCTAACATCTTTAGTTGCTTCCCGCTTGCTTTTGTTACTGACTGCACAGTTTAAGACGTGTAATAAACTTGTCTCATTATCCATCCGGTGCTCACCGCACGGTATTTTTTTCAAATCATTTGTTTATTTCTAGAAAAATAAAAATAACACTTTGACTATCAGATGTTGCACTACCAAAGCATTTTCATGTATATCTTTTCTATATGGTACCTCATCTGATCTTTACAATTGCCCTTTGGTAGATATTTTACCCAAGAGGGAACAGAAGATCTAGAAGGTTAAGTAACTTGCCAGTGATTTGCCAGGCCTCTTTTTATTGTTTTAATATGGCTACTAGAAAATTCAGCTGGGCACAGTGGCTCACGCCTGTAATCCCAGTACTTTGGAAGGCCAAGGAGGGAAGATTGCTTAAGCCCAGGAGTTTGACATCAGCCCTGGCAACACAGTGAGATCCCTGTCTCTACAAAAATAAAAATAACTGGGCACAGTGGCACGTGCCTGTAGTTCTAGCAATCAGGAGGCTAAGGCAGGAGGATCACTTGAGCCCAGGAGTTCGAGGCTGCAGTGAGCTGTGATCATGTCACTGCACCCCAGGTTGGGTGACAGAGGGAGACCCTGTCTCCAAAAAAACAACAGTAACAACAACAACAACAAATTGTAATTCTATATATGGCTCTTGTTATATTTCTGTGGGACAGAATCAAGTCAAACTGTTCAATTAACAGAGATATCTGCTGGGTGCAGTGGTTCACGCCTGTAATCCCAGCACTTTGGGAGGCCGAAGTGGGTGGATCACCTGAGGTCAGGAGCTCGGGACCAGCCTTACCAACATGGTGAAACCCTGTCTCTACTAAAAATACAAAAAATTAAGGCCAGGTGCAGTGGAAGCTGAGGCGGACAGATCACCTAAGGTTGGGAGTTCGAGACCAGCCTGACCAACATGGACAAACCCCGTCTCTACTAAAAAGACAAAAAAAAAAAAAATTAGCCAGGCATGGTGGCAATTACAGGCATGGTGAAACCCCGTCTCTACTAAAAATACAAAATTAGCTAGGTGTGGTGGCCCATGCCTATAATCCCAGCTACTCGGGAGGCTGAGGCAGGAGAATCACTTGAACCTGGGAGACAAAGGTTGCGGTGAGCTGAGATAGCATCATTGCACTCCAGCCTGGGCAATGAGAAGCAAACTCCATCTCAAAAAAAAAAAAAAAAAATTAGCCAGGCATGGTGGCGGATGCCTGTAATCCCAGTTACTCAGGAGGCTGAGGTAGGAGAATCGCTTGAACCCTGGAGGCTGAGGTTGCAGTGAGCCAAGATCACGCCACTACACTCCAGCCTGGGCAACAAGAGCAAAACTTCGTCTAAAACAGAAAAAAAAAAAAAGGAGGAATATTACTCAGCCTTTAAAAGGGATGAGATTTGGACACATGCTACAACATGGATGAATCTTGAAAACCTTTAAAAGAGGCCAGGCACAGTGGCTCACGCCTGTAATCCCAGCACTTTGGGAGGCCGAGGCGGGTGGATCACCTGAGGTCGGGAGTTCGAGACCAGCCTGACCAACATGGAGAAACCCCGTCTCTACTAAAAATACAAAATTAACTGGGCCTGGTGGCGCATGCCTATAATCCCAGCTACTAGGGAGGCTGAGACAGGAGAATTGCTTGAATCTGAGAGGTGGAGGTTGCGGTGAGCCGAGATCGTGCCATTGCACTCCAGCCTGGGCAACAAGAGTGAAACTCCACCTCAAAAAAAAAAAAAAAGAAAACCTTTAAAAGGAATGAAATGTTGACACATCCTCCAACATGGATGAACCCTGAAAGCCAGACACAAAAGGGCAAAGATTGTATTATTGCAGCTGTATGAGGTACCTAGAACAGAAAAATTCATTGACAAAAAAGTAGAATAGAGGTTACCAGAGGCTGAGGGGAGGAAGGAATGGGGAATTACTGTCTAACGGGCATAGAGTTTCTGTTTGGGATGATAAAAAAGTTCTGGAAATAGTCATGATGATGACACCACATCATGAATGTACGTAATGCCACTGAACTGTACACTTAAAGATAGTTAAAATGGGCCGGGCGCAGTGGCTCACGCCTGTAATCCCAGCACTTTGGGAGGCCAAGGTGGGCAGATGCACCTGAGGTCAGGAGTTTGAGACCAACCTGGCCAACACGGAGAAACCCCATCTCTACTAAAAATACAAAATTAGCCAGGCACAGTGGCGCATGCTTGTAATCCCAGCTACTAGGGAAGCTGAGGCAGGAAAATCGCTTGAACCTGGGAGGCGGAGGTTGCAGTGAGCCGAGATTGTGCCATTACGCTCTAGCCTGGCAATAAAGGCAAAACTCCGCCTCAAAAAAAAAAAAAAAAATTGTTAAAATGGTAAATTTTATGTTGTGTATATTTTACCACTATTAAAAAATCAGGCTGTGTAGTCCCAGCTACTCGGAGGCTGAGGCAGGAGAATGGCGTGAACCCGGGAGGCGGAGCTTGCAGTGAGCCGAGATCGCGCCACTGCACTCCAGCCTGGGCGACAAAGCGAGACTCCGTCTCAAAAAAAAAAAAAAAAAAAAAAATTCAGGCTGGGCACCGTGGCTCACACCTGTAATCTCAACTCTTTGAGAGGCCAAGGTGGGTTGATCACTTGAGCCCAGGAGTTCAAGACCAGCCTAAGCAACATAGCAAGATTTTGTCT
This sequence comes from Chlorocebus sabaeus, assembly GCF_047675955.1. NCBI lineage: Eukaryota > Metazoa > Chordata > Mammalia > Primates > Cercopithecidae > Chlorocebus > Chlorocebus sabaeus. Next base: position 113,016,893 of record NC_132923.1, read on the forward strand.
CTACAAAAAATTTAAAATGAGCTGGGCACGATTGCACATACCTGTAGTCCCAGCTACTCGGGAGGCTGAGCTGGGAGGATCACTTGAACTCTGGGAGTCGAGGCTTCCCTTCTTGACCTCTCCATAACCCAATCTCCACGCAGCATGACATCACTGTTTGGAACTTTCCAGTGGCTTGCCATCACATTTAGAATAAAATACAAAGTGCTTATCATGGCCCACAAGGCCCTACACAAATGGACTCCTGGGGCCTCTTAAGCTCAACCTCTACTACTCTCTTCCTTGCTGGCTGTGAGCCATAATTGTGCCACTGTACTGCAGCCTCAATGACAGAGCAAGACCCTGTCTCAAAAAAAAATCAACAAGAAAACACAATAATTTCAGATAGTGCTCTAAAGCAAATAAAATGACGGGGATGAGGTAAGGCAATGGAGACTGAGGGTAGAGCTGCTTTAGACTGCATTACCAAGGCAAATCCCCTGAGAAGGTGACACTGGAACTGATACTCGAAACCTGAGAGAGGGCCAGGCATGCAGAGAATGCCCCAAAGGAAAGATACCACAGGCAGAGAAAACAGCCAGAAAGGGGCCCTCAGGCAGTTGAAGGATCCCAGCACAGCATGAACATTGGTTAACAAGGAAGAGAGTACTAGGAGTTGAGCTTAAGAGGTCACAGGAGCCCATTTGTGTAGGGCCTTGTGGGCCATGATAAGCACTTTGTATTTTATTCTAAATGTGATGGCAAGCCACTGGAAAGTTACAAACAGTGATGTCATGCTGTGTGGAGATTGGGTTATGGAGAGGTCAAGAAGGGAAGCCAGGAGACCAGTTAGGAAGCTACTACAATAGTCCAAGCACTTCTGTTTTCTTTAAATTTTTTTGTTTGTTTGTTTTGTTTTGTTTTTGAGATGGAGTCTCGCTCTATCACCCAGGCTGGAGTGCAACGGCATGACCTCAGCTCACTGTAACCTCTACCTCTTGGGTTCAAGCAATTCTCCCTGCCTCAGCCTCCTGTGTAGCTGGGATTATAGGCACCCACCACCACGCCTGGCTAATTTTTGTATTTTTACTAGAGAAGGGGTTTTGCCATGTTGGCCAGGCTGGTCTCGAACTCCTGACTGTAGTGGACTACGTGCTCGCAAACGAGACATTCCCGATAAGTCCTGCTCTTGCAAACGAAGCAGGGCGTTCCTTCCCTGCAAACAGGGAGGACAAAGGAGCCAGTTGCAAACAGCAGACCCTGGGGGCTGGTTTATGTGTAAACATCTTGAAAATCCAGAAAGTCAGGGAAAGGTCAGAAAAACAACAATGTGTCTTGTGACTTGGCAACATTCCACAAACGACTGTATAAAATAAAGCAGAGCGTGTCGTTCGGGGCGGCCGCCATGTTTGTCTCGTCCTGTGTTGTCTTGTGTGTTCATTCCTTTGTTTAGGAAACATGCGGACCCCAACATCTGACCTCAGGTGATCCACCCGCCTCAGTCTCCCAAAGTGCTGGGATTACAGGTGTGAGCCACCGTTCCCAACCTGCTCTTCTGTGTTCTATCTATGCCCTCTCTCAACCTCTCTCTGACTATATCTCTCAAATTCCACAGCTGTAAGATGCCATCTATGTGCTGATTTTACCCAGTCTATGTCTCCCAATTTGTCAAATCAAGTCACATGAATCATAGATCTCCCAGTACCAAATTCTACTAATTTGAAGGATACAGATGATCCCAAGGCACAGGCAAAACATACCTCCCTTGAAGTTCAACACCATCAACACCTCCCCCAAGAGAGCATTCGTCTACTGCATAGAATATGTTTGCACTTGTATTTAACATGTGAGTCTAAGCAATTGCACATGCCACCACTTACACGAGGGAGCCATATTGATTACAGAGGATCTTCATTTTACACCCCATTAATTACACAGCTTATGTGACATTTTCCAGCATGCTATGCCCCATAAATCCACAAATCCAAGTTTACTTCTGGTAAATGCTCTAAGCAGACAGCGTATATATTGCTAAACGCATTACACAGATATTGTTTGGGTGAGGGAGAAGGGACAAGATGGAGGAAGGTGAACAAGAAGGCATAATCCATGTTGCTTCCGGGTTCTTCCTCACCAACTTTCCCGCACGCGGGAAAATGCAGCCCGCCCCGGGAAGATGCAGATCAACTCAGCATGCGCCAGGTGATGTCAATCCGAAGAGATCGAAACTTACCCGGCCATGCCTACAGAGACGCCCCTATCACACCCTTATCCCGCCCACTGCCCTCCCCCTTCCAGTACCAATGCATAAAAGTCCGCTGCCGGCAGGAGCCGGTGTGACTTCTTCGGCCCCCGCATTTGTGGACCGGAGAACATCACCCGAGAGCGCCGGCGCGACTTCCCTGGCCCCCCACACCTGAGGACCAGAGAACCTCGTCCGAGAGTGTATGCTTATTTGCAATAAACGACTGCCACTTTCTTATGTACTTTGGCCTCATGTTTAATTACTTAGCTCTCCTAAATTAAGTTACATTAAATTAAATGAAACAAAACAGATATTATCTTTCTGCTACTAAATGCCATTAGTTTGCTTACCAGGAGCTCTGGTTACTGGAGTGTTTACAAGGGGATGTGAGTGGGGATCCCTTTCTTCCAAGGATCCTTGGTAAAGAGAAGGAATAGGTTTCAGGCCTGCTGCTCAACCTTTCCTTGCCAGTCACTATATTCTTGCTGTAAAAAATCAAACAGTACAGAAATATCTTAAAAATCAAAATATCTTAAAAAACAAAAGGTGGAGCTGGCTCACACCTGTAATCCCAGCATTTTGGGGAACCTGAGGCAGGCAGATCACGAAGTCAGGAGTTCAAGCCCAGCCTGACCAACATGGTGAAACCCCATCTCTACTAAAAATACAAAAAAATTAACCAGGCCTGGTGGCACATGCCTGTAATCCCAGCTACTCAGGGGGCTGAGGCAGGAGAATCACTTGAACCCAGGAGGCAAAGGTTGCAGTGAGCCAAGATTATGCCACTGTACTCCAGCCTGGGTGACAGAGCGAGACTCTGTCTCAGAGAGAAAAAAAAAAAAAAAAAAGCAAAAGGTGGGCCAGGTATGATGGTTCATGCCTGTAATCTCAGCACTTTGGGAGGCCAAGGCAGGAGGATCGCTCGAGGCCAGGAGTTCAAGACCAGCTTGGTCAGCAAGGTGAGATCTTGTCTCCACAAAAAAAATTTTAAAGTTAGCCAGGTAGGGTGGCATACACCTGTAGTCCCAGCTACTCAAGAGGCTGAGGTGGGAGGACTGCTTTAGCCCAGAAATTTGAGACTCCAGTGAGCTAGAATTGCACCACTATACTCCAGCCTGGGTGACAAAGAACCTGTCTCAAAAAAAAAAAAAAAAAAGAGCAAATGGTCTTCCTTCCCTCATCCCCCAGTGTGTTCCAGACACTCACTAATCCCCTCCCAGAGGTAACCACTGTTAATGGTTTAGCGTGTATCCTTCTAGTCCTTTTTTTATACATTTATATACATGTATATGTATACGTAAAAATTAACCCATGTGACAGTGCGGTGGCTCACACCTATAATCCCAGTATTTTGGGAGGCCGAGGCAGGGGAATCACTTGAGGCCAGGAGTTCAAGACCAGCCTGGCCAACATTAAAAAATTAGCTAGACATGGTGGCGGGTGCCTGTAATCCCAGCTATTCAGAAGGCTGAGGCAGGAGAATCACTTGAACCTGGGAGGCAGAGGTTGCAGTGAGCCAAGATGGTGCCATTGCACTCCAGCCTGGGCAACTGGAGCAAAACTCTCAAAATAAATAAATAAACAAACCCATGTGTACATTTTTTATATTTTCCATTTTTTACTGTGGTGAAATACACATAACACAAAATTTACCATCTTAACCATTTTCAGTGTACAGTTCAGTATTATTAAATGTATTCAGGCCTGGTATGGTAAGTCACACCTTTAATCCCATTGCTTTGGGAGGTTGAAGCAAGAGGATCACCTGAGGCCAGGAGTTCAAGTCCAGCCTGGGCAACATACCAAGACCCTATCTCTACAAACAAGCAAAAAAAAGAAACAAAATAAAATTACTGAGCATGGTGGCATATTCCTATGGTTCTAGCCAAGGTGGGAGGATTGCTGGAGCCCAGGAGTTGAAGGTTACAGACACTGCACTCCAGCCTGGGCAACAGTGTGAGACTCTGTCTCTAAAATAAATGAATACATCCAGAATGTAGTGCAGCCATCACCACCATCCATCTCCGTAGCCCTTTTCATCTTGCAAAACTGAAACTCCATACCCATTAAACAGTAACTCTGCACCCATTAAATAGTAACAATCACAATAAACATTTTTCCCTTCCTCCAGCCCCTGGTAACCACCACTATATGAATTTGATACTCCTAGGTACCTCATATAAGTAGAATCATACAGTATTTGTCTTTCTGTGACTGGCTTATTTCACTTGGCATAAGGTCCTCAAGGTTATCTATATCATAGCATGTGTCAGAATTTCTCTATTTTTAAGCCTAAATAATATTCCATTGTATGGATATACCACGTTTTGCTTATCCAGTCATTCACTGATGGACCCTCGGTTGGCTTTTCACCTTTTGACTGTTGTAAATAATGCTACTATGAACATGGCTATATCCTGCGTTCAATTCTATTGAGTATATATCCAAAAGTGGATTTGCTGGATCACATGGTAATTCTACTTTTCATTTTTTGAGGAACTGCCACATTGTTTTCCATAACAGCTTTATCAATTTATATTCCCACCAACAGTGTACAAGACTGACAATTTCTTCACACTCTAGCCGTTACTTATTTTCTGGTTCTTTGCTTTTCTTTTTTTTTTTTTTTTTGTTGTTGTTGTTGTTTTGCTTTTGTTTTGATAGTAGCATCCTAATAGGTTTACGGTGTTATCCCATTGTGGTTTTGATTTACATTTCCTTAATAATTCTTGATGTTGAGCATCTTTTCGTGTGCTTATTTGCCATTTGCATATCTTCTTTGGAGAAATGTCTACTGAAGTTCCTTGTCCATTTTTGAATCGGATTGATTTTGTTGTTGTTGAGTTTTAGAAGGTTTTTTGTTTGTTTTTTGAGATGGAGTCTCGCTGTGTCACCCAGGCCAGGCTGGAGTGCAGTGGTGCGATCTCAGCTCACTGGAGCCTCCCCTTCCCAGGTTCAAGTGATTTTCCCGCCTCAGTCACTCAAGTAGCTGAGATTACAGGCGCCTGCCACCACACCTGGATAATTTTTGTATTTTCAGTAGAGACGAGGTTTCACCATGTTGACCAGGCTGGTCTCAAACTCCTAGCCTAAAGTGACCTGCCCATCTGGGCCTCCCAGAGTGCTGGGATTACAGGAGTGACCCACCGTGCCCAGAGGAGTTTTAGGAGCTCTTTACCTATTCTCGATGACAATGCCTTATCAGATATATGATTTGCAAATATTTTCTGCCATTCTTTGGGTTGCCTTTTTACATTGTTGATAGTGTCTTTTGATGCACAAAAACTTTTAAGTTTCCATGCAGTCCAATTTGTCTATTTTTTCGTCTGTTGCCTGTACCTTTGGTGTCACACATATCTAAGAATTCATTGTCAAATCCGGGCCGGGCACGGTGGCTCACGCCTGTAATCCCAGCACTTTGGGAGGCCGAGGCAGGCGGATTGCGAGGTCAGGAAATCGAGACCATCCTAGCCAACTCGGTGAAATCCCGTCTCTACTACAAATACAAAAAAATCAGCCGGGCGTGGTGGCGGGCGCCTGCAGTCCCAGCTACTGGGAAGGCTGAGGCAGGAGAATGGTATAAACCCGGGAGGTGGAGCTTGCAGTGAGTCGAGACCATGCCACTGCACTCCAGCCTGGGCAACAGAGCGAGACTCCGTCTTAAAAAAGAAAAAAAAAAAAAAGATTCATTGTCAAATCCAGTGTCATGAAGTGTTTACCACATGTTTGCTTCTGAGAGTGGTGGTGTTGTTAGGTCTTATATTTTGGAGATCCACTTTGAGTTATTTTTTGTATATGGTGTTAGGTAAGGGTCCAACTTCATTCTTTTGCAGTGTGCATTATTTTTATATAAATGAACTCATGGTATGCCTATTATTCTTCTACTTGCATTTTGAACTTAGTAAGTATTGAAGATTTTTAATGACCATTCGTCATCCTTGTTGACTGATGTATAGTATTTAACACCATGTGCTGCCAGGCACATTGCCCCATACTTGTAATCCCAGCTACCTGGGAGACTGAGGTGGGAGGGATCGCCTGAGCCCAGGAGTGTGAGGCTGCAGTGATCACACCACTGCACTCTAACCTGGGCAATAGAGCAAGACCTGTCTCTAAAAATAATAACATAATACCACATGCCAAATTGTGTTTACTATGCCTCTATTGGTGGACATATGGGGCCATTTCCTATTTTTCTTTTTTTTTTTTTTTTGAGACTGAGTCTCTCTCTCTCTCTGTCACCCAGGCTGCAGTGCAGTGGCAGGTTCTCAGCTCACTGCAACCACCGTCTCCCTGGTTCAAGCAATTCTCCAGCCTCAGCCTCCCAAGTAGCTGGGATTACAGGCGCCCACCACCACGCCTGGCTAATTTTTGTATTTTTAGTAGAGACGGGTTTTCGTCATGTTGGCCAGGCTGGTCTTGAACTCCTAACCTCAGGTGATCCGCCTGCCTGGGCCTCCCAGAGTGCTGGGATTACAAGTATGAGCCACTGTGCCTGGCCTCTGTTTTTCTTCATTACAAACAATGATGGACATTGTATATGAACTTTACTCAAATACCTTTGGGCTCACATGGAATATTTTCAAGGAATAGAATATATCCATAGGATAAAGTATTTCTGTGGAATAAATAACTAGAAGTGGACGGCTGTATTGAACAATAGGCACTTAAAAAGAATTTTTTTTTGAGACAGAGTCTCATTCTATCACCCAGGCTAGAGTACAGTAGCGCAATCTCGGCTTACTGCAACCTCCGCCTCCCGGGTTCAAGCGATTCTCCTATCTCAGCCCTCCAAAGTAGCTGAGATTACAGGTACGTGCCACCACACCTGGCTAATTTTTGTATTTTTTTAGTAGAGACGGGGTTTCTCCATGTTGGCCAGGCTGGTCTCAAACTCCTGGCCTTAAGTAATCTGCCTACCTCAGCCTTCCAAAGTACTGGGACTACAGGCATGAACCACTGCACCCAGCCCACTTTAAAATTTTTGAAAGAGAGAGCCCCAGAGGTCCAGACTTCAGTGAGCCATGATTGCACCACTACACTCCAGCCCAAACGACAGAGGGAGACCTTGTCTCAAAAAAAAAAAAAAAAATCAGAATTGTAGTTACCTCCAACAGGAGAATAGTATAGATGGAAAAGGGGCACATGGAGGATCAGTGGCTTGCTGTAGATGTTCCCTTTCTTTATTTGGAAGGTGGTCACATGGATGTGTACATCTGTAAAAATCCATCAAGTACTCAGGATTAATATAGGCTATGAAATCAATAACGTGTATACTATCCCTTGATAGGAAAAAGAAGGAAGGAAGCGGGGAAGGGATCCTTTCTTAGGAAGCATCCTAAAAATCAAATAGTCTGGGCTGGGCGTGGTGACTCACGCCTGTAATCCCAGCACTTTGGGAGGCCGAGATGGGCGGATCACGAGGTCAGGAGATCGAGACCATCCTGGCTAACACGGTGAAACCCCGTCTCTACTAAAAAATACAAAAAACTAGCCAGGCGAGGTGGCGGGCGCCTGTAGTCCCAGCTACTTGGGAGGCTGAGGCAGGAGAATGGCGTGAACTCGGGAGGTGGAGCTTGCAGTGAGCCGAGATCTCGACACTGCACTCCAGTCTGGGAGACACAGCAAGACTCCGTCTCAAACAAACAAACAAAAAAATCAAATAGTCTGGCTGGATGTGGTGGCTCCTGCCTGTAATTCCAGCACTTTGGGAGGCCAAGGCGGGAGGACTGCCTGAGCCCAGGAGTTTGAGACCAGCATGGGAAACATAGGGAGAACCTCCCTCTCTACAAAATAAAAAAGAAATCAAATAGTCTATAATTATCTGCTGACTACTCAAAAAGAAGTATATGTTTAAATCTGTCAAACATGATGCATCTTTATAAATCAAGATAAACACATAAGAACCGATTGTAAACAAAATTCAAGTTTCTGTAAAATCTCTAAAGTTAATACAATTCAGTTCCATAGACTGGACAACTCTTTCTGGTCATAAGCCCTTGACAGACACTAAGAAGGAAAATCCTTAAAGTAAAAAAGTTTGTCCTGTTGGTTTCATGCCTGTATTTCCTCTTCCTGACAAATAGTGATGCTCTAGATCTTCCTGTGGACAAATCAAACAGGCCCTGACCAAAAAGACCTTATCCAATATATTCATAAATCAGAAAAAGAAACAAAATAGTTCTGATATAATACTTATCCAACTCTTTTTTTTTTTTTTTGAGGCAGAGTCTCGCTCTGTTGCCAGGCTGGAGTGCAGTGGCTCACTGCAACCTCCACCTCCCGAGTTCAAGCGATTCTCCTGCCTTAGCCTCCCGAGTAGCTGGGACTACAGGTGCACGCCACCATGCCCAGCTAATTTTTGTATTTTTAGTAGAGACGGGGTTTCACCATGTTGGCCAGGATGGTCTCAATCTCTTGACCTCATGATCCACCCGACTGGGCCTCCCAAAGTGCTGGGATTACAGGAGTGAGCCACCGCATCCAGCCCAACTATAATTTGATAATTACAGTGGCCCTCCCCTTGGGGGATACATTCCGAGACCCCCAGTGGATGCCTGAAACCACGAATAGTACCAAACCCTATATATACTGTTTTTTCCTATACATACAAACCTACAATAAAAATTAATTTGCCAGGTGTGGTGGCTCACAGCTGTAATCCTAACACTTTAGGAGGCTGAGGCAGGAAGATCGCTTGAGTCCAGGAGTTTAAAACCAGTCTGGGCAACACAATGAAACCCCGTCTCTACAAAAAATGAACAAAATTAGGCGAGTGTGGTGGCATGTGCCTGCAGTCCCAGCTATTTGGGAGGCTGAGGTGAGGGATTACTTGAGCCCAGAAGGTCGAGGCTGCAATGAGCCAAGATTGTGCCACTGCAGCCAGCCTGGGCAACAGAGTGAGGCCCTATCTCAAATAAAAAAAAAAAGTTTAATTAACCTTAAGTTAATCTGGCTAAATATATTGCCATAGATTGGAACATGCTTCTGTTCACGCCTTCCTTCCACTTGCAAATTTAGTGCCTTTTCCATCTTCACCAAGCACTTATCATACACTGTGGCTACAACTTTTACAGCCTGAGGTACAACAGCAAAACTAGCATGAGTTTTTTTTTCCTTCTTCACAATGTCACCAATAGAGGATTCATTCTTATTGTAGATCTTAGCAACTTCAGCATATGATTTCTTTCTCAAGTCAAGAACTTTCACCTTTACACTTAAAGGAAGCACTTTACAGCTTCTCTTTAGCACATCCTAATTGCCAGTATCACTACTGTTTCATTTTAGGGCCATTGTTAAGTAAAATAAGGGTGACTTGAGCACAAGCACTGAAATACTCAGACAGTTGATCTGATCACCTAGATAGCTAGGAAGTGACTAATGATGGTGGTGGGGGAAGGGCGTGGATACACTGGACAAAGTGGGGATTCATGTCCTGAGCTGGATGGAGCAGGATGACACAAGATTTCGTCACGCTACTCAGGATGGCATGCAATCTAAGACTTATGGGCTGGGTTCAGTGGCTCACACCTGTAATCCCAGCACTTTGGGAGGCCGAGGTGGGTGGATCACCTGAAGTCAGGAGTTCGAGACCAGCCTGGCCAACATGATGAAACCCCATCTCTACTAAAAGCATAAAATGTTAGCTGGGCATGGTGGCAGTTGCCTGTAATCCCAGCTACTTGGGAGGCTGAGGCAGGAGAATCACTTGAACCCGGGAGGTGCAGGTTGCAGTGAGCCAAGATTGTGCTGGAACAGAAATTAAACGAAATTTTAAAATGTGTAAGCAGAAACTCAGTTGTATGTAAGAAAACCCAATTCCCCCCGAAAAAGAGAAAGAGCTGGAGTCCTTTAAAAATTAACTGCCTGTTTTTCTGTGGCTAGTGAGCCTTATCTCCTCCTTTCCCAGGCATTGTGAAGACCCTGTTTCTCTAACTGTGCAGCTGCAAGGTCACTAGACAGATAAAACATGTTTGTCCTTGAAAAGTAAGAAATGGTGTAATGCATGTCTCAATTAATTGAATAACTGTCTTTGTTTCTCACTTCTGTAATATGCCTCCCCCTGCACAGATCTCCCCCCACCCCATGAAATGCTTAAAAAGTAACTTAACTCTTTGTTCAGGGCTCAGTCCTTTGGATGTTAATCCAACTAGGCCGGTGCACCTAAACAATACATATCCTCCTGAACCCCATCGGTCTCTCTAATTCCTTATCAATCCCACAATAGCGCCACTGCACTCCAGCCTGGGCAAAAAGAGCAAAACTCCATCTCAAAGACTTCTGAATGGTTTTTATTTCTGATATTATTCATTTTATATCTTCAGACCATGGTTGACCATGGGTGACCGAAACCAAAGAAAGTGAAACCACAGATAAGGGAGAACTACTGTATTCTTTAGAGTAGTACTCCCTAGAATAATAGACAGGAGTGTGAAAGTTTGGCTGGCACTCAGAATTTGGACAAACATTTCAAAAAATATGCTTCTCTGTCTCTACAACAAAATATAAATATCTGAAACCACCTAACTGAATTAATGACAAAAGCCAGCTCATGAGTTGTAAGATATTTTTCAAACAGCTAGTCAGCTAAAGAAGTTTCCCCACCTTAATTTAACCAGAGAAAAATGCCTTATGTCACAAATCTTGAAGCCACCGTGACCAGTGATGTTATAAAACTAGAAGTGGCTGATAATTATAGAAACTGTCAGACAGGCACAGTGGCTCACGCCTGTAATCCTAGCACTTTGGGAGGCAGAGATGGGCAGATCACTTGAGGTCAGGAGTTCAAGACCAGCCGGACCAATATGATGAAACCCCATCTCTACTAAAAATATTTTGAAAAATTAGCTGGGCGTGGTGGTGGGCGCCTGTAATCCCAGCTGCTCGGGAGGCTGAGACAGGAGAGTCACTTGAACCTGGGAGACGGAAGTTGCAGTGAGCTGAGATCGTGCCATTGCACTCCAGCCTGAACGAAAAGAGTGAAACTCCATCTAAAAAAAAAGAAAAGAAAAGAAAAGAAAACTGTCCACTGTCTGAAGACACAGGTTTATTCAGGAAATCTCTGGTTTATTTTGATTATTGCTTCACTCCTGCAACCTTGCTGCAATAAAGCCCACACGTATAGCCAGTGAAAGAGATATAAAGAACATTTGAGTTTGCCACTACAGAAACAACACAAATATCCAACAGTAGAGGTTATCTGGGTAAACTGTTATACCACCACATCTTGTAACATTATATAAGCACTAAAAAATCATGAAGCAAGGCTGGGCACTGTGGCTCACGTCTATAATCCCAGCACTTTGGGAGGGCAAGGCAGGTGGGTCACTTGAGGTCAGTAGTTCAAGACCAGCCTAGCCAAAATGGTGAAACCTCATCTCTACTAAAAATACAAAAATTAGCTGCACGTGGTGGCGTGTACCTGTAATATCAGCTACTCAGGAGGTTGAGGTAGGAGAATCACTTAAACCCGGGAGGTGGAGGTTGCAGTGAGCTGAGATTGTACCATTGTGCTCCAGCCTAGGTGACAGAGCAAGATTCTATCTCCAAAAAAAAAAAAAAAAAAAAAATTATGAAGCAGAAATCTATTTATTGACATGGTGAATAATTATATCCTTATTGAAAATCAAAGAAATGTATGTTTAAACCTAAAGATATATAATTTCTGAGATTATCTATAGTAAAAAATATTTAAGCCAGGCACAGTGGCTCATGCCCGTAATCCCAACATTTTGGGAGGCTGAGGTGGGAGGATCACTTGAGTCCGGGAATTTGAAATCAGCCTGGCAACATAGCAAGATGACATCACTACAAAAAAAAAAAAAATTAACTAGGGATGGTGGTGCATACCTGTAGTCTAGCTACTTGGGAGGCTGAGGTGGGAGGATCACAGAGCCCAGAGGTCAAGGCTGAAGTGGGCGATAGTCACACCACTGCACTCCAGCCTGAGCAATAGAGCAAGATCCTAACTCAAAAAAAAATTAAATTAAAATTTAAAAATAAGCCAAGTGTGATGGCACATGCCTGTAGTCTCAGCTACTCGGGAAGCTGAGGCAGGAGAATCACTTGAACCTGGGAGGCAGAGGTTGCAGTGAGCTGAGATCATGCCACTGCATTCCAACCTGGGTCTCAAAGTGAGACTCTGTCTCAAAAAACAAACAAACAGGCCGGGCGCGGTGGCTCAAGCCTGTAATCCCAGCACTTTGGGAGGCCGAGACGGGCGGATCACGAGGTCAGGAGATCGAGACCATCCTGGCTAACACGGCGAAACCCCGTCTCTACTAAAAAATACAAAAAAAAACTAGCCGGACGAGGTGGCGGGCGCCTGTAGTCCCAGCTACTCGGGAGGCTGAGGCAGGAGAATGGCGTAAACCTGGGAGGCGGAGCTTGCAGTGAGCTGAGATCCGGCCACTGCACTCCAGCCCGGGCGACAGAGCCAGACTCTGTCTCAAAAAAAAAAAACAAACAAACAAACAAACAAACAAAAAGCTTTCTTTAGGCCTGGGTGCCGTGGCTCATGCCTGCCTCCTATCACTTTGGGAGGCTGAGGTGGGCAGATTACCTGAGGTCAGGCGTTTGAGACCAGCCAGGTGGATCACAAGGTCAGGAGTTTGAGATCAGCCTGGCCAACATGGGGAAACTCTGTCTCTACTAAAAATACAAAAATTAGCTATGTGTGGTGGCGGGCACATAATCCCAACTACTTGGGAGGCTGAGGCAGGAGAACTGCCAGAAGGCGGAGGTTGCAGTGAGCCAAGATCGTGCCTCTGCACTCCAGCCTGGGCAACAAAAGTGAAACTCTGTCTCAAAAAAAAAATAAATAAAAAATAAGGCCAAGCGTGGTGGCTCACACCTTTAATCCCAGGGAGGGAGGAGAATCGCTTGAACCCAGGAGGCAGAGGTTGCAGTGAGCCGAGATCGAGCCATTGCACTCCAGCCTGGGCGACAGAGTGAGACACAATCTCGAAAAATAAATAAATTAATTAATTAATAAAATAGATATATTTATGTATTTACAAGGAAAAGTATCTACTATATACAATGAATTATTTTTAAAGCCTCTGAATAACATGTATAGACAAGCTTCTCCACTTACATTTCAATGTCTACAGTCACAGAAAAAAAGAATGTCAACTCTTCCCTCCACCAACAGATGGCATTAGCTGCAATGAATGGTCATTGTGAACTACATACAATTCAACAATGTTGCTGTTCTTGTGTCCAAGTAATGTTTCACATATTATCAACCCCATAGTAGCCAAGAAGAATAAAGCCAGGGAGAATTCTGAACATGCTAATAAGAGGCAAACAATTATATAAGAAACAAACATAGAAATAATATTTACTTTGAAAGTGGGGAGAAAATGAGAAATGTAATATTGCATGTGCCTGTGGAGGAGACTGCCACAGTGGGAATGGACTTTGTTTTAGAGATGGGGATCTCACTCTGTCACCCAGCCTGAAGTGCAGTGGCACAATCATGGCTCACTGCACCTTTGAACTCCTAGGCTCAAGCAATCCTCCCACCTCAGCCTCCTGAAGAAGCTAGGAGTATAAATGGTACCATCACACCTGGTTAATTTTATTATTATTATTAATTTTGTAGAGACAGAGTCTCACTGTGTTGCCCAAGCTGGTCTTGAACTCCTGGCCTCAAGTGATCGTCTGGCTTCACCTTCCCAACGCACTGGGATTACAGGCAGGAGCTACTATGCCCAGCCAGGAACAGTTTTAAAGGACACAAAAGGCCGGGTGTGGTGGCTCACGCCTATAATCCCAACGCTTTGGGAGGCCGAGGCGGGGGTACTGCCTGAGGTCAGGAGTTTGAAACCAGTCTGGCCAATATGGCGAAATCCCATCTCTACTAAAAATGCAAAAACATTAGCCGGACATGGTGGCATGCGCCTGTAATCCCAGCTACTCGGGAGGCTGAGGCAGGGGAATTGCTTGAACCAGGGAGGCGGAGGTTGCAGTGAGCCGAGATAGCACCACTGCACTCCAGCCTGGGCAACAGAGCAAGACTCCGTAATAGATAAATAAATAAATAAACAAACAAATAAATAAATGACGGGCAAAAAAATAAGCATGTAGTACAGGAAAAGAAGAAGGAAAAGTGAGAATGATAAAATGGAAAAAATTTCAGTTTATGGCTAAATAATCAGAATCAAATCAGATCTCTATCAGCTAATTTGTCTGGAAGTAAGAAATGAGGAAGAGTCAAAGTTTAGGCCTGAATTTAGATCAGCTCTCATGAATTCAAGGAGACAGAGGGAGATGAGCACCAGGACCAAAAGCCCCCTTTCACCCCAGGTCACCCCAGGAACTGTGGCTGCTTCCCTTTGCCTGCCACTCCTCCAAGCACCTCCACTGCCTAAGGTTCCACCTCAACCCCTTAGAAAGAACAGACCCTGATATCAGGTAGTCTCGCTACGTTGATCCCACAGCCTGGAGGTTGGAGAAGAAGGAAGAGTGGCAGACGTTCCTGCTTGCTTCACCCTTGCAGAGCTTTTGTATTGCCAATGTGACCCCACAAATACTTGACCCTGAAGAAAGTGAAGGTTTGTCCTAAAAGGACTCCAGCAAAAGGCAAGGCAGAACCAAACCAAACCAAACAGGTCTTGGTCAAACAGGCAGTTATCCAAATATATCCGAAAAATCTAAGTGTATCAATACATTTAAAAAAACGAAAACACTTTCTTCCAGACTGTTCACCATCTCCACCACTGCCCTCTACTCCAGCCACAACTACCTACCTCCTAGACACAGGTTTAAGACAGCCTCAATCTGGCTGAGTGAACTGACTCACATCTATAGTCCCAGCACTTTGGGAGGTCAAGGCGGGAGGATCACTTGAGCCCAGGAATTCAAGACTAGCCTGGACAACATAGGGAGACCTTGTCTTTACAAATAAATTTTTTTAAAAAATGTTTTTTTTAAATAGCCAGGTGACTGGGCGTGGTGGCTTATGCCTGTAATCCTAGCACTTTGGGAGACTGAGGTGGGCGGATTGCCAGAGCTCAGGAGTTCCAGACTAGCCTGAACAACATGGTGAAACTCGGTCTCTACTAAAAATACAAAAATGTAGCCAGGCATGGTGGTGCAAGCCTGTAATCCCAGCTACTCAGGAGGTTGAGGCAAGAAGGATTGCTTAAGCCCAAGAAGTTGAGGCTGCAGTGAACCACGTCTGTGCCGCTGCACTGTAGCCTGGGCACCAGAGTCAGACTCTGTCTCTAAAAAGAAAGAGAAAGAAAGAAAAGACAATTTCAATCAGGGAGGAAGTAGAGGCAAAGAGAAGAAGGATGGCCTCATTTTTATTTTCTGTTGGTTCTGCAATCTGTTTCTCTCTAGCTTCCACAGTTTCTCCCCAGTTGACTTTAAGGAAAGGAGGTAGCAATCCAAATCAGTTCATCATCTAAAATTTGGGGGTTCACTGCTTCTTTTAAAATTAAAGTTGAAGTATAATTTACATACAGAAAAATGCACAGGTCTTGAGTGTACAGTTTGATGAGTTTTGACAAACATGTACAACAGTGAAACCAATATCCCCAACAAGATTTTGGCCATTTTAATCAACCCAAACATTTCCTCCATGCCACACACCAGTCATTCCCCTTCAGAGGCAACCGTTGTTCTAATTTTCACAACCACAAATTAGTTTCTACCTGTCCTCGCACTTCGTATGAAGGGAATCACTCAGTATTGCTCTCTTGTATCTTTTGCTTCTTTCACTCAATTTTTTTTTTTTTTTTTTTTTTTTTTTAAAACACAGGGTCTCACTCCAATGCCCAGGCTGGAGTACAGTGGCACAATCTCGGCTCACTGCAACCTCCGCCTCCTGGGTTCAAACAATTCTCCTGCCTCAGCCTCCTGAATAGCTGGGATTACAGGCATGCGCCACCACACCCAGCTAATTTTTGTATTTTTAGTAGAGGCGGGGTTTCACCATGTTGGCCGGGCGGGTCTCAAACTCCGGACCTCAGGTGATCTGCCCTCCTCAGCCTCCCAAAGTGCTGGGATTATAGGTGTGAGCCACTGCGCACGGCCTAAATCCTAAAAGTATTTTAAAATCTAAAAATATGGGAGGCCAAGGCAGGTGGATCGCTTGAGCCCATGAGTTCAAGACTAGCCCGGGCAATGTAGTAAGACCTCATCTGTGCTAAAATAAAAATTTTTTAAATTTTTCAAAAAATGGCAAGTAACACTGGTATCTGTAAAAAGAAGAAATCTAAAATAAAAAAGTTTACTTTTGAAGAAAGGTTGGAAGTGGCTAAACAGATCTAGCTAAAGCCCTTGCATCAGGTAAGTATCATTTCTTCTGGGGAAGCCTACTTCTTGTAGCATGTACCCCACTCCAGTTATCTGGAAAAAAAATCTGAAGCAACAATGTTTGACCTCAATCCAAAGTTATAGAAGGAAACATAATTGACTTCAAATAATATAGCAAACCTTAAGTACACATATAAAAATTGACTGTTGTCCAGACACAGTGGCTCACACCTGTAATCTCAGCATTTTAGGAGGCCGAGGTGGGAGGATCACTTGAGTCTAGAAGTTTGAGACCAGCCTGGGCAACACAGCAAGACTCCCTCTCAAAAAAAAATATTTAAAAATTAAGTGAATATGGTGACAGGAGCCTGCGGTCCCAGCTACTTGGGAGGCTGAAGTAGGAGGATCGCATGAGCCCAGGAGGTCAAGGCTGCAGTGAGTCGTGATCATGCCACCGCACTTCAGCCTAGGTAACAAAGCAAAGACCCTGTTTCAAAATATTTACATAAATTTACTGTCACTTAAAATCTAGGTTTGAAATTCACTCTTGGTCACTAAAGGGGCAGGTGCAGAGTTTTTCTGTCCTGGGTCCTCAGCCTCATGCCCCATTTCCAGCTCTCCTCCCTGCCCCTGTGCCGCCCCACTCCTACCCTTGGATGGGACTGCTGCTGTGGAATATGCTTCCTCAATTTCCCAAAAGTCTGAGGTCATCCAGAGAGTCCCCTTACTTACTTAGCAAGTACAGGAGGAGACTTGCAAATAATTTTTTATTTGCTAGAATTTTCTTTTCACCATTTTTTCTCCTCTCAAAAGGAAACTTTTCATCTTGCAGGAAGAAGACAAAATAATTACTTCATTCGAGAGGTCAATGATAATGACTGTGATAAATGGTCTCAATAAAGAGATTCTTAGGTGAACAGGGATCTCCAAGCATTGCCACAATAGTACACTGGGAGTTGTATCTGTGGTTTATGTACACAAATAAGTTCTGATTGACAGAAAGACCATGGACTCAACAGCTGACATGTAAAAGGACAGGATGAGGCCAGGCGCGGTGGCTCACACCTGTAATCCCAGCACTTTAGGAGGCCGAGGCGGGCAGATCATCTGAGGTCAGGAATTCAAGAGCAGCCTGACCAACATGGTGAAACCCCATCTCTACTAAAAATACAAAATTGGCCAGGTGTGGTGGCACATGTCTATAATCTCAGCTACTTGGGAGGCTGAGGCAGGAGAATCACTTGAACCCAGGAGGCTGAGGTTGTAGTGAGCTGAGATCACACCATTGCACTCCAGCCTGGGCTACAAGGTGAAACTCCATCTCAAAAAAAAAAAAAAAAAATGATGCCTCCTTTCTGGGTCTCCTGCCTCCTTGTATGTCTGCAGGGACTGCTGGAGGAGGTGACTCCCATGCTCTCTGCCCACATCAGTTTGCTTCAGGCTGTACAGTTGGCTGTCTCTCTTGGACAAAAACCACCATGTGCCCCAGTTGTGGTCCCTAATATATCCTCAATGCTGGCCAGACCACTCCTGCTCATAGGTCACTGCTCCGCCCTGTCACCGTCACCTGATTGGATACCAGTTCTCCTCTGATTCACCCCTCATTGCAGGCTGCAGCTTTCAGTTGCCCGGGAGGGCCATTGCTAACCCCTGAGCAACTGTCAAAGAAAAACAAACCAGATACTGGTTAAAACAGTGAAAATAGATTATATGCAGTAATGAGGGGCAGTAGGGAAAAAAGCTGAGCTCTCTTCTGGTTTACCCAGAGGTAACAGCATTTTAAAGGGAGAATGGGAGTGGGAGTGGGTAGAGGCAAGCAAGGACTAAAGGGAAAAGTTATCAAGTGAAAATGCAGTCGGCCAGCCGTGCCTGCTAGCTGGCGATCAGCAAGGCTGGGATTCTGTCCTCCCATAGAGACTGGAAGACAGAGGCCTTCCTGATAATCACATTTCAAAGGAATGGCTTTCAGGTCTTTTGAGAAAGGTAAGTTGTAGGAGATACACACACATCTCAAAGGGCAGAGGAAGGAGTCTCAATAGGAGGCCCTTTTCATGAATGCTTTGTGAAAGGGGGGGTCAGGGGTCTATGTCAGGTACTGGCTGCAACAAACAGTTCATTCTTTTGACAGCCCGGAGATTTTACAGACAGGAACTGAAAAGGGGGCTGGATGGTCCCAGAGATGCCACCTTAGGCTGCTAGAAGCCATGCTAGGGCTGGTCAAATCTCTTAGCACAGGAGTTTGCAGTCATTAGGTGAAAAGAGTTCTTGCAGTTCTCACTACCTTCACATCAGACCCCAACCAGCGCCACTGACCTTGCCCTTGCTACTTGCCTGCCAACAGCCTCTATTCTTGCCCATGAGCTGCCAACAGCCTCACCAATAATTGCTACTTACATATTTGATTCTGCAGCTCACGGTCTGCTGCTGGCGGAGGAAGGAGTCAACCGCCTTCACAGCTTGGACTCCTGGTGCCACAGCTTCATCAGCTTTTATACCCAGATTAGTTTCCTTCCCCACTGCAACCATGAGCCACCACCCGGAGGTCCCAGTTATAGCCACACCCTGTGCAAAGAGCCACTGCCTACATCCCACCCAAGGCCCCGTGTCTGAGCCTAGCATGGTGTATTCTTTCTTCTCCAATGTCGCCTCTCTCTCTGGAACACAATTGCACCTACGGTGTGGCTCCATCCCCCCACAAACATGCCCAGGTAAATTTGAGCCCCAAGGGAGGGCAAAGCTCACATTTTTCACCTGGTGCTCCTAGACCTGCGTAAACAAGCAATTCTAACCATGCAGCCGGATGCTATTTTATACTGTTATCTAATGTGGGTTTTGTTCCTGAATCTTTCCGCCCATTTGGGAAGCAGGTAGGACATTTGAAGCTCATTCCCTCAGGAAGTGATGGGAGATACAGCAGAACAAAGAGTCCATTCTTAGCTTTTGAGTTTCAAATAGACCTTTGAAAGTTAGGCCAGAGAGCATATTTGGGGGGGGGAAATAGGGGCAGGAGTTGAATTTTTAAATCTAAAGCCTGGGCGGGGCGCAGCGGCTCACACCTGTAATCCCAGAGCTTTGGGAAGCCAAGGAGAGGATCACTGAAATCCAGGAGTTTGAGACCAGCCCAGGCAATATAGCGAGACTCTGTTTCTACAAAAAATAAACAAAAAGTCACCAGGCATTGTGGAGTACCTACAGTCCTAGCTATTTAGGAGGCTGAAGTGGGAGGATCACTTGAGATGGGGAGTTTGAGGCTGCCTGAGCCCTGATCACACCACTGCACTCCAACCTGGGCGGCAGAGTGAGATCCTGACTCATAAAATAAAATAAAATCTGATGGGGTCCAGTGGCTCATATCTGTAATCCCAGTACTTTGGGAGGCCGAGGCAGGCGGATCACCTGAAGTCAGGAATTCCAGACCAGCCTGGCCAACATGGTGAAACCTGTCTCTACTAAAAATACAAAAATTAGCCAGACGTGGTGTCACTCGCCTGAAATTCCAGCTACTCAGGAGGCTGAGGTGGGAGAATTGCTTGAACCCGGGAGGTGGAGGTTGCAGTAAGCCGAGATGGTGCTACTGGACTCCAGACTGTGACAGAATGAGGATCCATCTCAACAAAAAATAAAATAAAATAAAATCTAAAGCTTGATAAAAGTTTATGTCTCAATAAATTCAGTGTATTGAAGTACAGCAATAGCAGCTTCAAGATTGAGAGGAGGGGGCAAGTTGGGGAGGCGGGAGGGGGCACTTAGGTATGTCACTGAGAAGAGGCCCTGTTCCATGTCATGCTAGTTCCCTGGCCCATTCTCAAGGGTAAGAATGATGTCAGACCCCATCAAGTCTCACTGAGGATCCAAGAGCAGAAAAGACCAAAGGCGGATGTTCTGGAAAGAAGGCTCCTGCAGCTCAAGCTTTGGGCCCTTTACTTGCACTGGCTTCTTCCAAGGCCCTGGACCTAATTTCATATTAATGGTTTTTATTTTCTTTAGAGAAGACCCCTAGAACTGCTTCAGGTTCTGCCCCTGAAGAGGCCCTGAGCCTCACTTTCTTAGAAAGAAGCCCAGGACACTAGCCTGTTGGACATAAGACCACAAAGAGCAAAAACATACCCTGGCTGAGGTCCCAGATCAACCAGCTCCCAGCCAAACCCCCAGCTGCCTGCAGTTGCAAGTGATCTCAGACAAGACCAGGAGAAAAACCATCCATCCCACCTCAAACAACTGACCCACAGAATCCTAAGCAAATAAGACAGTTGTCAAAAGCCACTAAATCCAAGAGTGTTTTGTTATACAGAAATAGATAACTAAGGCAGTGAACTTGGACAAGTCATAAAAAAAAAAAATTTTTTTGGACGGGTCACTTTCTTCACTCAAAATAATATTTACTGGGGAAAACAAGTGAAGGACCGCAGAACACGCCACCCCAAAACATGCCATTTCGGCTTAAGAATTATTTTGAGTTAAAGGCATAAACACTGACCGCTTCTTCTTTCTGATAGCAAATTCCCAGTGACAGTTGTTCTTTCAGGCCAGGTGCAGTGGCTCACACCTGCAATCCCAACACTTTGGGAGGCCAAGGCAGGAGGATCGTTTGAGTCCAGGAGTTCAAGACCAGCCTCGGCAACATGGTGAAACCCCGTCTCTATTAAAAATACAAAAATTAACCAGGAGTGGTGGCACAAGTCGATCATCCCAGCCACAAGGGAGGCTGAGACACAAGAATTGCTTGAACCCAGGAGGCAGAGGCTGCAGCGAGCCAACATCATACCATTGCACTCCAACCTGGGTCACACAGCAAGACTTCACATCAAAAAAAAAAAAAAAAGCCGGATGTGGTGGTTCAAGTCTGTAATCCCAGCACTTCGGGAGGCCAAGGCGGGCAGATCACAAGGTCAGGAGATTGAGACCATCCTGGCTAACATGGTGAAACCCCGTCTCTATTAAAAATACAAAAAAAAAAAAAATTAGCTGGGCATGGTGGCAGGCGCCTGTAGTCCCAGCTACTCGGGAGGCTGAGGCAGGAGAATGGCGTGAACCTGGGAGGCGGAGCTTGCCATGAGCTGAGATCATGCCACTGCACTCCAGCCTGGTCGACAGAGTGAGACTCCGTCTTAAAAAAAAAAAAAAAAAAGGCTGGACACAGTGGCTCACGCTTATAATCCCAGCACTTTGGGAGGCTGAGGCAGGCAGATCACTTGAGGTCAGGAGTTTGAGATCAGCCTAGCCATCATGGTGAAACTCCAACTCTAATAAAAAAAAAAATACAAAAATGAGCTGGGCGTGGTGGTGGACACCTGTAATCCCAGCTACTTGGGAGGCTGAGGAAGGAGAATCACCTGAACCTTGGAGGCGGAGGTTGCAGTGAGCCGAGATCACACCACTGCACTCCAGCCTGGATGACAAGAGCGAGACTCCATCTCAAAAAAAAAAAGGAAAATATCTTATGTTAGCAGGGCTCTCAAAGGCAAGCTCTGAATATAACAACTGGAATGGAAAAACTGAAAGAAGCTCTCCTAGTACCTAAGCAAAGCCATCCTCAATCCTAAAGCTGGGGGGCCCTGGAGTACCCTCCCCAGAAGTCTTTCTTACCCAGGATACAGTGTGCACAAATTCAAAGGCTGAGGGAATGAGTAGGTTTCCTAACTCAGTTCTCCATGCCAAAGTTCATCCTCCTACGGTCTGAGAGCGGGCTAGAACTATTTCAGGCCTAACGTCAACATCCTTGAGAAATTCTTATCTGGAAAGAGTGGGGAGGTCTCCATGGCAACCTGTCCCAGGCCCAGCCCTGGCAGAGCTCCAAGGCACACAAATAAAGCCATCGGAATGTGGTGCAGGCCTCAGGGCGGGATAACTAGAAAGTTGCCAAGTTTCCATGAAAACCAACAGTGTGAGGCCTCAGGCTCTGGAAGATATCAGTAGGGAAGCTTAGGTCCTCACGGGGTCTACCCATGGAAAATAACACATTCCTAAATAGCACATATGTGCACGCACACAGGATCACACACACACAGCCTGCTTGGAGGACAGCGACACTGCTTCTTGAAAAAGAGGCTTGTTGAAAGGAGAACGCTGGCCTTAGAGCCAGACAGAGATTCCAGTACCCGCCCTGTCAATTCCTGGGAACCCCAGGTCAGTTTCTGAACAAGTTATCCTCATGGCCACCTCCCTTGCCTTCTCCATGTCTTTGCTCCAAGGTCATCTCCATGAGCCATTCCCTGGTTACTTTATTTATTTATGTATTTATTTTGTCATTATTATTTTCTTTTTCTTGAGATGGAATCCCGCTCTGTCGCCCAGGCTGGAGTGCAATGGCACGATCTCGGCTCACTACAATCTCCACCTCCCAGGTTCAAGCAATTCTCCTGCCTCAGCCTCCCAAGTAGCTGGGATTACAGGCATGTGCCACCATGCCCACCTAATTTTGTATTTTTAGTAGAGATGGGGTTTCACCATGTTGGCCAGGCTGATTTTGAACTCCTGACTTCAGGTGATCCACCCGCCTTGGCATCCCAAAGTGCTGGGATTACAGGCATGAGCCACCTTGCCCAGCTGCCCTAGTCACTTTAAATCAAATTGCAGTCTGGGCACAGTAATCCCACGCCTGTAATCCTAGCACTTTGGGAGGCCAAGGCGGGTGGATTGCTTGAGGTCAGGAGTTCAAGACCAGCCTGACCAACATGGTGAAACCCCGTCTCTACTAAAAATACAAAAGTTAGCCAAGCATGGTGGCGCATGCCTGTAATCCCAGCTACTTGGGAGGCTGATCAGGAGAATTGCTTGAACCTGGGAGGCCAAGGTTGCAGTGAGCCCAGATCATGCCCTTGCACTGCAGGCTGGGTGACAGAGCAAGACTCTGTCTCAAAAAAAAAAAATCAAGTTGCAGCCTCACCCATCCCTCACACTCCCCCATTCTTCTTTATTTTTCTCCATGCTGTTAGCACCACCTGACATGCTCTATATTTTACTTCCTTATCTTATTTATTGCCTTGTTAATGTCACTTGCACAGGGACAGGGATTTTTGTCTGTTTTGCCCATGCTTTATCTCCAGCACCTAGAACAGTACCTGGCGTGTAGTAGGTACAAAAGGAAAATTGCTGAGTAAATGCATGGACTTCTGCGAACATTAGTTTTGTCATTAGCAAAATGGGAGTGATTCTACCACCATAGGGTTAGTGTGAGGGTTGAAGGAGATGCTATGGCGTAAGTGCCCAGTCCTTAGCAGGGGTACCGGTGTCACTTCTGGTTATATCCTCCATTTAGTGAGGCCCCCTCATCACCTTCCTGTAGTACTTAGATCACATTTAAGAACAACTTTCATGGTAGCTTACTTTCTGCCTGGGAAGTGGTATACCTGACCCCTGAGCCCAAGAATTTATCTGTGTCCTAGTCCTGCAAAACCACTAGACATTAAGCTGGGTGTGGTGGCTCACGCCTGTAATCCCAGCACTTTGGGGGACTGAGGCAGGCAGATCACTTGAGGTCAGGAGTTCAAGACCAGCCTGGCCAACATAGTGAAACCCCACCTCTACTAAAAACACAAAAATTAGCCAGGCATGGTGGTGGGCACCTGAAATCCCAGCTACTCGGGAGGCTGAAGCAGGAGAATCACTTGAACCCGGGAGGCAGAGGTTGCGGTGAGCCGCGAGGGTGCCATTGCACTCCAGCCTGGGCGACATGTCGAGCAAGACCCTGTCCCAAAAAAACAAACAAATAAAACCACTAGACATTAAAGACAGTAGAATCAGAGATTCAGTCCACAGAGAATTTTGCTCTAAATATTTGTTAGGAGTCTGTGTAAATGAACTAATTCATTAATAGGAAAGTATATCTCCAAAAATATAAAGAAGATTTGAACAAGCAGGAAATGTTTCACCTGTAAAAGGAGAGAACAGGTCATTTCTTGCATCCTTAGCACATAACGGGTGGTGTATTAGGCACCTGACATGTCTTCTGTCATTTCCGTCTGTGTCAACCTTATAAGGAAGGTATTCAAGAGTGAAGAAACTGGACGGGTGTGCTGGTTCATACCTGTAATCCTAGCATCTTGGGAGGCTGAAGCAGGTGGATCCCTTGAGGTCAGGAGTTCAAAACCATCCTGGCCAATATGGTGAAACCCCATCTCTACTAAAAATACAAAAAAAAATTAGCTAGGCGTGGTGTCAGGCACCTGTAATCCCAGCTGCTTGGGAGGCTGAGGCAGGAGAATTGCTTGAACCCGTGGAGACACGGGTTGCAGTAAGCCGAGATTGTGCCACTGCACTCCAGCTTGGGCGACACAGCAAGATTCTGTCTCAAAAAAAAAAGAAAAAAATAATGAAGAAACTGAGGCCTAGGTTAGGAAACTGGCCTGAAGTCTCACAGCAGTAAGCGGTACAGCAGGAGTCAATCCCAGAATCCAAGTCCCGAAGCCTGTGTTCTTCCTGTTGTTTCACCCACCTCTTTGAAAACTCATTTAATAAAAGGCCTCTCTGCCAAACTAAGGAGTTTGGATGTATTCTGTAAAATACATTCTAGATGCAATGCAATTCTAAAAATAAAATAAAACAACTGAGTGTAAGTATTTGGGATCTACTAAGGAAGGAGGAATTATTTCCGCCCGAGATAAATCAGAAAAGCTACAGAGAGGAGGTGGCACTTCCTCCCAGCCTAAATGCTTTAGGGACTTGTATTCCATTAACTCATCTTTCCAGAGTTCGTCGCTGGCTTTTGGTTCTAACACATGACCATGAACAGCACTCTGTACTTATATGAGTTTTCCATCTTGTCATATTTTCAGCAGGTCATTCCTGTGGGATCCTTTATTTTTATTTATAGCCTTTTGCATCATCTGACTGCAAGAGTTTCACATGTTCTGGCAACAGCCAGTGTCTGGGGGATGGGAGTCTCCAAGCACTACAAATATTTAAGAAAGAGGGTAGCCGGGCGCGGTGGCTCAAGCCTGTAATCCCAGCACTTTGGGAGGCCGAGATGGGCGGATCACGAGGTCAGGAGATCGAGACCATCCTGGTTAACACGGTGAAACCCCGTCTCTACTAAAAAATACAAAAAACTAGCCGGGGGAAGTGGCGGGCGCCTGTAGTCCCAGCTACTCGGGAGGCTGAGGCAGGAGAATGGCTAAACCTGGGAGGCGGAGCTTGCAGTGAGCTGAGATTGTGCCACTGCACTCCAGCCTGGGTGACAGAGCGAGATTCCGTCTCAAAAAAAAAAAAAGAAAGAAAGAGGATATAGAAGTTTCTCCAGAATAGAAACCTGCAAAGTCTAAAATCAGGGGCTGTATCTAGTAGTGTGCTGGAGTCCGCTTGAATCAACCCTTATGTTCAGTTACTTCAGGTAGCTTAAAATTAGACAAGGTCAAGTTATTTACACCACAGAAATCAACAAATGCTATAAATCAAGACCTTTTTCTTTTTTCCTCCTATGGAGCCAGTTGTTAAACATTTACCAGCACATAACTGACTATACCAGGTCTCCTGAAGCCCTGTCTATTATAAGAGAGCAGAAAGAATCCTGGATTTGAAGTCAGGAAACCTGAGTTTTGGCCTGGTGCCATTATTAACTCACTGTAAACCTCAGACAAGTCATTTCACCTCTCTCAGCCTCAGTTTCTTTACCTAGGAGAATTGGCTAAATTCAAAACCCAGGATCACCAGGTGATAAGTTATTTCCCAAAAAAGAAAACAGGCTGGAGATTCTTCAAGCTGTTTTCGATATTTTAAAAAGAAAAAAAGAAAACCATGCATTAATCCTCCGTAAGTCCACAAAGGTTAACTTAATTAATAAATTGTGTTTAATGCTTAAAATCTTTCAAAATATGAAACTCATGGAGAAAAAGATAGTAAGAAGAGTCAGCCATCTGTTCCCCTAAATCCAATGAATTGACCACCTGAAATGGGACAGTCACTGTTGGTCACTGATGTTTCAGTGCTGAAGAAAACACTGCCCTGCCCTTGAAGAATTTACAGATTCGGGAGGCAGATAGACAGGCAAGTGTGCGTCATAATAAATCGAATCTGTGTGCTGATGGGGTAAGAACTGGGCTTGAAGAAAGCATATAGCACTAACTGTTAGGAGGAGGCTTTTTGGAAGAAGGGATATCAAATGGGAATTAAACCCCAGAGGTCAGGCCAGGCACGGTGGCTCATGCCTGTAATCCCAGCACTTTGGGAGGCCGAGGCAGGCAGATCACTTGAGCCCAGAAGTTCAAGACCAGCCTGGCCAACATGGTGAAACCCCTTCTCTACCAAAAATACAAAAATTAGCTGGGTGTGATGGCGGGCACCTGTGGTCCCAGCTACTCGGGAAGCTGAGGCAGGAGAATCTCTTGAACCCAGGAGTCAGAGGTTGCAGTGAGCCCAGATCACGCCATTGCACTCCAGCCTGGGCGACAGAGCCAGGCTCCATCTCAAAAAAAAAAAAAAAAGAAAGAAAGAAAGAAAAAAAGCCCAGAGGTCAGACAGTAGGAGCGTTGGGGCAATTGCAGTCATTGAGAGCAACAAAAAATGTCTGGTACAAGTTGATGCTGGGAAGGCACATACGGCCTTTTGTATCGGGTAAGGGAATTCAGAATTTATCTTTAGCATCCTTGGAAGCCACTGAAAGGTGTGTGAACAGGTGAGTAATCTGAGCTTTAGAAAACTCATTCAGGCTGTTGTATGGAGCATGAATGGAAAGGAAACTCCACTGGAAGCTCAGAGACGAGTTTAGAGGCTCTTGTGGCAAAATGAGTGCCTGGTGACCTGGGATGGAGAGTGGATGGATGAGAGGGTGCACTAGGGCTTCAGAAACAAAGTGCCACACACTGGGGGGCTGAAAACAACAGAAATGTATTATCTCACAGTTCCAGAGGCTAGACAGCCAAAATCAAGGTGTCAGAGGGCCTCTGCCCCCTCGAGACTCCGGGTGAAATCCTTCCTCCCCTCTTCTTAGCCATCTCATGCCACTTTCTGCCTGGGCCATCACATGGGGCATCCTCCGTCTGTGTCTTCATGTTGTCTTTTGATAAGAACACCAATCATATTGGATTAATGACCCACCCTACTCCATTATTACTGTCTTAGATTACTGGGGCTACCATAACAAAATGCCATAGACTGGGTGTCTTATAAACAGCAGAAATTTTTTCTCACAGTTCTGGGGTCTGAGAAGTTCAAGATCAAGGTGGCAGGGCTGGGCATGGTGGCTGACACCTGTAATCCCAACACTTTGGGAGACCCAGGCGGGCAGATCACTTGAGGTCAGGAGTTTGAGACCAGCCTGACCAACATGGTGAGACTGTCTGTACTAAAAACACAAAAATTAGCCGTGTGTGGTGGTGCACACCTACAGTCCCAGCTACTCGGGTGGCTGAGGCAGGAGACTCACTTGAACCTGGGAGGCGGAGGTGGCAGTGAGCCAAGATCATGCCACTGCACTCCAGCCTAGGCAACAGAACAAGATCCTGTCTCAAAAGAAAAAAAAAAAAAAAGATCAAGGTGCCAGCAGATTTAGTGTCTGGTGAAAGTCTAATTTATCATAGAGCCTTCTCACTGTGTCTTCACATGTTGGAAGGAGTCTATTTTATGAGGACACTAATCCCATTCTTGAGGGCTCCACCCTCATGATCTAATCACCTCCCAAAAGCCCCCCCACCTCCTAATACCATCACCTTGGCCATCAGACTCTCAACATATGCATGGCAAGAGGGTGACTATTCAGATTATAGCAATGGCTTCATCTTAACTAATTATGTCTGCAACAATCCTATTTCCAAACACAATCACATTGTGTGATACTGGAGGTTAGGACGCAAACATAACTTTTTAGGGCCAGGTGCAGTGGCTCACGCCTGTAATCCCAGTATTTTGGGAGGCTGAGGCGGGCAGATCACCTGAGGTCAGGAGTTCAAGACCAGCCTGGCCAACATGGCAAAACCCCGTCTCTACTAAAAATACAAAAATTAGTCGGGCATGGTGGCAGGCACCTGTAGTCCCAGCTACTCAGGGAGGTTGAGGCAGGAGAATCACTTGAACCCCAGAGGTGGAGGTTGCAGTGAGCCGAGATCATGCCACTGCACTGCAGCCTGGCGACAGGGCGAGACTCCATCTCAGAAAAAAAAAAAAAATAAGAAGAAGATAGAAATCCACATTCCCTGAAACCCTAAGTTCATGTGCCCCATGGCCACCACCTCGAGGAGGCTGAGGAAGACATTACTTTTAACCAGCACATTGTTACCCCAAACAAAATCAGGGCTATCAAAAAGAAATAAAGGCGGAGGTTGCAAGGAGCCGAGATCGTGCCATATTGCACTCCAACCTGGGCAACAGAGCATGACTACGCCTCAGATAAAAACAAAAACAAAAAGAAATAGAGAGAGAGAGTAGATCTGAGATAGGCAATAAGCAGTTGCTGCCACGGTCCTCCCTTTGACTAGCAACATTCAAACACATCATCTTCCCACAAAGAAAATGCATTTGGAGGCCAGGTGCAGTGGCTCACACCTGTAATCCCAGCACTTTGGAAGGCTGAGGCTGGTGGATCATTGGAGATCAGGAGTTCAAGACCAGCCTGGCCAACACGGTGAAACCCTGTTTCTACTAAAAATACAAAAATTAGCTGGGCATGGTGGCACATGCCTGTAATCCCAGCTACTCAGGAGGCTGAGGCAGGAGAATCACTTGAATTGGGAGGCGGAGGTTATAGTGAGTCTAGATCGTGCCACTGCACTCCAGCCTGGGAGACAGAGCAAGACTCCATCTCAAAAAACAAAAAGAAGAAGAAGAAAGAAAAAGGAAATGTATTTGGCCCTCCCCAGGGGATACAGCAATAAAGTTACATCCAGTTACTAAATCCAGCTCAAAGTCCAGGATCTCTAGAGGATTACAGTCAGGATGTGGCTTCTCATAACTAGAGATCTGTAAGCTTAAAGACAATTTATCTCTCCCTAACAGGATAAGTGCAATAAAAACTCCCTTTGGGGAAAAAAGAACATGGCAAACGCTCAGCTGTCTCTGGTCCATCGCACTTGTACAGTCATGCAGGGCAGGAGTAGTGGGGACTTGCTATCCCTGCAGTAGAGTTCCTTGGTTGGTCAATCTACAGCCCCTAGTTCTGTTCTCTGGAAGGAAGAGGAGAGGACAGGAGAGGAGAGAAGAGAAGAAAACCTGATTTGATAAAGAAACTACTGCTTCTGCTGCTGCTACCACTACCAAGCACTAATGCCACTATTTCACTTGGACCAGGATCAACTCAGCTTACAATTACAGCAGCCTTGAAAGCCATTCACCTCTGCCACCTCCCTTACCAGGAAAACGATTTCCACTAACACTGAGTTCACTATGGGCCCGTGCTGTGCCAAGTAGTTCCATGTACTTTATTTCATTTAACCCTCCCTCTCTTCCTTCAGGTCTCAGCTCAAATGGCACCTCGCCTTCGAACCTCCTCCATAGTGGAGTGCCCCTTATTTCTCTATCCTACACCCTTCACAGAACATATATCAATGTATAATTATTTTACTCCACTTACTTTTAGTTGAATGAATGTTTAATGCCAGTAACCACTCTCCAAGGTGATTGCCATTATCTTATTTTACATCGAAGAAAATTTAAGTTCAGAGATTAAGTACTATAATTAGCTCAGAGATTAAATACTATAATTTGCTGAAGATTGCACAGCTAGTAAGTGGCACACCTGACACTGGAACCCAGACATACCTGACTCTAAATCCCATGTTCTTAATAATACCACTTCTGAAAACCTTCAACAGATGAGAGGAATAGCCAGGAATTGGGGAGAGGGGCAGAACAGATAGGAGTATAACTAGGTCATAGCAGAGTTGAAAGACCAAGGGGCTTTATACTAGCAATAATTCAGAAGTAGCCCTGAAAAGGAAAGAGGAATCCTTACCCACTTCCTGATCCCAGGTATTTGAGAAGTAGACAAGGAGTGGCATCCTTTTGAGAGAGCTACAGAGGAAATCTCAGACGATGTCTGGGTTTCCGTCAGGCACAGAAGTAGAGGTAGAGACAGAGTTTCCATGAAAAGCTCACATTCTAGAAAGGTTTGCGTAGCATGGGATGAGCCTTCAGCAGATGCAGGGGGAATCTTTGGAGGAGCAAAGCAGCAGGAAGAGGCAACACAGAGTAGAATGGAGAGGAGGCTATAAAAGAAGAGGAGCAAAGCAGCGGGAAGAGGAAACACAAAGTAGAATGGAGAGGAGGCTATAAAAGAAGAGGTCATAGGGTAATAGAGGGTATTATACATTATGGGGATGCTAATATTTTGAACATTAAATCAAGGATTAGAGGGTTGTGAGGGAGGGCAGCCCCAACTGGCCACAACCTTTGCAAAGAATCTGTCCTGGCAATGTGTTAATGGGCAGGGGGAAATTTAGAGCATTCTAGAAGAAATCAGTCCTGTCTTAAGTTGGTGATGCTTTTGAAGACACTCTCATCCAGGTAAACTGGCCAGTGATAGTTCTAATGAGTCCCCAGGACTCTATCAACAATTGAACAAAGCAGAGGGAGGGTAAAAGAGTGAGTGGGCATGAGTCAGGCCTCCAGGAATGTGTCAGCAATGGCCTGCATTGATTTATTTCTAATGTGAACATAAGTGTAAGCCTGGAAGTTCCTGGACAAAAGATACTATGTTTATTCAGCTCTGAAACTCCAGAATATAACAGATTCCCACTGCATATACTAGAAGGTGGCTCACTAAATGCTTGTTGAAGAAATGGATGAACAAAATTATATATACTGTTTATTCTATTTGTGATGGCATTTAGCACAGCCATATAGCAATATAGAGTACTACAGAGCATTCAAATTCAAGATTAGACCAATAGTCCCCTCTCGCCCGGCGCAGTGGCTCACGCCTGTAATCCCAGCACTTTGGGAGGCCGAGGTAGGCGGATTGCCTGAGCTCAGGAGTTCGAGACCAGCCTGGGCAACCCAGTGAAACCCCGTCTCTACTAAAATACAAAAAATTAGCCTGGTGTGGTGACATGCACCTGTAATCCCAACTACTCGGGAGGGTGAGGCAGAAGAATTGCTTGAACCCAGGAGGCGGAGGTTGCAGTTAGCAGAGATCATGCCACTGCACTCCAGCCTGGGTGACAGAGTGAGACTCCGTCTAAAAAAAAAAAAAATAGTCCCCTCTCCCCACAAGAACATCCCTGAAATATAGCAAATTATTATCATAATGAAAGTAGCCCAGAGATCACAAATAAATACATTTAATGTTAGGAAGAAAATGAGGATTACTTACATGACTGGAAAAATATTTAAGGTAAACTGACATTTTCACTAAAAACCCTCTTTATTTACAATGTTAGTTTTGGAACTGAGCCTCCAAATTCTCTAGACTACATTCCCCAAGGGACTCAGTGCAACACTAGACCTTCTGTTTAACACAGCAAAGCTGATGCTATAAAACAAAGCACAGCCATCACCATTAAGTAAAAGTGTTAAGCAAAACCAGTAATATCAGTGGTTTAAAAGTTGCCAACTGAATTAATGCAGCCATTACCAATGTTTAATAAACCCCTTTAAAGACATGGTAAAATGCTTTGGAAATAATACTATTTTTAAAAAAAACTGCCTTCCGCCACAGCTGCCGTTAGAGAGCAGCAGCCATGGCTCTGCACTACCCTATGACCATGGGCCTCAACAAGGGCCACAAGGTGACCAAGAACATGAGCAATCCCAGGCACAGCTGCCGCTGCAGGCGCCTAACCAAACACACCAAGTTTGTGCGGGACATGATCCAAGAGGTGTGTGGCTTCGCCCCTTACAAGCATCACGCCATGGAGTTACTGAAGGTCTCCAAGGCCATGGAGTTACTGAAGACCTCCAAGTTTATCAAGAAAAGGGTGGGAGCCAGACACGGTGGCTCAGCCTGTAATCCCAGCTACTCAGGAGGCTGAGGCAGGAGAATTGCTTGAACCCAGGAGGCAGAGTTGCAGTAAGCCAAGATTGTGCCACTGCACTCCAGCCTGGGCAACAGAGCGAGACTCCATCTCCAAAAAAGAAAAAGAAAAAGAAAAGGGTGGGGATGCATATCTACGCCAAGAGGAAGAGGGAGGAGCTGCAAAACGTCCTGGCTGCCATGAGGAAAGCCACTGCCAAGAAAGACTGAGCCCTTCGCCCTGCCCTCTTCCTGAAATAAAGAACAGCTTGACAGAAAAAAAAAAAAAAAAGCTGAATACAAAATTGTATAAAAAGCATATTCTTTTTTATTTTTCATTTTTATTTATTTATTTTTTATGTTTTCAAGATAGGGTCTGGCTGTCACCCAGGTTGGCATGCAACGGTACCATTATGGTCCACTGCAGCCTTGAACGCCTGGACTCAAGCAATTCTCCTGCTTCAGCCTCCAAAGTAGCTGGGACCACAGGCACATGCCACCACACTCAGGTAACTATTTTGTCTGTGTGTGTGGAGATGGGTCTCACTTTGATGCCCAGGCTGGTCTCAAACTCCTGGCCTCAAGTGATCCTCCCATCTTAGTCTCCAAAGTGCTGGGTTTACAGGCATGAGCCAGCACACCCAGCCCCCGAGAAGTACATTCTTAAATTTGACAAAACGCGTGCAAAACTTCAATCCTGAACACTCTGGCAGAATATCACTAAGAGAAATTAAAGAAGACCTAAATAAGTGGAGAGAGATGCCATATTCACGAATGAGAACACTCAATACTGTTAGAATGCTTTACTTACCGTAAAACCACAAATGCCCATCATCAATAATTCATTGTTCAAAATGGTTCTTACATTTTATAGTATTAACATCTGAAAAGTATAAGCATTTGTATTAAATTTGATGTGTTTCTGGGTAAGCTCAACAGAAAAGTAGTTTCTAAACCTGTAAAGAAGATGACCAGAGCTTAGACTGTAGATTTTTTACTGAGGGAGTATCCCACCCATGAGCAAATCTCTTTGGCTCTTTTTAGCTTTAACAGCCTGAGACAAAGCCTCAGCCTCACAGGTAGAAGCAATATGTGAACTAATTTCTCAAGATGATATTCCTGAAATAGTCCCTAGGGCAAGAAATCTTCAATTTCCTCACATGTAAAATGAGATTAATTCCTATGTTGAGTGATAGGGCTATATTACAGATAAATTTAGATCTTCAGGACACTGGAAAGAAAGTCACCATTAGTAATTTTTATGTGAAAATCATTCCCAACATTAAGAGTCAGATTTAAGAGGAAGAATCAGCAAGGGAGACTGAAAAGGAATGTCTGGTAGAATGTGAGAAAAACCTGTGTGGCATCCTAGAAGCCAAGTGAAGAAAGACGGCCGGGCGTGGTGGCTCACGCGCGGTGACTCACGCCTGTAATCCCAGAACTTTGGGAGCCTGAGGAAGGCAGATCACCTGAGGATGAGTTCGAGACCAGCCTGACCAACAAGGAGAAACTCCATCTCTACTAAAAATACAAAATTAGGCGGGCGTGGTGGCTCATGCCTGTAATCCCAGCTACTCGGGAGTCTGAGGCAGGAGAATCGCTTGAACTCAGGAGACGGAGGTTGCAGTGAGCCGAGATCGTGCCACTGCACTCCAGCCTGGACAACAAGGGTGAAACTCCGTCTCAAAAAAAAAAGAAAAGAAAAAAGAAGATGACTAGGTACTGTATCAATCAGGATCTAATCAAGAAAATCACTCTAGGTATTTCAAATAGAATAAATTAATAATGAAACTGGCTACAAGAATTTTAAAAAGGAAGGAGTATCAAAAGAGGGGAGATGAAATTACTCAAAGATCAGTAACTTCAGGAAACCATTGCCACCTTGGGACAGAGGAACAAAAACCTTACCTAAAACTCAGAGACAGGATCTCTGAGGATTCTGTCTGTAAGGATTCTGTTGGCTGTGGGATCCCAGTTGTCTAAACAGGAACCCAAGAGTCTGTACTTCTAAGTCATTGCTCCTGTCCCTGCAGTCACCTCCCAGATCCATTACTACCATTTTCTTTCTCTCTCTCTTTCTTTCTCTTTCTTTCTTCTTTCTTTCTTTTCCTTTCTTTCTCTTTCTTTCTTTCTGTCTCTCTCTCTCTCTGTCTCTCCCTCCCTCCCTCCCTCTCTCTCTCTCTCTCTCTTTCTTTCTTTCAAGACGGAGTCTCGCTCTGTTGCCCAGGCTGGGGTGCAGTGGCATGATCTCGGCTCACTGCAACCTCCGCCTCCCAGGTTCAAGCAATCCTGCCTCAGCCCCCCTAGTAGCTGGCATTACAGGCATGCGCCACCATGCCTGGCAAATTTTTGTATTTTTAGTAGCGACGGGGTTTTACCATGTTGGCCACGCTGGTCTCAAACTCCTGACCTCAGGTGATTCACTCGCCTCAGGCTCCCAAAGTGCTGGGATTACAGGTGTGAGCCACTGCATTACTACCATTTTCACTGGAGCCAGCGCCATCACCATCAGTTACTTCTGCTGGCCAAGATGCCACCAGAATCCAAAAGCAGGAAGAGAGTCAATTGCTCCTTCTCTCCTCCAGTATCACACCAATGAGTTTCATCATGAGAACATAAACAGAAGCCAGTTAGCAAGGAAGCCTAGAAAATACAGTTTGTCACTCTCTGAAATGTCTACCAGAGTGCAGAAGGGCAGGTGAGAGCAACAGCACAAGCTATTGGTTATCCAGCATATTTTGTCACTCTACTTACATTTAACTTTTTCTTTTTCTTTATTTTTTCAGGTAGAGTCTCACTCTGTTGCCCAGGCTAGAGTGCATGGCAGTGGCACAATCACGGGTCACTGAAGGCTTGACTTCTTGGGCTCAGGCAATCCTCCTACCTCAGTCTCCTGAGTAGCTGAGACTACAGGTCACTCACTATGTTGCTCAGGCTAGTCTTGAACTTCCTAGCTCAAGGGATCTGCCTGCCTCAGCCTCCTAAAGTACCAGGATTACAGGCATGAGTTACCGCTCCCAGCCTATATTTAACATTCATACAACAATTAAAACTGCTTCATGCTCTTCTCCTTGAGTATGCAAATTATCTCTCCCACAAAGACCCATTCTCTTCCTCAAAAACGTGAGATATAAAATCCACCTCTGGTTGGGCACAGTGGCTCACGCCTGTAATTCCAACACTTTGGAAGGCTAAGGCGGGTGGATCATCTGAGGTCAGGAGTTCGAGACCATCCTGGCCAACATGGTGAAACCCTGCCTCTATTAAAAATACCAAAAAAAAAAAAAAAAATAGCCAAGTGTGGTGGCGGGCACCTGTAATCCTGGCTACTCGGGAGGCTGAAAAAGGAGAATCGCTTGAACCCGGCAGGCAGAGGTTGCAGTGAGCTGAGATGGTGCCACTGCACTCCAGCCTGGGTGACAGAGTGAGACTCTATCTCAAAATAAATAAATAAATAAATTTAATTTAATTCAATTTAATCCATCTCTAAATTTGTCTCTGGGTGATGCTAAATCATCTTTTAGCCCAATCACAATCCCATCTGGATATTCAAAAACTCAAAGACTAAGTTGAAGTTAGTCACCAACACTTCCTCGTCCCATAGTGTTGTTGTCCATAAACCTTTTGGAGCTCCCTATTTATCTTCAGATTATATACAGTCAAAATCCATCTGGGTGCAGTGGCTCATGCCTGTAATCCCAGCATTTTGGGAGACCACGGTGAAAGGACTGCTTGAGCCCAGGAATTCAAGAGCAGCCTGGGCAACATAGTGAATTCTTTTAAAATTAGCTGGGCATAGTGGCGCACACCTGTGGTTCCAGCTTCTCAGGAGGCTGAAGCAGAAGGATCACTTGAACCCAGAACTTCAAGGCTACAGCGAACTATGACTGCACCACTGCACTCCAGTCTCAGCGACAGAGTGAGATCCCATCTTAAATAAATCAAGTCTCCCACATTTGGGGTTTAAGGACCTATCAGGCTAGACCAAAGTCTTTTTTTTTTTCTTCCCCAATTAGCAACAATCGTACCTCAGATAAACCTCATTGGCTACGATATTGCCACCGCACAAAGCTCAATCTTCCTTTCATAACTTCTCACTACTGATTAGATTGATCTGTATTTCATTTCCCAAACACACCTTGTATAGTTCTCCCTATAAGCTTTCAAGCTTGTCATTACTCCCACCCAAAATTCTTTCCCCATTCTCCTTTTCTTTTCTACCTCTTCTGCTCCAAATGTACCAATTTTTCAAGGTATGACTCAAGTTCAAAATCTGCACACAGCTCTCTTCCAAAGGCACCCCCTAGGGTTTGATTCTTCCTGGCTTTCCCACAGCACCTAGTGGCACAATGCCTCCCACGTATCCACTTACTGACAAATACCTGACTGTGGAGGATAGGGAAAAGGCAATGAATAGCTGGCTATTAATTTAAAACCCAAGGTACTTAATGCCCAACATCAGCTTCCCATAGCGTAGCCTCCCATCGTCCCTACTCAGGCTCTGTTTGATTCTGAATTAAAATCTGAAGCAGTACATCAATTCACCACAGCAAACTTCAAAAGAGTTCAGCTGGTCTCCAGAGACACTGTTCTCAGATTACTACCAAGCTAGCAACCTGGTTGAGGTTATTAGCAAACCACATCGCTTGCCAGCTAACATCAAGTCGAAGACAGAGGCAAACAAAAAGCTTTCAAAGGGGCAATGCTCAACAGGAATTGTTCACGCTGAGAAGACGTGCAGGACACTGAAGAGCAAAGACCCAGAACTCATCACATTCCTGCTTAGCCATCCTGGGTTTGTTCCTGACAAAGGCTAGAAGATGCAAAGCCGTTGCAAGTCTTCCTTCTCTCTAGGGGTTTTAAGATGTGATTTGGAATGCTAATTCCTACCAACAATGAAATTGTGCATAAACACAAAGGGCAATTAGCAAAGAGCCTAGAGACATAGTTCTTGTCCCAGTTCTGCCCTGGATGAACCTTGTATTTTTCCCTCCCCCGGTCTTACTTTTGTTATCTGAAATATGAGGAGGGGATTGAACTAGATCATCTCCCAGGACGCTTCCAATCACGAAATCCAAAAACATCTTTAATTGCTTTCTGCTTTCCTTATTAAAAGACATCCAATTATTCATTGAAGACCATTATTATCTAATATCTTGGAGGCTACTATGTATAACTGTTAAGAGTTGTGCACTGAACAAATCCAGAGAGCATCATTCATATTACAGTCTATGTAAACTACATTCCTGTGTTGGGCAGTGTACAACCCGAATATCCATATATAACAGCCCTGATTATGCTCTTCAATTTTGCAAATAGTTAAGGTTTTACTTTTTAATTATCCTTTTTTTTTTTTTTTTTTTTTTTTTGAGACAGGGTCTCACTCTATCACCCAGGCTGGAGTGCAGTGGTGTGAGCCATGGCTCACTACAGCCTCAACCATCCAGGCTCAAGAGATCTTCCCACCTCAGTCCCCTAAGTACATGGGACTACAGGCATGTGCCACCATGTCCAACTAATTTAAATTTTTTGTATTTTTTGTAGAGATGAGGTTTCACCAAGTTGCTCAGGCTGGTCTTGAACTCCTTGCCTCAAGCGATCTGCCCACCTCCACCTCCCAAAGTGCTGGGATTACAGGCATGAGCTACCACACCCAGCCTCTTTTATCTTCTTAATATTCATTATTTCCTGACCTTGGTTCCTGCTGGCAGAGCTGAAATATATTAATATGTAGTACTGACTGACCAAAGTATTCTCTTATTAACTTGTAGCAGGATGAGCCGCACACAAAACTCCTCAGACACTGAGTTAAAGAAGGAAGGGATTTATTTGGGGTTTATTCGGCCGGGGGCATTGGCAAGACTCCTGTCTCAAGAGCCGAGTTCTTCCAGTGAGCAATCCCTGTCCTTTTTAAGGGCTCACAACTCTAAGCGGGTATGCGTGAGAGGGTCATGAGCAAGCAGGGGGTACGTGACTGGGGGCTGCATGCACTGGTAATTAGATCAAAACAAAACAGGATAGGGATTTTCACAGTGCTTTTCTATACAATGTCTATAATCTATAGATAACATAACCAATTAGGTCAGGGGTCAATCTTTAACTGCCAGGCCCAGGGTGTGGTGCCGGGCTGTCTGCTTGTGGATTTCATTCCTGCCTTTTAGTTTTTACTTTTTCTTTCTTTGGAGGCAGAAATTGGGCATAAGACAATATGAGGGGTGGTCTTTTCCCTTAAACTAACTCCTAATCATGTACATTGAATGAGAATAATAATAATGTTAATATTTATTGACATTTGTAAATACGTATTGATCACTTACCATGTGCAAGATGCTTAACACGTATTACTACATTTGTTCCTTATGAAATCCTATTAGGCATAAATTACTATCCTTATCTTTGGATGATGATGTAGTTTGGACGTGTGTCTCCTCCAAATCTCATGTTGAAATGTGGCCTCCAATGTTGGAGGTGGGCCTGGTGGGAGGTGTTTGGGTCTTAGGGGCAGATCCCTTATGAATGGCATGGTGCCATCCCCATGGTAGAGTGAGTTCTTGCTCTGGTAGTTCACACAAGGTCTGGCTTTTGAAAAAAGCCTGGCATCTCTCTTGCTCTCTTTCACCATGTGAGAGAGGGTGATATGTTTGTAAGGAGTACGAGTGAAGATGATAATATTTTGATCCTCAAGGCAAGGACCTAAGCTGAAATGCCCATTCGAAGTGATTAATAAAGAAGCCATTTCTTCTCAATAGTTATCACTGAGCAAAGAGGAAGAAAGAGTCAGACTTAAATAAAGAAAAAAGACAGAAAAAGATGCTCTAAAGTGAAACACTGTGTACAGAATCCAGAGAGGGAGGAAAGTCAAAACCTAGAACAGTCCTGGCACGGGGCAGTGGCTCACGCCTGTTAGTAATCCCAGTACTTTGGGAGGCTGAGGTGGGTGAATCACCTGAGGTCAGGATTTCGAGACCAGCCTGGCCAGCATGGTGAAACCCTGTCTCTACTAAAAATACAAAAATTAGTCAGGTGTGGTGGTACATGCCTGTAATCCCAGCTACTTGGGAGGCTGAAGCAGGATAAAAACACGGGAGGCAGAGGTTGCAGTGAGCCGAGATTGCGCCACTGCACTTAAGCCTGGATGACAGAGTGAGACTCTGACCCAGAAGAAGAAAAAAAAATACCTAAGACAGTCCTAAAACAGAGATCACCTTGCCCTAAATCAGGATTGGGTAACAACTTCACCTTCTCACCCAGGGCTCCCAGTCACCTGATTCTCCTGCCTGCAGGCTGTGTATTAAGCAAGTCACCGGATTACAAGAACAGCAGTGAAATTAAACAGTTAAATCTCTGCCTCTTTGCTTTCCATGCCTGAAGTCTCTCCACGTGAAAAAAAAAAAAAAAAAGCGTCATTTTTTTTCCCCCCATAACTGTATGGCTCCTTGCACTGTTCCAGATTTGAAAATAAATAATGATTGATATAGAACATGGTTCTAAACATAATGTTAATAAATTTGTTTACTGATGTGTTTAATCTCTAAACTACTTTGAATTTAAAAAGAAATAAAAATTAACTATGACTATATACAATGAAAGATATATATTTTTAAAATACCCTGCACAATTCTACAACTTTATTACATATTTATATGACTTGGATATGTCTATCTATACAAACTCTATATGTTTTACTAAAAATCATTGAATTGTACACTTACAATGGGTGTATATATGTGTGTGTGCGTGTGTGTGTATATACATATATATAATATATACTTTTTTTTTGGGGGGACAAAGTGTCACTCTTGTTGCCCAGGCTGGAGTGCAATGGCACAATCTCGGCTCATTGTAACCTCCGCCTTGTAGAGGACTACATGCTCGCAAACGAGATGTTTCCGATAAGTCCTGCTCTTGCAAACAAAGCAGGACGTTCCTTCCCTGCAAACAGGAAGGACAAAGGAGCCAGCT
Organism: Chlorocebus sabaeus; assembly: GCF_047675955.1. Classification (NCBI taxonomy): domain Eukaryota; kingdom Metazoa; phylum Chordata; class Mammalia; order Primates; family Cercopithecidae; genus Chlorocebus; species Chlorocebus sabaeus. The sequence goes on from NC_132923.1 coordinate 113,057,221, forward strand.
GCAAACAGCAGACCCTGGGGATTGGTTAATGTGTAAACATCTTGAAAAACCAGAAAGTCAGGGAAAGGTCAGAACAACATGTGTCTTGTGACTTGGCAACATTCCACAAACGACTGTATAAAATAAATCAGACCCTGCCATTCGGCGCGGCCGCCATGTTTGTCTTGTCTTGTGTTGTCTTGTGTGTTCATTCCTTTGTCTAGGAAACACGCAGACCCCAACATCTGGCGCAGCGAGCAGGGTCTGTGGCTTCATGAAAGCAAGGAACTGGAGGGGAAACAACCCCGGTAAGTAAATAAAGAAGGGTGACCCATGGGAAAATTATGGGGAATTCCACCTCTTTGGCCTCTGAGTATTTGCGGTTGCTCCAAGGATTGTTATTGTCTATAGGAGTGGAAGTAAAAGAAAAAACTTTGAAACGATTGTCTGCCCATGTTGAGCAGCATTGTTACTGGTTTCAATATCAGACTAAAATACAGCTAAATCGAAAAGAATGGTTACAAGTGGTTAAGGTCCTGCGACAGGCACATCAGCACGGGCAAACTATGCCTTTAACTTTGTGGACTTTATGCAGCTCAATTACACAAGCTTTAGAGTTACTCAAAACTGACTCTGAATGCGGCGATATTGCCGCGGAGGGTGCAGCAAATAAAAAAACAGAAGGCGCTGCCCTTGGAGAGGAGCCTATTTATGCTCCAGTTGCTGAAGATAGGGAGTTAGAGGAAGAGCCAGTGCTTCTCTCACGGTCTCCTTCCGAAGGAAATTCTGACATGCAGAGTATTCTGGATATGTTACAACAATTGCTAAAATTGCAAGGTGTCACTGCTCCTGTTTCTCCTAAATTGCCACTACAGGCTTTCCCTGCCACCCTTCCATCTGCTCCACTGGAGGAGGATTTTCCTTTACCACCACCCCCGGCTCCTTTGCCTTTATTTGGAAGGGTTTTTTCTATACCCTTCCCTCCCATAGGGGAAGAAGAGGGTGATAAAGTTAAAGGAGATTTTGAAGAGTTAGATTTGTTTCCAATTACACGAGTCCCTTTTGCCCCTAACGCTCAATTTCCAAATGGTAGTAATAACGTTCATTTTGCAGCATTACAATTTAAGTTTTTAAAAGAAATGAAAACTGCCATTTCTAATCATGGGCCCCAGTCCCCATTTGTTCTTAGTCTTCTCGATTCCTTCTCATCAGAAAACTTAATGATTCCTATTGATTGGGAAACTTTGGGAAAGGCTGTTCTTGATCGTTCTCAATGGTTACAGCTGCGAAGCTGGTGGATGGAAGAGGCACATGTGCAGGCTAGAAAAAATGCTACACGTAACCCCCCGGGACCCACTGAAGAACAACTCACTGGAATGGGGCAATATGCCACGCTTGATGCTCAAGCTGGCTTAGATGATACAGCCCTTACACAAATTAAGACTTTATTTTTAAGAGCTTGGAACAAGGTAGAAATAGTGGGTAAAATTTCTTTATCCTTTGTAAAGATCTTACATGGGGCAAATGAACCATACCCCAACTTTGTGGCACATCTTCAAGATGCTGTATTAAAAACTGTAGGCATTGGCCCTGCCTCTAAAATCTTGTTGCAGACGTTGTCCTTTGAAAATGCTAACCCTGAATGTCAAAAATTACTGAGACCTTTAAAAGCCAGTGGAGCTAATTTAGATGAATACATTAGAGCTTGTGCTGGTGTTGGAGGGGCTATTTATAATGCTCAACTGTTTGCTGGTGCAATTTCCAAAGCCTTACAGAGTAATTCTAAACAAGGTATATGTTTTCAATGTGGGAAACCCGGCCATTTTAAAAAAGAGTGTTGGAAAAAATTGGGCGTTTCTGCTTCAAAAGACAAAAGGCTACCTTCTGGGGACTGTAAATGGTGCGGTAAAGGTCGCCATTGGACAAACGAATGCCGTTCAAAAACTGATAAACATGGCAATTCATTATTACCTCTCCCGGGAAACGGAAATCGGGGCCCACAGGCTTGGGGCCCCAACAATTACAATACAAGTCTGTAACAATATCCAGTAAGCCATGGTCTACAGCATCAGAGAACACCCTCGAGCCATCCTTAAAGGTTTCGCATCTTATACCTGTTTCTCAGCTCTATGCTGCTACTAGGCAAAGCGCTGCTGCTGATTTGGCCATTACCCAACCTTATACTTTGTCTCCCGATGGAGGTATATATAAATTAGCTACTGGAGTATGTGGCCCTTTGCCTGATGGGCATGTAGGACTACTATTAGGTCGAAGTAGCAGTGCTCTGAGAGGGCTAATAGTGATCCCAGGAATTATTGACCCTGACTTTACTGATGAAATCCATATTATGGTACAAGCCTCACAATTTATGCACCTAGAGGCAGGGGAACGTATTGCACAATTGCTTTTATTGTCTTTTTTTCCCTTTCTGTCTAGACACGTGTCTCGTCAAGGAGGTTTCAGTAGTACTGGGAAAACTGTTTTCTGGGAAACTTTAGTTTTTGATCAAAAACCTTTATGTTCATTGCAAATTAATGGGATACTTTTTGAGGGATTAGTTGATACAGGGGCAGATGTATCAATTATTTGCTTGGCTCAATGGCCTGCTCATTGGAGAAAGAAACAAGAATCGGTCAATTTATCTGGCCTAGGTACTGCTTCTGTAGTCTACCAAAGTGCTGAGCCCCTGAGCTGCATAGGACCTGAAGGACAACAGGGAAAAGTATTATTTTATATAGTTCCCATTAACATTAACCTTTGGGGCCATGATCTTTTACAACAATTTGGTGCCTTTCTAAGCATTCCTCATATTTCTTCAGCTGCGAAAAATATGATGTTCAAGATGGGCTACAATCCTTTAAACTCATAGCCACTGTCCACAAGCCTCAAGCTTTACAATTGAAGTGGAAAACTGAAACTCCTGTATGAGTGGAACAGTGGCAGTTGTCTAAAGAAAAACTTGAGGCTTTAAAAGATTTAGTTAAGGAGCAATTGGCCGAGGGGCATATTGAACCAAGTACTTCTGCATGGAATTCCCCTGTGTTTGTCATTAAAAAGAAAAGTGGAAAATGGCGCTTATTAACTGATCTTAGAGCTATTAATGCTTGTATTCAACCTATGGGGACTTTACAACCTGGTTTTCCTAATCCAGCCCTTATCCCACAAAATTGGAAATTAATGGTCATAGATCTTAAAGATTTTTTTTTTTACTATTCCATTAAAACCCCAAGATTGTGAAAAATTTGCCTTTACTGTTCCCGAATATAATAATAGACAGCCTACTCAAAGATACCAATGGAAAGTTCTCCCTCAAGGTATGCTTAATAGTCCTACTCTTTGTCAAGAATTTGTTCATAGGGCCTTAAATCCTGTTAGATGTCAATTCCCTACTGTATTGATATACCATTATATGGATGATATTCTATTAGCAACTCCTGATGAAGTCCTGCAAAGTCAAGTTTTTCAAGCTTTGCAACAGCAATTAACTCAATATAATTTACAAATTTCTCCGGAGAAAATACAAACTCAATTTCCTATTCAATATTTGGGATACCTTCCAGCAGAAAAGCAGATTCGGCCTCAGAAGGTTCAAATTTGAAGAGATCAACTTTTAACTATCAATGATTTTCAAAAATTGCTAGGAGACATGAATTGGCTTTGCCCCATCTTAGGCATACCTACTTACAAATTGCAACATTTATTTGCTACTTTAGAAGGGGATTCAGATTTAAATAGTTCCCGTCAACTATCCCTGCAGCAGAAGAAGAGTTGTCATTTGTAGAAAATAGAATCAGTGAAGCTCAGCTTAATTATATTGCACCCAATCTTCCACCCTCTTTATGTCTTTTTCATACTCCTCACTCACCAACGGCCATTTTACATCAAGATAATAACATTCTGGAGTGGCTATTTTTGGCTTATAAAGCCATTAAAAAAATTCACCCATACATTGATAAATTAGCTGAATTGATTATTAAAGGATGACATCGAGCTCGTCAGTTGCTTGGTGTTGACCCTATAAAAATTATTACCCGATTGTCTAAACAACAAATTGAATCTCTACTAGAGACTCATGAAGGTTGGCAAGTCCTGCGCTGAGTACACTGGTTCTTTTTCTCAGCACTATCCTAGTAATAAATTATTTGCTTTTCTACAACAATATCCTTTACTGCCATATAATCCCATCTCTTACACCCCAGTTAAGGGTCCCACCTTTTTCACTGACGCATCTAGTAACAGAAAAGCTGGATATTGGACACAGGATAACTCTAAAATTTCTCACTATCCATTTGAATCAGTACAACAGGGAGAACTTTTTGCCATTCTTACGGTACTTCAAGACTGGCCTCAAACCCCTTATAACATTGTTAGTGATTCCCAATATGCTGTTTATGTGACTCAATATATTTCACAAACTTCATTGCCATTATTCCCTCAAACTCCTTTACAAAAATTATTTTCTTTATTATTTATAGCTCTTACTTCTTGCACTGCCCCCCTTTTTGTCACTCATATTCATTCTCACTCTACTTTGCCAGGACCTTTGACTTTTGGCAATAGTCAAATTGATTCCTTACTTATCGGCAGTGTCCAACGTGCTCAGGATGAGCACCAATTGCATCATACTAATAGTTTAGGATTACGGCCGGGCGCGGTGGCTCAAGCCTGTAATCCCAGCACTTTGGGAGGCCGAGACGGGCGGATCACGAGGTCAGGAGTTCGAGACCATCCTGGCTAACACGGTGAAACCCCGTCTCTACTAAAAAATACAAAAAACTAGCTGGGCGAGGTGGCGGGCACCTGTAGTCCCGGCTACTCGGGAGGCTGAGGCAGGAGAATGGCGTAAAAACCCGGGAGGCGGAGCTTGCAGTGAGCTGAGATCCGGCCACTGCACTCCAGCCTGGGCGATACAGCAAGACTCCGTCTCAAAAAAAAAAAAAAAAAAAAAAAAAAAAATAGTTTAGGATTACAACGGCAATTTTCTATAACACGCCGACAAGCCCGAGCTATTGTCAGGGCCTGTCCATCTTGTGCTCCTATTATTGCACCTTTTCTAAGTCCAGGTACTAATCCTCGAGGCACTCAACAAAATCACATTTAGCAAATGGATGTCACTTATGTCTCTTCTTTTGGTTGTCTAAAATATGTTCATCATACAATTGATACCTGGTCACATTTCCAATGGGCTACACCATTACCCTCTGAAAAGGCTGACTCTGTTATCACTCATTTACTTACTTGCTTTGTGGTTATGGGAGTTCCTGCTGAATTAAAAACTGATAATGCCCCTGCTTATCGCTCTCGTAAATTGGCTGCCTTCCTTTCTTTATATCATACTCACCATTCCACCCGTATTCCATTTAACAGTCAAGGCCAAGCAATTATTGAAAGAGCCAATGCTACTTTAAAATTACAACTTTCAAAACAAACAGGGGGAAACGGGCGAGATTCCCCAAAACATCAAATTCTGAAAGCCCTTTTTACTTTAAATTTTCTCAACCATTGGCGCCAATTACAGCAGTCGGCAGCAGTGAAACATTTTCAACAGCCTTCAGAAAAGCTGCAAAACAGTAATCTGTGGGTGTATTATCCTTCATTACAAGGGAAATATTTAAAAGGAAAAGTTTTACAATGGGGCCGAGGCTATGCTCTTGTCCGTACAGGTGCTGGAGACGAGTGGTTCCCGTCTAGAAGACTAAAGCGGTGCCATGGCGAAGAGGAGCTGATCAGGGGACTTTCTAGCAGCATTTCAGGAGCTGAATCTGAGTGCTCAGAGAACATTCACCTTCAGAACTTGATGTGTGGAGCCCCCAACATGGGGTCAGCTGAAAAAGCTCACTCAGAAAGCTGAAGGGGTTGTTCAGCAAGCTGGGCAGCCCAAAACCCCAATGACTTTATTTCTGGCTATGCTGGCTATAGTGAATTGCCAGGTAATGGCTGGAGAATTTACCTACTGGGCTTATATTCCTTTTCCACCCTTATATCAAGGTGTCGCATGGGGAGACAAAGAGGTCCCAGTATTTACTAATGATACTGCTTGGATGCCATCACCTTTTTTGAACCAAGTTCCTGAATTAGGCACTGGCATAGTAAATAGTTCATATCAATTTGGGGTTGAAGGGTTACCTATATGTCTTGGGAGTAGTCCACATTGTCTGCATCCTTCTTATGAGGCTTGGGCTGTTCGCTATAACCATAGTCACATTGCTGCCTTTACTATGATTATTGTTGCTCAAAGTTTTAAGTATAATCATACTGCATTACTTAATGAAACTTTGCCAACTACATTATCTTTATGCCCTATCCCTAATGTGTCCGGAGGTGTTTCCCAACTAGAGTGGACTAGATGTAGAGGTAGTGGGCCGTGATTGTTGTTAGAAGTAAAAGGGAAAAGTCGTAAATACCTTGTTACAGATTGGAGTGCGCATGGAGATTTTCAAACTAAATTCAGCCATGTCAACCTGCGCTGGCATAAGGGTAATTACAGCATTGCTGCGGATGGCAATGAAACTATTATTTGGCATGATGGTGGCTTGTCACCCCCTATGCTGCATTTGGCCAACACCTCACAAATACAAAGTCATATTTGGAAGTTGCTAGCTGCTGGTAAACCAATGTTCACTTTCACGGGAAACAAGTCCTTGAATCTTACTACTAACATTTCTAATCATTTTCATATATCTTTACATTGAAATAGCTCTAGATATGTTGTTGCATGTGTAAAGAAACCTTATTTGTTGTTAACAGAAATCTTTAAATGGGATAATAATACAGGGGTAGTTAACTGTATGGGCAATTGTACATTCTTAAGTTGTATAAATAATACTTGGTGGAATAATAATTGGAATGAGTCTCATTCGGATTTATATATTTTGAAAGCCAGGAAAGAAACCTGGCTACCTGTGAACTTAACACACTCCTGGAGTGAATCTGCTGGGGTCACTCAAATTTATAAAGTAATACAAGATCTTGTCCACCGCAGCCGGAGAGTAGTTGAGATCGTCGTAACAGCAGTGGTGGGACTTGTAGCAGTTGCTTCCACTGCCGCTGTTGCTGGATTAGCTCTACACCAGAGTATACAAAATGCAGAATTTGTACAACAATGGCATGAACAATCACATTTGTTATGGCAGCAGCAACGAGACATAGATGCTCATCTGACTGAATGAGTGGATAATCTGGAGCAAGTGGTTTCTTGGTTAGGAGATCAGCTAACAGTGTTGAATACTCAAGCTTTGTTAAAATGTGATTGGAATACTACCCAATTTTGTATTACTCCTGTTCCTTTTAACAGCCCTGTACATAATTGGACTGAGACAAAGAGACTTTTAATTGGCCATAATAATCTTTCCTTAGAAATACAAGAATTGGCCGGGCGCGGTGGCTCAAGCCTGTAATCCCAGCACTTTGGGAGGCCGAGACGGGCGAATCACTAGGTCAGGAGATTGAGACCATCCTGGCTAACATGGTGAAACCCCGTCTCTACTGAAAAATACAAAAAACTAGCCAGGTGAGGTGGCGGGTGCCCGTAGTCCCAGCTACTCGGGAGGCTGAGGCAGAAGAATGGCGTAAACCCGGGAGGCGGAGCTTGCAGTGAGCTGAGATCTGGCCACTGCACTCCAGCCTGGACGACAGAGCCAGACTCTGTCTCAAAAAAAAAAAAAAAAAAAAAAGAAATACAAGAATTAACACAAAACATTTCTGAAACATTTCACAATCAGTTACCATTGCTGACCAGAGCAGATTTGATGACTGGTATTGCACAAAGCTTGACATCTTTAAACGCTATGAGTCCTGTAAACACTTTACTGACTTCTGTTTCTAGTAATGTATTGATTGTTGTTCTTGCCTTTGTCATTTTCACAGTCTGTTGGAGACAGTGCCAAAGGGCAAACACCGAATCCGAGCAAGCTCAACATGTGATGATGGTTTTGAAAGAAATTCAAACTTGTAAATAAAGAAAGGGGAAATGTAGAGGACTAGGTGCTCGCAAACGAGATGTTCCCAATAAGTCCTGCTCTTGCAAACAAAGCAGGACGTTCCTTCCCTGCAAACAGGAAGGACAAAGGAGCCAGCTGCAAACAGCAGACCCTGGGGACTGATTAATGTGTAAACATCTTGAAAAACCAGAAAGTCAGGGAAAGGTCAGAAAAACAACATGTGTCTTGTGACTTGGCAACATTCCACAAACGACTGTATAAAATAAACCAGAGCATGCCGTTTGGCGTGGCCGCCATGTTTGTCTCATCTTGTGTTGTCTTGTGTGATCATTCCTTTGTCTAGGAAACACACAGACCCCAACACTGCCTCCCCGGTTCAAGTGATTCTCCTGCCTCAGCCTCACAAATAGCTGGCATTACAGGCACACCACACCCAGGTAATTTTTGTATTTTTAGTAGAGACGGGGTTTCACCATGTTGGCCAGGCTGGTCTTGAACTCCTGAACTCAGGTGTTCACCTCAGCGTCCCAAAGTACTGGGATTACAGGCGTGCACAGCCACACCCAGCCACAGTGGGTATATTTTATAGTGTGTAAATTATACCTCATTAAAGCTTTTTTAAAAACCACCCTGTACAAGACTTAAAAACAAACATAAGTCAGCAGAATATATTTGCTGTGAAAATAACTGAAATGAAATCACCCTTACCATAGAAATCTTCAAAATTCTGAGAAAAGCATTTACATCTCAATGGAAAATGAGCAAAAGAAGAAATAAAAGTTGTTAATAAACATGAGAAAAACCTTCATCTTCACTAGCAATCAAATAAATATGAAGGCCAGATGCAGTGGCTCACACCTGTAATCTCAGCACTTCAGGAGGCCAAGGCAGGCAGATCACCTGAGGTCAGGAGTTCAAGACCAGCCTGGCCAATACGGTGAAACCCGGTCTCTACTAAAAATACAAAAATTAGCTGGGCATGGTGGTGCATGCCTGTAACCCAGCTACTTGGGAGGATGAGGCAGGAGAATCGCCTGAACCTGGGAGGCAGAGGTTGTGGTGAGTCAATCACGCCTCTGCACTCCAGCCTAGGAGACAAGAGCAAAACTGTGTCTCAAAAAATAAATAAAATTAAATAAAATAAACATGTTTTTGAGAAGTAAAGGTTTAGTCTATGAAAAATGGCAACTTATTTTTTAAGGTAACATCCAGAATAGGTGAGGGTGGCTGACACAGGCTGAGAAAACACCTTGGTCTCAGATATCACCTCGCTTCTTAAACAGGAGTGAATCAGGGCCAGGTGCCGTGGCTCATGCCTGTAATACCAGTGCTTTGAGAGACCAAGGCAGGCAGATCACTTGAGGTCAGGAGTTCAAGACCAGCCTGGCCAACATGGTGAAATCTTGTCTCTACAAAAATACACAAATCAGCCAGGCATGGTGGTTGCATGCCTGCAGTCCCAGCTACTCAGGAGAGTGAGGCAGAAGAATCGCCTGAACCCAGGAGGCAGAGGTTGCAGTGAGCCAGGATAGTGCCACTGCACTCCAGATTGGGCAACAGAATGAGACTCCATCTTGAAAAAAAAAAAAAGAGAGAGAAAATCAGGTCCTCTTTCCTTTGGGTTTCCAGTGTCACTTGAAATTTACATCTATTGTACCTTATTGTTGCTGGCTACTTACAGGCCTATATCATCCAGTTAAATTTCAAATCTCTGAGAACTGTGGCTTAGTCTTCCATATATACCTGGCACAGAGTATAAACTCTACACATGTTCACTGTGTGTGTAGTGAATGGGTAATAAGAGTGAAACCAATGCAACCTTTCCAAAGGTTGTTTTTATCTTGTATATCAAGCTCTTAAAATTGTTCATGTTCTTTAACTCAGTCATTCAACAATTCAGAATTTGTCCTTAAAATTTTGTACTTCTGAGATGAACAACAATGGTTATCTCAAGGTTAGTGTATTCGTTCATTTTCATACTGCTATAAAGAACTGTCTGAGACTGGGTAATTTATAATGGAAAGAGGTCTAATTAACTCACAGTTCAGCATGGCTGGGTAGGCCTCAGGAAACTTACAATCATGGTGGAAGGCAAAGGGGAAGCAAGGAACCTTCTTTACAAGGCAGCAGGAGGGAAAAGTGTTGAGTGAAGGGAGAAGAGCCCCTTATAAAACCATCAGATTTCATGAGCACTCGTTATCATGGAACAGCATAAGTGAAACCACCCCCCAACCCCCCTACTCCCCGCCCCCGGCCATGATTCAATTACCTCTACCTGGTCTCTCTCTTGACATATGGAGATTATGGAGATTACAATTCAAAATGAGATTTTAGGTGGGGCACAGCCAAACCATATCAGTTAGTTTTAACATTAAAAAATGGGAAATAGGGCCAGGTGTGATGGCTCACGCCTGTAATCCCAACATTTTGGGAGGCTAAGGCAGGCAAATTGCTTGAGCCCAGGAGTTTGAGACCAACCTGGACAACATGGCAAAACCCCATCTCTATTTAAAAAAAAAAGAAAAAGAAAAGAAAATGAGCCAAGCGTGGTGGTGTACTCCTATAGTCCCAGCAACACGGGAGGCTGAGGTAGGAGGATCACCTGAGCCTGGGGAGATCGAGGCTGCAGTGAACCATGACTGTGCCACTGCACTCCAGCCTGGGTGACAGAGTGAGACCTTGTCTCAAAAAAAAAAAAAAAAAAAAAAAGGAAAACTAGGAAATAATGCAAATGTTTGACATTCAGTAAGAGATCAAATTTTTTTCCTATTTGTATAGCCTACTTTTAAAATTGTGGTAAAATACACATAAGATAAAATTTACTGTTTTAACTATTCTGAAGTGCACAGTTCTGTGACATTTAGTACATTCACAATGATGTGCAATCACCACCACTATCTAGTTCCAGACTTTTTCATCACCCCAAAAGGAAAGTTCCCACCTACTGAGCAGTTTACTCTCCTTAGCCCCTGAGAACTACTAATCTGCGTATGGTCTCTGTGGATTTTCCCTATTCTGGATATTTCATATAAATGGAATCATACATTATGTGGCCATTTGTGTCTGGCTTTCACTTAACATGTTTTCAAGGTTCATCTATGGTGTAGCATATCACAGTACTTCATTTCTTTTTATAGCTGAATAATATCCCTCGTATTAATATACCATATTTTATTTATCCATTCATCAGTTGATGGACATTTGGCTTGTTTCCAACTTTTGGCTATTGTGAATAGTGCTGTTATAAACATTTGTGTACAAGTTTTTGTTCAAATACCTGTTTTCAATTCTTTTGAGCACATACCCAGGAGTGGAATTGCTGCATCATGCAGTAATTCAATGTTTAACTTATTGAGGAACTGCCAAACAATTTTCCATGGTGACTGCACCATTTTACATCCCGTCAGCAATGCACAAGGGTTCCATAGATTAACATGTTATTCTGCAGTTTTGCTGTGCCAGACTATCCCGTAACTAATCAAACAAAGTCAGCAGAAGAAATCAATCAGTTTATAATACAAATACTGTAAATCAATACTAATCATCTTTGATTAACATCAAGAAATGGTTTATTTTTTCAACCATTTAAAACTAAAACAGGTGGGTGCAGTGGCTCATTCCTGTCATCCCAACTCTTTGGGAGGCCAAGGCAAAAAGATTGCTTTAGGCCAGGAATTCAAGACCGGCCTCGGCAACATGGTGACACCCCATCTCTAAAAATAAATAAATAAATAAATAAATAAATAAATAAATAAATAAAAATAAAATTCTGAGACAGGCCTTGCTCTGTCACCCAGGCTGGAGTGCAGTGGCATGATCTCGGCTCACTGCAACCTCTACCTCCTGGGTTCAAGCTATTCTTCTTCCTCAGCCTCCCGAGTAGCTAGGACTACAGGCGCCTGCCACCACACCTGGCTAATTTTTGTATTTTTAGTAGAGATGGTGTTTCACCATGTTGTCCAGGCTGGGCTAAAACTCCTGGCCTCAAGCAGTCCACTGCCTTGGCCTCCCAAAGTGCTGGGATTACAGGTGTGAGCCACTGCACCTGGCCAATTTTTTTTTTTTTTTTTAAGCAGGCACGGTGGTGGTTCAAGGCTGTAATTCCAGCTACTCAGGAGGCTGAGGGGGGAGGATCACTTAAGCCCTAGATTTCAAGCCTCCCACAAGCAGCCTACTTCTGCATCATATGATCATACCACTATACTCCAGCCTAGGCGAAAGAGCGAGACCTTGTGTCTTAAAAAAAATATAATAAAATAAAATAAATCAATAAAAATGCAAAATCCATTCTTAGTACGTGGACAATACAAAAACAGGCTGCAAGCCAGATTTGGCCTGAGGGTTATAGTTTTCTGACCCCTGGCATAGACTGCCATTTACCAAGACTGATCTAGCTGCTGCTTACCTACCAGCTACAAAAATCAATGCTGTGGCCCAACACGGTGGTTCATGCCTATAATCCCAGCACTTTGGGAGGCTAAGGCAGACAGATCACCTGAGGTCAGGAGTTCATGACCAGCCTGGTCAACATGGTAAAACTCTGTCTCTACTAAAAATTAGCCAGGCATGGTTGTGGGCGCCCATAATCCCAGCTACTTGGGAGGCTGCGGCAGGACAATCGCTTGAACCTGGGAGACAGAGGTTGCTGTGAGTCAAGATCATGCCATTGCACTCTAGCCTGGGCAACAAGAGTGAAACTGTCTCAAACACAAAACAAAAAAACAGTGCTGAGCCTCTGATACTATTCCTCACAACTGGTCTCAACTGACCCTCCTCAACAGGGAAAGATAGAGTTATTGTTCTAGAATGGGAGTTGGGGCAGGGCGTGGTGGCACACACCTGTAATCCCAGCTACTCAGGAGGCTAAGGCAGGAGAATCACTTGAACCCAGGAGGAGGTTGCAGTGAGCCAAGATCACACCACTGCACTCCAGCCTGGGTGACAGAGTGAGACTCTGTAAATAGATAAATAATAAATAAATAAAAGAATGGGGGTCGGGATGAATATACGTGGAACCCAGGTGATCTATGTGAGTGCCTTGTGATTTTCTTTGCCAATTGTAAAGTGAATGGACAAGTGCTGCAACCCAGCCTGAGAAGGGAATAGGGGGACACGACTTTTCTTTACCCTCTTAGGGTCTCCAACTGGGTCTGCAAATTAAATTGACATCATGCAAATTAACAGGAGGAAAGCATACAGATGTTTACATCTACATAGGAGCCCCCATTAGAAAATAAAGACCCTGTGTAGGAAAAACTCTGTGGCTTTTGTTTTTTGAGATGGAGCTTTGCTCTTGTTGTCCAGGCTGGAGTGCAGTGGCATGCTCTCAGCTCACTGCAACCTCCACCTCCCAGGTTCAACGATTCTCCTGCCTCAGCCTCCCGAATAGCTGGGATTACAGGCACCCGCCACCACGCCCGGCTAATTTTTGCATTTTTAGTATAGATGTGGTTTCACCATGTTGGTCAGGGTGGTCTCGAACTCCTGAACTCAGGTAATCCACCCACCTCAGCCTCCCAAAGTGGTGGGATTACAGGCGTGAGCCACCACACCCAGCCAGAACTCTGTTTTTCCCCTACTCTCATATCACAACAACCACGTCAACACAAAAGATTTCTGTGACCAAATGAGTGGGTTTTTTCCCACACACACCAAGCAGCAGACACCAGCTGGGTGTTCTCCAATTCAGTTCTAGCACTATATACCCTAAGACAGTGCCAGATCCCACAGGTTGAGGGATCAGTCCCCAAGACTGCCCCTGCCCCACCCCCACAACACATAAAAACCAGTCAGAAGTCCAGGCCTCTGGAACTTCTGACCAACCAGCTTCAAGCTGAGGTTCCCATGACCCCCTCTTTGAGTTCAATTAATTTGCTGGAGCGACTCACAGAACTCAGAGAAACACTTACATTTACTGGTTTATTATATTGCCAGGGACACAGATGAAGGAACATGTAGGGCAAGATATGGGGGAAGGGGCTCAGAGCTTCCATGGCCTCCCTGGCTGTGCCACCCTTCAGGAGGCTCCACTTTTTCAAGTATCCAGAAGCTCCTGAACCCTGTCTTCATGGGTTTTCACGGAGGCTTCGTGACATCAGCATTCCTTACCTCAGGGTATAGGATGGGACCCTTTTATGGGAGGGTCTTAAGACCCACAGTCAGTTGGGCCAGGCACAAGCACTTTGGGAAGGCGAGGCAGGTGGGTCATCTGAGTACGGGAGTTCGAGACCAGCCTGGCCAACATGGCGAAACCCCGTCTCTACTACAAATACAAAAATTAGCCAGGCATGGTGGCAGGCACCTGTAATCCCAGCTACTGGGGAGGCCGAGGCAGAAGAATTGCTTGAACTCAGGAGGCGGAGGTTGCAGTGAGCTGAGATTGCACCACTGTGCAAGAGTGAGACTCAGTTTCAGAAAAAAAAAAAAGGCCAGGTGTGGTGGCTCACGCCTGTAATCCTAGCACTTTGGGAGGCCGAGGTGGGCGGATCACCTGAGGTCAGGAGTTTGAGACCAGCCTGGCCAACATGGAGAAACCCGTCTCAACTAAAAATACAAAATTAGTCGGGTGTGGTGGGCTATAATCCCAGCTACTTGGAAGGCTGAGGCAGGAGAATCGCCAGAACCCAGGAGGCGGAGGTTACAGTAAGCCGAGATCGTGCCATTGCACTCCAGCCTGGGTGAGACTCCATCTCATTAAAAAAAAGAAGAAGAAAGAGGAGAGAAAAAGAGAGAGAGAGAGAGAGAGAGAGAGAGAGAGAGAGAGAGAGAGAAAGAAAGGAAGAAAGGAAGAAAGAAGGAAAGAAGGAAAGAAAGAAAGAAAGAAAGAAAGAAAGAAAGAAAGAAAGAAAGGCACCACGATCAGAAAGGGTTGGGGTTCATTCTTCACAGAACTAGAAAAAACAATTCTAAAATTCATATGGAACCAAAAAAGAGCCCGTATAGCCAAAACGAAACTAAGCAAAAAGAACAAATCTGGAGGCATCACTGTACCTGATTTTAAACTATACTACAAGGCCATACTCACCAAAACTGCATGGTAATGGTATAAAAATAGGTACATAGACCAATGGAACAGAATAGAGAACACAGAAATAAATCCAAATACTTACAGCCAACTGATCTTCAACAAAGCAAACAAAATCATAAAGTGGGGAAAGGACTTTTCAACAATGGTGCTGGGATGATTGGCTATCCACATGTAGGAGAATGAGACTGGATCCTCATATCTCATCTTATATAAAAATCAACTCAAGATGGATTAAGGACTTAAATCTAAGACTTGAAACTATAAAAATTCTAGAAGATAACATTGGAAAAACCCTTTTAGACACTGGCTTAGGCAAGAATTTCATGACCAAGAACCCAAAAGCAAATGCAATAAAAACAAAGATTAACAGCTGAGACTTAATTAAACTAAAGAGTTTGCACATAGCAAAAGGAACAGTCAGCAGAGTAAACAGACAACACACAGAATGGGAGAAAATCTTCACTATCTATATATCTGTCAAAGGACTAATATCCAGAATCTACAACAGACTCAAACAAATCAGCAAGGAAAAAACAATCCCATCAAAAAGTGGGTTAAGGGCCAGGTAGGGTGGCTCACATCTGTAATCCCAACACTTTGGGAGGCCAAGGCAGGTGGATCACCTGAGGTCAGGAGTTTGAGACCAGCATGGCCAACATGGCAAAACTCCATCTCTACTAAAAATACAAAAAATTAACCGGGCGTGGTGGCACACACCAGTAATCCCAGCTACTCGGGAGGCTAAGGCAGGAGAATCACTTGAACTTGGGAGGCAGAAGTTGCAGTGAGCCAAGATCACACCACTGCACTCCAGCCTGGGCAGCAGAGTGAGACTCTGTCTCAAAAAAAGAAAAAAAAAAAAAAGTGGGCTAAGGACACAAATAGACAATTCTTAAAAGAATATATACAAATGGTCAATAAACATTATGAAAAAATGTTCAACATCACTAATGATCAGGGAAATGCAAATCAAAACCACAATTTGATACAACCTTACTCCTGCAAGAATTGCCGTAATAAAAAAATAAAAAAAACGGTAGATGTTGGCGTGGATGCTGTGATCAGGGAACACTTCTATACTGCTGGTGGGAATGTAAACTAGTACAGTCACTATGGAAAACAGTGTGCAGATCCCTTAAAGAACTAAAAGCAGAACTACCATTTGATCCAGCAAACCCACTACTGGGCATTTACCCAGAGGAAAAGAAGTCATTATACAAAAAAGATACTTGCACACGTGTGATTATAGCAGCACAATTTGCAATTGCAAAATCATGGAATCAACCCAAATGCCCATCAATCAACAAGTGGATAAAGAAACTGCGATATATATATATATATCTTATATATATCATATATAAAAATCAATATATATAATATATATCAACCTATATATCAATCAATCATATATATATATGATTGAATACTACTCAGCCATAAAGAGGAATGAATTATGAGCATTCACAATGACCTGGATGAGATTGGAGACTATTATTCTAAGTAAAGTAACTCAGGAATGGAAAACCAAACATCATATGTTCTCATTGTTATGTGGGAGCTAAGCTGTGAGGACGGGAAGGCATTAAAAATGATACAATGGACTTTGGGGACTTGGGGGAAAGGGTGGGAGAGAGGTGAGGGGTAAAAACAACAAATAGGGTATAGTGTAAACTGTTCAGGTGATGGGTGCACCCAAATCTCCAAATCACCACTAAAGAACTTACTCACCTGCCGAATGCAGTGGCTCAAACCTGTAATCCCAGCACTTTGGGAGGCCAAGGTAGGCAGAACACTTGAGGTTGGGAGTTCAAGACCAGCCTGGCCAATGTAGTGAAACCCCATATCTACTAAAAATACAAAAACTAGCCGGGTGTGGTGGTGCACGCCTGTAATCCCAGCTACTCAGGAAGCTAAGGTGGGAGAATCACTTGAACCCAGGAGGGGGAGGTTGCAATGAGCCAACATCTCACCACTGCACTCCAGCCTGGGCCACAAAGCAAGACTCTGTCTCAAAAAAAAAAACCAAAACCAAAAACAAAAAACAAAACAAAAAAAGTATGTAACCAAACACCACCTGTACCCCAATAACCTATGGGAAAAAAAAATTTTTTAAAGGGCTGGGGAACATGAGAGTCCTACCATTGCGCAGGTGAAAGGAGGGCAGGAGGGCAGAGGAACGGCTCCTGTGGCCTAACACACCCAACATTAGAACAAAAGACTGTAACAAAGGCAATGAGAGTTATAAGCCAGGAACCATGGTTGAAAACCAATAAATAGGATAGGCATGTTGGCTCACACCTATAATCCCTGCTCTTTGGGAGGCCAAGGCAGAAGGATCACTTGGGCCCAGGAGTTCAAGACCAACCTGGACAACATAGTGAGACCTTGTCTCTACTAAAGACAAATAAATTGTCCAGGTATGGTGGCACTTACATGTAGTCCCAGCTACTTGGGAGGCTGAGGTGGGAGGATCACCTCAAACTGGGGAAGTCAAGGCTGCAGTAAGCCATCTTCGTGCCAATGCACTCCAGCCTGGACAAGAGAGCAAGACACTATCTCAAAAAAAGTAAAAAAAAAAAAAAAAGATGTGTGTGTGTGTATATATATATATATAGAGAGAGAGAGAGAGAGAGAGAGAGAGAGAGAGAATACTACAGACCCAAAGAAGTGGAAAAATCTAAGTGCTTGTATTCCATGTTGAACAGAAAGAGGCAACTGCACAAAAGTAACTAAAATATGTGGGGAAAATAATGAGTATTTTAATAAGGTCTGTTTGTACAGATTTTTCTCAGCCTTGACTCCCTATCTCTGTTGACAAGAATGCTTCTTCCTCCTGGTTTAGGGAGGACATCTTTCACATGGGAGTTTTATCTCCTGCTTTCAGGAAGAAGGAAGAGATGTCAGAGTGCCCTTCTTATATCTGCTGTTTTTCAAGTGCCTTCAGTTCAAAATAATCCTATGCCAAAGTGGCATATTTTCAAGTGGCATATTCTGCCACCCTCCAAGGGTATGGTAACCACGTAAACCATCAAGATATCCCCCTCTCCTTTGACAGGGTCACATCTGGTCTGAAGACCCTGTTCAGGTCTGCCTCCTCCTGTTCTGTGTCTCCTTTATATTTCACAGACATTAACCTCAATAAATTTATTGCATTTCTTGCTCTATCTTGGCATCTGCTTCCTAGACAACTCACCATAGGACCTAGTAAATTCACTTCTAGACACTTACCCATGAGAAATGAGAGCACACGTCTACAAAAAGACTGCTGCACAGATGTTCATAGAAGCTTCATTCTTTTTCTTTCTTTCATTCATTTTTAATTTTTATTTATTTATTTTTTTTTTGAGACGGAGTCTTGCTCTGTCGCCCAGGCTAGAGTGCAGTAGCACGATCTCCACTCACTGCAAGCTCCGCCTCCAGGGTTCACACCATTCTCCTGCCTCAGCCTCCCGTGTAGCTGGGACTACAGGTGCCCGCCACCGTGCCCGGCTAATTTTTTTTAATGTATTTTTAGTAGAGACGAGGTTTCACCGTGTTAGCCAGGATGGTCTCGATCTCCTGACCTCGTGATCCTCCCGTCTCGGCCTCCCAAAGTGCTGGGATTACAGGCGTGAGCCACCGCGCTCGGCCCTTTCTTAAAAATAAAATAAAATAAAACAGTCTCTCTCTGTCACCCAGACTCTGCAGTGACTCGATTTCAGTTCAGTGCAACCTCTGTCTCCCGGATTTGTGCGATTCACATGCCTCAGCCACCTGAGTAGCTGGGATTACAGGCACGCGTCACCAAACCAGGCTAATTTTTGTATTTTTAGTAGAGACGGGGTTTCAACATGTTGTCCAGGCTGGTCTCGAACTCCTGGCCTGAAGTAATCTATCCACTTTGCCTCTCAAAGTGCTGGGATTACAGCGTGACCCGCCCCCCTCCCCCCACACCTGGCCTAGAAGCTTCACTCCTAATGGCCCCAAACCGGAAACAACTCCGAATGTCCAGCAACAGGTGAGTGGATAAACAAATTATAGAATAGCCACATGTATTTGTCAAGGTTCCTCAGGGAAACAGAACCAACAGTATGTGTATAGCTATCCAGAGACTAGAGACAGTGATAGAGGTTAAAAGATTTATGATGAGAAATTGGCTCATGGGATTATGGAGGCTGAGAAGTCCCAAGATCTGCAGTCAGCAAGCTGGAGACCCAGGAGAACTGATGGTGTCATTCCAATCTGAGGGCAATGTCCCAGCTCAATGAGTCAGGGAGGTAAAGTTCCCTCTTACCCAGCCTTTTGGTTCTATTCAGGTCTTCAATGGATTGGATGAAGTCTACCCCTGTTAGGGAGAGCAATCTGCTTTACTAGGTCTACTGATTCAAATGTTAATCTCATCTAAAAATATCCCCATAGATACACCCAGAATAATGTTTAACCAAATGTCTGGGTACCTCATTGCCCAGTCAAGCTGATACATACAATTAACCATCACACCATATGATAGAATACTACCTGGTCACAAAAAGAAATGAAGTACAGATATATACAAAACAGGCTGGGTGCGGTGGCTCACACCTATGATCCCAGCACTGTGGGAGGCCGAGGCGAGCCAAGATGGCACCACTGCACTCCAGCCTGGATGACAGAATGAGACTCCATCTTAACAACAACAACAAATGGATGAATCTTACATACTCAGCAAAAGAAACCAGACACACACAAAAGTACACATACTGTATGACTGTAAAAGAAAGCAGATTAGTGGTTGCCTAGGGCATTAGTTAGAAGAGAAATCAAGTGGGACGGAGGACAAGGGAACCTTTTGGGGTGATGGAAATGTCCCATAGTTTTACTGTGATAGCTCTCACACAGGTGTACAAATCTGCCAAAACTCATTGGAAAGGTACACTTAGAGTAGGCACATGTTATCATAACTAAACTACAGCTCAATAAATGGGCCAGGCACAGTGGCTCACACCTGTAGTCCCAGCACTTTGGGAGGCTGAGGCAGGCAGATCACCTGAGGTCGGGAGTTCAAGACCAGCCTGGCCAACATGGGGAAACCCTGTCTGCTAAAAATACAAAAAATTAGCCAGGCGTGGTGGTGCACACCTGTAATCCCAGCTACTCGGGAGGCTGAGGCAGGAGGATTGCTTGAAGCTGGGAAGTGGACGTTGCAGTGAGCTGAAATCATGCCACTACACTCCAGCCTGGGCAACAGAGTGAGACTTCATCTCAAAAAAAAAAAAAAAAAAAAAAAAAAAAAAAAATTATAGCTCAATAAACGTAATTTAATAATATTATCTAATTTTAACTAAACTCATCTTCACCAAATGGATAAAAGTGGCTTTACAGGTTTCCTTCAAACAACTGTAGTTTGAAGATAACATGTAGGCACAGCAGCCAGCTGGCAATTTTCTAGAACAAACTCTCCCGCTCACTTGCAGTGTGGGCTGGGGTGCATCCCTCCCTTCCCGCCTATAAAGTGAGGAGGTTTATAAAGACCACTACCAGATCAGTAGTCTTTTATAGGCAGTTCCACCCTCCAGGTATGGTTTTGTTGCTGTTGTTTTGTTTTGTTTGGAGATTGGGTCTCACTCTTCTGCGCAGATTGGAGTGCAGTGGCACAATCATAGCCCACTGCAGCCTCAACCTCCTGGGCTCAAGCAATCTTCCTTCTCAACTTTCTGAGTAGCTGGAACTGTAGTCATGCGCCACCATGCCCAGCTATTTTTTTTTTTTTTTTTTTTTTTCTGTAGAGAGGGGGCCTCTGCTATGTTAATCGGTTGAATTCCTGGGCTCAAGTGATCCTCCTGCCTCAGCCTCCAAAATGCTGGGATTACAGGATAAGCCACTGTACCTTAACTTGTTTTTTTCTGTTTTTTTTTTTTTTTTTTTTTTTGTCCTCTCCCCAAGGTGGGATAAGACAGATACAATTCTATATATTGGATTTCTGATAATAATTTGTTTGAAAAAGAAGCTTTGTGGCCTTTTAAAGATGACTGAAATCCATTAACAGGATGACCTCTACTTTTAAAAAAAAAAACAACCCAGAGTCTCCCTCTGTCACCCAGGCTGCAATATAGTGGTACAATCATGGCTTACTGCAGCTTCAACCTCCTAGGCTCAAGTGATCCTCCCACCTCAGCCTCTCTAGTAGGTGGGACTACAGGTGTGTGCCACCATGCCTAACTAATTATGTTTTTAGAGGTAGGGTCTCAGTATGTTGCCCAGGTTGGTTTTGAACTCCTGACCTTAAGCAATCCTCCCACCTCGGCCTGGCTTCAACATTCTCACACAGTCATGCATGGCTTAATGGTGGGGATTTTTTTCTGAAAAATGCATCATCAGGCAATTTCATCGATGTCCAAACATCAAAGTATACTTACACAAACCTAGATGATATAGGATATTGCTCCTTGGCCTCGAACTTGAACAGCATGTTACTGTACTGAATACTATAGTCAACTGTAACACAGTGACCCTGTTGGCCAGGCTGGTCTCAAACTCCTGACCTCAAATGATCCGCCTGCCTCGGTCTCTCAAAGTGCTGGGATTACAGGTGTGAGCCACTGCACCTGGCCCAGAGGCTGCTTTACAGTTAACTTTCTAATATATAAATAGAAGGAGTACACTCTAAACTATACTTTTTAGTAGTTATTAAAAACTATTAATAACTAATATTATATGGGTATATATTGTAACCCATAAATATATACACATCCTATGTATCCCCAAAAATTAAAAACAAAAAGTTATACAACATAAAAAGCATAGTAAATACATAAACCAGTAACATAATCATTTATTATCATTATCAAGTATTATGTACTATATATAATTGTATATGCTATACTTTTTTTATTTTTGAGACAGGATCTCACTCCCACCTGGGCCTCCCAAAGTGCTGGGATTACAAGTGTAGGTCACCACACCTGGCCTGCTCTATACTTTTATACAACTGACAGCCTAGTAGGTTTATCTACACCAGCAACACCACATAACAATAATAACATTAACCTATGACATTAAGACAGCTATGACATTGCTATAATTCTATAATCTTTATAGAATTATAAAGATTTATAGAATTATAAAGATTTATATAATCTTTATAATCAGTTCATTATAACGTCATGGGAGCCCCATTATATATAGCTGGGTTCCCCAAACCCCAGGCCTGGTATCAGTCTGTGGCCTGTTAGGAACTGGGCCACACCAACAGAGGTGATCAGCGGGTGAGCAAGCGAAGCTTCATCTGTATTTACAGCCACTCTCCATCACTCACATTACCACCTGAGCTTCGCCTCCTGTCAGATCGGTGGCAGCATTAGATTCTCATAGGAACACGAACCCTATTGTGAACTGCGCATACGAGGGATCTAGGTTGCACGCTCCTTATGAGAATCTAACGCCTGATGATCTGTCACTGTCTCCTATCACCCCCAGATAGGACCGTCTAATTGCAAGAAAACAAGCTCAGAGCTCCCACTGATTCTACACTACGATGAGCTATATAATTATTTCCTCATATAGTACAATATAATAATAATATAAACAAAGTGCACAATAAATGTCATGTGCTTGAATCATCCTGAAACCATCCCCCATCCTTCGTCCACGGAAAAATTGTCTTCCATGAAACTGGTCCCTGGTACCAAAAAGGTTGGAGACTGCTGGTATACAGGGTCAGTTGTTGACCAAAACCTTGTTATGAAGCCCATGATTGTATTTCTTCACTTCTTTCCCATGCCCTTTGTTACATGATACCAACTGTTACATGTTAGCCTAGATAACCAGGCTACAAAGAACAGTAAGCCTTGACAATTCCATAAAGTCTTAAGGCAAAGGTTCTTACCTTTTCTCAGCCCCTACACGCACTCCTTGGTAAATCAGAGCTCCCTGATCTACTTTTCTAGGGAGATGTCATGTAACATTTAAGAGTCAGGCTCTAGGTCGGGCATGGTGGCTCACACCTGTAATCCTAGCACTTTAGGAGGCCAAGGTGGGCAGATCACTAGAGGTCAGGAGTTCGAGACCAGCCTGGTCAACATGGTGAAACCTCGTCTCTATTTAAAATACAAAAATTAGCTAGGCGTGGTGGCCGGTGCTTGTAATCCCAACTACTCAGGAGGCTGAGGCAGGAGAAACCAAGAGGCAGAGTTTGTAGGAAACTGAGATCACACCACTGCACTTGAGTCTGGGTGACAAGAGCAAAACTTCTCAAAATAATAATAATAATCAAAGTTTTAATAGTAATTAGTTCTGAGTGATAGGATAACAGGTGATTTTTGTTTCCTTTAAATTTTTCATCTCCAAAGTTTTAACATGTACAACTAGGAAAAATGTTATTTTAAGACATTAAGCCAGAAGTAGTGCCTCACACCTGTAATCCCAACACTTTGGGAGGCCCCGGTGGGAGGACCAGGAGTTCAAGATGGGCCTGGGTAATGTAGTGAGACTCTATCTCTACAAAATATTAGAAAAAAAATTAGTGGGGCGTGGTGGCTTGTGCCTCAGTCTCAGCTAATTGGGAGGCTGAGGTGGGATGATCTCTTGAGCCTCGGAGGTCAAGGCTGCAATAAGTCATGACTGTGCCACTGCATTCCAGCCTGGGCAACAGAGTGAGACCCTATCTCAAAAAAATAAAAATTAAAAAAATAATGTAGTGAATAAATATGTCCATTAGCCATGAATTCTCCCACAGAGCAAAATTAGTCAGAGCAGGGGTTAAAAGGACAGCCTGCACATAGATATTAATAAATTGATAAATGTGTACATATGTATGTGCCCAAAAGTTTCCAACTCACAAGTAAGGAATGTTTAAACGACAACACTGAGTTCTTGCAGTCTGAAAAACTTGGCTTGCTGCCTACTCACTAGAGTGAGGCAGATTATAGGAAACACCAGGCATGTCTTATTAAACAAATTAGATGAACATGCTTCTAATTGATTGTTTGCTCATGGAGACAGAGACACAACACCAAGCACTGTCTGTGGCAGTTGTCTGAATTAAGCAATTGTACCAATAAAATTCATGTCCTATTGACTCAAGGCTTTGGTTCTGCCTATGGAGTCAGGCGCATAAAGCCACTGAGTTAACACACAGAATTTGTCCCTGTGAGTCTCCTTCTAGCAAGCAGAATGGCTCAATGAGTGTGCCATTGCCCACAAATCAAGGAAGAACTATTTCAGTATCAAGGAAATTCGGTTATAGTCTTTCCATTTGGGTCTTATTTGTGCAGTTCTGAGAACAGCACTAAGGAAAGCGGCTTTCTAACATAAATCTCAATAAAACATAATGTCTTCAAGAAAAGGTGCAGTGCCCAACAGATCATTTTCAGAAATTAACATATGGAGGCCAAGTGCAGTGGCTCACACCTGTAATCCCAGCACTTTGGGAGGGTGAGACAGGATGATTGCTTGAGCCCGGGAGTTCCAGACCAGCCTGAGCAATACAGTAAAACTCATCTCTACAAAAACCTTAAAGAATTAGCCAAGCATGGTGGCACGAACCTGTAGTCCCGGCTACTAGGGAGGCTGAGGTGGGAGGATCATTTGAGCCCGGGAGGTGGAGGTTGCAGTGAGCACCACTATGCTCCAGCCTGGGAGACAGAGATAGACTCTGTATCAAAAAAAAAAAAAAAAAAAAAAAAAAGGGCAAGGAAAACAAGAAAAGAAGAAAGAGGCCGGGCACGGTGGCTCACGCTTGTAATCCCAGCACTTTGGGAGGCTGAGATAGGTGGATCATGAGGTCATGAGTTTGCGACCAGCCTGGCCAACACGGCGAAATCCCATCTCTACTAAAAATACAAAAACTTAGCCAGGCGAGGTGGCGGGCATCTGTAATCCCAGCTACTTGGGAGCCTGAGGCAGGAGAATCGCTTGAACCCAGGAGGCAGAGGTTGCAGTGAGCCAAGATCCCACCACTGCACTCTAGCCTAGGTGACAGAGCAAGACTCCATCTCAAAAAAAAAAAAAAAAAAAAAAAAAAGTAAGAAGGAAAATAAAGAAAGAGAGAGAGAGAATTTAACATTTGGGTCTTCAAAAAAATTACCAGCCCTGGTATTATACTCAGAATTAAATACAGTGCTCTTAGCACAGTGGGCAGCACTTCTGGGATGAGATGTTGTGCTTCCAAACTTCCTTAGTGTATCTTCCCTTGTCCCTGTGCCCCAAACCCCAGCAGATTTGTAGTTTGGTAAATTACCCAGCTCCAGCCCTATCTCTGGCAGAAAGGAGTTCACTCTCTCTCTACTTTTCCCAGCATCATCTTTTTCTAGGTTCTGGGATCCTACAGCAGAAAACATCAAAGGGCACTTTGTGGGCCCGGCACAGTGACTCACGCCTATAATCCCAGCACTTTGGGAAGCTGAGGTGGGTGAATTATTTGAGGTCAGGAGTTCGAGAGCAGTTTAGCCAATATGGTGAAACTCCACCTCTCCTAAAAATACAAAAATTAGCTGGGCATGGTGGCACATGCCTGTAATCCCAGCTACTCGGGAGGCTGAGGCAGGAGAATCACTTGAACCCAGGAGGCAGAGGTTGCAGTGAGCTGAGACTGCGCCACTGCATTCAAGCCTGGACGACAGAGTGAGACTCCATCTCAAAAAAAAAAAAAAAAAGGGACACTTGGGGGAAAGCAATTCTGGTGAGTAAATATTTGTTCCTCAGTTGCCTGTGATATTTCTGAAGGCATTATGAATCATAATAATTGCTAGCATTCAGGGCCAGCTTCTTGAGTGTGCTATTTGTGCATTGGAATGGGCCCCACACTCGGAAGGACCCTGCACTTGGCTTAGTACTCTGCGATTGTCATTCTGAATTTCTTAATAAATACTGAATGAAGGGCCTTGCATTTTCATGTTGTACTGGGCCCCTGTGATCCTGTTAACATTTTAGGGCACTTTCTATGCATCAGACTCCCTTCTAAACCTTTACCCTGTTAAACATGAGTGGCTGGAGTAGCACCAGACTGTGTAAATTTCCTCTATTACTGAAGGTAATTTGCAGAAATCTGTTTTCTTGCCACTGAAAGTACTTAACTGAGAGGGGCAGGGGAGACACTTGCTCAGCAAGGCCTTCCTAGGCAACCCTGTTTTAAAAATTAAAAACAAGGCCAGGGGCACAGTGGCTCACACCTATAATCTCAGCACTTTGCAAGGCCGAGGCAGGCGGACCACTTGAGGTCAGGAGTTTGAGACCAGCCTGGCCAACATGGTGAAAATCCGTCTCTACTGAAAATAGAAAAATTAGCCGGGCATGGTGGTGGGCGCCTGTAGTCCCCACTACTCAGGAGTCTGATGTAGTTGAATTTCTTGAACCTAGGAGGCAGAGGCTGCAGTAAGCCAAGATCCAGCCACTACATTCCCGCCTGGGCAACAGAGCAAGACTACGTCTCAAAAAATAAAATAAAATAAAAATAAATAAAAATCAAAAACAAGAAAAAACTTATCATATTACTGTTTCTTTCATATGACAAACCTGCATTTACTTTGCTTATTTTCTCATTGCCCCCTCTAGAAATATAAGTTCTATGATTTTCATTACTGAATTTCAAGCTTCTCGCACAATGTCTGACACATAATGGAATCAAACTTTTTTTTGTTTTGTTTTGTTTTTCACATCAGCCTCCCAAAATGCTGGGATTACAGGTGTAAGCCACCTTTCCCGGCCCAACATTTAATAAATTAAGCATGCAAATCTTCTTGGGAAACAAAAATTTAGAATAGCTCTGCTACAGATTGCTGCAAACTATCATCACCTGTATCAGATCACTTAATTGTCTTAGATGCTGATTGATACAAAAATAATGCTTTATGACTTTTTATTAAATAAAACCTCATTTAATTTAACAGTACTTGAATCCCTGCTACCTACTTGGCACTGTGCCACACGTTGGAGGCATTCCAACCCGAGGTCTCTCATCTCCAGAAGTTGACTCTTATCGAGCAGGAAATGGTTCTCAAAAGGGCCTCCAAAGTCAAAACTATACTAAAGATTATTTGCTATTTTCATGCTCATTCTCTTACAAACGTGGAGTTTTGCAGAGGGTACACGATGTGATGTGCGATAAAGGGTAGTGGAGTGAGTCAAAGTTTTCTTTTCTTTTTTTTTTTTTTTTTTCTTTTTTGAGACAGAGTCTCGCCCTGTCGGCCAGGCTGGAATGCAGTGGTGCAACCTCGGCTCACTGCAACCTCCGCCTCCCGGGTTCAAGCAATTCTCCTGCCCCAGCCTCCCAAGTAGCTGGAATGACAGGCACGCGCAACTACGCCCAGCTAATTTTTGTATTTTTAGTAGAGAGGGGATTTCACGGTGTTGGTCAGGCTGGTCTCGAACTCTTGACCTCGTGATCCGCCCGCCTAGGCCTTCCAAAGTACTGGGATTACAGGCATGAGCCACCGAGCCCAGCCGAAGTTTCCTCTATTTTAAGTTCTCATTAACTATTTATTAATAGGTATAACCCACACTTTAAAAACAAAAAACAAAAAAACTCTTTGGAATCTTCCATAATCCACAATAACATAAAGGCGTTCTGACACCAAAAAGTTTGAGAACCACTGCAGTACAGCTCCGATGCATACCCGGGAAGCCGTCAGCAACAAACAATACATTACAAATGACCACAGTCATGAACCTACAGTGTGAGGTTTGGTCCCACCCAGGCTAGGAGCCAAACACGTGACTAAGTGGAGATGGCCAGGGTGTGGGTGAGGGGCAAAGGCGGGCTGTAAGCACTGGAGAGGCAGGCCCAGCTCTGCGCAAGGGCACACACCTCCTTCCTTTACACACTCAGTACAAGAAGCTTTAAATCCTTATTTTGCTGGTCAGGGCATAACCTGGACCAAACGGGAAATTTAAGGCAAAACAAAAGCAGGGCATTAACTTGGACCAAATGAGAAATTTAAGGCAGCCTCTCTGAATTAAATAGTTTAAAAATCTATCCATTTAGTAATAACTGCAAAGTTTGGCCTAGAGACTAAAACATCTGCTTCCTGATTTGGGGGTGGGGATGAAGGGGAGTGCAAGGTAGAAAAGGGCGGGAAAATGAAGACCTAAAGAAAGAAAGAACAAGCGGGCGGGAGGGTAAGAGGCACCACAAGAGGCCAATGAATGAGATCGAGGCGGAGGCGCGTGCGCCAGCCCTCCGCATGCGCAGTCGCAAGCCTGGTGATCTCGCGGGAAAGAACCGTTGCGGGCCCGACTTTGCGCGGAGGTAGGAGGGGGGAGTGGAGGCGGGAGTGAAGTCTCGCGAGAAGAGTCGGTTGCCGTAGCAGAGCCCTCTAGCTGTGTGTGTCTGAGGCTCGGCCGCCGGAGCCGAGGACGGTTTGCTGAACCCGTTAGTGCGCCCGGCCGAGACAAGCCGCCGCCATGTCCCGCTACCTGCGTCCCCCCAACACGTCTCTGTTCGTCAGGAACGTGGCCGACGACACCAGGTAGGTACAAGGCAGGTACTCCGGGCCTAGGCGGGGAGGCCGCAGGCGCCCGGAGAGGACCCTGGTGGTGGTGGCGGCACTGGGCCGGGGGAGGGGACTGAGTGAAGATGGCGGGTCCCGCGCCCGCTTTGGCGCCGAACTAGGCCGCGCTGCCGGCCTCAGCTGCCGCGTGGGAGCGAGGGCGGCGCCTCTGCCCTCGCCGGGCCGCGTGGCGGGGTTTTTCGGTCCCCTCCCCCTCCGCAGTTCGCAGCCCCTTTCTCCCGGCTTCCTCCCCGAGCGCGCAGCCCCCTGCCGCGGCCTTTCCGCGACCCGACGGCAGCCCCCCCATTGATTTGAAGTTCATTCTTCGAGGTTCACGCCCCCTTGACCCAGAGATTTTTTCTTTTGAGGTGAAATAACGGGATCGAGGAGAGGAATCTTGCTACTATTTATCTTTATTGTTGTTGCCGTTATTAATATTTGGGGGTTTTAATCAGTTGGAGGTGTTTGGAGAAAGGGAGCGTTGAGATTTGGGGAGTTAGATTTTTCCAGTTAAATGTTGCGAGTAGTTTTTCTTATTTCCTGGAAATTCTGGTCATCCTTTGAAAAGGGAGGTTTGGGAAGCCTCAATCATTAGGACGTTGACAGCTAAATTAGATTAATTTAGACCTACCCTAAATAGGCTTTGTTCTCACCATTCCCTTGTTTCGAGTTGCCTTCAGATTATTTTGGAAGAGTTCTTACAACAAGATGAGGCTTCTTATTTCACAAATAACGAATCTACACACAAAAAATAAGTGGTTTGGGTTTTTGGTGTTTTGTGGGTTTTTTTTTTTTTTGCTAGCTTTGTGATTTGCTTTTGTCTTAAATTTAAGCAGGAAAGAAAGCAATAGTAATTATGTTAGCGTCTAGAGAAATTTTCCCTTTACGTCATTTTGACATTTAAGGAGTTCGATATTTGTGACTTTTTCAGACCATATTTATTTACCTATTGTTAAGTGTCTAAACCTGTCGCTAAAATTGGGGAGTAAAAATAAGTGCTTGGTATTTTTCAGAGTACTAGAGTCGATTTGATGCTGTAATATAAAGTAAAAAAAAAAAAAGAAATGCTTATATACAACCTGATGCTGCTGTACCTTTTATGAAAAACGAAGGCTGTAGATAAAAATTGTGGTCATTCCCTTGTACCATATGTCTGCTGTTGTCCTGCTAATGTAAACTGCATTTTTATCTTCCAAATTCTTGGATCTTAGCTTTCCTTCATCAGAAAGATATATTGCCTATACATCTTAAGGACTTGGACATAAAAATTTTATGTTTTAGGTCTGAAGACTTGCGGCGTGAATTTGGTCGTTATGGTCCTATAGTTGATGTGTATGTTCCACTTGATTTCTACACTCGCCGTCCAAGAGGATTTGCTTATGTTCAATATCCTTTCTTCAGATGGCTGATTAGTGAGGGGTGTTGAAGTTTGAAATTCAAGTTTATGTAAGTGGTAACATCTAAAAAGTAGTTTCTTTTTGTCCTCTAATAAATGTCTGTCTTCAAATTTTTGAAAATTAATTCTGACTCACACATTGCTGTCGTTATTAAAGTTAATCCAAAAATGGTAAAATATTTAAATTCCCATTCATGCTTCTGAAACTCAAGTCGATGATTATGTATGTGATTTAAATTTGAATGCACTCTGGTTGCTACTACCTTTAATGTAAGTCCGTTAAAAGTTAATATGTTCTTGTGCTTAGCAATTAAAATTTGGTATTCTTGTTTGTTAATTTGAATCACTTGATCAAAAACAAATTGTATAACAATGAGGTAAACTTCTTTAATATTGTCCCCTAATTTGCTGTCCTCTGTTGTTACCTCAGAGAATGTAAAGCTGTACAGTTATGGCGACCCCAAAGAGAAAGCATGAAAGAACCTTTAGAGTAGAGTTCAACACTTAAGGCAAGTAGACAAGCCAAAGACCTCTTAAGGATCAGGCTTGAAGAGAAGGGAGAGTTTGGGAAAAGAAAAAATAAAGAAAAGCTGGAAGAAGGACAAGCCTAATGGGAGACAAAGCCTCGCTTTATCTACAAAAGGGGGAAAAGGTTGTTTTTCAAAGTTAAAGATAAAGCCATCTGTCATATTTGGCCAAGCATCTCATGACAAGTCCTTCTGACAAGCACTTAAAGAGTTAAAGGTCAAGATGAAGTTGAATGATGGCCAAGATTAAAGGAGTCATACCTGATGTATCCTACAGAATAACTATTTTTCTTTTTTTTTTCTTTTTTTTCTTTTTTTTTTTAATGTTTTGTAAGCAGTTAATTTTCAAAATTATTCTGGTTTGGTCTAGTGACAAAACCTGTAACTTGATTTATGTGGGCCTTTGATGTTGTGATTGTGGTCTTGTATAAATGCACTCTCTTATCAAGTTAAAGTGTAACAGGATGTATATTCTTAAGATTAAATTCAGCATATTTTGGTTTTGGACCAGGTGGTCAAATGCCACAGAGTAGCAGGCAGTGTGCTCTTTGGAGTAGCATGGGGTCCTGGGGTTAAGCCACAGAGCCCTGCTTAAAGGAGAGACAGGTGCATGCACTGGGGACTACTTAGAAACAGCTCAGGTGGTCTTGTAGGGTCAGAGCCACTAGAAATTCTGTTTAGATATGGATTTTAAAGTGGTTGTTGGGGACACACACAAACCCTTAACTTCTTTATCTTAACACTGTGAAGACTGCTGGCTCTGCGCTGCTTTAGCACACATGATCAGTTGGCCCTGAATGAGTTGCAGGAGGCCTTCTCCCTGGTATAGGTAACCAACTGGGACCTATGGGAGACTGGTCCCTGACCCAGAGTCAGGTGACCTTCCTCCTTTCAGTGAGATCATCTCCCTGCAACAACAGTTTGGGTTGTGGGCCTCAGACTAGGAAAAAATCTTCCTGCTTAAATTCAGTGGGCCTCAAACTTTTAAGTTAGTGGAGTCCTAGTGAGACTTACAGGGAAAAAGCCAAAAGCTACTCCTGCAGGGCCAGTGATCAAGGACAGTTGTGAGCATTGGTTGCAAAGCTCCATTACAGAGAAGGTAATAGCTGTATCTGGCTTAGTAAATAAAGGTAGCGGTGCATTCTGGCTTACAACATAGACCTGATTTTACCTAGCGTTGGGTGGCCCAGGAATCAAGGTCAGTAGTAGTTTGATTCAAGAGTGTGTGGTATTTGAGGCAGAAAAGGCTAGCGATTCAAAGCAATCTAAAGAAGAATGATAATTTTAAAATACATATTCAGTAAGTCTATGGTCTTAAAATAGTTGAAAAGAAATAAGTAACAGGCTTATCAATTTCATTTTTGAAAAGACCATAAAGTACAAATTTCTCCATGGTTGACATCAGAGTGATACTTGGCTGCCTCTGCTGCTGCTGTCTCTTCTGTCTGACTCCATTTGCAATAGCCTTTTCTTCCTATCCCTGGCTTACCGAGTAAAGTAGAAACTTGCCATCAGCCCAGGATTCTGTTTTTGAAAGTAGCCCCAGAGAGGATGCTCTGCTCTTATTAATAATTTTTATGGCTCTCAATATAAATCCTTTTTATACTTATATTCTGTCTCTTGGGGTATACCCATTAAGTGAACTTATTCCTTCTAATTAGTTTAGAGCCCAGCTGCATTAACCTTGAGGGATGTTCACTTACAGTATTCAAGGTTCTGAACTCCCCATCAGCCTTTGCCTTTTCATGTTGAAACCCCAGTTATTTAAAACTTGTCCTTCCATTTAATCTGTTCATAATGGCCTCGGGAAGAGAGAGCTGGAAACCTGCAGTCCTTAATTCCTTTCAGAACAAAAAGTGGGAAGTCTAGTAAGGCAGACCTTTTAGTCTCTGTAGTAAAAGAATACCAGTATTGGTCTCGAAAAAGGAGTGTATCACTTCAGGGATTTTTTAAATCACCTCTTTAAATCTGCAGATCTTGTGTTTTCTCTCAAATTTAGGAAATAGAAATGTGCAAACTAGAATAATGATTTTTAGGATAGAATGAAAACCTGTACCTAACCTAGCTCTTTCCAAACCATTTATATCAAACCCTGCCTTGAATGTATACTTGGTCTCTGTTACAATGATGGTTTTAGGAAAGGAGCTAGGTTTGGATAGAATAGCTATGTAAAGCCAGGAGTTGTCGTAGTAATATTGCTGTCATGACCAGGGAGGACAAGCAGCTTAGCTTCTCAGATCAAAAACAAGTACCAGTAGTTCCTGCTTAAGGCCGGTAAATAATATCTTGAAATTCTCAAGTTGGAAACCAGTCTCAAACCATTCTTTGCAAGAAGTTGTATATTTAGGGTCATGGTTAGGACTTTCCAGTCTAGGAGTCCTTACAGTGATCTGTTTCTCGATAGCATGCTTTTACAGTCTGCATGGATGTAATAACGCTTTTGGTATAGTAATTGTCTTGAGTATTGCTTGACTCTGTCTTGATGCCCACAAATGGCTAGCGTGCTTGTCTTCCCATGCAGTGGAAGGAAGACAGTTAAATGAAATAGTAGTATTAGATATATATGAAAAAGAAAACAACAAAATAAATTTGAAGTTAATGCTTTCGTCTCTTGTAAGGTAAGGCATATACTGCTTGCTTACACAAGAACTATTGGCATTTTCTTTTTTTCATTTGAAACAAATATGAAAGACAGTAGTTTGGTTTTATTTTAAGAAATTTTTGTTTTAGCATACAACATAGAACTGACATTTGTTTTTCTTTTTTGTCTTGTAAACTTAATTCTTAAAACTTAGGAAAATTTTTGGATAGGACAACTTGGTGATTCAGCTATAACAGATCTTATTTCAATAATAACTTTACTGCAATATGTATTCATACGTTTTCAAATACGTGCCTTAGGAAAACACAAGTGCTTTTATAGTGTGAAGTGTTAATGGCTGAATCCAACTGAATCACCAACTAGTAAGTGGGGGTCTGGTCGATTTTCTGGAATAATGGGAGATCGTGAATTGTTCCAGACATACCAACTGAACTCTCATTCATTATCAAAGTTTGCAAAACTTCCCAAGCCCCTTAACATTTAGCACATTTGAGGATGTTCGTGATGCTGAAGATGCTTTACATAATTTGGACAGAAAGTGGATTTGTGGACGGCAGATTGAAATCCAGTTTGCCCAGGGGGATCGAAAGAGTAAGTACCCTTATGCCTGATATGTATGAAGCATTATTTTTTTAGTGTTTTGATTTTTTTTTTTTTTTAAGAATTTAAGCAATTTGTGTATCTGTTCAAAACCCAAAAGGATCTCTTTTTTCTTCTTTTTTTTTTTTTTTTTTTTTTTTTTTAGACGGAGTCTCGCTCTGTCGCCCAGCCTGGAGTGCAGTGGCGCGATCTCCGCTCACTGCGAGCTCTGCCACCTCCCGGGTTCACACCATTCTCCTGCCTCAGGCTCCCGAGAAGCTGGGACTACAGGCGCCTGCCACCACGCCTGGCTAATTTTTTTTGTTTGTTTTTAGTAGAGACAGGGTTTCAGCGTGTTTGCCAGGATGGTCTCAATCTCCTGACCTCGTGATCTGCCCGCCCCGGCCTCCCAAAGTGCTGGGATTACAGGCATCAGCCACCGTGCCCGGCCTTTTTTTTTTTTTTTTTTTTTTTTTTTTCTTTTTTTCTGAGACAGAGTCTCACTCTGTTGCCCAAGCTGGAATGCATGCAGTGGCGTGATCTTGGCTTACTGCAACCGCCACCTCCCGAGTTCAAACGATTCGCATACCTCAACCTCCCGAGTAGCTGGGATTACAGGTGCATGCCACCACATCTGGCTAATTTTTTTATTTTTAGTAGAGACGGAGTTTCACTATGTTGGCCAGGCTGGTCTCGAACTCCCCACCTTAGGTGATCCACCTGCCTTAGCCTCCCGAAGTGCTGGGATTGGGATCACAGGCGTGATCCCAAACGGATTGTTTTTAAGAAAATGGAGTATCTTGAATATTTCTTGAATATTTCATCATATTTTCCAGGTGTATTACAAAGTTTTGGGGTTAAGTGTAGGTAGGAAGTGGAAATGAGAATGCCTAAAATATATGTGGACTCTTCTGAAAGTTGGTTATGCAGGCTTACCAGATGTTTGCTTCATACTTACAAGGCAGGAGTACAGGTTTTAGAGTCAAATAGACCTATGTTTGAATTCTGGCTTAGCCACTATGTTACCTTGGGCAAGATACTAATTAAGAGATTAAAATAACGGCAGGGTGCAGTGGCTCACACCTGTAATCCCAGCACTTTGGGAGGCCATGGCGGGTGGATCACAAGGTCATGGTGAAACCTCATCTGTACTAAAAATACAAAAAATTAGCCAGGCATGGTGGCGCACACCTGTAGTCCCAGCTACTCAGAAGGCTGAGGCAGGAAAATTGCTTGAACCCAGCAGGCAGAGGTTGCAGTGAGCCGCAATTGCGCCACTGCACTCCAGACTGGGCAATAGAGCGAGAGACTGTCTCAAAAAAAAAAAAAAAAGCTGCTGAGGAGAAGAGGAGCTCTTGAGTAGACATAAAATATTGGTAACTAGTTCTTCAGTTGGGTAATAGATTCCTGGTTATGCATTGTGTTATTTATATGTACTTCAATACATAAAGTATCTGCTTCAATGAATTGAATGAGATAAGAACTGAAGTGTCTGTAGGCATTTAGGAATGCCTTATTCTACTTAGGGTCTTAGAACTGTAATTATATATTACTGCATTTTGACGCTGCACATTGTTCCTGGGCCACCTATACTTTGTTAATTGTGTTCTTAATGAACGGAATCTGTGGCAGGATCATTCCAAATCAGCATATGGTTCGTTTTTTTCCAAACATTAAAAAATGTAAAATGCTTGGGTGTGGTAGCTCACGCCTATATCCCACCACTTTGGGAGGCCTGGGCAGGAGGATTACCAGAGCCCAGGAGTTTGAGACCAGCCTGGACAACAAAGTGAGACCCCGTCTCCACAAAAAATAAAATACAAAATTAGCATGGCGTGGTGGTGCATGCCTGTAATCCCAGCTACTCAGGAGGCGAAGGTTGTGGTGAACCGAGATTGCACCATTGCACTCTGCCCTGGGTAACAAGAA
Source organism: Chlorocebus sabaeus (assembly GCF_047675955.1). NCBI lineage: Eukaryota > Metazoa > Chordata > Mammalia > Primates > Cercopithecidae > Chlorocebus > Chlorocebus sabaeus. The sequence continues at coordinate 113,092,642 of NC_132923.1, forward strand.
CAAAACTCCAACTCAAAAAAAAAAAAAGACTCCTGGCCGGGTACAGTGGCTCACATCTGTAATCCCAGCACTTTGGGAGGCCGAGGCATGTGGATTATTTGGGGTCAGAAATTCGAGACCAGCCTGGCCAATATGGTGAAACCCTGTCTCTACTAAAATATAAAAATTAACCGGGTGTGGTAGTGCGTGCCTGTAATCTCAGCTACTCAGGAGGCTGAGGCAGGAGAATGGTTTCAACAGGTGTGGGGTGGAGGTTGTAGTGAGCTGTGATTGTGCCACTGCACTCTAGCCTGGATGACACAGCGAGACCCTGGTCTCAAGAATAAAACTACATTAAAAAAAAAAAATGCCGGCCGGGCGCGGTGGCTCACGCCTGTAATCCCAGCACTTTGGGAGGCCGAGATGGACGGATCACGAGGTCAGGAGATCGAGGCCATCCTGGCGAACACGGTGAAACCCGGTCTCTACTAAAAATACAAAAAAATTAGACGGGCGAGGTGGCAGGCGCCTGTAGTCCCAGCTACTCGGGAGGCTGAGGCAGGAGAATGGCATGAACCCGGGAGGCGGAGCTTGCAGTGAGCCAAGATCACGCCACCGCACCCCAGCCTGGGCGTCTGAGCAAGACTCCATCTCAAAAAAAAAAAAAAAAAAAAAGCCAAAACACATACACAAACTTTTTTTTTTTTTTTTTGAGACAGGGTCTCTGACCCTCAGGCTGGCGTGTAGTGGTGTAATCACAATTCACTGCAGCCGCAAACTCTTACCCCCTTAGCCTCCCAGGTAGCTGGAATACATGTGCAAGCCACTAGGCCCAGCTAATAATTTTTTGTAAAAATGGGATATTGCCATGTTGCTCCAGGCTGGTCTCAAACTCCTGGGTTCAAAGGATCCTCCCACCTCAACCTCCCAAAGTAGTGGGATTACAAGCATGAGAGGCACCACCCCGTCATACATACTCTGTTTGGGATACAAGAGGGGATGCAGGGATTTTTTTTTCTATTTATTGAGGGCTTTAATACTGTTTTTAATATTTCTAAGTATTTCTGTTCTTTGTATTTCCTAGCACCAAATCAGATGAAAGCCAAGGAAGGGAGGAATGTGTACAGTTCTTCACGCTATGATGATTATGACAGATACAGACGTTCTAGAAGCCGAAGTTATGAAAGGAGGAGATCAAGAAGTCGGTCTTTTGATTACAACTATAGAAGATCGTATAGTCCTAGAAAGTAAGTGTGCTGTGTAGCACAGTGATCTGTTTTAAAAATGTATTTGTTAGCATTTTTTTTTTTTTTACTTTTTTGTATACTTTTAATTATATATATTGACTGTTTCATTGAGACAAAAAATATGGTATTTTATTTTAAAAGTTTTATGGTTTGCTTTTAATTAGAAACTTTGCCTCTATGAATAGATATTTGTCACCGCTTTTTCTGATATGCTTTTTAGCAGTAGACCGACTGGAAGACCACGGCGTAGCAGAAGCCATTCCGACAATGATAGGTAAATAACTTTGCTTTGAAAAAGACTCATATATTTTTTAATTTCAGAGTGAACTTTTGCTCTAAAAATAACAAATTTGATTAATATAGAATCTAATTTTTACTCTAATTATATCTCTCCTCTGTTTTGAAAGATTCAAACACCGAAATCGATCTTTTTCAAGATCTAAATCCAATTCAAGATCACGGTCCAAGTCCCAGCCCAAGAAAGAAATGAAGGCTAAATCACGTTCTAGGTCTGCATCTCACACCAAAACTAGAGGCACCTCTAAAACAGATTCCAAAACACATTATAAGTCTGGCTCAAGATATGAAAAGGAATCAAGGAAAAAAGAACCACCTAGATCCAAATCTCAGTCAAGATCACAGTCTAGGTCTAGGTCAAAATCTAGATCAAGGTCTTGGACTAGTCCTAAGTCCAGTGGCCACTGATAGTATAAACCATGGTCATTTTTAGGCATGTATCATTCATTTACTCATAGTTTGGTTTACTTAAATTATCAGGAATACAATGTTGCAATGATGCTTAAAAAACACTTGTTAGTTTTCCCTGTACCGGGCAATGGTTATAATTAAAATGATATGCTGTTGAGAAGCCACTCTTAAGAGTCCAGTTTGTTTAATGTTATGGGCAGCTACCAATTTGTGGTGTCTCTGTATATTTTTGTAAAGATTCTCATTTTTTATGCTTGAAGTATTTGGTGAAAAGATGTTGGTTGACCATAATTTGCAACATTGTCTCATTAAAAATAAACTTTCATATTCATATTTGGTAGAACTGTTAACCTAGAAATGTAGCTTGCTAATAAGATAGAATGATACAAAAGTGAAGTAGTAGCCACAGTACGACACTGACTGCTCAGACACATTTAGGTTCAGGGTGGACCTTTATGTCTTGTCAAGATGTCTAGGCCCGGCCGGGCGCGGTGGCTCACACCTGTAATCCCAGCACTTTGGGAGGCCGAGGCGGGTGGATCACAAGGGCAGGAGTTTGAGACCAGCCTGATCAACATGGTGAAACCCCGTCTCTACTAAAAATAGAAAAATTAGCCGGGCATGGTGGCACATGCCTGTAATCCCAGCTACTCGGGAGGCCGAGGCAAGAGAATCACTTGAACCCAGGAGGTGGAAGTTGCAGTGAGCCAAAATCAACGCCACTGCACTCCAGCCTGGGCAGCAGAGTGAGACTCCGTCTCAAAAACAAAACAGCAAAACCAGATGTCTAGGCCAATGATAATTATTTTTGATGCAGTGTGGATTAGTTCTTTTGTTAACCCCACTGTCTTGGGGAATGATGCCAGCTGGGAAATTGAGTTTTTGACTGAAACATGGAACCTTCACTGCTTTTTTTCTGGTTCCTATGAAGATTTGAAACATAGAAAACACAAAAACTCACCTTGAAATTTGAGCAGGTCGATGATGGCAAAAATAATTTTAAGGAGAAAGGAATATTCTTATGTAGTTATTCTAAAGTTTAAGGAGCGTTATTGACCATAATATTGCTTAGTTTTTTTACTGCTGTTAGAAACAAGTAAATTGTTTCAAAGTAGGTTTTGTGTGTGTGCATAGTGTAAAAACTGAAATTTTGATGCTTACAGCACTTGGCTCGTGCATTTGTATCAAAATTTGCCTACCTCTTTGTGAGGGAGGCCTGCTTTTCACACCTCAGTTTATTTAATTCGAGGCAAGTTGAAAGACAACACTCACTCTAGGTGATTCTGTGGTGCCATGAAATTTAAGATAATTTGGGAAAAAGGATTAGTCAGTTTTAAGCAAGAGTCACATCTTCTGAGCTTTCAATTATCAGTGTAGTACCTGACTAAAAATGAAGTAATACCCTTAACCATTTATAATTTCTAGTATTTCTCTGAAAGATCGTTTTGGGGACAAAAGTGACTTGACATGTCCAATTTCATTTCAGAATAAAAAGCTAGCATCTTTAAAAATCTCAGATTGCTTGCTTACAGATACAAGTGAGAATTATGGAGAAGCGATTCCTTTTAGAGGATTACTTTTTTCAATTTTGGTTTTAGTAATCTAGGGTTTGCCTGTAAAGAATACAACGATGGATTTTAAATACTGTTTGTGGAATGTGTTTAAAGGATTGATTCTAGAACCTTTGTATATTTGATAGTATTTCTAACTTTCATTTCTTTACTGTTTGCAGTTAATGTTCATGTTCTGCTATGCAATCATTTATATGCACGTTTCTTTAATTTTTTTAGATTTTCCTGGATGTATAGTTTAAACAACAAAAAGTCTATTTAAAACTGTAGCAGTAGTTTGCAGTTCTAGCAAAGAGGAAAGTTGTGGGGTTAAACTTTGTATTTTCTTTCTTATAGAGGCTTCTAAAAAGGTATTTTTATATGTTCTTTTTAACAAATATTGTGTACAACCTTTAAAACATCAATGTTTGGATCAAAACAAGACCCAGCTTATTTTCTGCTTGCTGTAAATTAAGCAAACATGCTATAATAAAAACAAAATGAAGGAAATATGATTAACTGGAATTATTACAGTATTGAATATGATTCTAAAATAACAATGGAAACAGTCCTTTATAGATTTAGGAATATTTTTAATCAGTGTTGCACTAGGCACAACTAACTTTTACTTTGGAAATGATAGAACTTGCCAGAAAGGTACATCTTTTACACAGTAGTTAAAAATTCATTGTGTAATATCAAAGTTGTTTCATGATTGCTCATTGAGCCTCTTGGGTTAACTAACTTAAGAGGTTATTTGGTAGTGTGTTAAGAGGAAATTTGGATCAGCTAATTCTAAGTTTATACTTTCTTTATTGGATGGACCAGTAATTCTGCTCTCCCTCTTCGTAAACAAGTTGCATTGGGACTTAACGTTTATGACATGATTTTAAATCAATTTGAATTGAATGTTGATGAGCAGCTAATATTAAGTGATAACCTCTTTGGGGAAGTAGGTTAGTTGGGTATTTTGTGGTTTGAATTCTATCTACTTGATGACAATTATAGCTAATTTATTAAGTATTCATGATGTGCCAGACACTTGAAAAGGCTATGTATTAACTCACTTCCTCTTCACAAAACCCTGTGAGAAAGATACTTTTATTTTCCCCATATCAAAGATAAAGAAACTGAGGCACAAAGAAAAGACTATAAGGCAGAGCCAGGAATTAAGCCAAGGCCTGGTCCTTAGTTTTGCGGTGGTGGGGCGGGGTGGGGGGGTGTTGTTTGTTTTACAGACTATAATTTGAGAGAAGTAGATTGAGGAGATAGCTCATTGAAATTGTTCATTTTCTGTATAGAACTTGAAGGCCTAATTTCATTTTTATTTTTACTTGTGTCAACTTATTTTTAGACTTGGACTATTGAGAACCTTATATGTTCCTCAAGTGACACACCTAACAGCTTCAAAAGGACTATATTACAGTTGAACCCATGGTAGTTTGGATCCTACTGATACTTGATGAGGATCTTTATGTAGTATTTTATGTTAGTTTTGGGTGATGTAGTTGAGTCCCCCACTTACTGAGTGTACATACTGTGTATGTGGTACTGGGCTCAGTAATAAATAGAATGGTTATATCAATACTCAAATGAGGGCTGACACACTTCACCTCTCCTTTTACTTAAGATCTCTCTGCATTTTTTTTTTTTTTTTTTTTTTTTTTTTGAAGCCAAGTAAGCAAGAAGAAAAATGAGAGATAATGCTTCAGTGAGAGAGGAAAGGTGCTACATAGAGTATGAGCTGTTAAGTTACATCCCAGGGGAAAGACCTGGGAACTATTGTATTATTCTCTTGAAAATTTGGCCCAGTAAGCTGCTACATCCAGTTCAACTAACAAAATCCTGTATACCACAGAGAAGAATAAAGAAAACCAAACTGACAAACATCCTTCTTTTATTTAAGACCAAACTGCAGCTGGAATACCCAGTACAGTTCTGCTTACTACACTTCAAGAAAGATCTGAAAGCGGAAAAAGAACCAAAGAAGGGCAGTTCAAGCGACCAAAGGGTGGGTGGAAGGTGCTGCAGTATGAATACTGTACGAATATTTTGACTCTGGTCTGAAAAGATAAAAGAATGTTATCGAAAACTACATGGAATAATTGAAGCCCCTTCAAGTTTGAAAGTAAGCATTTTAGGACAAATAAAAGGAAATTCAACTTTGTACTTGTGGAAACTAATCCCTAAATATGAATAGGTTTATATTGATTCATGGGTAATAGGTCCATAATAAATTATTGGAAACTAGGATGTCTGAATATCAAGGAAGACAGCCATAGTCTCTTACAGTGCCTCTGTTGGTCTGTCTCAAACTGAATTGGGTGGGAAAAGGTATGGTCCAATATGAAAGTTCCATTTTTGCCATTATTGGCAAATCTTGCCTTTGTTTATTTTGGTGCCAGTGTTTTCTGCTTAATCATTTGCTTTGTTGGCATCTGTGTTTATTTACTTGTATACACCACATGCAGTTTACATCTTTCTTTAAGTACTCTCCTTCCCAGGTAAATTCCAATTATATTTGACATCCAGCTAAGAGGGCCCATCTCTTCTCACCTCTTTCCTAGTCAGTATGTTCAGCAAATATTTATTGAGCCCTTACTATGGGCAAATCATTGTCCTGGATAATTGAGGAGAAAAATAGATTATTCCCTTATTCAGTAAATGTCTACTGAGCACAATCTAGTGAATCATTACAGTATGGCCTCATTGTTTTGTTTGAGGTATATTATTCATAACAATATTTTATACCATTCGTATCAATGTAATTATAGAACACAATATACTATCAAAGATAAGTAATTGTGTGGTTATATGCCATTTAAAAGTATCCAGTATTTGATCACATTATTACAAATAATGAAAAAATGATTTGTTTTAATCTGTAATAAACTGGTTTATTGTGCAGTGACTGTGATATACTAGAGTTATATTAAATTGTTTACTCTGCCTCACCAAACACATACTAGGATATAACCCCCAAAATAAGTATTTAACTTTGCATTAGATATAAAGGAGACTGGGTGCTATAATTAGATTATTTTGAGGCAGACAGCTGTTATCCCAACTGATTTAGTATGTTCTGTAATTGAGAAAATGTTCACCAAATTATACTTTTTAGTGATTTACATGTACATTTTATAGGGGACATGTTCTGTGTATAGCGAATAAATAACTTTTATAGTATCACAAAATGTTTTGGATTCCTTAGTTTCTTATTAGGATATGATGTTTCTTTACCTATACATTGATTCCATCACATTTTATTTTTGTCATTTTTGCCACATACTTAAAACTTTCCATATAAAATTATTAACTAAAAATCTGGAAGTGGAGTCTTCAGCTTTTAATTTATAGCAATTTTGAAAATATAGCAGAGGTATATTTTCAAGGGAGGTATGAAATGGAGGTATTTTTGTTCATATTTTATTTTAGAAATTTTTTTTGAACTTTTCCAAGATCACACAGCAAGCGTCAGATCCTAGGTTACAGCCCGTAATTTTTCACTTGTTTCATCTTTTGTTACCATGTTTGTTGTTTAATCAAATGGGGAATTGTTTTTATAGCTTTATTTTCCTGGAGATAGTAAAATTGATATAATGGGATCTAGAATTTACTTAGAGCCAAAACGACTGGATTTAATCACAAAAAGTATTTTGTATACTGTTACACACTCATTAACATAGTGGGTTCTTAGGACAGAGGTTCTGTGTGTTTTTAAAAGAAAATGTAGAGGTCATAGACTTTTTGCCCTCTACCTCCCTTCTCCATTTCCTTTTGAAGTTAAGACATTTAAGGGGGAGAGAATTAAGTTGCATATTGAGTTGGGATTTTGTTTTTAAAAAGTTTAGGTAAATACGTATGTAACTACAATAACAATAGTTGGTAGTTCTCTAAAGTATTTAATTATGGTAAATCAGAAAAGGCCCTCTTTAATTTTTACATCTGTTGAATGAATTGCTTTAGGATCTCTTCTGTGGTTCTCTTTGTACTGAATGCTGTCAATATTATTGAGCACTTACTGTGCTGAACCATGTGCTTTTCAAATATTCCTATTTAATCCTAAAAACACTCCTGGGAAATGGGTATTATTCCCATTTTACAGATGAGAAAATTGTGCTTTGTAGAATACCCATCATGTGATAGCTTCCTGCATATGCTATTCATTCCTCACAACCTTACAAGGTAAATGGATAATGTTCCTGGATGAGAGATTAAATGTAATCCAAGATCTCATGGTTGTGTGGCTCAGAGATTCTAAGCATGGCTTTCCAAATCTCATTCTCTTGTAGAGATTTTCCATTGTATTGCATTTTGACCATGTTCCTGTTTACAAAACCTGAGATTATATTCTGAAGTAGCTGTGACTTGAGCAATAGCTCAGGAATAATCTGATGGCATTCTACTAGGAAGGAGGACTAGCAAAGCCTATAGTTAGCCTATCCTAGGCATGAACTATTCTCATTTTAGATTGGATGACTTGATAGGAAGAAGTGAGCAACCTGTTTGCCTTCAGTTATTGGTATCTACAAGACATTCTGCTAGTCACTGTGGAAAAGGTTCCTTCTCTTGGGTTTTTTCTTCTGCCCCTTCCTCTAACAGTATTGGTTATCTTTATTATGTTTCTGTGTATTTGTAACAGCTGTTTCACCCTTGTATTGCACAATGGGAATTTTTCTTGGAATAAAAAGTGAGGCATGTAAATTCATTGAGAACTAACCATAGTTTGTAAAGAAGTAAAAGGCCTTTGTATCTAGTTTTTTGCAGATCACATTGCTTTGAATGCTGGAAAGTGAAATAAACTGGTCTAGGAGCCAAAAATAAATCTTGGGTTTTTTTAAGACTTTGCTCTACCTTAGATTTGTAACCACCTGGGTACACTTTTTCCTAATTTATATAAGAGGTTTTAGAGATGCACTCTGTCCCTCTTGCTTTACAAATTGCCTACAAGAATGCAACCAAAATACTAGAAACTAAAACTTACACAAAACCTTTCAGATTTTTTCCTGTGTTGTAGTTGTTCTAGGGAAGAGGATAGTTTATCAGTATTTATTTTAAGCTTAAGGATAGGTTTTGGACCTGATTCCATCATAGTGTAACTGCCATCAAAAAGAAGACAAATTGAAATTACAGCATTTACTTAAGGTTCACAACATGGCTGACTTCAGCAGCCTTACATGGTAAGTTCTCTGTACCAGCTATTTTTGGTTCTCATGATTGCATCAATTTGGGAAATTCCTATCACCATTCTGTAGGCTAACCAAAAGTTTATCAGTACCTTTCCTAAAGTATGAAGTGTTTATACGGTTACTGACCTTTTATTCAGGTTACCCTTAAGCTGCTAAAATTTTTACAGGTAATCTTCCACTCCCACTCCCATTTACCCATTTTGCTTGAGTCAAACCAAAAATCTAGTGTATTACTAGATTAATCCACTAAAAATCTAGTGTATTCAATATATAGCTTAAAAACTTGACAGACACCTAGGCTGAGATTTGTTCAATACATGAAGTTCATTTCTTTAATCCTTGGCATTGTCTACAGAAATTACCCTGGAAACAAAATGCTGGTTCTGCCTTAACTCCAAATCATTTCCTAGTTTGCATGAAAAAATACAGCTTTGCCATGGGACTAGTTGTAGAATTTTAAGGATTACTCAAACTAGTTTTAAGATGCTCTATCATTTGGAATCTGTATCAGAAAGGTGTGGTCGTGATGCTTTTCTTCTGAGGGTCCCCTTACTTGTACTTTCATTTGTCAACATACTTTGAAACACAAGGGTTCTTGTCAACTTGATAAATTCATAATTCTTTTTCTATGAACCTAGATCATGGAATTAACTTTGAAAAGCTTTGCGACGTTTTCCATGTGTGGCTTTTTTTTTTCTTTCTTTTAATTGTTAGCACTACTCAGAGAAATCTCAAGTAGTTGTTTAATTGCATAGCTGTCAAATCCTAGTATCTTCTGTATCAGCAAACTAGTTGCCCCTTCTCAAGCCAACAGTCCTGTCACATTTTAGTTGTGACTGTTCTTTTATAATCAGAAATTTAAGACAAGTCCAAGAGTTCTGAGTATTCTGAGTATATTATGAGCTTCAAGTCAGTGACATTTTTAAAAAGAATATTAAGCAATCAAAACCATTTTTAAAATAAAACCAAGCCAATGGGGAAAAACAATTTTATTTAATTTTATGCTTCAAATTCATATCATGTACATTAAGTACCATATAAACTTGTCTTTAGGCTATCAATATTTAACTTGGGCAGTACTTCATCTTGATTTGGAAAAATACAGCTTAGGCATCTGCTAACCTGCTTAGGCATCAAAAGAGGTGCCAAATTACAAAATAGGGCATTAACAATCAAAATTTTTAAACTGACCCACATAACTTCTACTGGTTTCACTTATGTTTAAGCATTTACTCTTAAGGTTGGCAAAACATGTTATCAATGTATTATGCAAGAGTTTACATCTTTTGCATAAATGGTCCGTTGGGTTGCATCTACCCTTGACCAAACAAAAACCAAACATCACTGGCACCATACTCAAAACTACCTGTATCCTAGGTTATAAGATTGTGAAACCCAAAAATCTGTAAGGTTGGAGGGACTCCAGTTAATCTTTGGGCTTAGAGGAGGGGAAAAAAAACAGTCCCATACTGCATTTCACATCTATTAAAAATAGTTTTAGCAGCTTAAACCTTTTTAGTTATAAAACTTACTACACTCGGATTTACTTTGAAATGTAGTTTACAATCAAGTATAACATACATACACTGGCACTTTAGCACAAGGGCAAACTTTAAAAACAAATTATTTTGGACCTTTAAAATTAGGCCATACTATAAAAAACAGTCCACGGTCTTACATTCAGCAAATTCATACTAAAATATTCCATTTTTGTAAGATAAAGGCCAATAAAACTTTACATATGCTACAAGTTTATTACAGATATGTACATGGCTCTTTCTCCCCTAGGTACTTAAAATTTTCACATTATCCAACTCCCCAAAGCAAGCTTTGCAGGAATGATGAGGCCAGATCACTATTAGAATAGCTTGCGCAGTGCTGTAATACAAAAATGTATTTTGAAAGCTATTGAGTGACCATTAAATACTGTTTCTATAAAAAATGGTTTTGGTGTATTTGTTGACAGACACTTAATCCACTATATTTAATAAACGGCCATTGGGATATACTATGTCTCATTCTAATGAGCTCCAAATGCCCTTTCCACGCACTGTACAATTCACTAAAATGCAATTATTACAAAAAATTCACATTTTCAGCAGTGCATCACGTTGTTAGCATATTACTGGTTTGGGTGTTTCTAATATACTAAACTTTCAGGTATTTACCTAATTCTGAATCCTTGTGTTAGCTTGAAGCTTATAATCTGATTCACCAACTTTCAACAATCTACTCCATGAATGATAAATTACTATCTTCCCCTAACAATAGAAAAAGCTGATTCCTTTACCACTCCCCAAATCTAAACTTGGTTTCCACTTAAAAGTTACTCAGTTGAGAACACTTAATATCAAATACCATAAGTTTAAGTTGCACTGATACTACCATTGTATCACAGTGCACACAACACAAGATGGTCTATTTTTTTTACATTAGCAGTTCTACACAAATAGATTGATTCCTTAGCGAATTTGTTTCAGACCAATTGACAACTATCCGTGAACATAATTTTAACATTTGTCTTACTTTATACCTGTACTTTAAGTAAGGTTTTAAGTTGAAATGTCATTATTTCCTTATCTGAAGGATTAAAGGAAACAGGGACCCAGTGGCTTGGTGGTTTGGGAAGAACACTTGGTGATGGTGGCTCACTAAATTTGGCACCAGCATAGTTCTGATTAGCTTGAGATTTAAAAAGTAAGCTGGGACCTGATAAGCTAGAATTCCAACTCTGATTATTTGGAAAATTTTTGTTCTTCCCCCCACTTTGCATAGCCTGCCAAGCAGCTGCGGATGAGTTATAACCATGTCCTCTTTCTTTTTTCTTATGAACAATCTTCATCTGGGAATTCTGATCCTTGGTCTTCTGTCTGTTAAGCTGTTGTTGGTTCTTACTAACATTTCTAGATTGAGGGGCTGGAATGTTATACCTCTCTCCACCACCCATCTTCAGCTTCTTTGTCACCTACAAGTGAATGGAAACAAATACTGAGTAAAATTCCATTAAGTTCAAATCTGTAAAAAGCTTCTATGCCTCCAACTTATAACTCCAGATATTTTGAACAAGACTCAGTAATAGGCTATTCAGCTGCTTTAAATTCAAAAAGCAAGCTGTTTAGACTCCAATATATGCACAACCTTTATTGTTATACCGTCTCTAAGAAAAATGAGCTTACCCACAAATCTGCATAATCTATTTTAAAATAAAAACAATTGGTTTAGGATGGCTCCATCATAAAATGTTTGCCCATTATGATGATTACCTTTCAGTCTGCTTTTCAGATTGCAGGATCTCCACTACCTGTCCTCTTCCTTGCTGCCAAGCCCAAGATAACAAGTGTTGCTTTCTGACAGATCCTTTCCTTTGTCTCAATACAGAAGTTTTCATGGGCCGATCTGCTGAGTTCAGCCTAGGAGCTGAGGCCAACATCTGAGTCTCCTCAGCACACAAGTTTGAGAGAAGTCCTAGCTAGAAAAGTAAAGATTACTTCATTATTTCAAAAACACGTTGAGAAAGTGATCATTTAGATTTACTACAAAAATCGTTGACTGTAAAGAAGGCTACTTCCTGAACTAAAAGGTAGAAAATTTATCTTAAGATGGCTTTCTTTGACCTCATAACCACGATCATTTAAAAACTCTTCACCCTTGAGATCCAGTCACTCCTGGGGAATTTTTGGAAATGTCTTGAAGTCCCGCAGTAAGTTGTGTTTTTATCTTTTTCTTGGGAAAGATCTTCAGATTCTCTCACGTATAAAATCAAATAACGAAGTGTTAAATGTTAAGAGTCATATCAAAAAATTGGCTTCAGGCGGATTTTCAAAAGAGACCGTGTTTTTAAACTCCCACCAGAATTTTCCAATCTTTCCACACACGTCACATCCATTTTCAGTCTCTTGGAACATGCAGACATCACGCAGTGTTTCCTTTGGTTATGAACACCCTCGCCTCCCGTCTTAAAATAAAGTTCTCACAAGCCCTAACAGTCTAAGCCCATCTTAAATCTATAAAAATGTCTCCCTAGAGGGAACAGCTCAATATTCAAGGTTTGGTTTTAATTTGATGTTCCAAGAAAATAAGTTACCAAATAGTTAAGCCCCCTCCTTTCAAAGGGGTAAGAGAGCCTTCCAAACAGATAAACCACCCTAAATAAATTGCCATTTCCGGACTGTGAGTCATTCACAACTCGAACTCGGAAAACTCGCCGCCTCCGACGCCACACGGACTTGGCTTCCCAGTGGCCCCATCTCTCCGGAGCCGCAGGGTTCGGGGCGCTGCGACCGCCCGCGCCCGCCCGGGTGCCCGGATCTCGCCTCCGCTCGCCTCCTTCCCCCAACAATGGGGAGCGCAGCCACCAACATGGCCGCGCCCGCAGCGCAGCCGCTACTTACCGACTTCAAGCTCGGAACTACGGCGGCAGTGGCTCCCTCTCGACGTCGAAGCCTCCCTCCCTTTCCAGGGAGAGACGAGGCACGGACCGACAAAGCCCACGAACACCGATGAGCGAGCTGCCGGCCACCCTAGCTTCTAACACGCAACCTCCTTCTGCCTCTACCGACAAAATGGAGTCGGCGGCGACCGCAGAAGCAGGGCCGGGCGACTCCGCGGCCAATCAAAACACGACAGCGCAGGCCTGGCCAATGAGAAGCGGGCCGCCGCCTGTTGCTGGGGCAGGCCGGGGGCGAAGGCGGGGAGGTGGGGCTGCCTAGGGTTTGAAATCCGCCCGGGGAGGAGGAGCATGCCGGGAGTAACTGCCCGGTCAGCCGGTGTTCACGGCCTTACCACCGCGGCCTCCCCGCGCCCCTGACCCGCCAAGGCCCCGGCCGCTAGCTCTCGGTTCTTTCTCCCGCTCGGCTCTCGTGCGCGCAGGCTCGCTGCCCTTGGGACTGCCCTGAGGGAGAAGACTGACCGGCGGGGGACGTTTGGTTCTCGAATTAGGGCCACTGAGTCGCGAAGCCTGTGTTGACAGATGGAGGATACTCCAGAAAGCCGCTTGCCAGGGCCCAGCCCCCGCCCGCCTCGGGCCTCGACTTCTGGGTCGCCTCTCTCCCACATTCACAACTCCGCGTCCGAAGTCGGCGCGTCCCTGCGGTTCCCTCCGGTGCCCCCCACCCTCCAGCCCCGCAGTTACTCAAAAGCTGCCTCCCTATGAAGGCGGTTCAGACACACGCGGGCAAGTCAGTCACTTCCTGCTTGGTGGCCCCATTGGTCCTTAAGTTCAGTTAGAGCCCTTAACGCGCCGTGTTACAGTTTCCTGTGGCAGCAGCTCTCCCCACCCACACACCCTCGAGGGCCACAACCGGTTAGGTTTTGTTTCTCTGACCACAGCGCCTTCGCGCGTGGTAAGTGCACAGTAAGTTTGCTGAGAGAATGAGGGCTGCTCCCTTCCCCTTTTTGCCCCACTTGTAAGTGAAAAAAAGGAAAGAAAGAGAATATTGTTCAGTTGATTATGCAGGTAAGGGGAAGATGCAGGTAAGGGGGAAATGGCAATTTCTTTGGAGTGCGTGTGTAAGCAACCCAGTGTGAATCTTTTAAAAGAGAACACTAATTTCAATGAGCGTGAATAATTCTGGGATAAACGGTACAAAATCAAGTCTCATTACATTCCCAGTTTGTTCGTGTATACACATGGATACGTACATACATACGTAAGTTTACATTAAATAATTTGTATTTACCAACTTTTTATAAATCTCATGTAATTTGTCGTTTATTTTTGAAACGGAGTTTCGCTCTGTCGACCAGGCTGGAGTGCAGTGACACAATCTCGGCTCACTGCAACCTGCGCCTTCTGGGCTCAAGCCATTCTCCTGCCTCAGCCTCCTGAGTAGCAGGGATTACAGGCGCCCGCCAACACACCCTGCTAATTTTTGTATTTTTAGTAGAGACAGGAGTTCACCATGTTGGCCAGGCTGGTCTCGAACTCCTTACCTCACGTGATCCGCCCGCCTCAGCCACTCAAAGTGCTGGGATTACAGGCGTGAGCCACCACACCCGGCCTGTATTTCGTTTTTTAATCTTCAATTTTTTGCCACCGTCATCCCCCACTTCCCAATCCAACCCAAATTCCTATATTCTAGCCATTGGATCTTAAGAAAAGTTACTGCATCTTAAGAGATGCAGTTTGTGGCCCGGCGCGGTGGCTCAAGCCTGTAATCCCAGCACTTAGGGAGGCCGAGACGGGCAGATCACGAGGTCAGGAGATCGAGACCATCCTGGCTAACACGGTGAAACCCCGTCTCTACTAAAAATACAAAAAAAAAACCTAGCCGGGCGAGGTGGCGGGCGCCTGTAGTCCCAGCTACTCCGGAGGCTGAGGCAGGAGAATGGCGTGAACCCGGGAGGCGGAGCTTGCAGTGAGCTGAGATCCGGCCACTGCACTCCAGCCCGGGCTACAGAGCAAGACTCCGTCTCAAAAAAAAAAAAGATGCAGTTTGTTAATCTAATCTGATAAAAGAGGTATTTTTGAGCATAGGGACTTTCTGATGCTAATCATAGTCAAATAAGAAGTATGTGGTAAACCAACAGGTGTCTCAGTGAAAGGGTAATCTGTTTTCCAAACATTCAAGAAGTTTGCTTAGACATCTAGCCAGATAATAGTCAGCTGTATTTAATGAATTTTTAATGGTGTCACTTTAAAAAACAAAAAATTCCGTGGCTCCAGATTGTAATACAGAATAAAATCTAAACTCTAAACGTTTAGAAAATCATTCAAAGTCATTGCAATCTAGAATTAGTCTTTTCATGGCAGGGCATGGCTCACACCTGTAATCTCAGCAATTTGGGAGGCCAAGGCAGGAGGATCACTTGAGCTTGGGAATTTGAGACCAGCCTGGGCAACATGGCAAAACCCCATCTCTACAAATATACAATTAGCTGGGCATGGTGGCACATGCCTGTAGTCCTAGCTACCTGAGAGACTAAGGTGGGAGAATCACCTGAGCCCAGGAAGTACAGACTGCAGTGAGCTGCGATCATACCACTGCACTCCTGGGTGAGGGTAAGACACTGTCTCAAAAAAAAAAAAAAAAAAAAAAAAAAAAAAAAAAACAATAAAAAGGAATTCATCTCTTCAGCCACTCTGAATTTTATCTGCATAAACGTACACATAACATTGGAAATGTATAAACACACACAGTATATTCTTACTCTGCCCCCAACCCTGTGCTAAATTCTTTTTCTTATTTCATTTAATCCTCACAATAATGTTGTGGGGTAGGAGTTGTTTTCATCCCCACTGTACAGATGAAAAATCTGAGGCTCAGACAGTTTTGCGTTGAAAGCCAGGCACTGGGATTCAAGAGCCCAGGTTGCAGTTTTTCCGTAGCATCTGTGCTCCCCAGCACCTAAAAGGTGTTTTGCCCAGAGCAGACACTGACTGACTGTTGACTGGGCTGCCGGGGCTGTTGAGGCAGCAAAAAGTCTCCATCCTACCATGTGGCAGAACCAGTTTCTTTGCCAGAAGGTCAGAGTCGAGATGCCCTCGGGGAAAGCATTGTTAAAGCTTTTACCGCATCCCAGACTCCCAGCACAGTCTCAGGCTAGCTCCAGCCTCATCATTCATTAGTATTTACCAAGTGCCCTCAACAGCTCAGAACTAGAGAGGAGAAGTTAAAATAATACCCTTTTTGGGACATCTGACACAGCTTCTGCCAGACCCATGTGGTCTTTAAACTCAGCTCCACCAGCACAATCCTATTAAGAGTTCTCAGTTCAAATAGGAAAATGTTGATGCCAACAAACAGCTCTCAGGGTATAGCTCACCTAGACTGGAAGCCAAATGCATAATAAATACATGGATGTTTAATAGAAAGTATTTAGCAAAGATTTATCTGGTGCCCACTTTGTGCCAGGCACTATGCCAGGCCCTGGGGATACAACAGTGAAGGAGGCTCCATCCTGGCCCTAAAGGAACCCAAAAGCTGTTTCCTTTACAATTTATCAGAGAGGGAAACTGGTGTCTGGGAGATTTATTCCTTTCCTTCTTCCCATGAGAGTCAAGGACAGGCAATGCCAAAATCAGCCTGCTAACCTCACTCAGGAGGTGCAGGTAACAAACATTGTGACTGGACCCTGCGAATAAAGTAGAAAATGAGGGAGACTCTCACAACTTACTGGAATTTTTTCACTGAAGGATCTGTTTTGAGCAACATATCAGTGGCAACCAAAATCAACGAAATCATTAGGAAAACATTATCTACCTAATCTGTAAGTACAGGTGGAGCAAAAAGCAAGTGCTTCTGGGCCAGGCGCAGTGGCTCACGCCTGTAATCCCAACACTTTGGGAGACTGAGGCGGGCAGATCACCTGAGGTCAGGAGTTGGAAACCAGCCTGGCTAACATGGTGAAACCCCGTTTCTACTAAAAATACAAAAAATTAGCTGGGCATGGTGGCGCGTGCCTATAATCCCAGCTACTCGGGAGGCTGAGGCAGGAGAATTGCTTGACCCCGGGAGGCAGAGGTTGCAGTGAGCCGAGATTGCACCATTGCGCTCCAGCATGGGCAACAAGCGCAGAACTCCGTCTCAAAAAGAAAAAAAGAAAAAAAAGTGTTTCTGAAAGCCCAGCTTTGGGGGAGAGACAAGTTGTAGGCTGAGGCATACAATTGCACCAGTGCCAGAGTGGTTAGAGAAATCACCCAGGTTTGCCATGGCTTTGGAATAAGTCATAGTAGAATCGACTGGCCTTCAGGCTGATTCTCAGTTTCTTCATCTGTAGAATGGCAATCCTCCCTGTCTTGTAGAGCTCATGGTAGGAGCCAATGAAATAATGCATGTAAAAGCACTTTTATGATGTAGATTTAGAATACTCCTGTAATCCCAGCACTTTGGGAGGCAGAGGCGGGAGGATCACTTGAGCCCAGGAGTTGATCAGCCTGGGCAACATAGTAAAACCGCATCTCTACAAAACATACAGAAATTAGCTGGGAGTGGGAGGTGGTGTGCCCCTGTGGTCCCAGCTACTTGGGAGGCTAAAGTGGGAGCATTCTTTGAGCCCAGGATGTTGAGACTGCAGTGAGCCATGATCACACCACTATACTCCAGCCTGGGCAACAGAGCAAGACCCTGTCTCAAAAATAAATACACAGAACATGCTAAAAATGTTAGGTACTTTAATATTATCCCCCCAAGTCCACCCCCGCCCTAGCGAGTCCATTTCAAAACAAAAGCTGGTTTGGTTCTCTCTCTCCTTCATGCTCATATATGAAATCAGATGGTCAACTTGGAATGTTTGCAGGTCTGTCAGCTCAGGGCTTAATTCGGTTTGAAGAAGCAAGCAAATTCTTAGAACCTGCCAGAAGAGTGAAATGGAACACCTGCCCCTTGTTTCGATGTGCCTCAGAGTTCTCATCTGGTTGCCAAACTGATTGCAAAACATACACCCCTCCCCATACCATGAATTCACTTCCTGGGGAAGCATCTGCTGCCTCCCTGCTTGCTCAGACGTTCCTGAGAAGTGTCAAATCTGTTCTTAACCATTGCAGCCATTTCAGTCTAATTACTAAACAGGGCACAGGAAGTCAATGCTGAACTCCCACTCCTCCTGTCAACGCTGATCCAGGGGTCCAGCCTTCAAGACCCTTAAAGGATTCTGATGCCCAGACCCCATCCCAGAATCAGAATCTTTGAGCACGGGGGTGCGGCTATTCCAATCCAGCTGATTCCAGTGTCTCACTCTAGTTGAGAATCGCTGCTTTCAGTTTTGCTAAGGGCAATCCCCTGGTGTGGAGACATATTTATGAAGGAGACCCCCTTGTCCTATGTAATTATCAAAGTTGGTGATAACACCAAATAACCCCAAGAAATCAGAAACTAGCTCCTGAGGCCGGGCATGGTGGCTCAAGCCTGTAATCCCAGCACTTTGGGAGGCCGAGACGGGCAGATCACGAGGTCAGAAGATCGAGACCATCCTGGCTAACACGGTGAAACCCCGTCTCTACTAAAACTACAAAAAAACTAGCCGGGCGAGGTGGCGGGCGCCTGTAGTCCCAGCTACTCGGGAGGCTGAGGCAGGAGAATGGTGTGAACCCGGGAGGCAGAGCTTGCAGTAAGCTGAGATCCGGCCACTGCACTCCAGCCCCGGCGACAGAGCGAGACTCTGTCTCAAAAAAAAAGAAAAAAAAAAAAAAGAAACTAGCTCCTGAACACCCAGAGTTGTTTAGATTAGCTTTTAAAAGTGATTTTCACAGAGGTGGACTCCCAGGCTCGGCCATGGGGTTCCTTGCTAGTTTGTTGATCCCAGTCATCTAATTCTTGGCCCATTCAAGGGTCTTGGCCTCAGTCCCCAGGCCAGAAGCTGGCTGAACGGAGAGACGGGCAGCGATCTTGAGAGGAACGAATGAAACAGGCTGAGACTGCTACCTGCGTTGATAGGAAGAGGAAATCTGAAACACCCCATGCTCACTCCCCCCAAAATAATGGTATATCAGAGCCATCTACTTATATGTAAGACCATAACAATGCCTGTCCCCCAACTATTCACACTCGTGGCATGAGGAAGAGGCAGATATGCCATCCCCAGCTCAGAAATAATGGGAGGCTCTAAAGAGAATCAAAGGAAACATGAAACCACTGAAGCTCCCACACAGTGTTTGCTTGACAACATTCTCTGGATTCACTTGCTATGTTTCTTTGTGTGTTTGTCTTTTTTTTTTGAGATGGAGTCTTGCTCTGTCACCCAAGCTGGAGTGCAGTGGCGTGATCTCGGCTCACCGCAACCTCTGCCTCCTGGGTTCAAGCAATTCTCCTGCCTCAGCCTCCCAAGTAGCTGGGATTACAGATGCCTGCCATTACCCTGCTAATTTTTTTTTTTTTTTTTTTTTGAGAAGGAGTCTCGCGCTGTTGCCGAGGCTGGAGTGCAGTGGTGCAATCTCGGCTCATCCACCTCTCAGACTTAAGCGATTCTCCTGCCTCAGCCTCCCAAGTAGCTGGGATTACAGGCACATGCCACCACGCCTGGCTAACTTTTTAGATTTTTAGATTTTTGGTAGAGACAGGGTTTCACCATGTTGGCCAGACTGGTCTTGAACTCCTGACCTCAAGTGATCCGCCTGCCTCAGGCTCCCAAAGTGCTGGGATTACAGGTGTGAGCCACCGTGCCCGGCCTAATTTTTATATTTTTAACAGAGATGGAGTTTCACCATTGTGACCAGACTGGTTTTGAACTCCTGACTTCAAGTGATCTGCCTGACTTGGCCTCCCAAAGTGCTGGGATTACAGGCGTGAGCCACCGCACCCAGGCCTCTGTCGGCATTTTCACAGGTGAAAAACCGAGGTTCAGCACCACCACGCCCGACCTCTACTTTGTATTGTAATAGCCACTACCATTTTTAACATCTTCTACACATCTTTTTAACATATTCTAAATCTACATCATCCAAGTGCTTTCACTTTATTTCATTCAGTCCTACCATGAGCTTTACAAGGTAGGCACAGTTGCTGTTCTAAACTGAGGCTGAGAGAGACTCATTCACCTCTGCAACAAATGTCTTGTATTTTAAACATTTTCTTTGGAGTTTTGTCTCATTACATAACACATTAACTATAGAAAAGGTAGACAAAAAATAAGTAGAAATCACTCAACATCTCACTTCCCAGAAGTAAGCATTGTGAATGCTTGGAAGGTATGTCCTTCCAGTCTTTTTTCTATACCAGGAGAGAGTGTGAGTCGTGGCGGGAGCATAGACACCAAAACCTGCTCAGCAACTCACCTTAGCTCTGTGGCTTTCTAGCATATGACTGACTTTGGCAGGTTGTTTAACTTCTCTGCCTCTGGGTTCAAGCGATTCTCCTGCCTCAGTGGTATATATTCTATTGTTACCTTTTTTCACTTTTTTTTTTCTTTTTCTTTTTTGAGACAGAGTCTATCTCTGTTGCCCAGGCTGGAGTACAGTGGCATGATCTCAGCTCACTGCAACCTCCACTTCGCAGTTTCAGGTGATTGTCCTGCCTCAGCCTCCTGAGTATCTGGGATTACAGGCGTGTGCCACCACACCCAGCTAATTTTTGTGTTTTTAGTAGAGATGGGATTTCTCCATATTGGCCAGGCTGGTCTTGAACGCCTGGGCCTCATGTGATCCACCCACCTCGGCCTCCCAAAGTGTTGAGATTACAGTTGTGAGCCACCATGCCTGCCCCTTTTTCCACTTTTTAAACTCAGGATATTGTGAGCATGTTTCTATGTATATATACATTTATTGCTAACCATATTTTATGTTATGACCATCTTTGATTAATTTTACTATTCTCCACTGTTATTTCCAATTTTTTGCTATTATGTGCTGAGTTGGATATCCTTATAAATAAATCTTCATTTCTGTAAATAAATTTCCTTTAAATAAATTACTAGGGGTGAAAGTACTAGGTCACGAGGTAAATATATAGGTAAGACTTTTGATATATATTACCAAATACCTTCCAGAAACTATGTATCCATGTATGCCCCCACCATCAGGCTAAAAGTCAGCCCCAGGCTTCTGGCTTTGAGGATACTGTTCTCCGTCCTTGTTGTTTATAGCTGCTTTCCTGACATTGGATTTGTAAGAGGAGTTGGTGAATTTACATTGGTGAATTTATTTGTTTTTTGAGTTTTGCTCTTGTTGCCCAGGCTGAAATGCAGTGGCACAATCTCGGCTCACTGCAACCTCTGCCTCTGGGTTCAAGCAATTCTCCTGCCTCAGCCTCCCAAGTAGCTGGGATTACAGGCATGTGCCACCACATCCAGCATATTTTTTGTATTTAGTAGAGACAGGATTTCACCATGTTGGTTGGACTGATCTTGATCTTCTGTCCTCAGGTGATCCGCCCGCCTCGGCCTCTGAAAGTGCTGGGATTACAAGCGTGAGCCACCTCACCCGGCAGTGAATTTCTTTTGACGGGAAATAGTCAAAGTAATTTTAAAAGGTTTTTTTAAAGATCACGTGTTATGTATGGCCTTTGTACAAAGCATGCCTGTGGGACAGCTTTTTCTGGGGAACATGGAGCTAATAAGATCCATTTATTCGTCACAGCCTCCATAGCTGTCAATTTGGCAGTTAATGAGCTACAAACATCTGGAATTTCCACTGACTCAGGCAAGCCGGTGTTTGTTCTCTGGCTGATGGCTTGGGTTTGGAAAGAGACTATGAGTCAAGCTTCCATGGCCCAAAAGCCTAGATTTTGCCACAGCAGAAAACAAAAACAAAAACAAAAACAGATTGACACAGTCTTAACACATGATTAAACTGTTAGGTGACACCATGGCATGACTTCCCATCTTGGGAAGAGCAGGCAACAAAGGAGTCGCCATTCGCCCACAGTTTCCAAGGCAAGAGGAGGTGAAGTAACTTGCTCAAGTTCAGTCTGATCTCTTGATTCCAGTTCACCGTGGTTTAATATTTACACCATCTCCTTGCCTTTGACTGGTATATCTTTATTTTGTTTTGTTATAACTGTTACTGATGCAATTCAAAGATATGATCTTTTGCATATTACAAATGTGTTGCATATTAAATAATAACAGTAAGTATCGAGCACTTTACTGTGAGCAAGGTACACTGTCCTAAGCAATTAAAAAAAAAAATTTTTTTTTGAAACAGGATCTCTGTCACTCAGGTTGGAGTGCAGTGGTGAGATCATGGCTCACTGCAGCATTAACCTCCTGGGCTCAAGCAATCCTCCTGCCTCAGCCTTCCGAGTAGCTGGGACAACAGGTGTAGGCCACCGTGCCTGGCTTATTTTTGTATTTTTTGTAGAGACAGGGTTTCTTCATGTTGTCCAGGCTGGTCTTGAACTCCTAGGCTCTAGTGATCCACCTGCCTCAGCCCCCCAAAGTGCTGGGATTACAGGCATGAGCCATTGCACTAGCCTGTCCTAAACAATTGATGTGCATTATCTTATTTAATTCTCATCACAACCTACTGAGGTCACTAGTAGTATTGCCTCATTAAATGGATGAGAAAACTGAGGTTCAAAGAGGTAGGCTAAGTGATTTGCCCAAAGTCACACACCTCGAACTTGAACCTGGGTCACCCTGATGCCAAAACCTGCTCTTAGCCACTCTGCTACACCAACCTAGTGTTCAGGGTCCATATTGCTAGGAAGCACTCAGAATACAGTATGCTCTAAATGGGAGGTAGCCACCCTTCTAGTTCCATGCTATCATTGGCCAGTAAAATTGCACATATATTCTCATTGCCGATTAGAAAAAAAAAATAAGAAAAAAAAAAAAAACTAGAGTATTTATAGACCCCGATATGTTTGTTTGTTTGTTTGCGAGACAGGGTTTCACTCCTATTGCCCAGGCTGGAGTGCAATAGTGGGATCTCAGCTCACTGCAACCTCTGCCTCCTGGGCTCAAGTGATCTGCCTGCCTCAGCCTCCCAAAGTGCTGTGATTTCAGGTGTGAGCCACCTGCCTGACTGGAGTTATTTTCAAAGCCCATGAGGGTGGCTGCTGCAATGACAGTCTTACAGCAAGATATTATACTAAGAGGCAGAAGCTGAGGGAGCAGTCAGCCTAAGGAGAAGCATTGCCCACTGTGAAGGAATTGCAGCCGAGAGAGCTCATGAAGAGAATTTGCTGAAAAACAAGTGCCATGAGAGAAAGAGGCAGCTTTAGCTGTCTATCAGGCCAGGAAAATGTCACAAGCGTTCTAGTCAAGTAAGAACTTTCTTAACGTCTTCTGCCCTTCTTCCTCCCTGATTGCAGCCCCTAACTACGGTTAAGGCCAGGCACGGTGGCTCACACCTGTAATCCCAGCAATCTGGGAGGCCAAGGCAGGCGGAAGACCTGAGATCAGGAGTTTGAGACCAGCCTGGCCAACATGGTGAAACCCTGTCTCTAGTAAAAATACAAAAATTAGCCAGGCGTGGTGGTGTGCACCTGTAATTCCAGCCACTCTGGAGGCTGAGGCAGGAAAAAAAATCACGTGAACCCGGCAGGCAAAAGTTTCAGTGAGCTAAAATTGCACCACTGCACTCTAGCCTGAGCGACGGAGTGAGGAAAAAAACAAACAAACAAACAAAAAACAGAGCAGGCGTGCTAGCTCATGCCTGTAATCCCAGAACTTTGGGAGGCCGAGGTGGGTGCATAACTTGAGATCAGCAGTTCAAGACCAACTTGGCCAACATGGTGAAACCCGGCCTCTACTAAAAATACAAAAATTAGCCAGGTCTGGTGGCCTGTACCTGTAATCCCAGCTACTTGGGAGGCTGAGGCAGAAGAATTGCTTGAATCCAGGAGGTAGAGGTTGTAGTAAGCCGAGATTGCACCACCGCACTCCATCCTGGGTGACAGCGAGACTGTCTAAAAAAAAATTAAATACATTAAAAACAAAAATTTTTCTGAATTGTGTTCACAGCCGCTGCCGTGCCACCGTCACTCTCCAAGGCCAGCGCCACCTCTCACTCGCCGAGCTCCGGAAGGTGAAGAGAAGGGGGTAAGCAAGAGAAGAGGGGTAAGCAGAGAAGGGGGTAAGCAGGGAAGTCTCTGTACCAACGGCTTCTACAAAGCCGACTGCCGGCAAATCCACCTGTGGTGAAGCATCCCGAAGCAACTGCCTACGAAGGCCGCTCGCAAGAGTGCGCCCTCTACTGGAGGGGTGAAGAAACCTCATGGTTACAGGCCTGGTACTGTGGCACTGGGTGAAATTAGACATTATCGGAAGTCCACTAAACTTATGATTCGCAAACTTCCCTTCTAGCGTCTGGTGCGAGAAATTGCTTAGGACTTTAAAACAGATCTGCACGGTCCGGGCGCGGTGGCTCACGCCTGTAATCCCAGCACTTTGGGAGGCCCAGGCGGGCGGATCGCAAGGTCAGGAGATCAAGACCATTTTGGTTAACATGGTGAAACCCCGTCTCTACTGAAAACACAAAAAATTAACCAGGCGTGGTGGCGGGTGCCTGTCGTCCCAGCTGCTGGGGAGGCTGAGGCAGGAGAATGGTGTGAACCCGAGAGGCGGAGCTTGCAGTGAGCCAGGATCGTGCCACTGCACTCCAGCCTGGGCGACAGTGCGAGACTCCGTCTCAAAAAAAGTAAATAAATAAAAATCAAATAATGAAACAGACCTGCGCTTCCAGAGCTCAGCTATCGGTGCTTTGCAGGAGGCAAGTGAGGCCTATATGGTTGGCCTTTTTGAAGACAACAGCCTGTGTGCTGTCCATGCCAAACGTGTAACAATTATGCCAAAAAACATGCAACTGGCACGCCGCATACGTGGAGAACGTACTTAAGAATCCATTGTGGGCCGGGCGCGGTGGCTCAAGCCTGTAATCCCAGCACTTTGGGAGGCCGAGACGGGCGGATCACGAGGTCAGGAGATCGAGACCATCCTGGCTAACACAGTGAAACCCCGTCTCTACTAAAAACACACAAAAAAACTAGCCGGGCGAGGTGGCGGGCGCCTGTAGTCCCCGCTACTCGGGAGGCTGAGGCAGGAGAATGGCGTGAACCCGGGAGGTGGAGCTTGCAGTGAGCCGAGATTGCGCCACTGCACTCCAGCCCGGGCGACAGAGCAAGACTCCGTCTCAAAAAAAAAAAAAAAAAAAAAAAAGAATCCATTGTGATAGGAAACATTTCATTCTCAAAAAAGAAAAAAAATTCTCTTCTTCCTGTTTTTGGTAGTTCTGAACGTTAGATATTTTTTTCCCATGGAGTCAAAACGTTATAATTGCGAGTGGAAAGATAGGGGACAGAAATCAGGTATTGGCAGTTTTTCCATTTTTGTTTGTGTGTGAATTTTTAATATAAATGCAGAGACGTAAAACATTAATGCAAGTTAAAATGTTTCAATGAACAAGTTTCAGTGGTTCAACTTTACAATAATTGTAAATAAACCTGTTAAATTTTTCTGGACAATGCCAGCATTTGGATTTTTGTTTTGTTTTGTTTTGTTTTGAGACGGAGTCTCACTCTGTCGCCCAGGCTGAAGTGCAGTGGCCGGAGCTCAGCTCACTGCAAGCTCTGCCTCCTGGGTTTACGCCATTCTCCTGCCTCAGGCTCCCGAGTAGCTGGGACTACAGGCGCCCGCCACCTTGCCCGGCTAGTTTTTTTTTTTGTATTTTTTAGTAGAGACGGAGTTTCACCATGTTAGCCAGGGTGGTCTCGATCTCCTGACCTCATGATCCACCCGTCTCGACCTCCCAGAGTGCTGGGATTACAGGCGTGAGCCACCGCACCCGGCCTGGATTTTTTTAAAACAAGTAAATTTCTTATTGACGGCAACTAAATGGTGTTTGTAGCATTTTTGTCATATAGTAGATTCCATCCATTCATTATACTTTTCTGAGTTGTCCTACGTGCAATTACGTATATTTAATGTTGTCTGTCTTCTGTGCTTTTCCTGTAAGTTTGCTATTAAAATACATGAAAAATTGTTAAGTACTTAGAGACAAATGAAAATGAAAGCACAACATATCAAAACTTATAGAATGCAATGAAAATAGTGCTCGTAGGAAATTTATAGCTGTAAGCACTTATATTAAAAAACAAGAAAGATCTCAGATCAACAACTTAATTTTACAACTTAAGGAACTAGGAAAAGAAAATCTAAACCCAAAACTAGCAGATGGAAAGAAATAATAAAGATTAAAGCAGATATCAATGAAATAGAGAATTGAAAAATCACAGAGGCCAGGCACATTGACTCACACCAATAATCCCAGCACTTCCTAAGGCCGAGGTGAGAGGATGACTTGAGGTCAGGAGTTCAAGACCAGCCTGGGCAACATAGCAAGACCTTGTTTCTACTAAATAATAATAATAATAATAATAATAATAAATAAAAATTTTAAGGAAAAAGCAAAAAAAAAAAAAATAGAGAAAAATTTTAAACCCAAAATTGGTTCTTCAAAAAGATTAACAAAATAGGCAAATTTAGCTAGATTGGCTAAGAAAAAAAAAAGAGAAGACTCAAATTACTAAAATCAGAAGTGAAAGTGGAAACAAATGAAAAGGATTATAAGAGAATACTATGAATAATTATACACCAACAAATTGGATAATCTGGATGAAATGAATGAATAACTAGAAACACAAAGCCTACTAATACTGAATCATGAAGAAATAGAAAATATGAATAGACTTATAACTAATAATGATATGTAATCAGCAATACAAAATCTCCTGACCAAAAAAAAATCTCCTGACAAAGAAAAGCCCTGGACCTGAGGGCTTCACTTATGAATTCTATCAAATGTTTAAAGAATTAACACTAATCCTTCTCAACTTTTCAAAAAAATGGAAGAAGGAAATACTTCCTAACAAATGTTATGAGGCCAGCATTACTCTGATACTGAAGACAGAAAAAGATACCACAAGAAAAGAAAACTGTGAACCAATATCTCTTATGAACATCGATGCAATAGTCCTTAACAAAATACAATACTATCAAGCTGAATTCAACAGCATATTAAAAGGATTATTTATACACACGACCAAGTAGGATTTATTCCTGGAATGCAAAGATAGTTTAACATATGAAAATCAATTAAAGTAATATACCACATTAATAGGATGAAGGGGCCAGGAACGGTGGCTCATGCCTATAATCCCAGCACTTTGGGAGGCTGAGGTGGGCAAATCATGAGGTCAGGAGATCGAGACCATCCTGGCTAACACAGTGAAACCTCGTCTCTACTAAAAATACAAAAAATTAGCCAGGCGTGGTGGCGGGTGCCTGTAGTCCCAGCTACTCGGGAGGCTGAGGCAGGAGAATGGTGTGAACCCGGGAGGTGGAGCTTGCAGTGAGCCAAGATCACGCCGCTGCACTCCAGCCTGGGCAACAGAGCAAGACTCTGTCTCAAAAAAAAAAAAAAAATAGGATGAAGGGGAAAATCACCCCACATGATTAGCTCAATTGATGCAGAAAAAGCATTTGACAAAATTCAACATTTTTTCATGATAAAAACACTCAACGAACTAGGAACAGAAGAAAATACCTCAACATAATAAAAGCCATATATAAAATACAGCCAATGTCATACTCATCAGTGACTGAAAACTTTTCCTCTAAGACCAAAAATAAGGCAAGAATGCCTGCTTTCACCACTTCTGTTCAACGTATTACTGAAAGTCCTAGCCAAAGCAATTAGTCAAGAAAAAGAAAAAAAACTATTGAAATTGAAAAAGAAGAAGTAAAATTCTCTCCATTTGCAGATGGTATAATTTTATATGTGGAAATGCATAAAGATCACACACACACACACAACTGTTCAAACTATCTGAAAATTTTGGCAAAGTAGCAGGGTACAAAGTCAATATACAAAGGTCAGTTGCATTTCTAGACACTAATGATTAATAATCTGAAAAAGACATTAAGAAAACAATTCCATTTATAATAGCATCAAAAAGAATAAAATACTTAGGAGTTAACCAAGGTGAGAGACTTATACAATGAGAAATAAAAAACATTGCTGAAAGAAATCAAAGACATAGGTAAGTAGAAAGACATCATAGATTAGAGAAGACTTAATATTGTTAAGATGTCAATACTATTCAAAACATTCTATAGATTCAATGTAATCCCTATCAAAACCCCAACATTTTTTACAGAAATAGATAAACCCACCCTAAAATTCATGAGGAATTTCAAGAGACCTTGAATAGCCAAATCAACCTTTAAAAAGAAGACCAAAATTGGACATCCCACACTTCCTGATTTCAAAACTTACTACAAAGCTACAGTAATTAAAATAGTTTGGTACTGGCATAAAGACAGACATATAGACCAATAACATAGAATAAAGAGCCCAGAAATAAGCCCTCACATACATGGTATAATAATTTTTGTCAAAGACGCCAAAACCATTCAATGAAGAAAGGACAATCTTTTCAACAAATGGGGCTGGGAAAACTGGATGTAAAATACCAAAGAATGAAATTAGACCCTTACCTAACATCATATATGAAAATTAACTCAAAATGGATCAAAGACCTAAATGTAAAAGATAAAACTATAAAACTTAAAAGAAAACATAGGGCAAACGCTTCATGATATTGGATTTGGCAATACTTTCTTGGATTAGAGCACCAAAGGCACAGGTAACAAAAGAAAAAATAGGCAAATGGGACTACATGAAAATCAAAAACTTTTGTACATCAAAGAACACTATTGACCAGAGGAAGTGGCTCACACCTATAATTCCAGCACTTTGGGAGAACAAGGCAGGTGGATCATGAGGTCAGGAGTTCGAGACCAGCCTTGCCAACATAATGAAACCCCGTCTCTACCAAAAATACAAAAATTAGCTGGGCATGGTGGCACACGCCTGTAGTCCCAGCTACTTGGGAGGCTGAGGCAGGAGAATTGCTTGAATCCGGGAGGCAGAGGTTGTAGTGAGCCAAGATCATGCCACTGCACTCCAACTTGGACAACAGAACGAGACTTTGTCTCAAAAAACAAACAAACAAACAAACAAACAAAAAACACTGTCAACCAGAAGGAAGAGGAAAATTATGGAATGAGAGAAAACATTTGCAAGTCATATATCCGATAAGGGAGTAATATCCAGAATTTATAAATAATTCCTAAAACTCAACAAAAGAAATAAACTGATTCAAAAATGGACAAAGAACTGGGTGCAGTGGCTTATGCCTGTAATCCCAGCACTTTGGGAGGCTGAGATGGAAGGATCACTTGAGCCTAGGAATTCAATACCAGCCCTGGCAACGCAGTGAGAACCCTATCTCTACAAAAAAATTAAAAGTTAGCCAGATGTGGTATGCATGTCTGTATTCCCAACTACTCGGGAGGCTGACGTGGGAGATCGCTTGAGCCCAGGAGTTCAAGCTCGCAGGGAGCTATTATTATGACACTGCACTCCAGCCAGGGTGAAAGAGCAAGACCCTGTCTTTTTTTTTTTTTTTGGAGGCGGAGTCTCGCTCTGTCGCCCAGGCTGGAGTGCAGTGGCCGGATCTCAGCTCACTGCAAGCTCCGCCTGCCGGGTTCACGCCATTCTCCTGCCTCAAGACTCCCGAGTAGCTGGGACTACAGGCGCCCGCCACCACGCCCGGCTAGATTTTTTGTATTTTTTTAGTAGAGACGGGGTTTCACCGGGTTAGCCAGGATGGTCTTGATCTCCTGACCTCGTGATCCACCCGTCTCGGCCTCCCAAAGTGCTGGGATTACAGGCTTGAGCCACCGCGCCCGGCCTACCCTGTCTCTTAAAAAAAAAAAAAAAAAAAAAAAAGTGCAAAGGGCTTGAATGGACGTTTATCCAAAGAAGATATACAAATGCCAATAAGCACATGAAAAGATGCTCAATAAAACTCATCATGAGGGAAATGTAAATCAAAACCACAATGAGGTACCACCCAACACCCATTAGGATGCTACTGTCAGAAACAAAAAACAGAAAATAACAAGTATTGGCAAGGATGTGGAAAAATTGCAATTTCTGTGTGGTATTGGTGGGGATGTAAATTGGTAAGATTGCTGTGGAAAACAGTATGGCAGTTCCTCAAAAACTTAAAAATAGAATTACCACATGAGCTGGCGATTCCACTTCTGGGTATGGAATTGGAAAGCAGGGTCTCAGATAATTGCATACCCATGTTCAAAGCATTATTCAGAATAGCTAAAGCATGGAAGCAACCCGAGTGTCCATCCATGGATGAATGGATAAGCAAAATGTATAATATACTTACAATGGAATATTATCCAGTCTTAAAAAGTTAGGAAATCTTGACACATGATACAACATAAACGAACCTTAAGGACATTATGCTAAGTGAAATAAGCCAATTACAAATGACAAATACTGTATGATTCCACTTACATGAGGTTTCTTGAGTAGTTAAATTTAAAGAGACAGAAAGTAGAATGGTGGTTGCAGGGGCTGAGAGGAGGGGAAATGAGGAGTTATTATTTAATGGGTATAGAGCTTCAGGTTTGCAGTATAAAAAGAGTCCTGGAGATGGATGGTGACGATGGTTGCACAAGAATACGAATGTACTTAATATCATTAAACTGTACACTTATAAATGGTTACGTTGGTAAATTTTATGTTATGTGTATTTACAAATGAGGAAGAAGAAGAAGTAGGCAGAGAGTGGTGGCTCACACTTGTAATCCCAGAACATTGGGAGCCTGAGGCAAGAGGATCGCTTGAGTCCAGGAGTTCAAGACCAGCCTGGGCAACATAGTCAAACCTTGTCTTTACAAAAAATAAAAAATTAGCCAGGTGGCTGGGCGTGGTGGCTCACGCCTGCAATCCCAACACTTTGGGAAACCGAGGCAGGCAGATCACCTAAAGTTGGGAGTTCGAGACCAGCCTGACCAACATGGAGAAACCCTATCTCTACTAAAAATACAAAATTAGCCAGGCATGGTGGCTTGTGCCTATAATCCCAGCTACTCAGGAGGCTGAGGCAGGAGAATCACTTGAACCCAGGAGGCAGAGGTTGCCATGAGCCGAGACCACACCATTGCACTCCAGCCTGGGCCACGAGAGCAAAACTCCATCTGAAAAAAAAAAAAAAATTTAGCCAGGCATGGTAGTGCACACCTGTAGTCCTAGATACTCAGAAGGCTGAGACAGGAAATTTACTTGAGCCTGAGAGGTTGAGGCTGCTGTAAGCTGTGATCGCGCCACTGCACTTTAGTCTAAATGACAGAGCAAGACCCTGTCTCAAAAAAAAAAAAAAAAAAAAAGAAGAAGTAAAATAAAGGTATTTCTTTATACCATGGATTTTGTTTCAACATAGTCATTTGTCTAAATATTTAAATAAGAAAGCTAACACTTAAAATAATAAAAGATGTTCTATCTTTCTACCTTGACAAATTTACATTCACAACAACAAAATTAACCCCAACCTTTCATGTCATTTGCATGCAGTTTCCTTTTGTTTCGAGGTCGTGGGGCAAAAGACGTGCAGAAGCATTTCCCTGAGGCCTGAACAGTGTTAGTCCTAAGAATGGCTGTCAAGAGTTACAGGTTGTGTTGTGCCAGCACTGAGTGGCAGACGTGCCCATATGTTCATGTCATGTACAGTAACACATGTAGCCACACAGTCATTTGACCCCTATGAACCCGTGGCTGGAAGATTTCAGTTTATTTAGACTTGCAACTTTCTTTCCTTTTTGTTTTTTTTCAGACAGAGTCTCACTCTGTCACCCAGGCTGAAGTGCAGTTACATGATCTTGGCTCACTGGAACCTCTGCCTTCAGGGTTCAAG
The DNA here is from genome assembly GCF_047675955.1 of Chlorocebus sabaeus. Classification (NCBI taxonomy): domain Eukaryota; kingdom Metazoa; phylum Chordata; class Mammalia; order Primates; family Cercopithecidae; genus Chlorocebus; species Chlorocebus sabaeus. Next base: position 113,124,471 of record NC_132923.1, read on the forward strand.
CGATTCTCCTGTCTCAGCCTCTGGAATAGCTGGAATTACAGGCGTAAGCCACCACGCCCAGCTAATTTTTTTTTTTTTTTTTTTTTTTTAGTAGAGACGGGTTTTCACCATGTTGACCAGGCTGGTCTTGAACTCCTGACCTCAGGTGATCCGCCTGCCTCAGCCTCCCAAAGTGCTGGGATTTACAGGCATGAGCCACCACACCCAGCTAGACTAGCAACTTTCATTCTTGTGTTCATTTATTTCAAGATAGAATGATAATTGTCTGTGTCATTAACAGTTATTGTTTGTAGTTTGATTCTAATATTTCCTTTTCTTTTTCTTTTTTTTTTGAGACGGAGTTTCACTCTTACAGCCCAGGCTGGAGTGCAATGGCTCAATCTCAGCTCACCACAACCTCCGCCTCCCAGATTCAAGCGATTCTCCTGCCTTAGCCTCTCAAGTAGCTGGGATTACAGGCATGCACCACCACATCTGGCTAGTTTTGTATTTTTAGTAGAGATGGTGTTTCTCTATGTTGGTCAGGCTGGTCTCGAACTCCCAACCTCAGGTGATCCGCCCACCTCGGCCTCCCAAAGTGCTGGGATTACAGGCATGAGCCACCGTGCCTGGCCTAATATTTCACTTTTATCTTCTTTAATAAATTAATTTTATGTATGCTTGTGACATGGGATTCTCTAACCCCAGAGCAAGGGCCTCTCTTGACTAATCTCAGGGGTAATATATTTGCTTGTATGTCCTTAAAATCTAATATAATGAAATATAGATCAACTCTGGTGTCTAATAGTTCTGTGACAGCTATCTCCACTAGAAGGATCCTGGAGCAGGCATTAACCACATACAAGGACCACAACTGCCACCAAATGCTGTAGCTCAGGGTTTTCCTTTTGGTAGCCCTTATCTGGTAAGACCCCGGCAAAGCTGACACTTCAAGCCCTCCCTTCTTCCTTCCTTTTCAAGGATCTGGACGCGTAGAGTTACAGGCTCTATACACAGGGACTTTCCTTCCTGGAAACCTGGTAGGAAATCCCATTATGTCTGCCTGTTTGCCAAACTATTCCCTTGATTGACAGGATGCAGCCTATTCAAACTTCTCTATATGTCTGTTGAATAAATGCATGTATAAAAAAGGCATGGCCTCACATAATTAACCAGGCATCTGTAAGGGAGAGAAGATGATCTTTCCCTTACCCATCGCAGGATTCACGGCTGAGAGCCCATAAGAAAGAACAGATAGGCCAGGCGCAGTGGCTCACATTACAGTGCCTGTAATCCCAGCACTTTGGGAGACCAAGGTGGGTGGATCACAAGGTCAAGAGTTCAAGATCAGCCTGACCAAGATGGTGAAACCCCATCTCTACTGAAAATACAAAAATTAGCCAGGCACAGTGGCAGGCGCCTGTAATCCCACCTACTCAGGAGGCTGAGAGAGGAGAATCGCTTGAACCTGGGTGGCAGAGGTTGCAGTGAGCCGAGATCGTACCACTGCACTCCAGCTTGGGCAACAGAGTGAGACTCTGTCTCAAAAAAAAAAAAAAGAAAGAAAAAGAAAAGAGAGAATATAGAACAGCAGAGAAGCATAACAAATCTATTTAATACAAATTTTATGTGACACAGGTGACTAAGAAATGAAGACTCTGCCGGGCACAGTGGCTCACGCCTGTAATCCTAGCACTTTGGGAAGCCAAGGTGGGTGGATCACGTGAGGTCAGGAGTTCGAGACCAGCCTGGGCAACAAGGTGAAACTCTATCTCTACTAAAAATACAAAAATTAGCCAGGTGTAAAAATTAGCTGGGTGTGGTGGCCCACACCTGTAATCCCAGCTACTCAAGAGGCTGAGGCAGGAGAATTACTTGAACTCGGGAGATGGAGGTTGCAGTGAGCTGAGACTGCGCTACGGTACTCCAGCCTGGGCAACAGAGCAAGACTCTGTCTCAAAAAAAAAAAAAGAAAGAAAGAAAGAAAAAAGAAATAAGGCAAATGAAGAAAACATTGTTGGGGTGGAACTAAGAAGAAAATGAGAGACTGGGTGTGGTGGCTCATACATGTAATCCCAGCACTTTGGGAGACTGAGGTGCGTGGATCACAAGATCAGGAGTTTGAGACCAGCTTGGTCAACATGGTGAAACCCCGTCTCTACTAAAAATACAAAAATTAGCCGGGTGTGGTAGCATGTGCCTGTAATCCCAGCTACTTGGGAGACTGAGGTAGGAGAATCCCTTGAACCTGGGAGGTGGAGGTTGAAGTGAGCCAAGATCATGCCACTGCACTCCAGCCTACAGGACAGAGCAAGACTCCATCTCACAAAAAAAAAAAAAAAAGAAAAGAAAGAAAGAAAGGAGAGAGTCGGCCAGGCATGGTGGCTCACGCCTATAATCCCAGCACTTTGGGAGGCCGAGGCAGGTGGATTACCTGAGGTCATGAGTTTGAGACCATCCTGGCCAACATGGTGAAACTCTGTCTCTAAGAAAAATACAAAAATTAGCTGGGCATGGTGGTGCATGCCTGTAATTCCAGCTACTCAGGAGGCTGAGGCACTAGAATTGCTTAAACCCAGGAGGCAGAGGTTGCAGTGAGCTGAGATGGCACCACTGAACTCCAGCCTGTGTGACAGAGCAAAATTCCATTAGAAAGAAAGGGAAGGGAAGGGAAGGGAAGGGAAGGGAAGGGAAGGGAAGGGAAGGGAAGGGAAAAAGGGAGGGAGGGAGGGAGGGAAGGAAAGAAGGAAGGAAGGAAGGAAGGAAGGAAGGAAGGAAGGAAGGAAGGAAGGAAGGAAGGAAGGAAGGAAGGAAGGAAGGAAAAGAAAGAAAAGAAAGAAAGAAAGAAAGAAAGAAAGAAAGAAAGAAAGAAAGAAAGTAAGTAAGTCATGGAAATCATCCCAGCAGAGTGGAAATCTCCAGGTGATTATTAAGAAATGGAATGAATGAAATGGAAATTGGTAGGGTTAAAACAGAGGTCTTAATACAATACTATCAAAAGTTGGGTTGACCAAAGGAAGCCTTGTCTGGTCCCCCAACATTAAAAGGCCTGAAACAAGTTTTCTGTCTTTCTTCCAGTGTGGAGAAATTTTAAAGCTAGAAGGCAGAGATTACAATGAAATCTGATCAGAAATTTTCAGGGGCAATCATTGGATAAACTAATCAAAATAAGGATTGACAAAAGGGACAGAGTCTTTTGGCTCAACCCTTAGCTGGGGATCCAAAGTCTTTTGCATAAGGGAGGGTAAAATGGTCTATTGTGGGAAGTCAGGGACACTGAATGGAGGGACAGGCTGGAGCCACGGCACAGGAACATAAATTGTGAAGATTTCACCTTAATATGGACATTTATCAGTTCCCAAATAATACTTTTATAATTTCTTATGCCTGTCTTTTCTTTAATCTCTTAATCCTGTTATATTCATAAGCTGAGGATGTATGTCATCTCAGGACCACTGTGATAATTGTGTTAACTGTACAAATTGATTGTAAAACATGTGTGTTTGAACAATATTAAATCAGTGCACCTGGAAAAAGAACAGAATAATAGCGATTTTTATGGAACAAGGGAAGACAACCATAAGGTCTAACTGTCTGTGAGGTCAGGCAAAAAGAGCCGTATTTTTCTTCTTGCAGAGAGCCTATAAACAGATATGCAAGTAGGAAAGATATTGCTAAATTCTTTTCCTAGCAAGGAATATTAATATTAATACCCTGGGAAAGGAATGTGTTCCTGGGGGGAGGTCTGTAAACGGCTGCTCTGGGAATGTCTGTCTTGTGCAGTTGAGATAAGGACTGAGATATGCCCTGGTCTCCTGTAGAACCCTCAGGCTTACTAGGGTGGGGAAAAACTCTGCCCTGGTAAATTTGTGGTCAGACTGGTTCTCTGCTCTTGAACCCTGTTTTCTGTTGTTTAAGATGTTTATCAAGACAATACATGCACCGCTGAATATAGACCCTTATCAGTGGTTCTGCTTTTGCCCTTCGTCCTGTTGCCTCAGAAGCATGTGATCTTTGTTAGACCCTTATTAGTGGTTCTGCTTTTGGCCCTTTGAAGCATGTGATCTTTGTTCCTATTCCCTGTTCTTACACCCCCTCCCCTTTTGAAACCCTTAATAAAACCTTGCTGGTCTGAGGCTCAGGCAGGCATCACGGTCCTACCGATATGTGATGTCATGCCCGGTGGCCCAGCTGTAAAATTCCTCTCTTTGTACTATCTCTCTCTATTTCTCAGCCAGCTGACACTTATGGAAAATAGAACCTATGCTGAAATATTGGGCGTGGATTCCCCCAGTATGGTCTGGGGGTAGAGAAGAGAATTTTCTGAAATGAGAGCATAAAAATGTAAGGGTTGGTAGTGTAACCACCCAGTGGATTCTTCCTGCCTGCTGCATAAACAAAGACCACAGCATTGCAGTAATGAAAGAGTTTAATAGACATGAGGCCAGTCACACAATGTGACAGACAGAATTAGGACTCAAATAAATCTCATCCAAAGTTGGTAGGTTAGGGGTTTTCCAAAGGCACTTTTGAGGAAGGGGTGCTAAGGGTGGCTAGGCTTGCTGCTGATTGGTTGGGACAGAGATGAAATCATAGGGGGTGGAAGCTGTCCTGAGTGCTGAACTCCTTCTGAGTGGGACCACAGGAGCAGTGTTGGTGGATACAGGCAGAGCCATCAGGTATGGGTGGAGCCATGGGTTTCAGACTTCCAAAAACTGAAAAGATACTCAAAAGGCCAGTCTACAATAGTGGTGTTATCTGCAGGAGTGGCTGTCAATTAAACAATGTCTTCACCTTAGCAGAATTCAGATTCCTCTCCTCCCATAGCCTGATGACCTTTCATTGGCTTCACAAAGACAGTTGAGTTTTGGGGAAGGCCTGTTATCGTTTAAAGTATAAACTAAATGTCTCTCAAAGTTAGCTCAGCCCCAAAGCCCAGGAATAATTAAGGGAAAGGCAAGATGGGTGTGGATTAGATCAGATCTCTTTTACTGCCATGAGTTTTTAGTGTTATAATTTTTGCAAAGGTAGTTTCAATGGGATTATGAAAATTGGTATATTTTGCAAATCAAAAATAAAATCATAAGTCACCCAACCATCTGAACAGATCCTCCTCTTGACCAAGAGCATTCCAAAGTTAACCTGAAAAACTAATTCAGGCCATGATGGGAAGGGGGAATTGGACATGCCTTGTTATTCCTTTTGGAATTCAGACACAGTTGACCAGCATTAACATTAAAACAGATCTTAAGACTGATAGAACAGGTCAGGTACAGTAGCTCATGCCTGTAATCCCAGCATTTTGGGAGGCCAAAGTAGGCGGATCACCTGAGTTCAGGAGTTCGAGACCAGACTGGCCAATGTAGCAAAACACTGTCTCTACTAAAAATATAAAAATTAGCTGGGTGCAGTGATGGGTGCCTGCAATCCCAGCTACTCAGGAGGCTGAGGCAGGAGAATCACTTGAACCTAAGAGGTAGAGGTTGCAGTGAGTCAAGATCGCACCACCGCTCTCCAGCCTGGGTGACCGAGTGAGACTCCATCTCAAAAAATACAATAAAATAAATAAATACATTTTAAAAGGCTTCCTTGTCCATTCCCATTATATCTTTTCCATTGCGATCACCAACAATTGTTTATGAAGGCTAGAGTCTTTTGTTATAATGTTGCGTGCCTTAGGCCTCAGGGGCAGGCCTCTGACCTTCCCCTGCCTCCTTTCATCTGCCCCAAGGCAGGACTTGGAGTCTTAAGACTCTCCGATGAGAGGGTCCCACTCTACACCCTGTGGGACAGAATACTAATATCATGAAGCTTCCATAAAAACCCAAGAGGACTAGGTTAGGAGAGCTTCCAGATAGCTGAACATGTGGAAGTCAGCAGGAAGGGGAAGAAAAACTGGTCCAGGTGCTGGGAGGGTGGCACACCGCAACTCCACAGGGCCAGAAGTTCTTGTGCTTGGGCCCCTTCTAGACCTCACCCTATGTATACCCTCATCTGGCTGGTAATCTGTGTCCTTTAACATAGCTTTCTTAGTAAACCAGTGAATGTAAGTGTTTCTCTGAGTTCTGTGAGCCACTCTAGCAAATTAATCAAATCCAAAGAGGAGTCTGGGGAATCCCCAGCTCGAAGCCAGTCGGTCAGAAGTTCTGGAGGCCCAGACTTGTGACTGGGGAAGTGGAGAAGGAGGGAGCGGTCTTGGGGACTGAATCCTCAACGTGTGGGATCTGGCACTGTCTCTGGGGAGATAGCATCAGAACTGAATTGGAGGTAACCTGGCTGGTATCTGCTGGTTGGTGGTGGGGACAGGCCCCCACACGTTTGGTTATGTAGCAGGACAAGTCGCAGACAAAACCCCTCAGACACCGAGTTAAAGAAGGAA